>NC_072794.1:137292877-137950064 GCF_028583425.1 Eublepharis macularius
AAATTCTCTGTCCATCCATCCATCCAGCCAGCCAGCCAGCCAGCCCAGTTAATCAGGGACACCTTTTTAGTCAATTCAGATGCTTTAAAGTAATTAATTTGAGCAGTTAATGGATTCAGTGTTACATCCTGGGGTTTTGCTGCTTTGCCAACCTCCTACATGGTCCTTTTGTTCCATTAAAAAAAAACCTGTGGAGAAATGGGCAAATGAATTTGGAAGAGAATTCCATCAATACAGGTACAGTTGTGTGCTGCTGCTATACTGAAACACCAACACTTCAATGTTTATTTCAGTAGGTATTAAAATATTGATAAGACTGCCTTTCTCCTCATAGTGAGCCTGGGGCGGTTTACAAAGGAGGCATCCAAGCATATCAAAAGTAAGAATAAAACCATATTCTCTCATCATGAATAAGAGCTGAAATCCATATTTTATTACAATGGTAATAAAGAGCCTGTGTGTTGCACATTTGTGAAATTGTGTATTGAAGTTCCAACACCCTTTCCCCCTGAGCACCAGGTGAGAAAAAGGCTTTTTGTGAGTATGTGAACCACTTTTGTGCAATAGGGGAGGCAGTAGGAGGGAAGACAAAAGAGGGAGGGGTATGTCTCACTGTCAGAGAATCGGCTTTGTATGCAGAGGGCTCAAATTCAATCCCCGGCACATTCAGTTAAGAAGATCAGCTAGTGGATGATGTGAAAGATCCAGACCCGGAAGAGCTGCTGCCGGTCAGAGTAGACAATGCTGACTTTGAGAGGCCAATGGCCTGACTCAGTAGAAGGAAACTGTGTGTCCATGAGGCCACAGCAGCTTTCAGTGATGAATGCACCAGATTCACTTCTGATTTGCATCTGCAAACTTTTTTGTATGGCATGGCATTTTATGGTAAAGGATATTTGCCTTGCTTGGTAAACTCTGTGGAATGGGTGGGTGCGAATGACAGGCATGGAGGGCTGAGGCAAGACACGTGAGGAGAAGACGTGCGTATGGGCGGTCCATTGCCGCTCTGAGTGCCCTGCATTCTCAGCAGCAAAAGCTGCTTGGAGAATTGTCTTCATGTAGAAACTGCCCCAATGGTACATGTACCAATTCCCAGATGAGTTCTTCGGGGATAAGCAAGTGCTCTGTAGAGTTGTACATTCAAACAAGGTTCCCAGCACAGGGAATGCACCGGGAACACTTTTTGAATGTGACTATCATGTGAGCAAATCCAGTATTGAAATGTATTACAGCCAATGGCTGTCACTGCCTTGCAGCTGTCTCCTCCACCTTTACTCTGCTGTTTGTTGAAGGATGAAACATCTTCTTGTTGGTTGCTGCTTTCAGTTTCCATCTTGGGATGCTTTCATTCCCTTAGCAGGATGAGGGAGCAGGTACCAGAAGTGAGGGGGTCATATGGCTGCAGGGAGCTTTCTTTCACTGCATGTTTGCATCTTGCTAGGAATGAAAGCCTGAAGCAGCCAAGTGCCTGTGATAGAAATGGGCTATTTCAGCCAACCAGCTGCAGGGTACTTCATTTGTGATGTTTTTTTAAAAAAATTATTGGTGGTAGGGGAGATGGTGGTGGTGGCAGTGATGTGGGGCCCAGGCCCCAAGCTTAAATTAGTGTTGGGTTCATTCATATGCTTTCAGGCACACTCAAATGTTAGAAAGAAATGTCCAAGGGAATGCACAGTTCTGTGAGCCTCTTTGCAAAGTCTATTTGTTACGCAGCAGCAGTCAGCTGCTGAGTTATCTTCAGCTCAGGGTTGACAACTGTAAAGTCTTAGGTTGGTAACAGAAGTGGGGTTTTTAAGAACACATAATAGATGCTTCAGCTACAGTGTGAACCATTATCCCAGCTTGAATTACTGACAGAAGTGCCAGCAAGTTGAATACAATAAGCCTTCAGTTGTAGTCCTTCCTCTGAAGAGCTGCCCTTTAAAATAATAAATAAAAATAAACAGCACAGGCATGTCTATTTCTTTATAGATTTATCGTCTTATAAAAATATCACAGGGCTGCTCTGAGTAGGGAAGAAGGTGTGTTAGTGGTGTCACAGACACTAGCCAATCAGCACCTGTTCACTGTCTGAATCTCTTCAAAAATGTACAGAAGCTATTTTTCTCCTGAAACATTCCAGAAGAGATAAATGAATAGTACAGAACAGGAGTGGTGCTATCAAATTGCTCGGCTTCTCTTTAAATGTTACACTGGTTTATATATATTATGGTGAAGCCCTGCCACTGGATTGCTGTGTGTCTTTGGACACATGATTTTCTTAAAAGATGTGAGATGCACTGGATTATGTGGTTTCATTGTGAATGCTCCTCAATGTTCCTGAACATGTCAGATCTGGGCAAGGTGGTTGCTCTTTGGGACTTCCCCTAATGACATTAGAATGGCTTGGCTATATTAACAAAGCCCTGTGGTTCTCCTCTCCCTCAAGCACTGCACATGATAAAGTGCAGCAAGCAAGGATGCTTGACTGCCCAGGAATTGCTAAATTATGTTGGACTGCAGCAATGCAATTTCATCTTTGCTTTGGAGTGTCAAACTCTGCTAGCTTTGCTGCAGGGAACAGCGCTCCACTTGCCGTGACAGAAGGCTATGTTTTGTGGCTAGGCAGGCCTTGTTGGCACATGGGGGGAAAAGTGTTCAGCTCTGTGTTTATTTGCTGAAGCTCTAATCTACCAGTCAGTGCATATTTGATGGTTTCCTGTAGCCATTCATTAACCTGACAAGTTGGTTAGTAAGCCCAAGGGCAGCATGTATCCTTTCACTGCTTGTCAGTGGGGGCTGTTTGTGCCTCAGTAAACTTTCCTAGTTCTTCAAAGCTCAGCTGACGAATTTGCCCGCAGGCTCAGGGAATGGTATGTCCAAGATGGCCAGCTCATGTCCAGGGATTTGTAAGTGGCCAGCCAATCAATTTCTGCAATGGAGAGAGCTGTGGAAGGTCATGGTTCCTGAAAATATTGCCTTATCGATTAAGCACTTGTGGTCTATAAAGCACAGTAACAGCAGGAGGCTGGCTGGGGAGTGACGCCTGCCAGCAAATTTCCTGTTTCTCTCCTCCACCCTCTTTGTTCAGCCTTCAAGGACAAGAGAGAAATAAGTTGGATGCTGAGTTGGAATTCATTTGTATAATAATGGTTTTTGATGACTAGCAAAGGTTACTTTATGATTATCCACCTAATTATAAAATGGCCGGCAAGTACCATCTTATCTGAATCTGTATCAGCTAAATTATAAAATGCCCTTGTTTTATGCAAATTCTAGTAATATTGCAGCTCCAACCTTCTAACCTGACTGTCTATCAATAAGGCATGTGTGCAACATAAATCTAAAGGCTGCACCCGAGTTGGATTCTACTGCAAATAAAAAAAGGAGTGGAGGATGAATTAATTGAGCAGTAGGACTCGACTGACATGGAACGCTGAAGAGGTGGCTGGGGGGTAAGGCTGCTTTCATGGCTGCAGTGCAATGTTTCTGCGGATGGGGAGTCGTAGTGTCTCTTTGATAGCTTCCCAAATACTGAGAGTTCAGTTCTCATTTTGTTTCAGTTGGCAGACTTTATACAAAAAGGTTTACTACATGTCTGGATTCATAAGAGGTCTGGGAGGAATGGTTTGGCATGTAGCAGTGGAAATAGAATATGGCTCGGAAGGGTGCCTTAATTAAATCCTCGGATTGGCTTCGAGTGTCATGGGCAGAATTATAGGGCAGGGACATACTTCAAGGTCATTGAATCTAGGCTCTGCACTGATATGGAGGTCTCCTTATTTTTAAAATCCTGTTCAAAAGAATGTCCAGCTAACATGTCCAGAGAATGGTGATCTTTTGAACCCAGGGCATACCTGAAATAACTGATCAACGTGTATGTTAACAGAAATAAGGAGTGTTGCAAAAATGTTAAGTGCTCTCTCTGTAAAGGAAGCTTATGCTATAATACTTCCCCAGCATTCTACTGCTTGACAACACCCCAGTTCCATCCCACTGCTTGCATGCTGTGGTTTCGTAACATTTCTTAGGGCATGCCTGCTATGCAAGCTAAGTTGTGCCTGTCTCGTATAGGGCTCCATTCTTCCCAATACTTCCATGATGGGATTTTATTCTATACCAGACCAAGAATTTGACAGATAATTCATATTTTGCATAGCACTTGTGTTTGCTGTGGGTATACTGGTGTTTAATCAGTGTTTACTATGGTAAACATTAAAGTGGTATGAAAACAGATACATCCTCAAAACATGATGAGTATCTTAGAGTCCCTTGGGCAATCACAGCTTCACTGCTCATGTCCATCACACATTTGAAGATGTCCATCTTCTATCATACATCACAGGTTTACCGATGCAAACACCAGTCAAAGAGCAGTGTCCCAGGCTAAGGGGTTTGGGGCTTATCAGTTTAGAGAGAAGGCTAAGCAGTAGTGGTGGGAAAGTGATAGGGGTTTATAATATTATTCTTGTTATGGAGAATAGGGGTAGAGGGATCTTTCTGCCATAATACTAGAGCTCAAAGGAACCCTGTGTAATAGTTGGGTAGCAGATTCAGGACAGACTTCTGCACGCCATCTCTTGTGGCCAGACCACTGACTTAGATGGCTTTAAAATGGGATTAGAGACATTCATGGAGGCCAGGTCTATCAATGCCTGTTTGCAATGATGACTAAAAGGAACACTCATGTTCAGAGGCAGTTTATTTCAGAGTTACAGTTTCTGGGGTGCAACAACAGGGGGAGGCCTTGGCCTCAGGCACTACTTGTTGGCCCTGTGAAGCTATGGAGTCAACTACTGTGAGAAACACAATGCTGACTAGATGGACCATGGGCCTGATCCAGCAACGCCGCTTTTATGTCCATAATCTAAGCCTGATGGCTGCATGCAGTGTGAATCAGCACTAAAGTAATTCTACATTTGACTTATGCATAGAACCAAAATGCACAGGCTGAAGTTCAGGGAGGACTAGTTCAGCCCATCATGAAGACCAAAGTATTGTTTTGAAAAGTAAGTGCTCACAAGTACGAATCATATGAGAAAGAGGGGGTGTGAGGGAGATAAGCTGTCTATTGGTTCTGTTGGAAACACTTTAAACATCAGATTCCACTAAACACTCCAGGGTAGCCAATCTCCAGGTGGGACTTGGAAATTTTTGGAATTACAACTGATTTCTAGACTACAGGTAACTCCCCCTGTAGAAAACAGCTGCTTTGGTGGGTGGACTATATGGCATTATACTTCACTGAGGTCCCTTTCCTCCCCAAAGCCTGCCCTCGTCAGGCTTCATCCCTCCCCCAATCTCCAGGAATTTTCTGACCCAGAGTTGGCAACCCCAAAACATTCTCATTTGGAAACTCTAGCCAGCCCAGTTACAGCAATGGCAGTAAAATGGACCTCCTTTGAAACGCAGCCTCAGACACATTCATTATGAAGATCAGGCCATATTAAATATATTCAGTTTGAAGATTAAGTCCTATTAAACACGAGGCAGTTCAAAGTTGAAGCCCAATTAAGCACAGGCAGTTGGAGAATTGGTGCTCGTGGGAAAAGAAGAAAACCCTTTGTGCATATCTCTGGCTCTTTGCTGATTGAAATAAATTAAATAACTTGCCTTCATCAAGCCATTCACCTAATACATGCTTGCGCTCCTCCTTGATGGAATTGAATTAGCCAGGCCAAACTTTATCTGTTTTCAGATTAATTCCTTTTGCAAACTAGGCTTCTTGTGGAGAGGGGAGCAGGAAGGGAGAGGAGAGACCAGAAAGCGGAGTGCTGTTGTTTCTGCATTCTTCGATGTTCAGTGTGGTCTTCTTTATTTTCCAATACTTTAACCACCCTGCACAACTAATGACCTGCCAGGCCACATTTAGCCCATCAAAGGTTTGATAATCCTCCTGGCATTTTCCCTGGCCACCTAAAAGTGGAAAAACGGGATCATGGTGATCTCTCCATGCTCCTGTGAGGAGCTTTACTGGTGGGAGCAGGGACAGCGTGGCAGGGGAGAGCCTCAACATTGCCTGTGTGCAGTTTGTTTTTGCTACTTTGGCACTATTGGCCTTTGTCTGCCTTGTGACAAGCAGGAGATCTCCGTAAGCTGAAGAAGGCTTGCATAGATCTGATGCAATAGAGGCCTGAAAGAATATCTGATGCAGACCTGTGTGCACTTAGTGGGGCATTGCAGAGTACTGTGCAAAGTATACTTTTACAGCCCAGTCACTTGCAGCAAGGAATTTCTCTCTTCGCATTGACAATGCTGCATTGCCTCCATCCCAAATGGACTGCCACTTGTCATGCCAAACATTTTGCCAGGGTTGGTGTGGGTCAGGTGGGCCAGACAAATACATTACACTGAGCACCCTGTGCGTTATTGTTGCTGAGCAGAGGTGTGTGGAGAGGTGGGAGGCTACTAAGAGCTCGTGCAAGCTGCCCTGTGGTCTGGACACAAGTTTACTACCAAATCAGTTAACTGTTGTAAATTTTTAATGATTAGCATCTTTTGTAAATTAATTAATTTATTTTATTTGTTTTGATTTCTATACCGCCCTCTCCCACACTAGCAGGCTCAGGGTGGATTACATTCCATAAAAACATTACAATAAAACTTCTACACGACTTAACTTGGCTGCAGCTACACATCACTGGATATTGTGCTATCATTGTGCTATATCGGTCATTTGCAACTGGATTTTCCTGAGTGAATAAGGCAATCCAGTTCCAACTAGATGCTACAGTGCAATCTCCAATGATGTTTTGGCTACAGTCTATTGGCACAGTAGGTAAAATAAGTTCATCACATGAATACATGAAGCTGCTTTATACTGAATCAGACTATCAGTCCATCAAGGTCAGTATTGTCTACTCTGACTGGCAGTGGCTCTCCAGGGTCTCAGGAGGTGGACTTTCACATCACTGCCTACCTGATCCTTTTAACTGGAGATGTCAGGTATTGAACCTGGGACCTTTGCTTTGCTGTTAAGCCATGGCCGCTCCCTGTGTTTGCTATCAAAATGGGACAGAGAATTGTTCAGCTGTATCTGTACTTGTGCTTCATCCTGGGACTAAATGATTCACTAAAGAACATATGTAGAATATGTGGTGGATAATGCCCTCAAGTCATAGTTGACTTATGGCAACCCTTGGTGGGGTTTTCATGGCAAGAAACTAACAAAAGTGGTTTGCCATTGCCTGCCTCTGCAACCCTGGTCTTCATTGGAGTTCTCCCATCCAACTACTAACTAAGGCCAACCCTGCTTAGCTTCTGAGATCTGATGAGATCAGGCTCACCTGGGCTATCCAGGTCAGGGCATCTAGAATGTTAGGTTTTCAAACCTGCCCTCTAATTCTAGTTCTGTTTTTTTCACCATCATGGTCCAAGATTCTCTGTTTTGGGGTTCCACAATGTGGTAATAAAGACACCAATTTAGGACGAGCAAATTTTGGGGTGAGGGAGGCAAAATGTGCTACTTTTTACAATACAAAATGTAATGCAAAATGTGCTACCCTTTTACATCACTTTTTTGTGGATAGCTCAAAAGGGAAGAGATTTTTTGCAGCCTCCCAGACTTCCAGGTAGTTGGACCTTCCCCAAACATGAGTTTTCCCCCAGCTCAGTCCTTTCATTAATCATTCACTGTGGCCATATACCCAGTGCCTTGTACCAAGGTGGTACTGTCTCTTTGCAGTCACAATTGCCTAATGGATGGTACCATTTACTTTTTTCCTTCCACATCCGCCTCCCTTTTCTGTCTAGCCCATTTTTGTCTCCAAGGTTCTCAGGGTGAAATACACAGTCCTCCCCCATTTTATGCTCACAACATCCCTGTGAGATCGGTCAAGGTGAGTGAATATGACTGGCCCAAGGTCACCAAGCAAGCTTCATCACAAGTGTATGGATCTAACCTCAGGTCTCTCAGCTCCTATTATGACACTCTGAGCCCTGTATTATACCAGTTCTTCTTCCTGGAAACCATTACCTCCTTGCGAGTAGGAGTTGTCTAAGTAATGCCATTGAAGTTGAATAAGCTACTGTACTTCCCATGATAAAGAGGAATTATACAATCATTGGGTTGGAAGGTACCTCCAGGGTAATCTAGTCCAAATCCCAGGTCAAAGGAACATTCCATCTCCCCACAAAGTCTTTTAATGGTAGAAATGTTTGTTGCTGAACATTGAATTCAGTACTACATCCATAATATCACATACATATTTGCTGATTCTTTAAATTTTACAGAATGAGAAGGTATTGGAACTGGACTTCAGAGAGAGAAGAGGAGAAAAGGTTTTGTCTTCCCTTTAAGAAAGGCTAGTTTATTGGATATCTCCTTGCTACCATTCTAGAGCAGCTTTCGTAATCTGCACAGCTTCAGCCACTGGGAGGTGCACAAGACATTCTACAAACGGACAGTCCAAGAAAGTGATGGAATGAAAGCATGCAGTATTTTCAAATGTACAGAGATGCAAACTTCATAAATATGTCCTTTTAAAAATGTAAACAATTATCTTTTTCTTGAACCCTGTTTTTGATGAGAGCAGATGAAAAGACTCACATCATATCCAGCTCCTCCAGGAAATGCTGTTTTTTTTACTGCTTGCTTTGAAGTAAAGAGTGGGGGAAATGATTTAGAAAGGCACACACAAAAGGCACTCAAGTTGGTTTAGCACCATTTACAGTGTCAGAAATCCACTCAGCAATGTAATTAAGACACAGGCATTTGTGCGCCATTGACTGAAACTGAGTCATTGCGGCTCACTTTCATTAAGTATCCTTGAATCAGCAGCCTATTGAAATGGCAGAAAGAAATCCCTTGAAAAACACCATTCAAAACAGAAAAGGGTTTGAAGACTTGGGCTTGTATAGTTATCGGTAGGATGTGTATATCTGCCCAGCATGGAATTTTTTTCAGCACAATCTTGTACTCCAGTCTAAGTTCATTGATTTCAATGAACGTAGCCTGGAGTAATTCTGTATATAACTACATTGTTAGTCAATTAGACATTTCAAGTTTGGATGGCCATTGTTTTCCTATGGAACAAGCAAACTTGATTAGTCATGAGGTAGGTTCTATGGTTTATGAGCCTGTAGCTTAACTCTTGAGCTAATCATTTATTACACTTTTATCATGCCATTCCTCCAAGGAGTTTATTTACTTTATTTGTATCCTGCTTTTCTCCCCAGTAGGGACTCAAAAAGCAGCTTATATCATTCTCTCCTCTTCTGTTTTATCTTCACAACAACCCTGTGAGATAAGTTAGGCTGAAAGTGTGTGACTGGCTCATGGTCACCCATCTTGCTTCCATGGGAGAGCGGGGATTTGAACCTGGGTTTCCCAGATCCTAGTATGGTACTCTGACCATCACACCACAAGCTACATGGTTTGGATAAATGAAATACAATAAGTAAATGAAGTGTAAATGAAGTAAATGAACACATTTCCTCTGCCCCAGTCCCCATGATGGCCACCACTCCACATTACTGTGTGTGTTCAGTTTTTTTTAAAAAGAAATTGGTAATTGATGAATCTATAGACAGCTATATCAATATGTCAATTATTAATTTGAAAACCCCTTGGAAATGATGATCATAAATTGCTGAGATGTCTGCCACAGGGACTAGGACAGGGGAGATGGTGCAGATGCGGGTGGGATCGGGAAAAGGATTTTCCCACCCACATGGCAGCCATCCAGGCGACTCTGTGATCTTTCCTAAAACATTGCAGCAAAAAGGGTCTGGGAATGATAGCAGAAAAGACAGGGGAAATCTGGAAGGTATATTGAAAGCACCACAATGCGGTAGGGTAGCAGGAAGAACTACCACTTTCCAATAGCATCCATACTGGGGCAACAACCCATGTGCAAGAGACCTGTAACTGATGGTTCCGTATAGAACAATGTTTAGTCTGTAACCTCCTTGTAGAAAGGGAAAGTCTGTAAGTCCATTCCATTCCATTTTGAATAAATTGGATGGAGGGGGTTGTTGAACAGTTGAACCTGCTGAAAGGCATGTTCTTCAGGCCATACTTGAGTATCTCAAATATATGACAACTGTGAAGAAAACTATCTGGGCACCATGAACCTTTCTTAGTAATCAGCATTTGGTAAACTCATTTATACTTGGGGTTTGTTTAGTTTTTAGTGTAAATAATCAACTGTTAATGTTAGATCATAAGGTGGGTTTAATTAAGTAAGTGGTTGATTAATATATGTAAAACAATAAACAAAAAGTAATTAAGCTGGGTGCTTTCTCCTTGAGGCAAGGAACCCATATTGGCTCAGTAGCGAAGCAGCTGCTTGGGCATGCAGAAGGTCCCAGCTTGGATCTCTTGTAGGTGATCTGAAAGATGCTCCCTGACTCAGTAGAAGGAAGCTTCATCTATTGATGCCAAGTAAACATTTTTTTAAAGGTGGAGTAATTTCAATATCCTGGAAAATTTACATTATGAAATAAGGGCCGATTCCAGACGGCCCTCCCCATCCCGAAACGCCGCGCGTCGTCACGCAGAAAACGCAAAATATCGCGTTTTCTTGCGCGAGTTTTGCGTGACGTCATGCAAAACTCGCGCGAGAAAACGCAATATTTCGCGTTTTCCGCACGACGATGCACGACGACGCACGACGTTTCGGGATGGGGAGGGCCGTCTGGAATTGGCCAAGGTGATCAGATCTTTGCCTCCAGCTTAGAACTTGCTTCAAAGGACTTAAGCAATGCAATCCTGACCACAGTAACACAATTTCACCAACATACAGCACAGACTGGAGTAACTGCGCAGTGTTGCACTAAATGGGACGCTTCATCCATCCTTGTGCCCCTGCACAATATAGTTCAGCTGTCTTACTGCATTGTGGGTTTTTCCTCATGTTCCTTTGAAGCATCAGTTATTGGTCATTGCTGGGGGCATCACTGCAGAGCTCATGAGTTAAGATATGATCCACTATGACAACACCCCTTGCTTACATATAGTGTTTGGCGTTCTGTTAACATACCTTTCTCTTGGAATCTTTATTTTCACATATTTATTTTCAGTGCAAAGTGCCATATGTATAAATTTAATCCCATGGATCAAGGGGGTGCACAGAAGACAGAGGGAATTTTAAAGTCTCCCACTGTGACAGTGCATAAATATGTGGTGACTTATTTTCCCTCTTCAACATATCTTTACCTTATAAGTACAATGGTAGTAAATGGAAATGTCGCATTCCATTGCAAGGCCAATGAGTTTTTATCACTGCTGCCAACTCCCTGAGCTGTTGAAGTAAAAACATATCATGGGAGGCAGAAGGATGTCATTACGGTCAGAACACCACTTTGCAGCTGCTGGAAATAGGCAAACTGTGGCCTATATTTCACCACTTTTGAAAAGAAAGGGATATAAAATTTGAAGTGATAGTAAGGATTTTACTTTTATGAGAGGAAAGGGAGCGCATGCCTTTTATGTGCAAAACACAGGGGGATACGTAGCAAAAGTGAACACAAAAGTTTAATCTGAATTTGAAAAACTAGGAAGACTAAGAAGTTTTTGTAGCTTGTGGGCCAGATCATTCCACAAAACATGCTGAAAGCCGCTATGGTGTAATGGTCAGAAAGTTGAACTAGGAGACCCAAGTTCGAATCTTCACTCTGCTGTAGAGCTCGGGCTAGCCATGCATTCTCAGCCCCACCTACCTCACAGGATTGTTGATAGAATAAAATGGAGGAGGGGAGAATGGTATAAGCCACTTGGGTCCCCATTGGGAAGAAGTAAAGTAACTAAATAAATAAAGGGAAAAGTTTTATCAGTAAGAGATGCTCGAGAATTAGCTTATGCAGTTTGACAACAGTTTCTGTTCAGGAGGAGCAGATTTTCACCAGAAAATCTATAACCCCTGGAACTGACATCATGCTGTTGTCCAATGTCCATTTTTTGTTTATTTTTCTCTCACTGCTGCTCATAGCAGCAATAGGAAATGGGAGCTGGGGGCAGGGGATCCCCCACTCCCACTAGAGGTTTGGCAGCCCTACATAGGGGGCTATCTGATTGGGCTTGCTTCTGGGCCTTTTTGATGTCTGAATCAATCCTCCTCTACATTAAATTTTACAGCTGGTTATACCATTACTAGGTCAGTCAAGGAAGATAGGTCAGAATTAGCCCCATGCGAAGCGTAGGAGCATACCTGTAGCCGGTGTGAAGAAGCCACTTCCCAGAAGTAATATCATTATGTCTTTCTGGGAGCATGGGAGAAAGTGCCAATTGGTAAGTCCCCAGTACCCTACCTTCCACTGGGAACCCTACCTATGGGGTTCTACAAATTTGTCCTCCATGTCTCCTAGTCCAACATCTAAGTAAAGCAGCTGGGATGAATCATCCAGAGATTTTTGCTGACACTTATCTCTATCTCTCACTTCTCTTAGATCCTAGGGGAGATTGTGGAAAGCATGAACAGGTGCGTAGAGGCAGTTTTGGAATAGATGAGAGCTTACAAGCTGAAAGAGCTAACAATTCTGACAAACTGGAGGTGCTACTGGTGGGGAGAAGTTTGACCAGAATGAGAATATCTCCTTGTGGCTAACTAAGACACCCTGCAGGGCCCAGCCAGTGGTGAGGCGCTTTCAACGGACCAGCCAGAAGTAAACATGGCTGGTCATGGAGTGGCATTCAATTGCCAGTGGGGAGGTGGGGCTTGGCCCAGCTACGGAGGCCTTCAAAGGCTGGTGATGGGCTGGCAGTAACAGCCCCAATGCTGCAGCCATGAAGACCAGGGGGAGGATCAGGGCTGTGGGGAACAAGTGGCAGTGGCAGTTAGGACTGCCAAATGGCAGCTCTCACCTATTTTTTCTCTTTTGTGAGCACGCGAAATGCACACATGCTTCCATCTCAGAGTGTTGATGTCACTTGCAGCAGTGAAGTCATCACTGGTACACAGGCAGCCAAGTAAGCAGGCCAGCTGGCCACTTCCCTGGCATTCAGGAGGCCAGATGAGTAAATGGGTTGGCCACTTCCCCGGCCCTCAGAAGACCAGGCAAATGGGTAGGCTGGCCACTTCCCTGGCATGTAGGAGGTTGGGCGGGATGAAAGGGGGGGGAGAGGGAGGAGGAGGCGGTGCAGGAGGCTGGGTGGGCTGGCCAGCCACTCCTTCAGGAGTCTGGGCTGCCTAGGGTTGCCAGGTCCCTTTAACCTTTCAGTGGGAGATGGGGACTGGTACTCATCTGGGTGTTCTTCTTCCTTGCATGTGCTCCCTTGAGGAAGTGATGTCCTTGTGCCCAGCAGGAGTGCATCACTGCATGCTGGCCCAGAAGATTTTGGCCTCTCAAGCCTGTTTTGTAGGCCTTCCCCCACACCTGCTAAGAAGGTGAGTGGTGTCAGGGGGCAGAGGCTGGGAGCAGGGAATCTCCTGCCCCCACTGGGGGACAGGAAGCTCTAGGGTTGCCAGGAAACAGTGGGGAAGGGGAGGAGGTAGAGACTGCGCATGAAGGCCTGCTGGTGCTACTGCCAGCTCCTGCACACCAGTGGTCAGCCACTTCTCCCCTGCCACCAATACCAGGCATTTATATGTCCAGTATTTTAACCAGGTTTTCCCTAGACAGTCCAATAAAAAATCAGAGCGTCCAGGGAAAATCTGACACCTGGCAACCCTAGTGGATGCATCAGTGGCCAAGGAAACAGACTTGCCAGGACCTGACATGGCAGCTGGAAGAGTGAGGGAAGAGGATCCCTCAGAGGCATGGGCTAAGGCAGGCCCTACCAGGCACGATATTAGGGAATGCTGCATGAAACTGGGAAAGTACAGTGACAGAGACACCACAGAGGGCACAGAATTGGCCACAGAGGCTCAGAGGGCAGCAGCCAGGAGAGAGGACAGGAAGCCTGGTCCCAGGGTTCCCAACCTCCATGTTGTGGCTGTATATCTTCCGAAATTACAACTCCAGACAACACAGATTAGTTCCTCTGGAGAAAATGGCTGCCTTGGAAGGTGGGCTGTGTGGCATTGGGCAATCTCCCGGGGGTTTGGCCATGGCAAACTGCCCAGCAATCGACTGCCATGAGCAGACAACCTGGGCAGGCACACAGAGGATGAGCTCCCAGCAAGGCATGATAACATCACTTCCTCAAGTGATGTCATTGCCCTGGTGGTGGGCATGCTCCCGTGCTTTGCAGGAGCCAATTTTGGCCCCCAACAGGCTGAATTGCCCCCACGCAAAGTGCAAGAGCATGCCTGCTGCCAGCACAATGATGTCACTTCTTGGAAGGTTAGATCTGCCAGTAAGTGCTGAAAGGGTATAGGGACCTGGTAACCATAAGCTAAGGTCCCTCCCCTCCTTAAACCCTCCCCTCCCCAGGCTCCACCCCCAAATCTCCAGGAGTTTCTCAACCCAGAGCAGGTAACACTACCTGGTCCCTATGGGAAATTCCCGCTTGGCAGTCTACTGTTCTGGGTAGCAAGTGGCCCTGAAAAGGTTAAAGGCTCCACAGTGTAAGAACTCCACAGGGTGGTTGCCAGCTCCAGGTTGGGAAATTCCTGGGGTTGAGCTTGAAGAGGGTGGAGCTTGGGGAGGGAGAGACTCCAGAAGGTTATAAGGCCACACAGTCTATCCTCCAAAGCAGCCATTTTCTGATTTGCTGCCTGGAGATCAGTTGTAATCTTTGCTGCCTGGAGATCAGTTGTAATTTTGAGAAATCTCCAGTCATCACCTGGAGGTTGGCAACCCTAGTGGCACTGCATGAGGGCAGAAGCAAGGAGCAAGAAAGGTGGGACCACTTCAAGGACCAAGGAGGAACTGGGGGGAACCCGTTCTACCAAAGGGGTAGGGAACCTGCTCTGAGGCCAAGTGGAGTTGTGACACTTCTCTTCTGGACTGAGTTGCTCTCTCCCTAAAGGAACAGGTTGGTAGCTTTGGGGTGCTGCCGGACCCAGGCCTCTTCTTTGATAAACAGGTGGCAGCAATGGCCAGGGGTGCTTTCTATCAGCTCCAGCTGGTAAGCCAGCCGTGGCCCTTTCTGAGAGGAAAGGATATCGCTACTGTGGTGCATACCCTGGTAGATTAGATTACTACCATGTGCACTACATGTGGCTGCCCTTGAAGACAGTCTGGAAGCTACAGCTGATACAGAATGCTGCAGACAAAATGTTGACTGGAGTGGGTTGTAGGGACCATATCATTACAATCTTGTTCTCTCAATTTGCTTCTAATCTCAATTCAATTTGCTGGTGTTGACCTTTAAAGCCCCTACAACTTGTAGCCAGCATACCTTAGGGACCACCTTCTTCCCAGATGAACCTACCTGTCTCTGGTTATCTTTGGAGGCTTTGCTTTGGGTGTCCCAACCTGAGGCTAGATGGGTGGCAATTCAAGAAAGTGCTTTCTCAGTCATGCCATCGAAATTTTGGAACTTTCTTCCCAGGGAGATTCATCTGTCTTCCTCTTCATTGTCTTCTGCCAGTGGGTGAAGACTTTTGTTTCAGTTGGCTTGCCCCCAATAAACGTCTCTTGGCCCTCCTTTCTGGTTGTGTTTGCATGTCTATACACTGTTTTTTTGTACTGTTAAATAGTTTTAAATGTGGTTTTAGTGTTTTAAATGTCTTAATGCCTTGATGGTTACTGCCTTAGGAACCTCATGTGGGTGGAAAGGTGGCACGGAAAGGTTTTAAATAAATAAACTAATTAAATAAATAAGGCAAGCTTCATAATAAACTTGATGACATCTATCAATAAGAGCTTTACAGGAATGGAACACATCTGTCAGGGATAATTAGAACACTAAATACCAAATCCAAAGGGAGATTTAACATTTCAAGTAGTAAACCAGTGCTCATGCTTCAGTCTTTCCCCCCTGTCCTTATGAATCAAACTTTAGGCAACATTTTAAACACACTGTGGTTAAAATTTGGTTGTGACACCCAGGGCCAGTAAAAATTGATTTGGGGGCTGGCTGCAAAGTGCTCCTTAGCTATCTTTTACATTTTTATCGTTTGTTCTCCACTGTCGTATCTAATTCTCCCAACAATCCAGCATCCAACCCCTGTTTGGACTGTTGAGTGCCAAAAAGTGAAAGACGATATCTGATGGACAAGGAATGAATGTTGGTGAGTTAAGTAAATGCACAATTATCTACTCTAATTTTTCAAAAGGTCATTTCTTAGAGCACTTTCGGGCAAAACATCCTAAATCTGAATATCCACTAATGGGGTCTGAACTGGTGGTGACTGACTAGGAAAGAGATCTCGGGGTTGTGGTAGATAGCTCAATGAAAATGTCAACTCAGTGTGCAGCAGGAATGAAAATGTTAATTCTGTGCTAGGGATTATTAGGAGAGGAATCTAAAATGAAGCAGCCAGTATCGTAATGCCCTTGTGTTGATCTATGGTGTAGTTGAATTTGGAATTCTGTCTGCAGTTCTGTTCATCACATCTCAAAAAAGATAATGTAGCGCTGGAAAAGGTTCTGAAAAGGGCAACAAAAATTATCAGGAGACTGGAGTTCCTTCCCTAGGAGGAAAGGCTAAAGAGTTTCACACTTTTTAGTTTAGAGAGAAGATGACTAAGGGGGAAGTATAATGTATGTAGTAAAGTTATGCACAAGGGAAGGATGAAAGTCAATAGAGAAAGTGGCTTCTTCTCAGTAATAGAACTCTCTGGCCACCCAATGGAGTTGATGGACAGCAGGCCAGACAAAAGAATGTACTTCTTCACTTAAAGAGTAATTAAATTGTGGAATTTACCATCATGGGATGTAGTTTAGTTGGTTTTAAAATGGAAAGACACTTCCATGGAGGACAGGCCTCTCAGTGTCTATTAGGCACAATGACTAACTGGAACTGGGGAGAACATGGATATATGGAGAATCGTGATTCAGACACTGCAGTTTGACCAAGCCAGAGATTTAAAGCCATAGTTTATCATCATTTGGGGTGCAGCCAGTGTATGTGAAGGGCTAGGACACTGACATCTAGCACATGCAGACCAACCCCAGCCTCACACTGGTACTATTGCTATTTATAATGTAATGGGAAAAGCCTACAATGACCAGGTATAAAACGCTTCTCAAATTCATCTTTTTCCTTTTGCTTCACAGCCCCTTTAAATTAGTACGTCTTTGACGCCGCTGCTAGACTTAATATTTACCTCCTACTCCCCGAGGGTGAGGGGCTGCAAGAAACAAACTGCCGCCTGCAGAAAGAGTGGTGGTGAATTGATGAGCATTCATCCTTTAAGCCCGAGGAATTTGTGAGCAGGGTTCACCTGAATTGCAGGAAACACTATTGAGCTACTACAGTATTGATTTTAGACATGTGCTTAGGGTTTGTAGCCTCACACTTTTCCCTTTTGTCTGACTTGGAGCTCTGCTGGAAGCTATCAACAGAATCTATTTTAATTGCTGCTTAATGAGGGGGGGGGAAGAGCCTCATTAAGAGAACTGTGTATAGAGTTGCAGTTCTACTGTAGAGTCCAGTGGAATCTGCCTGAATCATCCTGGGATTTGCTCTGCAACCTATGGCTAGGGAGTCAAATGTGCCTCAGTATAGAACCAAATACAGCTCTTTAAAAAAATGAAATCTTCAAACAAAGGGATATTAGACAGGTAGGTGGGATGATAGAATAACCAGCGATTCTTGCAAAGATTTTTAAGGGACAAAAGTGTTTCTTAGAGATGCTTTACAGAAATGAAAATGACAGAGGTGAACAGTTGCCAGTAATCCAAGTGTGACACCAGAGCACTAAAACAATTTGTGCAGAGTGCTCCTGTTTATATTTATCTTATTCTGAGACCTCCTGGGTGTCACTTTCCAATAAAGGACTTGCAACACCCAGTGTTGATTTATCTATCAATCTATCAAGTATTAGTAATGCTAAATAGTATATTGACTGTTATTCAAATGGGGTTTCTTATACTGGCTCTGATGATCTCTTGCTCTGAATTTTGACATCATTTGGATCTTTAACTATATAATTCTGCAGATTTCTGTGCTACACAATTAAATTCTTCAGCAGGGCCATGGTTGCTTAGATCATGAAAGCAAGGTAGGAGTCAGGAAGTGGGTATCTACACCATTTCTGTTGGGGCTGATGGTCAAAGTAGACCTGGTGCTGGGAGTTCTGAGTTTAGAGGTCCTAATTGACCAGAGGCCAGAGCTTTTCCAATGTGGCTCCCACATTGTGTGTTGGGCTCCCTCAGGAAGTAAAACGAACCCCTTTGTTGGAGATCTTTAGGAGGTACAGCAAGGCCTACTTGTTTGCCAGGGCTTTCAAGAGGGTATAGGCATCTTTTAGGGTAGAATTCAATGAAAATGTAGGCCCAGCATACAGCAGGGAGTTGGAGCACCTTTCCTAGGAGGGAGGAGAGACTGGAGAGACTAGGACTTTTCAGTCTAGAAACAAGATGGCTAAGGGAGATATGATAGAGGTTTATAAAATTATGCATGGTGTGGAAAAAGTGAAGCTTTTCTTCCCTCTCCCATAATACTAGAATCTGGGAGCATCCAATGAAGTTGTTGGGAAATAGGTTCATAACAGACAGATGGAAACATTTGTTTACTCAAAGAGTAATTCAACTGTGGAATTCACTGTCAGGGAAGATAATGATGGCCATGAGCATAGATGGCTTTATTTATTTTTATTTATTTATTTTTTCAATTTATATACTGCCCATCCCCAGGGGCTCTGGGCGGTGAACAGTTAAAATCGATAAAAACAAGAACTAAAATCAATATACAAATAATAACACAAATTAACAAAGTGCAGTGGTGGGGAGAACCCTCCCCCACCCCAAAGGTGGGAGGCCGACATGGCACCGCCCCCTTCAATCATCAAATGCCTGGCGGAACAGCTCTGTCTTACAGGCCCGGAGGAACGATAATATGTCCCGCTGGGCCCGGGTTTCCATTGACAGAGCGTTCCACCAGGCTGGGGCCAGGACTGAAAAGGCCCTGGCCCTGGTTGAAGCGAGGCGGGCTTCCTTAGGGCCGGGGACCACAAGTAAATATTTATTTGCTGATCGAAGCGATCTCCGAGGAACGTACAGGGAGAGGCAGTCCCGAAAATATGCCAGTCCCAACCCGCTCAGGGCTTTAAAGGTAAGAACCAACACTTTGAACCTGATTCGGAATTCAACCGGAAGCCAGTGCAGCTGGCGCAGGATAGGTGTGATGTGTGACTGGTAAGGTATACCAGTCAGGACCCGTGCCGCCGCATTCTGGACCAGTTGTAGTTTCCGGATCAGGCCCAGGGGTAGCCCAGCATAGAGTGAGTTACAGTAATCTTTACTGTAATCTGTGGGCCAAGCTACAAGTGACAAATGACACTTGAATGGCAAGTGTATTTCTCCCTGTTCACTTGCCCTCCACTGAATCCACTTGCCAGGCAAGTGTCTTTTGTCATGTGTAGCTTGGCCCTCCAGCTTTAAAGGGAGAGGCTGATTTGTGGAGGAGAGGTCCTTCAATGGCTACTAGCCATGATTACTGAAGAGAGCTTCCATATCCACAGGCAGCAAACCTCTGAATACCAGTGTTGGGAAGCAGCAGTTGGAGAAGGCCTTAGCATCTATGCCCTGTTTGTCTTTCAGTGCAACTGGTTTGCCACTGTGGGAAATAGGATTGATGGACTAGAAGAACCATTCGTCAGATCCTGCAGGCTCTTCTTATGTTCTTATGCCACCTGCTTATCCAACAGGAGGCTCCAGTCTACAGACCTACTCCTTAAAGGGGTAGTGCAACCCCATTCAGAACAGGAGATATCCCGGGTCCTGGGTCAGACCTTTCCCTCACCATTAGCACCTCTGTTCCAGCTTAGCCCTCATCCTTCCCCAAACTGCCTCTAGGCACCTTCCCAAAACCGCCTCCAGGCATCTGTTCATGGTTTCCACAGTCTTCCTGGGAAGCACAGGTTAGACCTTTGAGGTAGAACTGAAACCACCACAAAATGGTGCCTGAGTTCCAACTTCAAAAGGCAGTCCAGAAGGATATTGTGATTGATGGTACTGAAAGCCACTGAACGGTCTAGGAGACTTTCTACCATTTACTCACATTCCCTGCCAGCGCTCCCAAGGCTGGTAAGAGAAAAATGAAGGAAAATGGAGAGCAAGCTGAAATCATTCCAGGACATGACATCACTTCAGTGAAAAAGTGGAATTGAAGTCATTACATTGAGCAATGTTTGGGGTGAATCCTAGAAGTATCCCCTGATGTAATGACATCACTTACATTTTTTTTGCTAGAAATGATGTTGCTCACTGGCACAATGTCACACAACACCAGCACACTTGTCCCTACCCTCAGTTCCTCCCAGGGAGTTGCTGGCTGAGGCCTTCAGGTGCTCTAGCTGTTGTCAGCCTCCAGGTGAGGACTGGAATTCTCCCAGAATTACAACTGATTTCCAGACTACAGAGATCAATTCCCCTGGAGAAAGTGGCAACTTTAGAGGGCAAACTCTATGGTATAACATAGATTCTAGGTGAAATCCCTCCCCAAACTCCACCTTCCACAAGCACTGCCCCAAACCTTCACCAGGTCAGAGTTGGCAATCCTACTGAGGCCCTGTTCCTTCCCTACATGGAGCTCAGGCTGTGTCTGCTGTTTGTTTGCACTAGACTGATATTGTGTGTGGTTAAGGGGCCTGTGCATCTTCTCCAGTGCATTTTGGGCTGGGATGTTGTTACATTCTGAGAAGCACCTTAATAGTGATAGTCAGGGATGCTGAATGAGATACTCACCACTATTTTCTATTCCAAGGCAAAGTCAAAAATATGTTATTAAATGATAACATGATTCAAATCAGGAAAAGACTCTTGATGGAGGATGATGCTACATTATGCCGTTATGATTTCCCACTCTGTAAATTCTGATGTTAATTAATCCAAAAATTATCAACTTTGCCTAAGTTGCTGAGGCATGCAGGTGGACCAAACAAGAATTGCACGGATCACCAGGCCTTTGAGATCTGAGTACAAAGTTACAAAGATGGGAATGTTGAAATAATATTGAGTTTATGAACAACTACTGAGAAAAAAAAGAGAGAAGGCTGTCCTTTAAAAACTACGACTGAGCCGAAATGCTTACTCATGAAAAAGTCACCATCCTGTTCACAAGCTAGTAAGCCATCCCTCTAGGTGAATTATCCAGCAGTCTTGGAAAGAGGGGATGTAATGTTCCATTCACTTGCCAATGCCAGTGATTATGCTTTTACTGGGTTCCATTTTTTGTTCTCTGGTTTTTAGCCACAAGATAGCAGAGTGATGGCAGAAGAATTGCTCTTGTTTTGTTCTGGCTTTAGGAATCATCATCATCTAGTGAAAATATATTGGCTGTGCAGAAGTGTCATGAAGCCCAATGTGAGTGAGGGCACAGCAATTCCCCCCTCAGGACTGATTTAACCTCACAATGACTTTGTGCAACCAATGAGGACCAAAATAAGATCTCAGACCAATGCTTCCTGCTCTTGCTCTGGGCTTTGTGTGTAACAAATTCAGAAAAACGGTGCCCCCTAGCATTAGGGAGTGGTTTATTATGAGGGGCACTGATTGCAGATCCTGAGCTTCAGATTAAGTTCCCTGAATAGCAGGAGACTATCCTTGGCTAGCTGTAAACTCTGCAGAGGTGCACAGAGTTATTCAGATCTTTCATTCTGTTAAAATCATTGTAGAAAATATGCTTCCCCTACTCAAGTATTATTTTTGATAACATTAATGGGGGGCAGCTGTTCTGAAAAAATATGTAACTTTTGGAAAGATTCCCAAAGGATGAGAGACGAGCACTAAAGAACACCAATCTATTCAAAGGAAACAAAACTGACTCGCATAATTACTATTTAAGTTTGCTAGACGTCACTGCCAATTGATATGCTTTCTATAGTATGCGATGGAAAAATGGGCTGATGTAACATCTTTGCAGACGAGAAATTAGGGTTTGTGAGGGAGAAAGGCATGATTGATGAATTCTTTGTGCTTAATCATTTGATAAATAAATACACCAAAGGAGCATCTGCACACAGCTTTTTGTTGAATTTGCTGCAGCATTTGATAGGATTAATCGTGACACAGTATGACTAAAGTTGTGGAATACTGAAGTTGACAGATGTCTATTCATTCTAATTAAGAAACTTAATAGAGAATCATCAATGAGGACATGAGTTGGAATTCAGGGCCATGTATTTGGTTAAGTTCTGTCTGACTGACAGTAAGGTCGAGCTGCTTGCGATCCATCCATATGCAGGCTATTCCAACAAAAAGCATGAGTAAGGCTTTTGCTTGCTTTTGTCTACTGTTCTGAAAGCCATTGTGGGGTAGTGATTAGAGTGATGGACTAGAATCTGAGAGGCTGAGGTTCCCACTTTGCCGTGGAAGACCATTTGGTAACCTTGGGCCAGTTTCTCTCTCTCAACATAACCTACCTCACAGAGCTGTTGTGAAGATAACAAGGAGAAGGGAAGAATGATGCTATAAGATGCTTTGGGTTCCCATAGGGTAGAAAAGCAAGGTATAAATATCCTGATAA
The DNA here is from genome assembly GCF_028583425.1 of Eublepharis macularius. Lineage (NCBI taxonomy): Eukaryota > Metazoa > Chordata > Lepidosauria > Squamata > Eublepharidae > Eublepharis > Eublepharis macularius. The sequence goes on from NC_072794.1 coordinate 137,315,316, forward strand.
ATAACAAATATTCTCAATAAACCTTCCACCCCGCCCCTCCCCCCATGAAAAAGTCTACACAAAACTACTAGGGGAATGGATCAAGATGGGTAGCTGTGTTAGTCTGTCTGTAGCAGTAGAAAAGAGCAATAGTCCAGTTTCTGAATATTGTGAAACCACAACATTCAAAAAGCAGTGCGGTAACATTTCAACCTTCCAGCACATTCAGTTGCTGTCCTGAAAGTAGTAGTTATGCTACAGAGGAATTTCAAAGGGAGATTAGAAAAAGAGAGTGCTGAATTGCAACTGATAACAAAGCTCAAGACAATGCACCCACCTGGATTGAATCAAGATCTAGACTTCCTGTCTCATTACCAAAGCTGAATTCATACCCACCACATACCCCACCCTATCCAATCACGCCTGCTATTTTCATTCACCAGCGATTGTCATTCAACATCTGTAATCACTCCACTCTCCAAGATAAAAGGACCGATGGACTCACACTTTAGCTGTATCCGAAGAAGTGAGCTGTGACTCATGAATAGACATGGGCATGAACAGAACCCCCCCCCCGAACATGGTGTTCATTGTTTGTTGCTATCCACAAACAATGAACATTGACGAACATGACCTGTTCATGAACATGTTAGTTGTTGTTCATGGGGGCCAGCAGGCTCTCCTCCAGCTATCAAGATCCCTACCGCACCACTCCCAGAAACCTTACCTGAGCAGGCAGCAGGAAATGTACCAATAATAAATAATAGCTTGGCCCCAGAGCCTGGCAGCAGTCCTGGAACTTGAAGAGGTAGATCCTTATCCCACCACACACAAAGAAAATTCAAGCTCCAATGCACTCTCCCTCTCTCTCTCTCTCCCTTACTGTCTGCAAAACCAGAGCTGGGAGCCCCCCTCCCCACTGCTGTTTGCTTCTTTGTAACAAATTTGGAGCTCCACACTTGAAAGGAAGACCTGCCTATCAAGCTAAATTGGGCTTAGATTGGGGTTTCCAGGGCAACAGCAGGAGTTCAGGCAGAGTTCAGGCAGTCCCTGCCTCCGGTTGCCCAGGGAATTGATTGCAGGTGCCAGATTGTCTGGCTTGATGAACAGCAAGGAACAGCAACAAACAAGGCTTGCAATGACCACCTGTTTGTTTAGAATGGGGCCTCACGAACAGCTTTTCCGTGAACAACTGATTGGGATGTTCGTGGCTTTTTAAAGTTTGTATTGCTGTTCCCATCTCATGAAAGCTCATACTTTACTATACATTTTGTTAGTCTTATAGGTGCTACTGGACTCTTGTTCCTTTCTAGGGGAATTATAACATAAAATTATGATTGAACCAATACGGAGTACTCCTTTCCATGAAAAACTGCCACCTCTTTGACAATCTTTTGGGGTACCAGGGAAACAAGGTACATGTGGTCAACCATTGTGCTGGGAAGGTGGTAAGGAATGTGTTCCTGCATTGCCAGTCAACTGGGTGGTGTCTTCTCAAACTGCACAGTGAAGGGCAATGCTTAGCCTTGCTGATTGCATTGGAACCATAGAGACTCATTCCTGTGAGGGGCAATGAAATGCTTTGGGTGTGTAGTGCAGACAATCAACCAGTCAGGATGAGGCTCCCTGTCTTCCTATTGTGCAATTCAGCACAGCAATACAGGGAATGTATTCCTACTTTGTTAAGGAAACTGGGAATGTGGCTATACTGTATTGCAAGGGATGATGTATAACTTGAATCACTGATTGACATTGGCAGGGTTCAGGAACTTCCAATTAGACTTAGGGGAATATTTTTCAAGTTTGAGATAATATCAGAAATGCAAACCCATTAGTAATTCCATGTAGGTTCAATAGCAGCAACCTAAAATATAGTTCCGGATCTTGTACTGTTCCAGTCTTTATATGTCCTCACACCTGGTCAGTCTTAAGTAGGCAGTAAAAAAGAGCTGGAGGTTTTTCTGAGTCTGTAGTTGACCCCCCAGCCCATACATGTCTCATAGGTTGTATGCAGTTTGATGAGTCACAACCTACAACTATGCACTGACATTGTATTTCCAGGTTCACTCACAGCCTCCCAGGTAAAAAGGTGAAAGTTTTGACTCCTATCTAGTTTAGCTGTGAGAATTTTGTTGTCAAAATAAGAGACTACCAGACATTTCAGGTCCTTTGATATTCTGAAGCAGTCAGAAAACAACAGACACACCCCCTGCGACTGCTTCCACCAACTTTTTATAAACTTTGTCTTATAATGAATCATACTGCTGGTCCGTGTAGCCTAGTATTATCTGCCCTGATGATCAACAAAAGCTCTCCAAGATAATTTCAGGGGGGCAGCTGCATTGGTCTGTAGCAGAAGAGCAAGATTCAGCGCCAGTAGCATCTTAAAGCACCTTAAAGACCAACTAGATTTCCAGAGTATGAGCTCTTGAGAGTTAGATACAAGGAGTGGAAAAAGGAAGGAGTCCTTATAATCCAAGGAGAGGGTGGGAGGGGTATTGTAAATTAGAGTGTCAGGAAGCTAGCTGTGATATGTGCTGTAATTAGCTTGACAGAGCTTGAGTGCAAAGTGCAGAAAATTAGCATCTGAAATGCAATGAAAATCCTACATCCCTGCTCAACCCTGGGGTGTCTATTGTTCCAAATTTGCAAATAAACTCAATTTTTGCAATCTCAAATTGTAATTTTCCTTTGAGGTATCTCTGCTTGAGAACTTCTACTCTGAGGACAGTGATGGAACATCCTAGCAGATTAAAAGTTCTCTGGCTGAGATTTCACCCCACTCTGCTACCCAAGATCTTTTAATTGAAGATATGGATTAGTGATCTTGGTTCTTCCTGCATGCAAATCATGTACATATGACCTTTCACCTGGGAATGGTAGAAAGGGCATATGGGTTGTCACCTAGCAGGAGTCTCACTTACTCTTTGCAATTGGTCTTGCTTCCACAAGTCTCTTTTGTAATACTCTGAGGTCTACCCTCAATTCTCCAGCACCGAGTCAGCACTGAACAAGTTTTCCAGTAAACCAGCAGGACCAAGCTTCATATAGCAGCCAAGCCAGGAATTCTAGTGGGAAAAAACCCTACTGCCTAGTGACTAGTCCTTGACAATGCATTTTTGGACTATTCTGAATCTTTTGCCTCTTGGGTCTGAAATGGCTTCAGAAAGCTTACATTATTAGAAAGAGTAATTGTTTGTCTTCTTTAAGTGGGCCATTATTTAATATAAGTTTTCTGCCTTTTCTGCTCAGTCATAGTCATTTTGGATTTCCCACTGTGCAGAAAGGTTTTTGCAAGGCCAGTGAACGAAAAGGCCATTGGCCCTATGATAAGGTGGTGGATTCTTATTAGAGAAGAGAGCAGACCCAATTATGGGACAATTCATTCTGTTCTGACATATTACTCACCTGGGAAAGACAAAGCTTTATCTTAGCCCCGCTTGCACAGATAAGAGTTTGTTAACCTTTACCCAGATAAAGACCTGTCTTCCGGCTGGATCATTAACTGCTTCTTTGATTCATCCAAGGGCTAGTTCCAATGGAGAGTGGTTCAGCAAAGGGCAAAAGGCTTGCACAAGGGTGAAGGTGCCTGACATAGTCTGATTTCCTATTGGAAGAATCTTATGGGGAGATACTTGCAGTGTACACAGTAGGTATGAGTGCTCCCTACTTTGTTTCTTTTTATAACTGTTTTTATTTTTTGTCAATGGATGCAAGAAACAGAGCACCACTGGTAGTCATACAGCTCCCTGCTTTGACTCTGCTGTTTACAACTTTTTTCTCCATAATATCACACATACAAATGCCTTGGGAGAACCTGCTATATGTATCTGACAAAGTGGGACCTGGTCCTCAAAAGCTTATGCTAGATTTTTTAAAAAAACTTGTTATTCTTTAAGATTCCACAAACCTCTCAGGCTTTTTTCTGGGTGCCCTGGGAAACAAAGCAAGTGAAACCTGATTGATTCTAATACCTCAGAACAATTGGGAATTTATTTATAGAACTTGACAAAAGCTCTTCTATACCGTAACAATTTACTTTACCTTAACCAAATTCAATCAACTGGAAGGTATTTTGCTGGGTGTTAAAAAGGGTTTAACGTGGCTCAAAGTTGGGACAGTGGAGAGGGGGTGAGAGACTGGGGGTGGGGGGAAGCAAAGCAGAGACATATCCAAATGGTATCTCACAATGCTGTGCTGTCACTTCTGGCTGTGTAACCAGAAGTAACATCACCATGTTGCCAGATGCTCTAGGGTTTCCCTGAAACAGCCTTCAAGTTTCCCCCCATCATCCTATTGAGCAGTGGGCAGGGGGAGGGGAGGGAGGGACTGAGGCCAAGACTGGGAGGTTGCTCTGGCCCTCCTACTCAAACAGTGAAATCCTAAGCAGTTACTCCACTCTAAGCCTATTGAAATCAATGGGCTTAGACTGGAGTAACACTGTTTAGAATTTCACTGAAAGTAAGTCAGCAGTGCAACCCTAAGAAGAGTAACATCCTTCTAAGCCAATTAAGTTGAATGGACTTAGATGGTGCAACTCTTCTTAGGAGCGCAGACCCTCTCAGAAGTCCAGAGAGGCCTCTAAGGTCGGGGCCTCTAACCATAATGTAAATTTTAAAAACATACATGTAAAAACATGACAAGGCACAAAAACGAGAGTAAGATCTAATCTGAGTATTTTACAGTCTAACCCTTTTTGATGCCTCCTTTGAGCTTGAAGCCCAGGCCAAAGGGCACTCCCCTCCCATTGGCTCTGTAGGAACGTGCTGTCATCCTGCAACATCCTGTATTACATTTTAACAGCAAAGTAAGAGACTTCTCGACTGTCCCCTGAAACAACCTTTCTTTTCTGTTTTTCTGTTTTTTCATTTTTAAAATACTGGACATGCAGCATGATGATGAATTCTGGGGGAATTCAAAAGATTGCTTTCTATTTTATGGTTGGTCCTAGTAATTGCCCGGAGGTTGTTTTGGGAATTTGGAAGATCAACTAGATCTGTCTACAGCTGACTTACCCAAAAGGTGCCTTTGCACCAGTTTTTGTAGTTGGAGGGGGAGTCATGACATAATTCTTACTACTGTGCTTTGACAAATTCTCCTGCTGTGGCTCTTATAAAAAATGCAACCCACAGTGCCCTCTCTTGATTGTTCAGATTTATTTGCTTGGGTTTAGCCTGAGTTTTGGCCTACCACCTAAAGGTAGCATTAATGGTACCAATAAATCTTGTGCTCCAGAAAAGATGAGGCTGGGTTTCCCATGTATCACATTTTAATGAGGCATTAGTAAGAATTTGATCTCCTTATTGTCCAGAAATAATAAGTTGGAGATAAAGAGATCTGCATTCAAATTCTGTTAAGGGTAAAACAGCCTACTGGCTGTCACCTCATGGCAAATAATGAATCTGGCATGATTCAGTAGCCTTCAGAGCCGAGGAACAGAACTTGGGTGCGTCTTGGAAGGAACTTTTGTGCAAGGGAATGGCTGCGCTTATTGCAGTGCACTCAGCACAAACGTGCATTGGTCACCAGAGTGGAGGAAAACAATCCTCAGACGCACTCTGGGCCCTCCAGAGCTATGGGGATTAGACAAGACAGTTCATGTGTCAATGTCCCAATCTTCCTAATGCATTCCTTCTGAAAATATATTGTGTTTATGAAAAGATGTCACATAACTATCAGTTCACATTGCCTACGCCATGAATACCATTTAATTACCTTGAAATCACCTTTTCCTTATATCTCATAATTAGCTCCAGTAGCATGATTACCTTGCATTAATTCCATTTTAAATTTATCAAGCAATTGTGGAGAAACCGATAAGACGAGCTAGAATTTTCTTAATGCATCTAAGCATGTCTTTGTGGTCCCCCAAGACCTGCCCGCTGCATTTATTTTTATGAGCTATACAGCTTTCACAGAATGTGCAACATCTTATACTGTTAAGTCAGCCATGTCAGCTCAGCTTCCACATTACTTTCATCGATAGGGAGAGGAACAGTTAAAGCAGCCCTCTCTTGCTCAGCTAGCCTCCCATGCAAACTGGTGGTAAAGGCCTCAGGCAGTGAGTCAGTTCCTCTTCTTTGCACCCATTGTTAGGTCACATACATAGGACTCCTTACCTATAAATACTTTTGCTGAAAGCAGTGTTTTCTTTATTGCTAATCTTAATAGGTTTAGCTAATGACAAGGAGTACTGGTTAGTATACAATAGTTATACACTTTTTCTTGCTAGTGGCAGCATTAGAAAAAAAGTTTGATAAAGCAAAGTGAGTTCAGGGGCAAGGTAAGCTCTACTACATGCATAAGCTTTTAGGAAAATGGTGCACCATAAAAGGGGGGAATTAACACTCCATGGATGATCATGCCAACCCTTCCCTATCTGGAGGACTAAGCAGAGAGATAGCCAGGTTTGCTGATGACACCAAATGACAAAGAAAAGTGAAAAGTTCTAAAAGGACCTTTCCAAACTGGGTGAATAGGAAAAACAAGCCAAAGAGTGTAAGTGTAAAAGAATGCAAATTGGGGCAAGAAGTCTTAACTTCATATATACACTGGAGGGGTCTGAATTGCTGTGATTATCTTGCAATTGTGATTATCTGGGTCAAGGCTCTAGGGAGAGTCAACTTGGAATGCAGAATCAAAGAAAAACAGAAAATCCCATATTAGAGATTATTAGGCAAGGGACTGAACACAAAGCTACATGTATTCACAATTCCTTTATGTAAATTTCTGGTGTGGCCATATTTGGAATACTGTGTTATCTGTGACAAGGAAAGGTACAGGAGAAGGCAATCAGGGCTGGAACTCATTCCACAACAGGTGGGTAGACATTTTCTTCATCTCATAAAGTTAGAACTCAGTATCACCCAGTTCCTTTGTAATATATTCTGTGTAGCCATGAGAAAATGCTTCTTCATATAATGAAAGATTAACTTACAGAACCAACTACCATTAGGAATGGCCACAGGGTTAGATAAGTCTCAAAGGGGTTTAGAAACATTCACAGATTATTTGTCCAGCAGCAGTCATTAGCTGTGATAGTTGAATGGACCCTTCATGTTCAAAACCAGTGGAGACGTGCAGTGAGGGTAGACTCTGTACTTCATGTCCTTCTGGTGAACTTCTAGGATGCATTTTCCTGACCATTGTTAAGAACAAGAATCCAGACTACATGTACTCTGAGGTCCAAATCAGACATTAATGTTATTTAAAAATGCTGTGAAGGCTCAATTCTGATTTGGCCCACAGTGCAGTGGGCTAAGGTGCTCCTGTCCTCTCCTCCATGGCATCTTATCAAGTGTCAAAATGGCCACATCCTGTTTTGGCATTGGAAATAGGGTTACCAGTCCACTGATGGTAGCGAGGATCCCACGCCCTCTGCCCCCTCCACCACTCACCTGGCCAGTGTGGGGGGTGGGTGAGGAGGCATGGGATTGGGACTCCTAGGTGTGCTCCCGGAGTGGTGTGATGATGTCAGTTCCCAGAAGTGATGTTGCATTGCACTGTCCTGAGAGTGCTCCTGTGCTTCCCAGTGGCTCGATTTGGGCCCCAAATGGGCAGAATTGGGACCATTTGAAGCCCAAATCACCCCACTGAGAAGAGCGCACGGTCCTGCACATGTGCAATAATGTCACTAGGAAATGACATCACTGGAAGTGATGTCATCATGCAGGCCCGGGGGCACGCAATAGAGGGACACAGAGATGGTGAGTACTAGGTACCTGCCTTCCCACCAGGAGGGTAGGGAACTGGGAACCCTAATTGGAAAAGGTGTGGGGGGTGGGAACAAGAGCACTGTGTTGTGGGTCTTATCAGTATTGGGCCCCTGAAGTATTTTTAAATTACTTACAAAGGGCAGCAGTGGCCTTGTGGCAGCCACAAAGATGCCAAAATGTCTAGTTTGGCCCTTACTACGTCTTGCATGGATCATCTTATATTCATAGCACCACATATAGATAGGAATGCTGCGGACTTCACAAGAAGTACAATTGATATGAGAACTTACTGGAATGGAACTATTCATTTACAAGGAAGCTGAACCCACTTGTCAGATCACCTTGCTGCTTTGTTCATTTTGAACTGGACACCATATTGACCAGCTTTACACATGTACAGCTTTCAGCATTCAGCCTGGCACTGGCAGCTGCTCATGTAGCCACATCTGTGGGCTCTTCTGTATAAGTTACTTCATATGCTACAGGGCTGTGGGCAGGTTATGCCTTGCTAAAAATGCTACATTTGTAATTTATGTGTAGATATGCTTGATCACCCAAATGACTGAGTTTGTAAGCTATAAGTTGTGATCAGCACAGTCAGACATTCAACAAATCATTTGTATTCAAAAACCAGCCTGCATAAGTTCTTGATTATGTAAAAAAGCTCATCGTGTGTCTGCATTCTTATGTTGCTTTCCCATGGCTTCCCCCATCCACTGCCACCTCCCCTTCCTATCTGTTGTTGGCCACATTCTTTAAGTACATAAAATATTTATATATCACACTGAGTGAGGTGTCTCCCTCTATCTTCACCTGCTGCTTGTTAATAAGGAAAACAGGCAAACATGTCTTGATCGGGAATAATTTAGCCATCTACATACTCACAATGCTTTACTGCAGTTGTCCTCACCCCCAAACCATTTTGAACAACAATAAGAATTATGGCGTGTGTGTACGTGCTGAAAATAAAAAAAAAACTGCTACAGTTCTCATGAGGCAATATGAACACAGATGTGGGAACTGTTTCAGTGTTGGGTCAGTCACCTGCTTTAGCTGTTAATTCATTTACATTAAATTAAATTAATTTAGCCTGTTACATTCAGATGTTTTTATCATACTTTGTAATTTGCTTGCAGATTGACTGAATAGTTCTTATATTCATTCATTCATTCATCACTGACACTCAGGGTGAATTATAAAATATAAGTCAGCACAATCAGTATGGGACACCTAATAACCAATGTTTAGGATAGCAGATGAGGGTCCAAGGCCATGACGGAGTTTGTATGTGATGGCCAGTAGCTTGAAATGAACCCAGAAACTAAGGGGTAGCCAGTGGAGTGACTGCAGAGTGAGTGTAACATGCATGTACTGCCTAGTTCCTGATAGTAACTGAGCTGCAGCATTCTGAACTAACTGGAGTTTTCAAGCTGATTTTGAGGGGAGACCTATGTTAGCATAAACTACAGAAGTTACAATTTCCAACCAGCATTACCTCCATCTGTCAGGATTCAGTTTCAGTTTGTTCACTCAGCAGTCAGTGGCTCATCAGGACATCTACTGCATACCAGGAGATATGGATAGAGAGGCATAGATCTGAATGTTGTCAGCATACTGATGGCTTCGGATTCCAAAACTACAAATGATTTCTCCTTCAGGGCTTTACGTAGAGATTGAATAGCATGGGGGATAAGACTGCACCCTGTGGAACCCCACAGGACAAATTCCACAGGATGATAACTGTCTGCAATGGCAATCCTCTGAGTCCAGTTCATAAGGAATTATTTAAACCGATACAAAGCACATCCTGTGATATCTGCTTCTGCATCCAGATACTTCAACAAGACACCATGGTATACTGTATCAAATGCAGCAGATAAATCGAGTAGGAGAAAAAAAGAGGCATGGGCTCTGTCTACATTCAGATGGAGATCAGCTATAGCCACTGGCACTGTCTCTGTCCCATAGTCTAACCTGAATCAAGACTGAAAAGGATTTAGAGCACCTGATGTATCCAAGAAAGGCTGGGGTTGGTCCACTACTGCTGTCTCAATTAACTTGTCTCAAAAGAGTTTCAGTTTCTAAAGGGGTTTTGGCTCTGAGGAGGACCCCAGGTCTGTTGTGAAGGGAAAATAGTTTTAAAGTAACTCTAGGAAATCTGAGCTATCATGAGAAACTCTGTGAAGAAACATTGTTGCTGTAACTAAAGTATTAAGTAAAACACTTCTCACTGCTAAGAACCAAAAATATAAGAAACTAAGCTTCAAGGAAACTATATTACTGTTACTCAAACTGTACTACCAACAACATTTTACCTCAGCACTCCCATTCCCTGATTACACTTATTCAATTCCTGCCTGTGAAATAAATTTATTTCTTTTTGAACATTATACGGTTTCCAGTGCCATTTCCAACAAAAAAAAGAAGAGGGCTCCTGCTTCTCCCCATCAAATTCCTGGGCTGCACTAAAAAGTCCAAATTATATCTGACTGTCAGGGTGGGACAAATAGATTTTCAAACCACAAAGATTAACACACTACTTGGGGCTGCTCAGCCAAAGCAGGCAAACTGAACGCCTCACAGTGGGGGGAGTGTGTGTGGGGGTACATTATAGTCTCTTTTCTGTAGGAATGGATTTTTAAATAGGGGACAGATAACCACCTCTTTGAGTGGCTGAAGGGGGTTATCCGACTTGCATCCCAGTAAAAAAGATGGACTATAAAGGAGGCAGAGGCAGAAAAGGAGGAGGTGGAGGAAGAAGATGAGGAAGAAGAGGAGGAGGAAGAGAAGGAGGAAGAGGAAGACAACTGTGTCAGGCAACCTTAAGGAGGGAAGATGACACCTCAAAAGTCTAAGTCACTAACTGTGGAATGTCAATTTTTCATGTACTTAAAGAATGTGGTGAAGAGCAGATGGAGGGAAGAAGTGGTTGCAATGACAGTTAGGGAGCTGATAGAGAGCTGAAGGAAAGGAGAGTGAGAGTGAGAATACACACATGCAAGTGGCTTTTGGCATGAACAAGAACATATGTGAACTGTTTGCAAACAAGGAAAAAGTTTGTCAAATTGGCAAACTGGGTGCAACTCAAATCAGTGAGTGATTTGATACAAATCTCTACATATGACTTGTTCAACTGCATGGTATCTTTATTCAGGTAAAACAACAACCCAGCTCTGATCATATAGATCTTAGCAAGTGATATAATTGCCAAGAGTGACAGGGAGAAAATTGTACCTAGTTCTAAAGCTGTATGTTGTTCATTCCATTAGGAGCCATGCTGCGCTTTCCCAGATGTTCAGGTGCTAAATGGTTTTCCGTCTGTCTTTCTTTACTCTCATGCTATAAAGTTTTCATTTCGGTGGCAAATTTTGACATCTTCTGTAATAGGAAAATGAGAACTTTATAGCACAATGGGAAAGAAAATCCAGACCCAAGGGTGTCATCTAATTCCTGAGCATCTGGAGTTAATGCCTGAGGCATACAAAAACATAAACTATTGGAGAGTTATGAAAATTTCTGTAGTCTGCACTTTGCAACTATTACATTTGGCTAGTATTGGAGGTGGTTCCTTCAGTAGCAGAAGACCTATGCTGGAAATAAAAATGAAGTGAAGAGAGCCAGTTTGGTGTAGTTGTTAAGAGTGCAGGACTCTAATCTGGAGAGCCGGGTCTGATTCCTCACTCCTCCACTTGAATCCAGCTGGGTGACCTTGGGTCAGTCCCAGCTCTCTGGAGCTCTCTCAGACCCACCCACCTCACAGGGTGTTTGTTGTGGAGATAATAATAACATACTTTGTAAACCGCTCTGAGTGAGCATTAAGTTGTCCTGAAGGGCAGTATATAAATCGAATGTTATTATTATTATTGTTGTTGTTGTTGTACATAGTTTTTTGGCAGTGAACAGTTCATAGATTAAGCACATACTTGTAACATACTTTGTAAACTGCTCTGAGTGGGCATTAAGTTGTCCTGAAGAGTGGTATATCAGAAGAAGATTGAGACATGGAAGAGCATCTGTGAGGGAGCTAGATAGGATCCTTAAAGATGTCTCTCTGGGAACCAAGATCAAGATAATCCAAACTATGGTATTCTCCATTGCCATGTATGGATGTGAAAGTTGGACAGTGAAGAAAGCTGACAGGAAGAAAATTGATTCATTTGAAATGTGGTGCTGGAGGAGAGTTTTGTGGATACCCTGGACAGCCAAAAAGACAAATAAGTGGGTACTAGATCAAATCAAGCCTGAATTCTCCTTAGAAGCTAAAATGACAAGACTAAAGCTATCGTACTTTGGTCACATTATGAGAAGACAAGATTCTCTGGAAAAGTCATGAGATGGCTGGACTCAATAAAAGAAGCCACATCCTCCAGTTTGCAGGATCTGAGCAAGTCTGTTAAAGATAGAACGTTTTGGTGGTCTTTCATTCATAGAGTCGTCATAGGTAGGAGATGACTTGATGGCACATAACACACACACATTCTATTTATCTAGTACATTTTATTCCTGCTCTTCCTCCACGGAATTTTATTTAGTTATTTATTTAGTTTGTTTATATTTTTATGCTGCTTGTCCACCCAATTCAGGGTCCCCAAGGCAGTGAACATTAAAACACATCAAACATTAAAAATCATTTTAAATAAAAATGTACGTGAAATATTCAAAACAATGGACTAAAACATATGAACACACACACAAAAACCACACAACAGGGAGGAGTGCTAATAAGAGTTAGTGAGGGAATTCCAAACAAAATATGAATACTTCACCTGCTGGCAGAAGACAACGACAGAGGAAGACAGACAAATCTTCATGGAGAGGGAGTTTCAAGGTTTTGGTGCCATGACTGAGAAGGCCCTCTCTTGATTTGCCACCTATCCAGCCTTAGATAGTGGGGGCATCTGAGATGACTGGAGTGGTCAGAAAGGTTCATATGGGAGTAGCCAGTCCTTCAGTTATTCTTGCACCGTGTTGTCTGGGATTTTAAAGGTCAATCCCAGCAGCTTAAATTGGGCCTGGAAGCAAACTGGGAGCCCGTGTAGATGACCAGGACTGGAGTGATGTGCTCCCTACAATGCTCTCCAGTCAGTCTTCTGGCCACAGCATTTGTACCAACTGTAGTTTCTAGATAGTCTTCAAGGGCAGCTTCATGTACAATGCACTGCGGTAATCTAATCTAGTGTTACCAGGACATGTTCCACTGTAGCAAGATCTTTCCTGCCCAGGAATGACTGCAGCTGGATCACCAGCCACCACAGCCATCTGTTTGTCCAACAGGGGGGCAGAGTGCAGCAGCATCCCCAAGCTATGAACCTACTCCTTTAGGAGGGAGTGCAACTCCATCCAGAACAGGAGATATTCCAATTCTTGGGTCAGGCCACCAGTAGCATCTCCGTTTTGTCAGGATTAAGTTTCAGCTTGTTAGCCCTCATCCATCTTAAAAACTGCCTCCAGGCACCTGTTTACAGTTTCCATAGCCTCCTTGGGATCTGCTGGAAGTGTGAAATAGAGCTGAGTGTCATGCACACATTGGTGGAAACTCAGGGCGAAGCTACAAGTGACGAATGACACTTGAACGGCAAGTGTATTTCTCCCTGTTCACTTGCGCTCCACTCAATCCACTTGCCGTTCAAGTGTCATTCGTCACTTGTAGCTTGGCCCTCAGTCCAAATCCCTGAAACCTCCCAATGACCTCTCCCAGAGGCTTCATGTAGATGTTAAAAAGCATGGGGGACAAGATGGAACCTTGAATCATTTTATCCTCACATTAACCCTAGTGCCATCTTTGAGCAGTGCACTATTGTTATGCATTAGCAACCATTCACCTCCTGGATTGTCTTGTCCACACAGGACAATCTAGCTATGAATGATTGCTGCAGCACAACAATGGCAAGATATTCAACAATGTGTGGATGCAGCCCCTGTAAGGTAGGTTAGGCTGAGGGAGATAGACTAGTCTATGGTTACCCAGAAAGCTTCTTCGCAGAGTGGGGATTTGAACCTGAGTGTCTCAGATCCTCCTTTGACACTAACCACTATACTATACTGGCTGTTACTGCTGAGATACCACATAGCTTTTCCTTTTGGGGACTGTTTCTTTGCCTTTGTGTTTTAGTGCTTTCAGTTGAAGAGGGAGTACAACTAGTTTCTTATGCAAATGTGCTCTAAGAACTGCCATTTCTAGTGTCACATAGGAAGCTTGCCAACTATCATATTTCAGAAAAGTGAACCAATTCTCACTGAGATTCAAGGCAGGTTACATAATGTAAGTCAATGTGATAGATAAGTGGGGCATCCAATAAACAGTGCAATAGACTTTGGAATGCAGGAATTGAAAAAAGCAGAAATCTGATGTAGGGTTCAAACAATGCTAAAATGAAATCTAAGCAATTAAACATGACATATTAAGTGATGCAGAAATTACCTAGTAGGAGCATGCTCACAGCCACAGAGAGTACACAGTACACAGAACACAGACAGCATATTATACAGCAGTGCTTCTCAAACTATCAGATATAAAGAACTGGCATTCACCCCACCCCCATGTGCCAGGGACCAGTCTCATATTTCTCCCATATTATTATCCTATTTGCATAGGCATGTAGCACATCAGACCAGAAAAACTAACGTTCTTCACTGTTAATTGGAATGGGAATGTGGATACCAACTACAGTGTACTCATGGAGATGTTCCCATTTAAGTACACAAAAGACTGACTGAAAGGCTGTGCATCTGTGTGAATCGTACGAAATGACCGTTATCCATTTGTGACCCAAGAAAATATTATTTTTGTTATTTTAAACCCCAATGAATAAAGATGTTAACACAAAGTATTAAATTTATATTATTACTGGTACTTCTCAGATCAGTGGGTTTGGATGGGGTCCCAAATAACAAACATGTATAGATTCATACAAGTGGGGTTCTGCCAAAAAATAGTGCAGATTGTGGAGGCAGTTGTCTCCACAGTTGTCTCAGCCACCCTTCCCTGTTACTTCCCTGTTACCACCAACCCATCCCTTTTGCTTTTCCCTCAGGGCATCCTTTGCTGTTACTCTTGTTACCGCCCAAATACCCTTATCCTTTACACCCCTCCCTCCCAAGACCCTTCACCCCTCCTCCAAAACACCTCCCCACACTGTTCCTTACCTTTTCCCAGAGAGGTCCTCTTGTGGGTCACACCACCTGGGCTGGGCAGCCCAAGGTGGCTTGCCTTGCCGAGCGCAGTGCTGCCTGGCACAGGGTAGCATGGCTTGCCTTGCTGAGGAGTTGGGCAGAAATAAAAAGGTGGTTTAATGGGATATGTACATAGGTACATACATACTGAAGCACTATAGCATAATTATCAATATAATATTATGTGCGGCTGAAAACATGAAGTTATTTAATATTGCTGACTTTATCAACTGATAATCATTCTTGGTAGAATTTTAGTATGATTTTAAAATTATACTATGTTTTGTTTCTTTCCTGAGCTCCCCATGGACTGACACTAAACCACAGACAACTACTTTAAATAGTAGTGGTCTATGGTTCTTATTCCTTTACCAAAGCATCTTTCTGAATCATTTTCTTTACAGTACAGTCCTAATACCTGTATAAAAAAGTCCTCCTGAAGGAACTGTAGAAATGGAAAATGAATATAATATATAGTTGGCTGGTTCCCCTTTCTGTTAAAGATGTGTCAGGGAGAGCGCTTTTTGCGCAAGACCTTAAATTTAAGGGGGAGGCGGCGGTACTCACGGTTTGCCGTTCCAAAACGGATCAAGGAGGTCGGGGGACTGAGATAGCACTTGGTCCCTGTGATGATCGGGAGTTGTGCCCAGTAAGGGCTCTGCATCTGTATGTCCGGGCCCGGGGAGAGAAGCCAGGGGTCCTGTTTTGCCATAGTGATAGTGGACCCCTGACAAAATATCAATTTTGGGCTGTGACGGGGAGGGCACTTGGCAAATTAGGTTTTGCTGGCGTCAGGTTTGTGACATATTCCTTTCGGATTGGGGCTGCATCCACGGCAACGGCCATGGGTTATCCGGGACCATTCATTCAGAAGGTCGGGCATTGGCGTTCTTCGGCGTACCGATCGTACATTCGTCCTCTCCCATAGAGGGGGCATGTTGTTAATGCTGTTTTCTTTTGTAGGTGCTGTGGCTCGCTGTGGGAGGCTTCAGATCCTCATCTGCAGGCACAGCATGGTGTTCTGGGCAGCCCACCAAGCCAAGAGGACACAGATTGGGTCCCAACTTGGGCTCAGTGAGTGGGCCACAGTGGAATGGCAGGGACGTCGTGGCCTTAGGTGGCCGGGGTTGATGCCACTGCTGTTTATAGACAGGAGAGGACCCCCTCCTCATATCATGGTCATCCACCTTGGGGGTAATGACCTCAGCTTGATTAAAGGAAAGGCCCTCTCATTGCAGGTGCAGGCAGACTTGCAACAGATATGCAAGCTCTGGCCTGGTGTACTGATCCTATAGTCGGCGATTTTGCCACGTCGTAGGTGGCGCGAGGGCCTTGATGCCTGGGGTATCAATGAGGCTAGGCGCAGAGCTAATAGCGCTATTTTGAAAGCCCTGGGGGATGGGTTGGGGGTATACTTGCCTCACCCAAGGATTCGGGCCGCAGCTGCCCACCTTTATAGAGGTGATGGAGTTCATCTCTCAGTGTTAGGGAATGAGCTGTTTTTGGACGATATACGGCAAGGGCTCAGGTTGGCCATAAGCCACCTGTGGGGAGCAAGAGGCTTGGCCCTGCCCATGGCAGGATAGAATTGGGAAAAAAAGGAGCGGGCTGGCAAGCACCCTTGGCATATCCCCAATAAGGGGATTGGAGTCTGTCTGATTGGCTGGTGGGTTTCATGGTGACCAGCTGAGAGGACAGACTGCTGCTGGCACTCCCCCCTGTAAATGTCCTTCACTCGGGCTGTATGGCGGAGTGGTTGGAGCTTCAATGGGGGAGAACCATTTGCCTGGCCAGCCGGGTTGCAGCTATGCGTATGGATGGCTTGCACCCGGGGCAGCGGGGCTCGCCCAGACAGGTCAGGGCGGCAGTCCTGGTGCGGACACCGGGCCTGACCTGTACCGCAGTTAGATCCCTTGCCATATTTACAGTTTGTTAATGGTTTAAATAAAGTGGCCCTTTAAATATCCAAAATGCTTTGTGTCTGCCTCTTTATTCCTGACTGGGGGGGGGGGCAATATATAGTTCGTTGTTATTATCGCCTTTGATTTCTTATGAGGTTGTGTTTGATATCCCCTGATGTGATGTCTATGTTTATATGTATGTATTCTTATTGAAATCAATTTAAAAAAAGCCCTCCTGAATAATTTATTTTTGTAGTTTATGGAAAACCGGGAGAGTAGGAGCCTTTCTAACCTCTTCATACAGGCCCTTCCACGAGGAGAGAACCACCACAGAGAAAGCGTGTGTATGAGCGACTGTTGATCTTGCCCATTTGCAGGGTAGCATCTGCAGAAGGCCCTGTTTAGATGAGCGAAGCAGCTGTGGCAAAGCACAGGGAGAGAGGCAGTCCTGCAGATACGAGGGACTAATCCTGTATGATTCAAATATGCAAAGAGATGGTCAGCCCATGAACTCTGATGAATTTTGACCGAGTTGTTGTGTACTGAAAAAGTTCCCCACTTCGGATCTCAATAAGGAGAACCTTTGCTGTGCAGTTGTACTTCTCTGACTAATAAAAAGAGATTCACTTTTGTTTTGTCAGAAGAAGTTTTAGCAGTGCATTTTCAGAAATGTGCCAATAGAAGTAAGCTGACAATTAGATCCACTCAGTTTCCATTACTGTCTCACATCAGGGAATATCCTGCCAGCATAAAATTCACTTCCAAATATTTAGAGTGTGGCAAATGAGGAGATTTTTGTGATGTGTTGCACAACACACTGTGATTGTCTTGAAATTGCCATGTGAGAAGTGCTGATAATCTTGTAGAGAGTTAAATGTAGGTTCCCTAGTACAGGTCCACATGGGTTGTTCTTCAACAGCTGGCTCAAAGTTCTGAAAGGGTTCCCTGAAAATATTCCTATTATATGACATGAGAGAACATCAGGTCTTAGTTCATACATAATGCAGTTTACCTAGATTATATACAAAAGGTTAAAGATCTAGCATTTACTCCACTCATAGTATGCATGACTCGCAGGGTGCAGATGTGCTACATAGTTCTTCCTCCAAAGCCCTCTGTAGATGTCCCCCATGGCTGTTTTGGCCCTTGAAATGGTGTGCAGGGGGAAAACAAGATTGTCTAGTTCTACTGCACTGAAGAACCAATCAGGATTGGGGCTTTGTAGCTTTTTTAAATGGCCAAACTCTTCTTTAAAATGGCATTGTCATATACTGAGACCAATGGTCGATTGTCTACTCTGGCAGCAGCTCTTCAGGGTCTCAGATAAAGGACTTTCACATTACCTACCATCTGATCCTTTTAACTGGAGATGCCAGATGTTGAACCTGGAATGCAAAGCAGATGCTTTACCACTGAGCCATCATCCCTCCCTCTTTGGAAACAGAATGTTGGGCCCAATGGAATGCTGAAGATTAATGCATGTGTGACCCAAACATCATTTAGAATCCTGCAAGTTCTGCTTTGTGGGTGGGGGGAGGGGGCGGAGTTCTACCTACCCTGGTTCTTGGGCTAAATTTCCAGGCTGTGTTCTATGAATAACGATCTGTAAATAGTACAGAGCACTTGCTAATCTGCAGTATACTAATGCAGAGTACCCACTCAGCTGCAATATTCCTTCCTGAGAGCAATTTTCCTTGTGTCAGCCATCCAGGACTGTCCTTACACAAAAGAATGAAGAGACACTGATCAGGCTAATCTAATTATTATGGTAAGAATAGAAATTGCAAATAAATGAAAGAGATCTGGTAGTCTAATAGATGACTGTCCAAGGAAAGGCTGGAATAAGTTTCTTATGGTTAGCTAATTCACTTAGACTCAGGGAGGGGAAGAGTCAAAGAATTTATTTCAAGAAGAGCAGCGGCACTTTCTTCATGAATAGAACAAAAAGTTTTTGTTTTTTTAAAATGTTAAATCTTGGCATTTTTTCATGAGAACTGTATGATTTTGTTTTTCTTGATGATATGTGTGAGCTTCCTGTATCATATATTTTAATTTGGCATGTGACTCTATGAATCTGGATCTATGAATCTGGAGGCAAACTCCCGTCAGTATATACTTGCTGTGTTAGAGACCACTTTCCTTTTGTTGTTTGATTACATGTAATCAAACCTGCAGGTGAGAGGGAATCCTAGTGCCAGGACTACCTACCCCCTGCTCTGGCTGCCCTCCCTTCACAGCACTGCCGATGCCTGTCTTCCTGGCCATTGGCCCCCTCCTGCCACATCTCTGTCTACTCTGTCCCCCTTTGCTCCTCCACCTATCTGCTTCCTGTAGTGTCACAGTCCATCCTACCCCCTCTTTGCGTGGCAGGCTGGCCAATGGATGGCCAGACCGCTTGGCTGCAGCTTGAATGCCACTACCTTCACATGCCTGGCTGATGTGGTGGCAGTGGGGGAAGGGGGATGCAGAGGCTTCTGGTCCTCCTCTTCACCCACAGTGCTACTGCCTAGATGGCAGAGGGAGAAGCAGTGGCTCCCCTATCCCTACCCACCTGGCTCAAGTGGCGGGGTAGGGATCCCATGATTGCATTCACCTTTTTTTGCTGCTTCATCACACTGACAGCTCATATTTAGCTTCTCATCCACCTGTATCCCAAGATCTTGTTCACACACACTGCTACCAAGAAGTGTGCATTTTTGTTATCCAGGTGGAGAACCTGGCACTTATTCATGTTAAATCACATCTTATTCAAATCTGCCCACTTTCCTAGTGTTCATATCTCGTTGAATTTGATCCCTATCTTCAAGTGTGTTTGCTACTCCTCCCAGTTTGATATCATCTGCAAATATAATGAGTAATCCCTTCATACTGTTGTCCAGATATCCTTCCTCTGTCCACTGCTTCTCTTCTGCAGTAGCCTGAGACTCCAGTACCTGGAAGTGGAGAGCCAGGAGAGGGGAGAAGGAAAAAACTGAAGTTCTCCCCTTGCAGTAGGTTTGCAATCATAAGCACTTAATGTGATTTACCTTTTCAACATGGGATCAGATTCAGCTCCCATGCACTGGAAGGCAAACATAATTTACTACCAGGAGGACAAGTTTCCTGGTTGCTCAGAGCCAAACTAGACAAGATGATGGAAGGTTCTTTCAGGTTCCAAATTCAAAACTGGGTATGAGTTCGAGTCCTGAGACATAGGCATAAAGGGAAAGTGTACAACCATGTACAATGTCATTGTCAGATCTGAATACATGCACAAGTTACTGTGTGGTGTTTTAGGACCACACGATAACTTCTGTATCTTGTGACTTCCCATTGGGTATCCATTTGGTTGTATATCCATACATTGTGCAACCATACAGTGAACTTTATAAACATCAAACCATCCTGTGGCTTCTGAATGATAGTGGCAATCTTGAAAGGCATTTTGGTTCTGGCTATCTGATAAACTTAACACAGTTCCTGCCTGTAGATGGCACTGTGTAAACATCATACGCACCCAAACCAGGATACTTTCCCAGTAATTTTCTTCTGAAGCTTATTTTTGTTGCCACACAGTGCTAGAATTATGTGTATAAACCCTGTAATAAAGGATTTTCAGTTTTAGAAACAAGTTGTTGATTAAAGAAATAATCGATGCCATCAGCAGTAAATATGATTTTGACACTGGCAGAAGACTTGTTTCCTTCCCTTTCTTTCCCTGTTCTGATCATTCACCAAGAAGAATCCAAGTCCACTTCTTCCTTTGTGTTCACACCATATGTGTCCTAAGGTGTCACTTGGGGTAAATCAATTCCCACTGAGAAACAAGTCATTTTCAGCCCTACAAGGAGCATTTTATTAGAGAGGGAACATCTAATCTTATCATCTAAGCAGATGGTGTTTTCAGACAAAAGAAGGTAACACTACAGCTCGCCTGCTTTGGGATCTCAGCTTGATAATGGCTTAGAAATTGCTTTTGTTTAATCTCTGCTTCATTCTCACATGTCCTTAAGCTCTAATTGGTCACATACATACAAAAATTGCAATTCCTTTTATAGGATTATTAGAAAGAAGAGCCTAGCTTGGTGTGCGGGATCGGAGAAGTTCATGGATGCTAGTTTGGAGATAGCACAACTGTGAGTTGGGCTGTCACAACTCATAATATCCCTAAGTTTATGTTTGATTGATACAGGTACATTTTAACTTGCCCTTCTCTTGGCTGTCATAGCTGGATGGCAAACAAAACCCAAAATATGCCAGTTTAAAATTGTCTAGATGGCTTGATGAATAACTACTGATGGATAGGGACATGTCTGGATAGTAGTTTCAGGTGCCCCTTGTTAATAATTTAGAATAGGGCTGGGCAGACTCCAGGCTTTTTTTAAATGGAAGCCATGGACCCCCAGCTGGAACCAGATATTACAGAGTAAACTTGCACAGTGCACCCCATGAACTGTACAATGAAGACCTGCACATACAAATGCAAATCTACTCCCCAGTTACAGATTTGGACCTTTCATAACAACCCTCCCCCCAACAGCTGGCTAAAAGTGCCATCCTCAGCAGAGTTACACCCTGCTAAACCCACTGACTTCCATGGACTCAGAAGAGTGTTAACTTTGCTTAGAATGGCACTGTAAGCTGCAAAAATCTGGTCCAAGGTTCATATTTTACAAATGTTCATGTTCATATTTTACAGAGCAAGTTCATGTTCATATTTTACAAATGAGTGTGACTGAGGAGGACCAAGTTTAGCTACGGAATCCATGACAGGGGACTCTTTTTTCATTTGTAGTTTTTAAGGAAAAGAAAGTCGTAATATCAAACAGGGATTCTCTCATGCGATCTTGGTAGCATATGGCAGCATATGGCCTGAGAAGACATGGAGGTGATCAAAATATGGCTCCCTTCTCAGGGCTGCTTTCAGGGTTACAACTGAGCACACCCACTTGCTGAGGTTGGAGCTACCACATCCAGGCCAAGCTGGATCACTTAGGGCCAAGCTACAAGTGACGAATGACACTTGAACGGCAAGTGGATTGAGTGGAGGGCAAGTGAACAGGGAGAAATACACTTGCCGTTCAAGTGTCATTTGTCACTTGTAGCTTGGCCCTTAGTTCTGTGGACTCTAAGTCATAGAAGGGCTAATTTCTGAGTACAATTTTGGACAACCTGTTTTGCAAGGAAATAATCATAGGGGCGGAGTGCTTACTGGGGTGAGGGAGAGATTGCCTTTACTCTTGTTAAAGACAGTGCGAGAGGGGGAGTAGGAGCAGCGAATTTCTCAACAAAGCTGGAATCATACTAAAACATTTGTACTACTAATACTATCAAACTTACTATTACACTCTTATTAATCTATCAAAGAATCATCAGGTGTGCCTACATGACCAACCATGAATGTACAAGTAATTCTATTAAAAACACACACTACAGAAAAATCACACACAAAAAATCTTTAAGCAAAAAGTCAGGTTGAGGAAGCAAGTAAAACTGGTCATAGTTCAGAGTAGAGAGTAGGGCTTTGTGCAAAGGCAGCATTACAAAACTGAAGGTATGGCACTGAGTTGTACCTGTGGCAGCAATTTTGGGAACAATGGGAAGATTTGATCTGCAGGATCTTCAGCTGTCACAGAACAATTAATGTCCATTTTACATTAATGGTCAATGACTGCAAACCATGTACAAGATACTACAGGGATAGATTCTTTGTCTTCCTGCTTGGTGGAGCTTGATTACCTTATTCTGGTTTTGCACTACTACTGGGGAAAAAAGCCTTTTTTCTTCCCAAATAGTCACTGCTACAAGATTTTTGCTATTGCTGGTAGTATCATTGCTGATCTATCTTGAGACACAAAACAAATATGGCCGTCCCTCCCCATGTTCTGTGCCGGCCTCTCATGGACTGAAGCTTGCTCACAGTGTTCCACATGCAGTACATACATTCAAGCTGGGAGTGGGGGTGTGCAGATGAACAAGGTATGTGTGTGGCAACACTGCCAACAGCCCTTGTGGGCCCCTAGATACAACATATCCCCAATTATCTTATTTAGTTGAAAATGATTAAATGACAGGAAATCTAAAATAATGGGTACAAATCTTCATTGTGCAGCAATAAAAGGGGAGGGGGGGGTCTCGCAACGCTGCTAACAGATCGCCTAGATTGGTTGAAGTGAAGGGGGAATTAAACAAAAACAAAAGTGGTTACTGAGGTGGAATATGGGTGAGTTCTTACAAGGAAACCACAGAAAATAAAGCTACAGAAACTCACTGGTGAAAGCACATCTGTGTGGGGAGCAGGGGGGGTGTTATATTATTGGGACAGTGTTCTCTCTCCCTATTGAAAAAAATGTTGTGCCTTTGAACATATGTGGAGTGCTATTGTAACCTCTGTTGGATAGGTTCTACGGGAAGCAAACTTTTAGGAAGCAAACTTTCACACAACTGTAAGTGAAGAAATTCTTTACACCAAACTTTTTAATAATTAGAACAATTCCACTATTTTTTTTCTTTAACCAAACTCATAGGTGCAACAAAAACAGAATTTTCCAGCCAACTATGTCTTTGAAACCACTCAAGATAAGCAAGTTCAACTTTTTGGATCCCACCGAGTGATAGAGTCCTTTGTCACACTGTCCTTCCAATTATGAAGCCACTGGAACCCAGGCTTCTGGCCTCTTATCAGGCTCTCAGCAGCCAACCTCTTTCTCAGCTGCCTGGCTCCAGATATTAACTCCACCCTACTGGGCTAAACCAATTAGTTCATGGGGGTTACAGTCTCTTCTGCTAAACTACTATCATTTTAATTTTCAAAATTAAAAATTATAAAGTTAATAGAAGATTAGGGTGCAGTAGATTATTATTGGTTTAAAATTGAATGTCTTGAGACTGCTGAAAAACTCAGGACATCATCATTTAACTTACTGAGTTTGGTTCTGACCCTTTGAGGCCTAGGAGGTACTGCACTGAATTTATCTGAGTCTACTAATGATCCTTCAGCACTGGTTGCACTCATTGTAAGTGACTCCTGGGCACAATTTCTGTTGTTCCTTGAACCATTTCCTCATTTTGAAGTACAGTAACTTCCTTCAGTAATGAACTTGGAGTGAACTCCTCTGCTAAAGGATTGAGATCTGAAAGAGGTGTAGGTTTTGCTGAGCATTCATCCTCATCTTCTGTTGGGATCACCATATCAGCAGTTTTCTGTCTAGTCCTGCTACTGATAGGATCGTCTTGAATTCTCACTTGAGATGGGCACAAAATGAACTACGGAACAAAATTCCGTATGAAATGGCTGGTTTGTAGTCAAAGAACCACGCGTTCCATGGGACTGCGTTTTTCCAAACCAAACGAACTTTTCTTACAGTTCTGTTGCTGGTTTGGACACTTTTGGCGCCAAATACTCCCTCACCCAGGCAACAGTGGCAGTCTTTAGTTTGCCCCCAATCTGAGGCCTCCAGGCTTGATAGGCAGCTGTCCCTGCCAACTAGAGAGCTCCCACTCTGGCCTATCCAGCCAGGAAAAGTGGGGTGGGGGGCAGGGGGAGGGTTAGAATCTCTAAGGCAACTGAGGAGATGGGCCTTCAGCAGCCATAGTAACACCAATCTCTTCCTTCCAAAGCCATGTTAGGCAGGTTTTTCTGCCAACCAGAGTGCTCCTGTGTTGTTCGATCTCTTGGTTTTTTCCATAAATAGGGGAAGCTGTGTGATTCCTGGTTTCAGTTTCTCTAGAGTGGGAGAGGGAGGAGTGCTTGGTGGCTGGCTGGCTGGCTGGCTGGCTGTGGTGTTGGGATTGGGATTGGAACTTGGATCTTTGGCCTGCACTTCTGGCTGCTGGAAAAGGGGCTGAAAAGCCTCTTTTCTTTTCTCTTGCTTTCTTGTTTTTCTTACTGACTGGGGACTGGGGAGGTGTTTGGGAAAAGGGTGCTTTTTTCTCTGAGCATGAAGGGGGCTGTCCTGGGCCTCCTGAACCCCAAACCTTGAACCAGTTCGGAAATTGGGTGAGTTTGTTAAGTTCGTGTTCTGTGTTCCGTGGAAATTAACGAACCACGAACTGAGTGGTTTGTTTTTTTCATTTTGTGCCCATATCTAATTCTCACATCTGACACTTCTTCAGAAAGGGTAATAAATCCACAAGGCTCCAAATATCTCAGAGTAGAGTTCGAGTGAGACCTGTACCATCTTCAGGTTGGACCTGATAAACAGGAAGAATGTCATGCATTTGATCTATAAGTATGTCTGTAACAGGTTCCCATCGATCAGTCAATTTTTGTATTCCATAGGGTCTTAAGTTATGTACTAACACTCTGTCTCCTGGCTTGATGCTAGACCTCACAACTTTACATCCCATCTTCTTTTGTTGGCTTGCTTATGCTTTTCTGTCTCATGGGCAGCCAAAATATATGTAATGTAGTCTACATTTTAAGTCTTTGACATATTTGGGATGTGTTACTTCAGTTTGCCACTTTGGTTTTATTTCAAAGCATAAATCAATAGGTAGTAATGGTTGCTTTCTAATCATTATGAAGTAGGAGGGATTCTCCTGTAGTATCATTCTTAGTACAATTATAAGCATGAACCAAAGGTTTTATATACTTTCTTCAGTTAATTTTCTTATTTGATTCCAAGTTCTCAATATATCCCAAAGGGTACAATTGAACCTCTCAACCAGGTTTTCCTCTAGATGATATGGTGTAGTATGTGACTTTGTCCCAAAATTTTTACTTAGCTTCACAACAATTTCTTAACTCAAAACTTGGGCCTTTTTCACTGCAGAATCTCCTGGGGAATCCATAGCGGCTTATAAAATTTTCCCAAAGAGTTGTAGCAACAGTTTTTGCTGTCTGTTCTCTAGAAGGATATGCTTGTGCACATTTGGTGAAGTGATAAGTAACCACTAGAATATTTGTAATGCATTTTGCATCTGGTTCAAGAGTCAAAAAGTCTATACATATTAATTCTAAGGGAGTATAAGCTTTTATATGGATTAATTCAGCAGCCCTTTCCACTCTAGCCTTGTTTTATGCAGCATTCATAGTTGTGGCACTTCTGTTCTATTGCTTGTGTCATCCTAGGCCAGATAATCTATCCCTGACCAAATCCAATGTCCTTTCTACCCCAAAGTGACCCATTTAATCATGAATGCCTTCTAGAGCCCTTTTTAAATGGGTATACAATATTACTAGTTGCTCCATATCAACTCCCTTTCACTGTACCTTCCTATAAAGATTGCTAAGAACTCCAATTCATCCGCTGGATAATTACACTCAATGAGACTCAAGCTTCTGCTTGCATAAGCAATGACGCAGAGATTGCCATTTTGATTTTGGTACAATGCTGCTCCTAAACCAGTAGTACTGGCATAGCTGTACAATACATATGGTAGTTTCCAGTAAGCAAATCCCAGTACTGGTGCTGTGGTCAACTTTAGCTTCAAAGTCTCAAAAACCTCTTAACAACAAGCATTCCATTTATATTTAAAAGACTGATTTACACTATTCCTACTCCCTTTAGGACTACCTACTAAAAGTGAGTTTAATGGCTTCACTATAACTGAATATCCTCATACAAACCACCTATAATACCCAGCAAACCCAAGAAACCTCTGAAGCTTTCTGACGGTAGTAGGCACAGGCCAGGTGGTAATGGCACCTGTTTTTTCTTTATTTAGCTTTATACCTGATACAGATATTATATTTCAAAGATATTTCACAGAGTTTTGGAATAACTTGCATTTAGAAGGAATCATCTATTTCTGAAGTATTTTCAATACTTTTAGAAGATGTTCCTCATGCTCTTCTTTAGTAGCTGAGAATATGATTAAATCATAGAGGAAGGTAATGGTTTCTTTTAAATATAAACCACACATCACACGGTCCATCATTTGTTGAAAAATCACTGGAGCATTTGTCAGTCCATGGGATGTCATTTTAAATTGCCAATTTCCAAATTGAGTGGTAAAAACTGTCTTCTGGAGATCTGCAGGTTCCACTGGCACTCTATAATAACCACTCTTTAGATCCGGAACAGAAAACCATTTAGAACCTGCAAACAGTACAAAAGTTTCTTCTATTCTAGGTAAAAAATTCTTTGTCCAGTTATTTAGCTTGCTGTAATTCACTGCCATCCTAAGAGTGCCAGTCTTTTTTCTTGCAAGTACTACGGGAGAAACATAGGGGCTACTTGTTTTTTCTATTACATCTAAAGCAGGAGGTGTGGGGTGTTGCATGCACCAATGACGGATGCCTGAAAACAGCTCCACTTTCTTATCTCCCCTCCTGATTGCTACATCAAGCTCCAATGGTGGTTTTGGCCTTAAAAAGCATGAGAAAAACTGGTGGGAGCAAAAAAGCCACAAAGGCTTTTTTCCTGATCAGAGAGGCTAAAGATAGCACCAGCATGGGATGCAGAACTCAGAAGAAGCAGAAGATGGCCACCACCAGTGATGAGACAAACACAGAAGAAATTCAGGTACTTGACAATGAAATAAAGTTTAAAATAGATCAACTCAAAGAAAAATTGCAACTTGACTTGAAACTTTATTAAAACCAATTACACTGCCACTAACTGAAATTAAAGAATCCATGTAGTGGATTGCCCAGATGGCTGATATTGCTATGGAGCTTGGCATAATGCTGCAAAATGAAGTACAAAGTCTGAAAGCAGAAGAGAAATGGGCAAGAAATAAATTGATGGAACTAGAAGATAAAATGAGAGACAATAATTTAAAATTTAGAGGATTTAGTGAATTGGAAGAAGCAACTTAATTAACTGTATTCCTTGCAAGCTGGTTAGCTAAGGAAATCAGCCTAGAAGAAGGAATAATGCCAATGATGGACAAGCCATACAGAATTGGACCACAAAACAACTCCCAGAGAAACGCTGGCAGAGATATAGAAGACAGATTCCTAGATAGCCATACAAAAACCAAGAAGCCAGAAAAAGAGAGACCTCCAATTTTCAGTCAACCCCCCATAAATATTTCAGGACCTTTCCAGAGAAACCCTAGCAGCCAGAAAAGAACTCAAACCAATCATCTGCAAGCTGCAAGAAGCAAACATCTGGTATTGCTGAGTCTCCTCTAGTAGAATCCTAATTCGACTCCAGGGAAGAACATATTAAGCATCAAACCTGGAAAGCAGCTACCAACTCTTGCAAGAACTAAAACTAGATTCACAAAAGAACCAGGCACAAAAAGGAAAAACTTACAAGCAATTTATGCTTGACGAATGGAGTAGAATCTCTGTAAAGCAACGCTCTTAAACTTGATACCTAGCTAACAACATAGGTTGTAATAAGAAATTTCTTGTATAAGTACCTAAATATCAAATACAAAAAGTCAAATACAATATTGCTGATCGGGGTGGGGAGAGAGGGAGGAAGGGGGGGGGGTCTGGAATCTGAAGCCCCTATACACATTAGAAATCCCCAGATATTGGGTTTATTATACCCTATGTTACTGATCAGTAGATCAGTGCTTCAGGTGGATAACGTTTTGAAAGAGTTTGGAGAACTTTGTTTGTTCCCTGATAGTTCTTGTTCGTTTTATATATAAATATCTTTTTTTTAATCTAGTGAAGTTAACTAGTAAAAGTCTTTCCCCCCCTTTTAAAAAATCATTTTAACTTATTTTAGTTGTGGGGGGGAGGGGAGGACAAAAAAAGAAAAAAATATGGTTATTAAGGGGGGGAACGTTGCAACAATCCTAAGAAAAACTTCCTTTAAAAGTTATTTTAAACCAAAAGAATTATTCAATAAGCAAAAAATACTGAAGTCTACGATCAAATGTAACAACATCAAGGCATCCTGGAAATTCACTAAGCAAAGAATTGTAAATAGTTTAATATTCAATGTTGTTCTTAGAGAGTTTATTTTGCACTTAACTAAATATTTTCTTCTCTTTACAAAATGTCTCTTAAAGTAATTTCCTTCAACTGTACAGGTTTAAATAACAGGATCAAGAGCAAAAGAGTACAATAATCTCTGCTGAAACAATGCCCTGACATAGTTTTCCTGCAAGAAACCCATCTTAAATCACAATCAATTCCTGCGTTCAAGTCATGCTGGTGGGCTCAACAAATTCAAGCTTCAGGTATATCAAAATCATAGGGGGTAGCCATACTGATATAAAAAAATATTAGATTCATTTGTGAGGCAATAGATAGGGATCCAATAGGCAGATACATATTTGTTAAAGTCACCCTGGAATAAAATAAATTCACACTTGTATCACTATACACCCCAAACCAGAACCAAGTCCATTTTTTTAAACGAGATACTACCAAAATTGGAATCATTCCAAGAGGGAGAAACTCTAATTGGGAAGATTTGAATATAGTTGTAGACTCAGATAGGTCTTCTCCAAAGAAAAATAAAAAATACCGTAACAAAAAATCCCCCCCCCCAACAGAGTTGATATCACTATTTGATAAATTTAATTTATTTGATGTTTGGTGTTACCAACACCCAGGAGAGAGAGACTATTCATATTTCTCTTCACATTGCAACACTTTTACTAGAATAGATTATATATTGACCACTAGAAATTTAACTAAACAAATCTGTTCATCAAAAATAGGACTTAAAAAATGTGGTCAGACCAATCCTGGATTGAATGCCTAATAAACCTCAAAGAAACTGCAGTGAAAAGACCAAACTGAGTTTTAAACAAATCTTTTTTATTTGAAAAAAGAACATATGAAAATATAAAACAAAACCTCCAAAACTACTTTAAAATCAGTGAAGACTGTGGAGTTGCACCCGATGTAGTGTGGGACGCAATGAAGGCTGCACTTTGGAGCAATTACATTTCTCTCATGTCAGCCTACCAAAGAAAGAAAGAAAGAAAGAAAGAAAGAAAGAAAGAAAGAAAGAAAGAAAGAAAGAAAGAAAGAAAGAAAGAAAGAAAGAAAGAACATGCAAACCATTTAGATACTCTCTGAAACGGCTTCTTTAGTATGCTGCTAAGTCTCATAAAACTTTGCTTTCATATCAGAAACAGGGACAATATTACCATATGTAGTTTCTAATATTGGCAAAACATTTTTGGCAGTAACTTTTTCCCCTGCTTCTAAAACTACATGCAATGCAGGTGGAACCAAACTTCTCTATAATTCTCCTTCAAATGTTTTCATCTTCTACTAACTCTCCTGCATGTACTCTCCAAACAGAATATTTCTCCAGTAGGTTTGGGTGGAACTCCTGAAAAAGTCTTTAGCTGCACTTTTAGGTCTGCTGGTGAAATCTTGGTTTCATTTTTATCCTGCAACAGCCTGATTAATAATTGTTGTTGCAATTCAAGGGAAAGATTTACAGCAGGAGTAGAGGTTGTAATTGGAGTTCTTTCCTCCCCATAACTTCAACTTAGCATTCTTTTCCTTTCCTGTACCATATCATTTGCTTCTTCCATAAGCAATAGTGTAACTTCTGCATCTGCAGGGATTACTTCCCACTTTCCATGCAATCTGTGCTTTCAGCATTCCCTCCCTATTCTACAAACAGCACTGGGAGTCTGGAATTCACACAGCAACATTTCTTTGTCTTGCTTCCCCTTTAGCCTTTGCATTTTAGCAATTGCACCAAACAGTTCTATGGCATTTTTTATCTCTGCATTCAGAACAGTAGAATCTATATCACTTAACACGTCAAACCCCAGCTTTCTGCACACATCCATTACATCAATCTGTTTGCAAGTTCACTTCTAAGCCCTACTGTAGTTGGGTGCCGCTTTTGTAACCTCTACTGTATTGGGCTAATTTAGGAAGCAAACTTTCACACAAATGTAAGTGAAGAAATTCTTTACACCAAACCTTTTGACATTTAGAACAATACAACTATTTTTTCTTTACTTTTTAAATTATTTTCAAATATAAACAAAATACAGATTATCAATACTAATATGAGTTATATTACAAATGCAGTATAATTTTACAAATACAATACAATGCTGTATAATATTAATGCTGATAAATTCAAGGAAGGGAAACTACTTTAGAAATTATAATCACAACAGCCAGGAAATTATATGCGAAACTTTGGAAAACAACAGTCATCCCAACGCAAGAAAATCTGATTGAAAGGATTCTTGAGACAGCTGAAATGGATAAATTGTTGAGTTTACTGAAAGAGATGGACAATACAATATATAATGACATTTGGGACCCATTTTATAGCTGGATACAGAGGAAATATGAAGAAACCTAGCTCTTAGTTAGGATGAAGACTTTTATGGACATTATTTAAAATGAATGGAAAAATTTGCAAATAGGTGGCTGATCTGTAGAACATATTGATGTGACAAGAAATATATTAGATTGAACGGTGCAATGTATTAGACGGATATAATATGAACTTCTTTTCCCCATCCCTCTTTATTCTGTATCCCCCTTTTCTTAGTAAAAAAAAAAATTAAAAAAAAGAAGAAAAAGAAATTATAAGTGCTAGTCCACTTGTTTACAGAACGCAGAATGATATTGATATTGGATTCATCTGTCTCTTGAGTAAGATGGTGTGAATATATACCTTTTAAATGGAATTCTGGGGCCGCACACAATGGATAAGATTATAATTAAATTAAAGCTCAGTTTGTAAGATCTCCATTTGTTGCATATTTAAAAGGTACAAAATTTTCTGTAGATAAAAATAAAGGTATATGTTGAAATATATTTTGATTAATTCTGTAATGATTTCCATCTATCACACTTCTATATAATGGAGTTTCTAATCCCTTTCTATTAACCTTTGTCCCTCTTTTTATTACTTCAGTACCTCTATGAGTAATTGTGTAACTATTATTAACTATAAACTATAAACAGATCAGCACAAACCTAATTTTAAGACTTTCAAACCACATTCCTTACACAATAATTTTTTTATATATATGAACAACTTTTTAGCGACAGTCAACTAGATTTCCCTCCTCTTATTGGGTTTTTGTAACAGCTTTCCTATATATATAAAGAGATGAATAAACACAACGATAAAGAATAAAAAAAAAGAATATATATATAAAAAATACTAATGTTAATACTAACACTAAAGGAAACTTATACTTGTCTACTGTAACCCAATGGAACCTAAGAGAATTTTCTTCTCTTAGATTTCTGGAACAATTTCCAGAGCATTTGGGTCATATTTGTTTTTCCCTTTTCCCTTCCCCGAACCTTTATTTTTATATTTTTAATCTCTATGCCTATTACTTTTCACTTCAATCTGTCTTCTAAGATTAAACATTAAAGGTTTTACAGTACAGAGAGATAGAAAATAGGAATAAGAAAAATGTCTATTGGTTGTATCTGAGAATGCATACTATAAGAGGAAAAGATCACAACCACTTACTCCTCAAAAGAATAGCAAAATTTCATTCTCAAAGTTCATGGGTAGATGGATCTAGGTTGATATTTTGTAGTAAATTTAAACCTGACTCCTGATCTTCTGCCAGATAGACTTTTCCTTTATATTTAACGTGAAGCTTTGTGAAGTTTGACCATCTATAGTCTATTTTCCCTTTCCTGAGAATTTCTGTTATCTGTCTGAGTTCTTTCCTCTTGCTGAGAATTTCTTTAGGCAAGTACAGCGATAGGGGTTCCTTTATAAACAAATGAGTTCTGTGATCTGGCCATTCTTATCCTCTAGTCAGAGAATGACTAGAATGTCTCTAGGACCTCTCCTTTGGGAGTTGTTTGGGAAGCCAACTTGGAATGCTTTCTTAATTAACAGGGCAATACCATCTTTTAACTTTAAGTATTTTGTTAGCCAATTTGCTAGGAATATAATTAGATCTTCATTTGCTGTTTCTTCTTTATCAATCCCTCTACATTTAAGATTTGATCAACGGATTGAAAGTTCTAGGGATTGTATCCTGTTTTGCATTGAGTTGTTCTCTTTTTGCAAAACCTGAATCTCATTCTGCAATGTGATACTAAGATCCATTGTGCAATCTGCCTTTTGGATAGCTTTGGTAATATCAAGTTTTATTTCATTGATCTGCTCTGCTAAGTTTGTGATATTATCCAAAATATTGTGCTCCATATTTTGTATTAGTAAAGGGAGATCACCTTCGGGTGGAGATTTACCTGCCAGGTTTGCCTCCGACACCATTTAAGCTGTGTCTTTGCCAATCCTGCACTGGATTTCAGTCAGGTGTATCATGGGGAAGAAATCCTGGAGTCTTCTGGAAATTTTGTTGTTTGCTTTCTTCTCTGCATTTTGTTTGTCCATATCACGGGCACACCCCCTATTTTTTCTTTAACCAAACTCATAGGTGCAACAAAAACAGAAACTTTAAGCCAATAATGTCTTTGAAACCTTTCAAGGCAAGCAAATGCAACTATTTGGATCCCACCAAGTGATAAGAGTCCCTTGTCACAATCCTTCCAGTTATGAAGCAACTGGAACCCAGGCTTCTGTTCTTTCTTTGGGAAATACAGCCTTTATTCAAGGTGATAAGAACATATAAAACATTATCAAACGCCCCAGCAACCAACCTCTTTCTCAGCTGCCTGACTCCAGATACTAACTCTGGCTCATGGGGGGTTACACTTTCAGCTTGTAACAGGCAACTGTAGCCTCTCTCTTCCCTGCATACTTAATATTAAAAAACAAACCTTTTAGGATGATTTCACACCTCTCATAGAATCATAGAATCACAGGGTTGGAAGGGACCTTTAGGGTCATCTAGTTCAACCCCCTGGTTATACCCCTTGATCTATCTCTTTTGAATCTAAACAAGTCCTCCCAATGATAATTGCAACCAACTGTATGACCAGAGAACATATTTTATTCTGCTAGACATACATCAAGGTGCTTCAGCCCAGAAAATTGTTTTCAATACCAGAACTCAGTCCACCGTCCTTCCACTGCACAAAAAAATTGCTACTGGTCCCCCTGCAACTTTCCTTCACCCCAACAGCCTTACAGTGATTTCCTTCTTATGAAGGAAGTGTACTCTAGCCTATGAAAGCTTATGGTTCAGTAAATCCACTTGTCTTTATGGTGCCAGAAGACTTGGCACCTGAATTTATGAGGTAAAGAAAGCTTTTGTTGTTGTTTCTGTCGTAAACAATTTATTAACATGTGAGAGGGATAGAGGACAGCTCATTGTTTGTCAGGTAACTCCATAAATTTGCTCCCTGATTGAGAGGAGGAGTTTGGGTTGTAGAGGCTCTGGTAGCTGCTAAATCCCAGGAGGATGTTAAAGGGCGGAAGCCATGGGAGGTAAGGAGACTGTGCACTGAGCAGCACCTTTCCACTTCAACGAAGGAGAGAGGAAAGCAACACTAATCACCTGAAGAGAGATTAAAAATGGTGCCATTATGTCTCAACTCAGCCAACCAGTATCATCTGGAAAGGAGATTAAAACAGGCATAACTATTGGCTACTATGAGGATAAAACAGAGGAGGGGAAAACAATGTTGTACGTTGTTTTGGGTTCCCATTGGGGAGAATAAATATCTAAATAATAAATAAATCAGCAGACAATTGATTGGTAGATCCTATTCGCCCTTCCATTACGGAATAACCAGCAGTGCAGGAAGCATGCTGAGAAAATATTGGCACATCTATGTACTGGAACATCCTCATTCTCAAACTGGGAAAACACATTCATGGAGGGACTATTGCCCATGGAGGAGTAGATCATGTGATAAACACACACACACACACAAACACACACACACAGTGTCCAAGGTAAGTAATATAGTCAATGAGTGCTAGGTGAGTCATTGCAATGATTTGGTTCAAAGCAACCCAATCATTTATCGAAGCAAGCTCTCTTTCCTTGTGCATTGTAGTGAGAGAACAGACATGTCAAGTTGATCAGAGCCTTGTTGGGTGGCAACTGCATGCTTTTTGCAAGAAATCCAAACTGATGTACCTCTGCATTCTTTTCTATTCACATCCTTTCATTGGTGGAAGTTGGGTAATCTTCACAGGGTGCTGATATTCATAGCAAGGCAATTTCCTACAGAAGAAGATCTGTCAGCCTGCATGCAGTGAGTGAACAAGCCCATCTTTGCCAAGAGAGAGAAATTAAAACATGAAATTTATTGTTGACTATTTGCACAAGATATATTTTGGGGTGTGTGTGTTGTGGGGGGGAGGGATGTAAATCAAAGCACCTCTGGCATCCAAGATCCTGCCAACTTGCAGTGCATTGATTATACTTCTTTGTGCTTAATACTATTCCCCATTCATAACTCCTGCTAAGGTTTACTACAGGACCAAGTTTGACGTATATGGGAAGGAATTTAATTAGTTACTGCAGCATGCTGGGAAGGTGTTGAAGATCTAACGAAATGCAGGTTTCCCATGCTGTAATGAAAACAGGTTGAGCCAAAAGGATGGGAGATTTGCTGACAGCTCATGTTGGGTAGGGAGGGCACAGCTGGCTCTGACCCTGCCAGTTAGTGCGAAGATTATTATCAGGCTTCTAGGATGCTCCCCCCCCCAACCCCTCTCTCTTCTTCCGCTACTGGAGTGATTGTGCTGGTGAAAAGGGATTACTTATCTGATGGAAGATAAAATCCACAAGGTCACACATGCTGAGAGTTTGCTGACGCTTCCTCTTAAGACATAGTCAGAATATTTGCAATAGATTTCCTACTGACCTTGCTGGATTATACAGGGAGAGTGTGCAGAGTAGCCTGGAGGTGATGAGGAGAGAGCTGGACAATAAGGGCAGGGAACGTGACAATACGATACCAGCGTAGGAGTCCAGAGTCTGAGATTGCAGGAGGCATGCCCTATTTCATTGAGCTGATGTACAAAATAGATACAAGACAAGCCTCTAATTAAACTGGCAACTGAGCTGGTCCACAACATCATTTGTATCCTGGCCCGTGTACTTTGAAAAAAAAAAGCAATGGACATGAACAGGAAGGAAGACATTTGTGGAAATGGGGATAAGGGGGGAGGGGGAGGGGTTGTAGGCCTCTCACAAAGAGGATTTTATGTCCAGAGTCATAAAAATAAGGAAAAGTTACTGAAGACTGCCAAAGAGCAGTGCGTATATGTCATCTTCAGTTCATAAAATACTGCATCTTTGTCCAAGTCAATTGACTTTTTCTCTGAGTAGTAAGATTTTTCCCCTTTGTGGCATACAAACACAGAGGCACAGACAAGTGTCCCTCAAGTCAGTCTCCTTCCTCGATCTCTATCCCTATGGTTGTTTATTTACATCATTTATTTTATAGCTTCCTTTATTTTTCTTCAAATGCTGTATGAGTTGGCTATAAATATTCCTCCAAGTACAAGCTCCTGAAGGCACTTGCTCTGCCTCTGACAATCCCAGGATCTGTAAATTGGCAGGCCACAAACTCTTTCATTTGAAAGCATTTGCAAAGCTGCCTGAATGTATAAGACTGCCTGTCTGTTCTGCAACTTGAAATAAAATTCGCTGGGAAAGGGTCTCTCAAGCTTCCCTCCATCCTGCCTGCTGCTACTACCCAGGAACCAGAGACAGGGCTGAATGAAGGGGGTGGCGGGGGAGAAAGGTTTACTTTATCAGGGCCTGGAGATCCAGGGGGTCTGCCCTGCAACCCCATTACTGTGAGAAAAATACTGACTGTGGGGTCATGCTTGAAGATATCGATGGAAACTGATTTCCCTGTATCTATGAAAAATGCCTATATGGGATGTCTGATGAGATTTGATTGAGCCAGTAAGAAGGAGCGTTAAAGAAGAACAAGCAACATTCTGAACAATGAGCTGCTAATCCAGTCAGGCCCTTTTCTAGAACAGAGAGAGTGGGCTTGTAAAGTTAAGCGAGGATTTGCAGTTTGAAACCGTTATGTGACATAGAAGGTTTCCGGTCTCTGGGGCAGGTAGGACTGGAGTTCTCCTGGAATTAGAATTGATATCCAGAGACTGCAGAGATTAATTCCCCTGGAGAAAATGGCAGCTCTGCAGGGTGGACTCTGTGGCACCACATCCCTGCTGAGCTCCCTCCCCAAACTCCACCTTTCCCAGGCTCCGCCTACAAATCTCCAGGAATTTTCCAACATGATGTAATTACAGCCCTAGTGATATGTTCTCTCAAGAACTACTAGTCAGGACTCTTGAAGTGTGGCAAAAGACTCTGATTGACAGAAGAGAGTATGTGACTGAAGCAAAATGCATGGGCATGGAGGGCAGGCAGGCATGTAGGCAGCTGGCTCAAGAGAGATCCTTCCTGTGCTCATTAATATCAATGGGTTGGAGTAAAGTAAACACAGCAATGTAAAGCTGGAGATCCAACCAGTGTGCCCTCCTTAGCCAGAAACATAGCCACAGAGAGACATGGTAGAGAAATCCAGGGGTGGGAGGTGGAGGAAACGTGGACTCTTGCAACAATAGTATAAAGTTCTGTTGTTATCTGGGTGCTCCTGGTGACGTAGACCAATTGCTTAAGCTTTATGTAGGCAATCCATATTTTAGGCAGAAATCTTTCTTAATACTTTAGCCTTATTATAATATACAGATGGGCAAAAATAACCACTCTTTACATACATATAGGATGATTTTTGTATGTGGAGCACATCATACTGCAGTCAAACTCTCGCCATGAATCCTTATTTTGGTGTAGTGGTAGAGTGCAGGACTCTAATCTGGAGAACCGTGTTTGATTCCCCACTCCTCCACTTGAAGCCAGCTGGGTGACCTTGGGTCAGTCACAGCTTTTAGGAGCTCTTTCAGCCCCACCCACCTCACAGGGTGTTTTGTTGTGGGGATAATAATAACATACTTTGTAAACTGGTCTGAGTGGGTGTGTTAAGTCATCTTGTAAATCTAATGTGGGTGTTAAGTCATATGTAAATTGAATGTTGTTGTTGTTATTATTATTAAAAGAAGACACCTGGGTGTGCATTGGGCCATCCTCTGGAGAGATCAGACTGGAATTTTTCAGTCTTTTTTCTTACCATGTAATGCTTTTGAAAAGTTTTTTTTTGTTTTGTTTTATTGAGGTAATCTTTCATTTAAAGAAATTCCTGCTGGAGAAGTCTTTCAATTTGCTTTGCAGAGCAGAAATAAACTGGCTTATCAGAGATCTTTTAATATCACAGTCAGACTTTTAATAAATGCGAATTTCATCAGTTGCATTTTTTTTTTTGCCAGTGAGATAATTTTGTATTAACACATCATACCTTATCACCCAATAACACTTAGTCCCTGCAATCTTATGACAGGGTAATTTCTGTCACAGGGTCCCTTGTGTCAAAATCTGCTCCATTCCACTACTATCCAGGTTGCACAGAGTGCCTTGGCTTGGTAATGAATATTCTGGCTTCAAAGCTTTTATCTACGGATTACAAAATGAATGAATGAATGAATGAATGCAGAGTTTAGCTGGAGGGAGTTACTGCATCATATTGGTTTGTTAATGTTGTTGGAATAAATGTGACAGGCACACACTGATGAGAAACATGCGATGGAGGCGAGGAGAAGCTTCTTCTGATTATGCAGCAAAAGCAGACTCGGGAATTATTCTTGCAACATAAGGTGGCATTCTCCGTTAGATGATGAATTCAATGGCTGTGGGTTAACACTCTAGCATTCCTGAAGAGCTGCCCTACATCACTTGTTGAAGTAAATCATCTCACTGTGCACAATATGACTGGAGATAAAGTAGCAAAGAGATGAGGATGTTTCTCAGGTGGGCAGTTTTAGGGAGACCTGCCGGCCTTCACTTATACCCCTTTCCCTCATCCTCCAGTCTCATTGTTCCTTTTTCATATTAGATGTTTCTAATCCAATGAAACATTTCCCCCTCTTAGTACTATGAGGCTGGAAACATCCTTTTCATAGGAAAGCTGTTGTTTCCAGGTAGGTGGTTATGTGCTATGATACTAGAAAATATGAGCTTAGATCCAGAGCAGTGTATCCATGGGTGGAAGGACTTGCAGCTGTGGTGCATGGCTTTCTTGCATTTCCCTCCTGTTGCAGCCTCAAACCCCCCTCCCACCATGCTGCTCCTAGGACATTTGGGATTGCACTCCATGAGCAGTGCCCATAGAAGCCCTGCCTCTGGATCCAAGCCATTATGTTGAATCCAACCAGCTTTTCTATTGGTGACCAGTTTGTAGGTAGTAGAAGGGCGCTGTTGGTACATGGTGGCATATATTAAATTGGATGATGTGCAAATGGATGAATCCAGGATGCTGTTATCAATTATTAGGTCCCATAATAGTATTGCCTGAGTGTGTATGGGTACAAAGTTGGCATTCAGATCTGTTGCAGGATTGGGTTCCTGGCTTTGTGTGTCTGTTGTGAGTTCTATTGTTGTTGGTGAGAAGCTGTTTTAAGCTGGAGGGCTGCCTGTAAGCAAGGAAAGGCCTGCCACCTAAAGCCTGTGAAAGAAAAATATCTTTATTCAGGAGAGGTGGTAGTGTGAGATCTCTGGCATTGACTGTGTGGGGTGCCGCGGAGAGTTTGGCTATCTGTGTGGTGTACCAACCGCCTAGCGCACCAGCAGATACCCTATCATGCCTGTTGGAGGTGATGGCGGGGTGAGCGTTGGAGTACCCCAGACTGGTAGTGCTGGGGGATTCCAGTGTCCACACTGATGACGCTGCCCCAGTCCAGGCTGTGGACCTGGTGTCCTCCATGCAGCACTGGGACTCTCTCAAATGTTATCGACCCCTACACACCAAGTGGGCCACACACTGGATTTGATCTTTAGGATGGGGATTAATGTGGATCTGGAAGCAGTTGAACTGGTGCCATGGTCAGACCACTCGGTTCTGAAGGCTCGATTGGATATATCACCCCCCCTGCAAGGGCAGTGAGCTGATTTATGCTCTCCTGCGGAGACTCATGGATCCAATTGGTTTCCAGAATTCCCTGTGGGATCCGATACCCCTGGTGGTTCGTTGGATGAGCTGGTGGAGGACTGGCGTGCCCTTCTCTCTGAAGCCATTGACGAAATTGCCCCCCATTGCCCTCTTCGGCCCATGCCAGATTGGCTTCTTGGTATATAGAGGAGCTATGACAGAAGAAGCAGGAGCTAAGACGGCTTGAGTGAGTGTGGCGATGATCTCGAGACAAAGAGGCAAGTTCATCATATAGGACACTTACAAAAGCCTAAAAGATGGTGGTAAAGGAATTTTACACAGCCTCTATCACGTCAGCTAGCTCACGCCCAGCAAAATTGTTTAAAGTGGTTCGGTCATTGGTTTCCCTATCAGGGGGAGACTGTCAAATTTTGAATTTGTACATCAGCTGTGAGGCTTTTGGGAGCTTTTTTGCTG
Organism: Eublepharis macularius; assembly: GCF_028583425.1. NCBI lineage: Eukaryota > Metazoa > Chordata > Lepidosauria > Squamata > Eublepharidae > Eublepharis > Eublepharis macularius. The sequence continues at coordinate 137,355,284 of NC_072794.1, forward strand.
ATAAAATCTCTCCACCATGACTTGCCAGCCACGATTGATACAGTATATGAACTAGAGGCCCCTTGGCTGTCTTCTGGACCGATATTGGATCATTTCAGCCCTCTCTCCAGGGATGAGATTGACAGGACCCTGTGGGTGGTGAGGTCCACCATGTGCCCCTTGGACCCATCCCTATCACATCTGGTGAAAGCCAGTGCTGATGGGCTATGGACCTCCCTGGAGGCCATTGTTAACATGACCTTGGGCACTGGGGTTTTTCCTGGAGCACTAAAGGAAGCCATGGTGAGACCTCTCCTAAAGAAACTATCTTTGGACCCCACTGACCCGACCAACTACCAATTTGAACCTCCTGTTTCTGGGTAAGGTGATTGCGCGGGTGGTGGTGGAACAACTGCAGAGCTTCCTGAATGATTCCTTAGCCCTAGATCCTTTCCAGTCTGGTTTCTGCCCAGTGCATGGGACAGAGACATTGCTGGTTGCCCTTACAGATGATCTTTGCAGGGAGCTGGATCGAGGTGGTTTGGCACTGCTGATATTATTGGATCTTCAGCAGTGTTCAATACGGTCGACCACGATCTGTTGACCCACTGCCTTGCCGGTGGGACTGCCTTGCAGTGGCTTATCTCTCTTCTCCACGGTCGAGGATAGAGGGTGGCACTAGGATAGAAATTGTGACCCCACCACACTTTAGTGTGCGGTGTCCCTCAGGGGGCAATACTCTCCCCATTGAGAGCCAGTTTGGTGTAGTGGTTAAGAGCACAGGACTCTAATCTGGAGAACCATGTTTGATTCCCCACTCCTCCACTTGAAGCCAGCTGGGTGACCTTGGGTCAGTCACAGCTTATAGGAGCTCTCTCAGCCCCACCCACCTCACAGGGTGTTTGTTGTGGGGATAATAATAATATACTTTGTAAACCACTCTGAGTGGGCATTAAGTTATCCTGAAGGGTGGTATATAAATCGAATGTTGTTATTGTTGTTGTTGTTGAATAACTATATGTGCCCCTTTGTCCAGCTGGTATGAAATTTCAGACTTGGGTGCCGTCAATATGTAGATGACACCTAGTTGTATCTGATGATGGACAGCTGGCCCAACTCGGCCCTGGATGTCCTGGAGCGTGCTTTTGAAACTGTGACTGGTTTGTCAAACCAGAGTCAGCTGAAATTAAATCCTATGAAGACGGAGGTCCTGTATGTGAGCTGTGGGTCCTTGGGCTCGGGATTCCAGCTCCTGATCCTTGATGGGGCACCACTTGTGCTGGTTTCAAGGATTAGGAGCCTAGAGGTGATCCTGGATGACTTCCTGACAATGGAGGCATAGATCGCAAGTGGTTGCCCAGTCTTCATTTTTTTCACCTACAACAGACCAAGCAGCTTGTCCATTACCTTTCGACCCAAGACAACTACAGTAATCCAAGCAATGGTCATCTCTAGATTGGATTGCTGTAACTCGCTCTGTGCAGGGCTTCCCTTAAGTCTAGTTCAGAGGTTACAGCTGGTTCAAAATGCAGCTGCATGTGTTATTGTGGGGGTCCCAATTGGGGCACATGTAACACCTATACTGTGCCACCTGCACTGGCTGCCAGTGGAGTACCAAATCAGGCTTAAGGCTTAGTATTAACATATAAAGCCCTATGTGGGCTGGGACCAGTATATTTGCAGGACCGCCTCTCCCTATATATACCCTGAAGGATGCTTCAGTCAGCAGAGAAACAACTATTGGTGGTCCTTGGCCCCAGAGAGGCCTGACTCGCCTTGACCAGGGCCAGGGCCTTTTCGGTCATGGCTCTGACCTGGTGGAACTCTTTGTCTGTTGAAACCAGGGCCTGACAGGGCAGGCAGATTTGTTATCTGTCTGCTGGGCCTGTAAGATAGAGATGCTCCTCCAGGCATATGGTTGAGGCTGGGCCAGGCCTCTACTGGCCACGTAGGAGGAGGAGGTATTAGATCTGTCCACCACCCTGTGCACGTGTTTTTAAAAGTAACTAAGCAGTGACTGCCGCTACCGGGGGAAGCCATCTATTGTTATATTTGTATCAAATTGTATGATTTTATAATGCTTTTACAGAGATGGGCATGAACCTGAATACGAACTGAAAAAAACCATGAACCAGCCCAGTTTGTGGTTCGTAAACCAGCGGTTTGTAGAAGCTCATTTCCATGAACTTCCATGAACTGGTCTACTGGTTCGTTTGGTTCATTTTAAAGGGAAGTGCCCCTTTCCGTGCTGCTGCAAAGCAGCAGGGAAAGGGGCATTTAAACCCCCGGATCAGCAGGCAGGTGGCAGGGGGATCCCCCGCCACGGCCTGACAGCTGATAGTTTAAAGAGCCTCTTTCCTGCCGTTTGCAAGCAGAGCAGCGGAGGAGGCCAAAAATGCTCTTCCCGCCCCTCATGGGAGGAGGGCGGAGGCTGTAGGCCCGTAGGGCGGCGGAGGAGGCCGGAGCCGCTGCTGCTGGGCTGCGGCCTCCACCACCCCAGCAGCAGAGCCAAGGTAAGTGGGGGGCTGTGGAGCTGGGGCTGGGGTGGGGTGGGGGGCTGCCACTTGCAAGCAGCAGGAAAGGGGCCCTTTAAACTATCAGCTGTCAGGCTGTGGGGGGAATCCCCCCACCGCCTGCCAGATGATCCAGGGGTTTAAATGTCCCTTTTCCTGCAGCTGCTAAGCAGCCAGAAAGGGCCACTTAAACCCCACGAACTGGTTTGTGAACTTACCCCAGTTTGTGGGAGTTCGTGGTTCCTGGTTCATGAAAATGCCACGAACCACGAACCGCATGGTTCAGTTCTTTCATGTATATACTTTTGTGTGTTTTTATGGAACTGTATTTAATAATGTATTGTGTTTTAAATGGTGTGATCTGCCCAGAGCCCGCTTGCAGGGAGGGTGGAATAGAAGTCAAGTAAAATAAATAAATAAATAGATGGATAGATGGATAGATAATGCATTTTTAAAAGTTGTGAGCTGTTGGTGAGGTGACAACCAGCGGTGTTTTGTTGTTGTTACCTCCGTTGTGTTTGTCTTGTTGCAGGCTGGCTTGTGGTACCAGTATGGTTTTGTTGATCTGCTCCATTACTTAATGGCAAAGTATTGTAATCCCCCCCCAAAGATTTTTTTAAGTTCTCCTTTTAAGAATCCTTGTATGAGGGACTGAAGCAACACAGAGCTTGACAGTAGACTATGGATTATTTTATATGTTCTGGGTGGTAGCTGGAAGCATGTAGACATGGGCACGATCCAAAAAATAATCCCGATTTAGCTGATTGTGATTCCGCGCCGCCGCCGAACTCAGGTACCCGATTCTAACTGATCAAGTCTCGTTTCCGGTCCAAAATCGGATCCAAAATTGGAAATCGGGGAGGCCAGCACCCAGAGCAACCGTAGTCAGGCTGTTGCACGCACGCGTTCCTGAGTCGCTCCCGCCCACGCAGCAAGCCGGCTGTCCCGGTGCGCTGCAGAGCTGGCAGCAGCGCGAGTGGCTCGGAGGCTGCCCACGCCATTCACCTGCCCCGCAAGACAAGGGGCGGCCGGCTTGCCTGCGCGCCCCTTGTCCTGGGGAAAGGCGAACGGGGCCTGTCAATCCAGTCCCAGAACAGTCTATCTGGGCCCAGAGAGTTTCCTTCAAAATCCATTCCACGTTTTCTTTGCACCTTTTTTTTGCTCTAATGTGTTTCAATGGAGCCCATGCAAGTCAATAGGCATTCCAGCTTCCCATTATTTCAAGTCTCTCCCATTATTTTCAATGGGCAATCCTGTCATTCGTTTTAGTACATCCCCCTCTTGTCCTGGGGAAAGACGAACAACGCGGGTGGCCTCCCACGCTGCCTTTTGCCTTTCCCCCGGACAAGGGGCGGCTGGCTTGCCCACATGCCCCTTGTCCTGGGGAAAGGCGAACGGCGCAGGTGGCCTCCCAGCCTCCCGCGCTGCCTTTTGCCTTTCCTTTGTGCCCACCCCCTTCCCCCTCCCTCCCCTGGGTTGCTGCTCCGTGGTTGGAAGGAAGCCTGCTAATCAAGGAAAGCTGGGCTTCCATTCGTGTTTTGAGGGTGACAGAAGGAGGGCAAAGACAGCTCATTCCCCCCCTGACTCCGTTGCCCCGGAAATTAATTACTGGTGCCTGAGTGTCTGCAATTCTGAACAGAAACCGATATATCCGATCAAGTCCCGAACAAGCAAACTCCCGACTGCTGGATCGGTTGCCGTGGACAGAACCGATTAGCTGAGTCACGATGGAACAAACGCCAAAATCAGGGACTTTTTGAAATCGTAATTCAGATCGTGCCCATGTCTAGTTTTAAGTATAAGGTGGTGCTTATGCATACATTGTGTAGTTTCACAGTAGTGTCCAAAAATGTACTTGTTGTGTGGACTGGTCCATGCTGAAGTCAATGCTGGGGTGAAAACTGTTGAAGTCCCATTGCAGTCTCTTGATAGCTTCCTTCCCATGTTCCCAGATGATGAAAATGTCATAAATAAGTCTTAGGCACAGGACAGGAGCTAATGGGCAGGAACTAAAAAAGCATTGCTGTAGGTCAGCCCTGACAACATTAGCAAACTATGGTGACATGCAGGTGCCCATAGCTGTACCATTCATATGAAGATTTATGGTATTCAAAATAGTTGTGGGTGGTAAAGCCATTTTCTCAGCCTCAGCCACTCATCAGTAGTAAGGGGTATATAATTCTAACCTACCTTACAGAATGTCTATAAGAATTATGTACAAAATAATATACACAAGATGAATTTTGCATAATATGGGGCTATAATCCAGGCTCTGTTAGATCAATTTAAAAAATGCTGAAGCAAGATTATAACTGAACATCAAGAAGACAAAAGTAAAGACTACCGAGGAATTACACAATTTTAAGGTTGACAATTTCAATTTCTTTAGTGAAAGATTTTCTATTTCTTGACTCAATAAAAAGGGAGACTGCAACTAAGAAATCAGAAGAAGATTGAGACTTGGAAGAACAGCTGCGAGGAAACTAGAAAAGATCCTTAAAGATAAGGAAGTGTCACTAGGAACAAAGATCGAGATAATTCATACCATGGTATTCCCCATTGCTATTCATGGATGTGAAAGTTGGATAATGAAGAAAGCTGACAGGGAAAAAAATATCAATTTGAAATATGCTGCTGGAGGAAAGTTTTATGGATAGCCTGGATGGCCAAAAAGATAAATAAGTGGGTTCTAGATCAAATCAAGCCTGAATTTTCTCTAGAGGCTAAAATGACTAAACTGAAGTTATCATACTTTGGTCACATCATGAGAAGACATGGCTATCTGGAAAAGACAGTTATGATAGGAAAAGTTGAAGGCAGCAGCAAAAGAACACCAATATGAGATGGCTTGACTCAATAAAAGAAGCCAAGTCCTCCAGTTTGCAAGATCTGAGCAAGTGTTAATTATAGAATGTTTTGCAGGTCTTTCATTCATAGGGTCACCATAGGTTGGAGGTGACTTGATGGCACATACAATACACATAGTTATATCCACATCTCCATAGAAGTATCTAAGAATTAATTTAGCAGAATATAAAACAATAAAAATCCAAACACAATAAAATAAAAACGAGAAAGAACAAAATCAAAATCACATATAAAAACAGATAAAATTTCCAACTCCAGGCTGGGAAACTACTGGCAATTTGGAGGTGGAGCCTGGGGGGGGGGGGTGGCGGTATGATATTCAGGGAGGGACCTTGGCAAGGTATAATACCATACAGTCCACCCTTCAAAGTTGCCATTTTCTTCAGGAAAATTGATCTCTGTAGTCTGGAGATGAGTTGTAATCCTGGGAGAGCGCCAGGCCTCACTTGAAGGTTGGCAATAATATTAAAAGAGCATCAGATAAAGAAAATTTAGAAAGAGTCTTAATTTTTTTAAAGTCAGCATTAAAACTGAGAACAAGCCTTGTAAAACAGCAGTGGGGTAAATGTAGGACAGTGGATAAAAGTCTGGAAAGGAGGGCTTGGAAAACTAAAGATGTCTTCTCCCAGTACCTAAATGCACACACATTTGGTCCCTTGCAAATTTCTCTGGAGTGAAGTTTCAGAGCCTAGGCACCACTCCTGAAAATGCTATATCCCCTGGTGTACACAATGTAATGCCTCTGATGAAGTTCTAATTGATAGGCAGACTCATATGAAATGAAGCATGCATTCAGGTAGCCTTCAGGTACAACGAAGAACTTTATTGATTATAACTAGCTTTTAAAATTGGGCTTGGAAACAAACCTGGAGTCAATGAAAACCGTATGAACTGTGGCCCCTATAACTTGTACTTGCTAGCAATTTAGTCACTGCATTCTAATCAGCTTCAGCTTGCATACAGCTTATAGAAATGTGTCTGCCTATTCAGAGCCATAGGTATAGCTCCACTTCTTCAATGGAAGAACTCTTGTGACATGGCAAAATCTTGTAACAGCCTACTTTCTTTCAGAATCTTTTTTTGGGTATCTATTTGCCCATTTTTCAAATGTTTTGTAGACAGCCCTGTTAGTAACAATGGGCTAGTTGTGTTTCATAAGAGCTAAAAGCCCTGTTCACTTGATTCTTTCAGGGTAGGAACAGGGCCCAAAGAAGGGGAATTAGAATGAGCATGAGACCTTCTTGAATATCCACATTGCCCTTCAGACAGAGGGTATAAAACAATCTTTCTGTCTTGATCATGGTGCTGGCAGTAACAACTGACATTAAGCAGTAGGAAATATATAGTGAGTAGGTAGGACACTGCCCCTATATGACAGATTAAAGTACTTTAGATTTTCCTCTCCAGGCCATCAATCTTTTTGTCACTATAATCCACATGTCAGAGACATACCTGGTTCCTGGCATATGTCAAAAAAATGTGGCTTGGTCTTTCTCTGCCTTTTTTTTTGTTGAAGCATAGATAACCACTTTCACTTAATTTAATATGTCTCACTCAGAAGTCTAAGGATGAGGTGAGCTCATTTGGCATAATTATCAGATGTGTCAAGAATGTGCAATCCAGAGCAATATAACTGTCCTGGAGCCATCACACTTTAGACAGCCTGTCAGCTGTTTGATGTTGGAAGGATAAGAAAAGCACCTGCTTCTTCAAGCAGAAAATAGACTGTTAGAAAAATGTTAAGGACTAAACCGCTATCATGTTTTTCTGTTCAGCATATGCTTTCTCTTCCTAGTCTTCTGCCCCCCACACCTTTTCTTGTATGTTTGTTGCAAGGACTTCTGAACAGCACAGTGTGATCTGAAGTATATCACTCATACACTGAATGAAGGCTGTTCACAGTTTTGTCCTTATGGACTAAGAAAAAGTACAAAGACACAGATGGGAGGCAAATGGGTGGCTCTTCGTTGTATAAGTGAAAAAGAAAACATTTGTTTGTACCCTGCTTGTCTCCCCAGTGAAGACCCAAAGCAACTAACACCATCATTCTCCCCTTTTCCACTTTATCTTCACAACAACAACCCTGTGAGGTTAGGCTGAGACAGAATAACCAGTCCAAGGTCATCCTGCTAGCTTTCAGGGCAGACTGTGGATTCAAATATGAGTCTCCCAGATATTAGTTTGACATTTTAACCATCACATCACTCTGGCTCTCAGCATGAAACTAGAAAGTACCTCTCACATAATGAATAGTTGCAGACAAGATACAAGGGCCTGGTATTAACCATTGTGTCCTGTTTACATTAGAGTTTCAGATGTTTTTATTTATTTGTCATTTATTGTCTGCTTTTCTCACTGAGACTCACATAGTCTGCCTTTTTCACTGAGACTTATATAGAGTGAAATTAGCACAGTCTTTGTCAATGACATTTCAATAAACAATGCCACAGGATAAATAAATACAAGTTTACAAAGGCATACGTAACATTAGGAAAAATCCAATACAAAGTTGAAGAAATGATGAAACAGAGCATAAGCAATTCTAGGACTGACATTAGGCAACACAGAACTACAACACAGATATAGGTTATTAGCTTTTCAGAGATCATCAATATATCTTATTCTCAAAATGGCCCCAGCTGTGGATACTTAAATCCAGAGACTGGGGCTATGAATAGACAAAACAGATATTTCTGCAAAACTGAAACTCCAGGTTTGCAGATTTTAATCTGAAATTAAACAAACAAATATTGAGGGCTACCCCTCCGAAACAATAGAAACAGTGCCTATAGATTTAGGAAACAAATGCCCTCATTGGTCTTGCTAGACAGCCACAACAATATCGCTAGCCTTCAAGCTGTGATTTCTGTCTGGAAAAGGAGGGAGAGGGGGCAGGCCCCTTTTCAGGGCTGTTTTGGACTTTGAGGGGAAACAGGCTGCCAGAAACTCCTAGTTTGCTATCTGACTTGCATGATTCACCCAGCCCTGGCTGCTTGCTACTGTTCATCAGTAGCCATGCTACGAAAGCCAGTGTGGTGTGTAGTAGAGTTCCAAACACAGATTTGAATCTCTATTCTGCCATGGAAACTAAGTGCTAAAAGACCTTGAATCAGTCTCACACTGATCAGCAAACTGAATAGATCTGAGGCAAAGGGGATCATAGCTGTTGCATACGGTGTGTTTGTCTGCTAAACCTGTTCATGGCATCACTATTATGGATAGTATTTCCATAACCCTGAGTAATTCCAGAGTTCCCCAAAGAGGGTCTAATTTCCAGATTGACTTAGCCCCCACCATTTTTCTTTCTGGGAACTAAATGCGGTTGGTAAATAATGATCACTGAATTTCAACGATAGGAAAAATAGGAACTATAAATGAAACCCAAAACTATGTGGTTTCCACTTGAAGCAGGCTTGATGATTGCTAAAAAGAAGGCCAACTATACCTATAAAACTTCTCCTGGTGATGGAGGCAGTTATTAATCTCCCGTTTCAACTGTTAATGTTATATAAATGCATCACATGGCCAAGAAAAATGACCATTTTTTCTGTGAGATAATCCAAGGACAAATGTTCATCATTATCTGTAAAACAGGAATCTTCGAGGTGCAAAAAGCAACCACAGCTGAAGTATCAAACCCACACAAATAAAATATAATTGCTTGTAGTCTTATCTACGGTCACAAGGATTTAGCAGGAAAGTTAGTGACAAAAAATCAGATTGTTACTCCCAGACCTGACCACAAGTATATCCTTCTGGCTTCTAGTGATAAGCACGTATGCAGTTACACTCATATAAGCCAGAGGGAAAAGCTGTCAAATGTAACATGGCTAGAACTTCATTCTATAGTAGTCCCAAAATGATTTAAGGGACACCACAATTTGGAATTAGGCTCAGATTTCTTGGTACCACAATCAATGATATAGCAAAGCGGGAATTTGAACCTATGTCACCCAGATCCTACTCTGACATTCTGACTACTATACACACTGTCTGTTTGTGGGTGAGCTGTGGTGGTAGAGTTGTTTCATTGTGGTGATAAAGTTTCCCCATCTTATCTTGTAGGTACTTTTGTATCTGCACAATAGGTGAAGTTAGTTCTCTCCTATAATTAGATCAGTCAGGTCAGGAGGGAGGGGAGCTGTGCTTTGTGAAAGTGCACATGTGTAAAATAATCTTGGTAACTCAGATTTAAATCAACATCAAACATGTTTTTTTTTAACCCCAGTGTTTATAATCACTGGCTGATTGATTTGCTCTGTATTTATTTATACAATTAGCTGCTGAGCTGCATGCAGTGAGACGGGTCTGTGGGAAGGAGGAGAACTAAAGCTGTCACAGGGCAGTGGAAGGATGCACATGTGTGATATACTGCTGCCTGCACTGTATTGCATTGTGAAAAGTAACCTGCTGCTGAAATTACTCATGAACCACCAAACAATCAATGAAAAATCAGCTTTGTGCCCAGGAAACAGTACATGATCAGGAGGAGTTTGAGCACCTATTTCATCTGTTTTTAATGCATATGTTTTATGGTTGAACTCTAGCATTGAAAATACTTATGGATGAGCCCTGGTACAACTTAATCTCTATGTATCATATATGACACTAGAGAGAAAGAACTCCAGGAAGATAATGCCTAATCCAGGAAGCCCATGTGACTACAAGTAGCACCTACCTCTGCTCTGGTTCTCCAGGGGTGGATTTGCTGATTAATTGTCCTGTAAAGGTTTCACTGGGCTGCTGCCCTGGAAGCCTGCTGGCAGCAAGGAACAAGTCAGGTTGAGCCACAACTGTGTGAGCGACCACTTGGCTTAGATCTAGCCAGCAAGGATAGTGATGGCTGTAGGTTCACTTATTGCCTCCTGTCAGCCATGTATGAGAGAAGGTTGCTTAGCTCAGCTTGCTCCTGGCTCATTTTAATGGCTCAGCCGGCTCCAGGACTTCATTCAGTGCAATGTTTGAGATGGTTCCATGTGGGAATTTCCATTATGTGTGCGGAGTTGCCTGCAACAATGGAATGCCTATGCTTGCAAGAAGCAACTTGTACACCCTGGATTTAGGATTTTTAGTTAAGAACCTATTGCTATGTCATGAACAGGTTGATCTTTGAACACTATTTTATGGTTTGCTTTCAGTTTGAAAACTTAACATTCATTTTATGATGTTCAGTGTTCTGTATTAATGCCGTGGCTGAGTTTTTAATGCTGGGGTTTAATTAATAACTTTTAATGTTTAATATTTTTTTTGTAAGTTACCTTAGGCAGGCTCTGGACAGGTGGCATAAACATTTTCTAAATAAGAAATAAATAAATGGTGGTCACCGTGCTTTTAGATTCTCCGCTAACACCAAACAGAGTGAACTGAACATTGGCCTGGAAGCCGTGGATTTTCCCAGTTCCTCCTGTAGCAGTTTACAATTAGTCATTGCTTTTTGGAACCAACAGATATAGCTTTGGAAAATACACAATGTAAGCACATCCTCAGGGCCAGCATATATTGTGTGCTTTACTGATTCAGGGTGCATCTACATGACATGTGGTATGAGCCAAGATGGGGATTGCCTGATCCACCTCACAGTCTCATGTACTTTTGAGGACTCGCCTTTAAAAAATCTCTCAGTTGCGCAGCTCAGCAATGAGCACTGAAAGTGGGGAGCAGAGGCTTCTGCCCTCCCTCCTGCACCATTTTCCCAAGTGGAAACTACCACGGGGCGCCCTGTTTTCCTCTTACTTTGCCTCCATGTGTCTTTGATCAGATGATATGAGAATGCATGGAGCCTGAGGAAGGGGCGAACATGGACCCAACGTGACTGTTTCTGCTAGGGAGAATGCCATTAGAAGGAAAACTAAAAGGACCTCCTCAGCCCTTGTGGTGCTTGGAGCCATGATGAGCAACTGAGCATTGAATCCCCAGGCCAGGAGACCCCCAACTCAATTCAGTACACATATATTGGGTACATGCACCCTCTAAAGCAGCTTTGCTTGGAATTTCTGGGCCTCCTACAGAGAGGAGCATGGATCCTCTAATTCCGTTTTGTAGAGCATGTACATGTGACAGTGTTAAACTGCATTAGTAAAATTAATAGTTCCCATTGTTAGAAAAGCAGGATAAAAGATATTAAATGAATAGAGAGTAAAAAGTATTCTTTAAAAACAAAAGAAGAGAGAAGGAATTAGTTGTACACCATTGCAGAGAAAGCTTTATTACAGATTCTTTGGGCTGTTTCTTGGAAGATAAACAAGCTGGCTTGTAGTGAGAGGGCTCTTCCAGTGGACTGATCTTAACCCAGGTCTGGTGCCCTGTCTTTTAATTGATTTGGACCTTTACCAGTAAGTATTAAGGATCACATTTCCTTTCTCTTGTTACTCTCCCAAGTTTTCTTTGATCTGCCTTTTCTTCAATAAATCATTTTGGAAAGGAAATCAAAATTAATCTCCTATCCAAGATAGATGCCAGCATAGAGTTTTGTTTTGAGTGTCATTAGTAACAAAGGAGGGCTTCTGGATTTCATCTGTCTAATAAATAATACCTCTGTTTTTTATCTAGGTGATGACAAGCCCTTCCTAGGAAGCAGAATTACAATCCAGAAATCACTGGTGCTACTTGCTTGCCAAATCCAGTGTGATTTAACTGCACTGGCCTTCTAGGATGTTTGACTTACCCCAGTACATTGATAGTGCAATCCCATGAAAAGTTACTCCAGTTTAAGACCATATAAATCAATGAGCTTAGACTGGCCATGTGATGGTATCCTTGTGGCTACCACAAGGATGCTGCAATTGCTGCTATTTTAAAGTGACTTTAAAATGCTGCAAAGACCCAGTTTTGACTGGGCCCACACTATGGCACTTTATCAAGTGCTGAAACAACTGCACTCCCATGTAGCTGTTTTGGCACTAGAAAAGGCGTGTGGATGGGTGTGGGACGCTGTGGGCCCAATCAGGACTGAGACCTTGCCACATTTTAAAATAACTTTTAAAATCGCCGTCACATCTAGTTTGGCTCTTAGGTTCTATTAAAAGGGCAGGACATTTTTTCCTAGTTTCAAGTTGGCAACCTTTTTTGCTTAGTGGTATTATGATTAAAAGTAGTGTAAGTCTAAGTATATCCTGACCTGGATACCCCAGGTGAGCTTGATCTTGTCAGATCTCAGAAGCTAAGTAGGGTCAGCCTTGGTAAGTAATTGGATGGGAGACCTCCAACAAAGACCAGGGTTGCAGAGGCAGGCAATGGCAAACTACCTCTGTTAGTCTCTTGCCATGAAAACCTCACCAGGGGTTGCTATAAGTCATGACTTAAGGGCACTCTCCACCACCAGGTCTAAGTAAATATTCAGATTACAACAATATTGTTCCAGTATCCCTTACATATGAAATAGGATCCAACAATATTAAATAAGAGTGGCTTTTTTCACCCTTTCCAGGTTTCCTTTCATTTCCTTTCACAAGGCAAGCAACCACTTGAGGGGTCATCTAATAATTGTAGTTAGTCTGATCAGTGCTAATTACAGTATTATGCCTCTCTGATACATACATGATGTACCATATTGATGTACCTGTTTTGAGCAATATTTTCTCAAATATGCCAGAAAAGGCATCCATATTTCTAAGGAAGTGACTTTTTTTGCCAGTCTTCTACAGTCTACAGAATCTGGAGTGTAAGCTTCTTTGTTGGTGTGACAGCCAGTCCACATTTCTGAATGTCATTGTGAGATTTATCAGTCACCACTTTATCCTGCCCTTTCTTCAAGAAGCTCAGGGTGGCTTGCAAACAGCTGGATTCAGTAGTAGATTTCCACTAATGGATGTTTCCCCCCCACCAAATCCCCTCTTCCATTGCAGATTCACCCTTCAAGCTATTCCTTTGTGGGTCTGCCCTCCAACTGAGTAGCATTTTGGAGAGCAATTTAGGCTGCAGTCAGATGGGGAAGGTAAGAAAGTCCTATTTTGCCAATGGAAATCCATCATACCATCGGCAATGATCCAAGAATGAACAGAGCATGGGCTCCAGTTCTGAAAAACACCAGGCCAACAAAACACTCCACACCCGACAATAGCCCTGCAGAGAAGATTAGCACATCAAGCACCAATCCATATGCAAAAGAACCTCCTCAGGATACAGTGAAGCCTCCCGCCATTAGCATTCCACACCCTGGGAAACTCTTACAGAATGACTCAGCTCAACCCCACCCCTCCTGAGTAGATACAAATGACCTACATCTTTTCCACACTGTGACACTGAGAGATCTCTGTCTTTTGGTGCTACACCTCTGAAGATGCCAGCCACAGCTGCTGGCGAAACGTCAGGAACTACAATGCCAAGACCACGGCAATACAGCCCGGAAAACCCCCAACAACCAATGATCCAACCCATGATTATCCCCCTCTTCCATTTTTTGTTCACAACAACGCTGTGAGGAACTTCAGCCTGAGTATGTGTGACTTGCCCAATGTCGTCCTGTGAGCTTTATGGCTGAGCAGGAATTTGAACCTGGGTCTTCCCAATCCTAGTCCAAACATTTAACAATGACACCATGCCGGAAATATGAAATCTCTTTGTGAGTTCTGTTTAGACTCAATGGTTATTTTTGAGCAGGTGCTAAAAAATTAAGAACTAATCTTTTGTGAATATAGTACTTAAGTCCTTTTGCTATTGGGGTTAGGTGGATTGTTTTAAATGGAATTGCAGGTTGTTCTTGGTAGTATATCGAATGTCATGGTGGTCTGTGAGGGTTGAGTTTTAGGAAAACTAAATAATTCTCAGAAATCTGTCAGTGCCTTCTGATGAAAAGTAGGCCCAGATTCTCTAAACAATCAAAAGTTATGTATCCAGTTAGCCTGCCAGAGATTTGTTCATTTCCCTTTTTGTTACTGGGTAACATAAATGCGTTGTGCTTTCAACTATTCACACATAAGCTGCGGAAAGATCCAGGCAGGTTGGTTCCTATTCATCTCTAACACAAAATAAGCCAATGCTACTTCTCCCTGAAAATGCCTAATAATAAATTCAACTAAAAATAATTACCTTGTTGTAAATTAGGTATTAGCATATGAATCAGAGGGCTTAACATATGAAAAGGCTTTTGATGCCACATAAAATTGATACAGAAAATGTCTGTAAGAAAATGACAAATTAGAATTTAAAAGGCAGTTTTCTCTGGTGCAGATTGAAGGGTTGATGGCTGGGTGGAAATGTCTGTTGAAGATGTGCAGGGAGGGAAGGAGAGACAAAGAAGGAGGAGCAGACTTGTTAGCTTTAGGACCTATCCAGGGCATTTGAACATATTGGAGAGGTCATTAATAGTTTCCTCACCTCTTTAAAAGCAAATTCCCAACATTCTATCTGACATGTTCAAGAAGCAGAACTCAGGGTGGTTCTGAGTCGATAGCAACAAGCTTCATTCTCAATATCTGGATGCTTTGGGATCAGGTTTAGCTCCTCCTCTTCCTTCTTCACCTCCTTCTCCCACATGAGTTAGTTGCTGTCATTCACTCTTTTAGGGAATAGTAAAACTCTGCTCTTGAGGACACTCCTGCAGTTGGGGGTAAAACATGCCTGGCTCCAATTACATGGAACCTACAGGGTGGAGCTGATTAAGTATAAACTGTTGATAGTGAAGGACTGTATGCTGTCCTTTAATTCGAGGTTGCAGAGGGTGACTCAGGGAGATATAAGAGTCAGGATCTCTCTGTCCTTTCTGTTTCTTGTCTGGGCCTGTTCCTTTGAAGTCTCAGGGACGTCCTTCCTTCCGTCTTTGCCTTCCTCTCCTCACTGTCTTCTCCATCTTGCAGCCATGAGGGCAGGACATGTTTCCTGCATCTCTCAGCATCCTAGTCTAGACAGATAGTATAGAATGCGAACTCTGCTCCTTTCCTATCTTCAGTGGAGTTCCTTAAATAAAAGGTGGGTTTTTTTGCTAAAAATAAATGCAGGCTCTGTGTGAATGGTTTTTCCTTGGCACACTTGCATGTGCTATGCTGTAGCTACTAGGCAACTCTGTCACATAAACAATACTAGTATGCATTTAGGATTGGCTGACTAATCAGTTTGTTTTCTTATAAAAAGGGGATTGGAATGTTGGGGGATGGCTTGGATATGCAGAGCAAAAAAGTTCATGGAGCAGATGCAGGGCAGAACACAGGGCATGCAGTTCCCCCCATATTACAGCAGTAGAGAATGGAGTCAGACAGGCCAACTGGCAGCAGAAGGGAAAACTCCAGAAGGGAGATGGCTACAGCCTAGAGTTTATGGACCAGACAGGTCCAGCACCAGCAGGAGGTCCTATTCACAATATAAAGAGAAGACGAGGGCTTGCCTCTTATTCAGCTATCTGCTTTGGACTATTCTTCAATATGCTGAATATCACTTTAGTAGTTTTGCCTAGGTGCAGAGTACCATTTGGGAAGGGTGCTGAAGAAACTGTATTCCTAAAGATTGTTGTAGGTAACAAGGTAAAGGTAGTCCCCTGTGCAAGCACTGAGTCATTACTGATCCATGGGGGGACATCGCATCTTGACGTTTTCTTGGCAGACCTTTTATGTAGTGGTTTGCCATTACCTTCCTCAGTCATCTGCACTTTACCCCCAGGAAACTGGATACCGTCATTTCTACTGACCTCGGAAGGATGGAAGGCTGAGTCAGCCTTGAGCCGGCTACCTGAACCCAGCTTTTGCCGGAATCAAACTCAGACTTGTGAGCAGAGCTTGGACTGCAGTACTGCAGCTTACCACAATAGTATAAATGTTAGAGTTCAATCTCTTTAAATTTAAGATGAAGTTCTTGTGAGCATCTTGGGATTCTTGGAACAACTTCATAGATTAACTGTGATCAAATGCATGCAAGGAGGATATTTTGAGCCTCAAGGCAAAGGACACAGTCCCTTCCTTGATCTGAACTACCTCTGTTTGTCTTGTTGGAAGTGCTGGTGGGAATTATGCAGCCAGGGTTCTGATACTTTATGTAAGCAGAAAGACTTACCTTTCCTAGAAGGAACTTTCTCTCTAATGTTAGATCCATTTTACATAAAGCTGTACCAGCATGGGTACATCATCTCTCACAATTACTCCTATAGTAATTTGTAAAAAACTGACCATGTGGTTTTTCCTGTTGGTGAGCTTGCCCAAAAAACAGTATACTTCTTAGGGGTCTGCAATGAATTGGGCCTCTACTAGAGATTGTAATCTTTCAGAAGAGGTTGTGGTGGGGGCATAGCAGAGCACTTGCCTTGCATGTAGAAGGTCCTAACTTCAATCTGCAGCACCTCTAGTTTAAAGCTCAAGTGATGTAAAAGACTGCCAGTTTGAATTAGAGATGGGCACAAACAGAAGAAAACGAACATGATGTTCGTTGTTCGTTGCCATCCACGAACAGGGACTCACGAACAACCACAAACATGACCCTGATCACGAACATGTTCGTGGTTGGCTGTTCGTGGGGGCCAGCAGGCTCTCCTCCAGTCAACATCCAAGTTTGGTCAAGATCCCTACCACACCACTCCCAGAAACCCTACCTGAGTAGGCAGGAGGAAAAGTACCAATAGTAAATAATAGCTTGGCCCCAGAGCCTGGCAGCAGCCCTGGAACCTGAAGGGGTAGATTCATATTCCACCACACACAAAGACAATTCAAGCTCCAATGCACTCTCCTTGTCTCTCTATCAAAATGCCAACAGCAGCTGTCTCTCCCTCTCCACTCTCTGCAAAGACTAGCCAGAGCTGAGAGCCCCCCTTCCCCTATGGTCTTTGTTCTCTTGTAACAAATTTGGAGCTCCACACTTGGAAGTATGAGAAATGGATTTAATGTCAGAGATTTTATGTACCTTATGTGCCTGCCTATCAAGCTAAATTGGGCTTAGATTGGGGTTTCCAGGGCAAGAGCAGGAGTTCTGACAGAGTTCAGCCAATCCCTGCCTAAATTGCCAAGGGAATTGATTGCAGGTGCCAGACTGGCTTGATGAACAGCAACGAACAAGGCTTGCAACGACCACCTGTTCGTTTAGAATGGGGCCTCATGAACAGCTTATTCGCGAACAGCAGATTGGGCTGTTCGTGGCTTTTTTTTGTTCGTATTGCTGTTCGTGCCCATCTCTAGTTTGAATAGACAACCTTCACCTTGATAAATCAATGGGCTGACTCAGAATAAGATGGCTTCATGTGTTTAGGAGGCCTTTTGCCATGTGTTATGTTTGACAGCTAAAGCACCATATGTTTGACACGTGACAGTGTTAAAAAGTAAGGATCATAAAATACCAAACTACCTCCCTTCCTACCACCAACAGGTTTTCTTTGACTTGTGACTCAGCTCCTGAGTCATTACAAGCACGGCACTGACTTGCTTGTGCATTGTAGCTTAAACGGCCTGTTTCTGAATTCGAATGCCCTAACTTGCATTCACTTGCCATTTTCAAACTGAACTGTCTACCAGACAATAAAGGCTGCCCAGACAGTGATGAGGGCGCATGGGGGCATAGCACCCACAATGCCACTAAACAGCTTATTATTTTGTTTTCAACTAGAGACTGTTCTGTTTCCTTTCTTTGTGAACACAGGACAGAAAAGAAACCTGCCTCAAGATAACTCGACAGATTTCTGGACTGTCTGTGGGTGTCTGTATCTCTCTGCAATAGCTTTTCCGGAGACTTTTAAATAAAATAGCTAAAACAAATTCCACAAACGATGACATCTCTTCATGGCCACTTTCCTTTGGTCTGAATGTTGGTTTGTGAGGAATGGAGCCTCTGTCTCAGAGCTGCATCTGCACATCATTTGCAGCTAGATTATCTTCTCCACATTGGAAAATCCAGTTGTGAATGATTACTTTATAGTACTGTATCCAATGATGTGTGGATGCAGATCAAGCAATTTCGATAGACAAAACTGCAACCTGGCTCACGTTCAAAATGCAAACTGAATTCTGTCAAACTGAACTTATATCCACAGTCCCCTTATCCAAATGTTCCCAAGGTGGAGAGTGGACTTCCTGTACTCACAGAGTTTCAAGATTTTAGCCTTCTTTACAAGGTCTCCTGACAAAGCTTGTAAATCTCAGGATGCAGGAAATAAGAGGGTACATTGTTCGAAGAAAGTACTATTAAAATCACAGATTGATAATACTAAGTAGTTTGAGCTTTTACGGTTGCCTTTGCCTTCTTGTCCATCATAATTCATGCCTGGCCAATCTGCCAGACTCTCTCCCCTGACTCATTATATGACATCATCTGCAAGGCTGCTGTTTCCTGCTCTTCCAGGTGCTACCTTGTGATCTGTAAGCCCATTTTTGAGTGCCTACACTCTCACAGGTGCTGAGCATTAAGAGATCTGGCAACTGCACTGCATGTACATGTTACATCTAGGTTAGATTACTGCAATGCACTGTATGTGAGTCTGCCCTTGAAAAGTGTTTAGAAACTTCAATTGGTGCAGAATGCCGCAGCCAGGCTGTTGACTGGAGTGGGTCATAGGGGCCACATTATTCCACTCTTGACTCATCTATGTCAGCTCCCAATTCAAGGTACTGGTATGGAACTTTAAAGCCCTATATGTTTTGAATCAACATACCTACTTCCTTATGAACCTACCTGACCACTACAGTCATGTTCAGAGGCCCTGCTTTGGGTACATCAGTTTTATGATATTAGGTAGGTGACAACTTCTTGAGTGTGGCACTAAAACTCCAGAACTCTCTCCCCAGGGAGATTTGCCTGTCCTCTTCTGTTGTTTTCTTCTGCCAGTGGGTGAAGACTTTCCTATTTTGTCTGGCATTCCATCAGTGATCCTGTCTTCCTGCCCTATGTTTTAATTATTATTATTATCTTTTCGCATGTATATTTTAGCTTGGTTTTAATTGTTTGACTTATGTATTTTTGTTTGGTTTTAACGGTTTTAAGTCAAGCTATACTGTTTGGGAATCAAGAATGAATGGAAGGGTTGCATGACACAAGGTGATTCTCCAAATCAAGCACAGTCCACCTTCCATAAACGTAGCCTAACAAGTATTAGGCAATGCCTCTTTTATCACTCTCTATTCTCTATCATGTAACAAAACAAGGTTCATCACAATCCCGGTGAGCTACCATACTAATCTTATGTTAGCTGGGTGGGCTATTTTCCTTTGATTCATCAGACCACACATTTACCCAACCATTGTGGGTGTGAAACTATGTCAGCATCTTTCATGGTCTGCATGGTCCTCCAGTGCCTATGACACAGGGTGGCTCTTGAAAAGAGTTTTGAAAATAAAATGAAATCGGTGGTTTGCAACTTGCACGTAACTGAAAGTGGGAAAAGAGAGGAGGTTGCAGAGATGGAAGCAACTGAGTGGCTGTAAATGAGACGGCAAAATACTGATGATAGGGAGAAGGAAAGAGGAGGATATTGTCAGTAAGGTGAATTCTGATTGATGGGCAGGAGCCAAGTACATTGTGCTGTCCCATCAACTTCTCATTGTGCAGGGAAAGGGACTGTGAAATGGAACCAGGTAATAGCACAATTATGGTGTCCCTTTAATGACAGCATCTCTTGTACAAGACACTTTCAGAGTACATTTTTGGAGGCGGGGAGGAAGAAATGAAGTGTGTGTGTGTGTGCTATAACTCATTTGCAAAAGTTTGGTAGCAGTTCCTGTTGTGAATGTGAAAGAAAATTTGAGAACTGCCTCCTGGAATGTTGAAGGTTTTGGAAACTGCATAAAAAATTGCTATGGCAGCCTAAGCCACAATTTTCCAGATATGCCCACCTGGCTTACCAACTTTGCAACAGGCCCTCATAGCTGTCCCTTTAATAGCAGCTTCATCTGCAGTAATTAGTGCATGGCAACATTTATGCACGTGCTGAGCAAAGCTCCACATGCTGATTTCTAACACTAAACGATTGTTAAAAGCACAGTTGCAGCAGCCAGTTGAAGAGTAGGCATCTTCCAATCTGGAAGATGGGGCCAATGGCAAGGAACAAAGTAGGAAATTATGTGTTTATGGAAATCAGACATTATCAGTTACAATACTTCTCTAACTCCCTTTCCTCATTGGTTATAAGTAGCAACATCCTATATTCACATAATGGAAGTGGTGGAGTATTAAGGGGATGTTACTGCTGGCAGGGGACAGGGAAGCAGTTTTCTCCATTTTTGGGAAGTGGTTTGAGAGGTCTGAGAATTCACATTTAGGACTCCCCCAATTGTTTCACTTCTGCCCCAACAATGTGCTATCATGCATCACAACTGACTCATAGCAACCTCATCCACTTGGCATTCCAGGCAAGAGATAAGCAGAGGTGCTTTGCCATTGCCTTCCTCTGCATAACAGCAGTACTTGGTGGTCTCCCATCCAAGTACTGACTGTGGCCAACCCTGCTTAGCTTCCAAGCTCTGATGAGCTTGTGTTAAGATGTGCTATTTGGGCTGCTCTCTGGCAGAGAACGTGCTTTAAATGCTGATGGTCTATCTTGCTCAGCATTGTTTGTCTCTGGGATCTCTGATAAGAGGACCAATGATTGCAGGTTTGGGAAAAGACCCACTCTCTGGCCAGGACCCTGGAGAGCAGCTGCCTGACAGCTGTCAGACAAAAGTACTGGAGATCTATGTTTTTTAAACATTAAATTCACTATCACACACCAAGTATGCAGCATTATCATCAAATGCCTCCCCTCACAATTAAAAATGTTAAGACATAAAACAGCACTCCAGGCAAGACAGTTTTATTGTATGTTGATATATTTATGATATATGGATATGATACACACATCTCAGGCATACATTCGATGAGACACTTGTGCTTGGTGATGATCATCTGTCTCTTTCAAGTTAGATAGGCTTTGGTGTAGTGAGAGTGGCAGGACTCTAATCTGGAGAGCTGGGTTTGAATCAACTGCACTGGCTCTCAGTCGAGTTCCGGGTCAAGTTTAAGGTACTGACTATGATGTTTAAAGCCCTTAACAGACTGGGACCAACATTCCTGCAGGGCCACCTCTCGCCATATGTTCCCCAGAGGGCAGTTTGTTCTACTGACAAACACCTTCTGGTGATCCCTGGCTCCAAGGACATTTGCCTAGCCTCGACCAGGGCCAGGGTCTTTTTGGCCCTGGCTCCACCCGGGTGGAACTCTCCTGTAAGACAGTTCTGCCAGGCTTATGGTGGTGGTTGAGGTGTGGGAGAACTGCCCGGTTGGCCTCTCTGCTGTGGCCTCTGGTCTGCTTGTTTTACCTTCTGGGGACCTGCCTGCCTGGAGTGTGGGATACATTATGGTGAAGCATCTCATGCTGCATTCTAGACTGTGATTTTAACTTTTGTATTGGAACTATGAAATTGTGTATGTTATCTTTTATTGTGTGTTGTAGTTTTAATTTATCGTATTACTGTATAATGTAACCTGCCCTGAGCCCACTTGTGGGGAGGGTGAATAAGAAATCTAATGAATTAAATTAAACTAATCCCCACTCCTCCCCTTGAAGCCAGTTGGGTGACCTTGGGTCAGTCACAGCTTCTCAGAGTTCTCTCAGCCCCACCCACCTCACAGAGTGCTTGTGAGGATATTAATAAAATACTTGTAAACCGGTCTAAGTGGGCGTTAAGTTGTCCTGAAGGGCAGTATATAAATCAAATGTTATTATTAATATGTTATTATTTAGCGTGTACCACTTTTTAAGGGTTTTTATCCTCAGGGCTGGTGAACTGTATAAAACAGCTTTTCTTTGCTGGCTATCAAAAACCATTGCAAAAGGTGGAGAAAGGTTGCCTAAAATCCCAGATGCCCCAATTTTGAAAAGTTACTGAGATTTGTAGATCATCCCCTGAGGGAAAATATGGCCCCCGTTAAGGAATAGATAATGCTAGATGGACCAATAATCTGACTCAGTGTATGGAAATGTATCTGATGACCCACTAAGTCAGGGACAGGAGCTCTACATGCAGAAGGTCCCAGGTTCTACCCCCAGCATATCCAGCCAAAAGGATCTGGAAATTGGTGATCTGAAAGACCCGAGACCCTGGACAACCACTGCTAGACACAATCCTGACCTGGATAGTTCAATGGTCAGATACAGTTTAGCTCTGTTTATGTGTTACAGGGAACACATGTACATCCTGCGTGAATGTGTGTACATCATCTATTTGTAAAGATGAATTAAAATGTGTTCATTTTACACATGAAAATGGGGGTCAGTACATGGATAAATATGGGGATTAAATCACATGTGCAGCCCATACATGCTTTCAATGTAACATGAGAATTACTCAATGTACATGTAAAAAATAAGTGTATACTGTACATTGTAATTTGTGAACATGGCTAGTATAAGTCTGCTTCATATGTTCAATAATGTGATGGGCAACCAATAATGAAGGATTTCTTTGCTCCCTGTCTTCGTGTGTCCTTGAATATTTGCCTTTTGTAGCTTGGCTTCATGATGGTGGTGCTACTAGTTGATCTCTACCGTGCCTCTTGGTCAGTTCAGAATTATAATCCCTCTGGGGTAACTAACCTATGCCTTTGCCCAATATAGTTGTTAAATAGCTGAAGCAATGGGGTTTTCATCACTGCTGTTTGATGTTAATATGTTGCAAACTGAAGCAGATGAGATCAAAGCCAGCTGTTGGAAAGCATTTATAATCTGGAGATACTGTTGGAAACAATCTGTCGGAGCTATAAATTATTATTTCCAGACAAATAGCTTTATTAGGAAGAGAGCTAAAGTTGTAAAGATGGATCAATTACTTTGGAAGAAAAAAAACAACAGCAAGTCTTATTAGCATAAGTAGCTATAAAAGAAGAAAAATGGTGTGAGAAACTTTAGGAATGTTAAGCTGAGAAATAAAACACTCAAATGTTTGAATGTCTGGAACTTAGAGATATGGCTTGACAATATTCTGAACTCTGTTTCACACATGGTACTTTGTACCAAGCACTTCCTACAGCAGGGATCCCCAACACTGTTGAGCCGTGGGCACTACTGGAATTTTGAGAACAGCTAGTGGCCATCAATACAAAATGTCTGCATTGTAGGCACAGTCAGTCATAAAATAGGCTGCTCTGCAGGCGGGAGGCTATCGCAGAATGTTGAGAGGTTCACCCTTTGGAAATAATGCTTCCCTTGCTGAGGCTTCTGGTGGTTAACTGGTCTCTGCTTACCAACAGTCCTCCAACTTAAAACAGCCACTTGCAGTCAAAGAGAGGATGACCCAACAAAGTCTAGGAATCAAACTGTGCAACAAGCTTCAATAGCCCCTTCCACATCTACTCATACAGCATCATTACAGGGGGAAAAAACCCTCAACAGTTATCACAGAGGGTATTTACTTGTTCTTTCTTCAGTGTGATATATGCCATTAATGCCCATGTGCAATTTGCCTAGGACAAACATGTCAGGAAAAACAGGCCAGTCTCTCTGTAATATGAATGGGCATAATTTAGATAATAAAAATGGAAACAAACAAAAACATGAGATCTGTGGACCTCAAGAAGACCACAATTCTCAAGCAAAGGATGCTGAGCATGAAGTTGCTGAACTGTTCATTGAGAGTTTGGACAGAAACTTTTCTGGCTTGAATCAATATCTCCATTGGACAAGGCACACCAAACTTCCCCGTAGTGCCATGCAAAACAAATGCTTGTCTGCCAGAGACAGGTGTACTCATCTGCACCCATGGGCTTGTTGGTAGAAACTTGCTAGTTTCAGTAGATTTATACTTGTGTGGCACCTCTGCTTTCAGTATGTCCATTATCTTCCCTGTCAGCTTCACAATCTGCTGAAGTTGGCTCTAGTCTATGAAAGCTCAGACCACAATTCATTTGAAGGTCTAAGATGTAATTCCAAGGCGTAACTCTAGGTTAGCATGGGGGGAAGGACAGTTCATATAATTGGTTTCTTCCCTCAGCACTGTCTTCATCATCCACCAGTGCTGCCAGGAAAAGCCTCACTTCTGCCTGGGTGAAAAAAGGCCTTGTGTCTCAGAATGCAAACATCTGGTGCCAACTGGCCCTGGTTGCTAGGCAGCACACTGTGGGTGGCGCCATTTTCCTCATGAGCATCACAGAACATTTGAAAAGCAGCAGTTGGTGTGAGAGAATTGGGTAGAGGCCATTTTATATCATCATCCTTCCCACTCATGCCTTCATAAAAGTCACCAGCGCTTTATTCATTTTATCGGTTGTATGTGTGTTTGGGAGATGGGGGAAGGCTGTCATTAGACAGAAAGATATTGTATCACTAATGCAAACAAATTTTGTTTGATGGGCATCTTTAATGGATCCTCTCAGGGCTAAAGATGAAAGTTTGTTGGGGAAGGGTATAAGTGTTTAACTCTGCCTCTGCACTATTTCCCTGATCAGAAATGTATCTCAAGTCTTCTTTATGCCATAGCAGGAAAAAAGGCAGGCACAGTTATTGTCTATCACATTTTTATTCCATCTTTCCTCCTAGGACAACAGGACAAATTATATGACTCTCCCTGCTTCACTTTATCCTTAAAACCACCTGGGGAGGCTGGTTAGGCTGAGAAAGAAAGTGGCTTGGATCCTGCTGAAAACATCCACTAATGGAAGACTTTTCATTGATGGAGAGCCTACAATACCTCTCCATGCTGCTCTTGCAAGACAGGGTACCCCCCCAGAATGAGGGAATCAGAAGTGTTCTACGGGGGGTGGGATTGTCAAACATCACCTGCCCCTTTCATCTCTGGAGCCATTCCGGTGATTAGCTCAAGGTCATCCAACAAGCTTTAAGGCTAAGCATGGCTTTAAACCTCACACTCCCCAGTTCCTGTCTGATGCTTTAACCACTCACCTACTCACTATTGTGTTAGTCTTTTTAAATTTTCTGTACTGTGGCTTAAAGCAGGCTGTAGGTCATTTTTGCTTTGGAGAACAACATGTGGGGTAGGAGGAAGAGTTAACCCACTGGCTTGGATTTAGACTAGTGTTTCTGCTGGCACAAAGATTTCTGCCCATGGAGCATAACTATTTCATCTCTCCCCCACCGTGACAATCTGAAATAATCTATAAAATCCTCACCCCAGGAACAAGGGGGCATTTTGGGCTGCCAGAGGAGGAAAATTTAGCTCCATGGGTGGAAAACCTTGTGCTGGCAGAAACACTAGTCTGGATTCAAGCCACTGTCCTCAGTGCTGCAATCTCAGTCCAGGCCTCTGCAGCCACTGTTTCTAGGACCAAATAACATGTCAAGAGTTCTGTTCATGAAACTCCAGGGTCAGGTGCAGTTTTGCTCTCAATCAACTCATTTCGCTTGGCATTCCCCTTGACATATTCAGCAATGTTCTTCGAATGGCTGTGCAGGATACAGTAAGATTGGTAGAATTTTCCCCTCTCATTGACATTTTTAGTTTGTCAATATGCAGGGCAAATGTAACTTGCTACAAAAATAACAAACGAATTAGGAATCCATGTGCAGATAGAAGCCTCTTAGCATAACTAGTCTTCTTGGACTCAGACTGTGAGCAATGATGGCTGTTCCGGAGGTGAAAATAAAGCCCAAGAGATTTATATATAGAGAGAGTGCTTTATAAAATGCCTGTTCTGAATTCATAACCATACCAGAAAAACTAGAGAGCAGCACACTTTATTCTGAGGGTTAACTACCTGCTGTTGAAATACTAATTGCTGCGAATTGTGCCCATTTATTATTGTAGAGAGAGGTTTTTTCTCAGTGGGTGAGCAAGGGCTGAAAGAAGTTTAGGTTTGTTCTTTCAATACAACATTAAGTACCTGGCAAGGACTGGAACAAAATATGACTTTAGGGGCTAGAGAAGCTGAAGTGGGGTCCTAGCTCCTTATTAATTCAAATGTGCAGATACTGCCCAAACAAGGAACTGGCATCCGGACAGAATTGTACCCAAAATAAGATTCCTCCCTCCGGTCATATATCTATTTATCTATTTATTTATTCAATTTTTAGCCCACCCTCCCTGCGAAAGGGCTCAGGGCAGGACATGCTCCTGGGATATTGTTTCCTACACCTTAGTATCATGGCCTTCCCAGAGCATCAATTAGCGACAAAGGTCTGTCCAGAAAGGCCCCAGAAATTGCACTGATTCACCTTTGAACAAGCAATTGGGATTTGAATCTACATTTTAAAAAATGTTGGGCTGCCCCTTATCAAACATCTGTGCCCCTGGAAAACTGTTCTGTATGTGATGCCCAAGTAGGGTGCAGTCCAAAGTTTCACACTGAGTTTCAAACATAACTCCAAGAATCCCAATGATTTCTTATTGGTCCCTAACCTACAAATATGGAATTAAAATTAGGACAATTCTGCACTGCAGAATAAACTTGGATTGTATCCTTAGTTTTTTGTGGAAGGAAACCCACAAACCACTCCTTCCCATAGGGTCTCACCACAAGAGACAAAATACACTCAAATTACATGGGTAATTCAAGTGTATTTTGTAATTGGAGTGTATCTGAGTGTAATTCAAGTGTAATTCAAGTGTATTTTGGCTCATGTGGTTTGACCCATAGTCAAACTAAGGGCCCAACCTGTGTCAGATCAGATGTGTGTGACTAGACTCATGGGTAGACATACATTAGGGGAACTCACCTTAAAAAGTGCACATGTGGTGCTATGAGGGAGTGCTACAAGGGGGATGA
Organism: Eublepharis macularius; assembly: GCF_028583425.1. Taxonomy (NCBI): domain Eukaryota; kingdom Metazoa; phylum Chordata; class Lepidosauria; order Squamata; family Eublepharidae; genus Eublepharis; species Eublepharis macularius. Next base: position 137,382,238 of record NC_072794.1, read on the forward strand.
AGGATCTTCTGGTTTCCCTCCCATGCCACTTTTGCCAGCAGAAAGGGTGGCGGGGGGACTTTAGCCCCTTTTCTCTGGCTCCCCGCTTTTTCCTCTGGCAAAAGAGAAGAGGGAGGGAAACTGAAAGTTCCTTCTCACCCCCTCGCTGCACTCCCTCACAGTGCTGACTGAACAGATATTTTTAAAGGTGAGTTCTCCCAATTTATGTCTGACTGTGAATCCAATTGTGTACCTGAGACCCACCCAACAAGTGTCAGGCATATTGTGTAGCTTGGCCCCAGACACTAAGGATAGTAGTGTATTGGCTTCATCCCCCAAATTGACAGTGTTTAAAAAACAAACGAACACAGAGTCAAAGCCTACACATACACCTTCAATACAGAGAGCTGCTGTAGCACAGTGGTTAAGTAGTTTGGCTGTGAATCAGCACTCTGCTGGTTCGAATCCCACTACTGCCATGAGCTCTGTAGGTGGCTTTGGGTAAGCCACTCCTCTCAGCCCCAGCTCCACAGCTGTATTGTGGGGATAATAATAACACTAACTTGTTCACCACTCTGGGTGAACTAATCTATCTAGAAGAGCGGTGTATAAGTGCAGTTGTTGTTGTTATAGAAAGGTTTCCACAATCTGGTGATCATATATAGGTGAGGTAGGGCTGCCAGGTCTCCTTGGCAACAGTTGGGGGTGTGTAGGGGTGCGCAGGGCATGGGGACATTTGTTTACATTTGTTTGCTATTGCTCGTGTGTCTTCCAATGCAATGACATCACTTCTGGTTACGTAATATTACATAGGGTGTGAGAGCATTTTCGGCAGATTCTTAAAGAATTAGCTCTTGTACAACACCGTCACGTCTGATATAACTGGAAGTCACATCATAGCACAGGGTGCAGGAGCATGTGCACGGCCATTTACTCTGGCTGCCAGCAAATGGCAGGTGGTCTCTGGGTGACCTGCCTTCTCTAGTCAATCGTCAACAAACAACGGGGCTGAAAGGGAAATTGCTGGGAGTTTTCCCACCACCTGGAAAGCCTAAGTTGAGGGCAGGGCGAGCACATTCATTCTTGCTCCTTTCTACATGTATTCATTCCATCCCAGATATGGTGAGTGTGAAGAGGACAAAAGTGGTTACCGATTGTGAGGTCATATCCTAGACACATTAGATTGCAAGGAGCAGGTATTTTCATAGACAAACTGAAACAGGAAGAAGGGTACAAAAGTCAACATGCACTTGGGACCAAATTGCAGCTCAGTTGCACAAAAAACCCCTCTCCACTCTATAGTAGATTTGCATAACTAGAACCTCCCCACCTCCCCGACAATGAATACAGGTGAGTATTGTGACCTAAATTCTCTATTCTCCTTTTGCATTAGCATTGCATTTGTCAGCACAGGCAAGAGGTTAATAACCATATGTGGCTGGCAGGTTGTGTTCTGCTCAGTAGGTATACAGGCCTTCAATACCATGTTGAAAATAGCCCTATAATCTTTGAAATGACAAGCGAAGGGCTTGAAGGATTAGAGCCATATGGGAAACATAGCTGAAAACATAGTGGGTGAATAAGAATCAGTAATATTTGCAATGATCTTTTGTTTGTTGTCAGCAATACTTTCTAATCAAGCAAATGTGCAGTTGTAAATAGAGGAATACCCTTCTAAGCCCATTGACGACAATAGGCTTAGAAGTATATAACTCTGTTTTGTATTGCACTGTAAGTGTTTCAACTACTTCTAACCACACGTTGATCCAGTTATAGTTTTCTAAGTTAACAGCATTGATTGAGGGCTTGGGCCCCTATGGTGTAGTGACTAGAATTAAGATTGGGATTCAAATTTCCTTGTAGTCATCATGAAGCTCAGTCAGTCACCTTGGGCTAGTCACTTTTCCTCAGCCTAACCTATCTCACAAGGTTAATGTGATGACAAAATGAGTGGAGGGAAGGGTTGCCAACTTCAGGTTGGGAAAGTCTTGGAGATTTGGGTGTGAATCCTGGGATGGGTGGAGTTTGGTGAGAAGATGGATCGCAAGAACTATGTGATGCCATGGAGTCCACCCTCAAGAACTGCCATTTTCTTTGGGGGAACTGATCTCTGCAGTCTCTTGGGTTACCTTATGACAAATGAAATACCCAAATGCAAGAAAATGTCATAAAACTCCATCCTAAAGCAGAACAATATAACTATGATAGCTGTAGTAAAAAAAGCAATTCCAAACCAGCATTAAAGGAAACTAACAAAGTGCAATTAGAGCCAGGATTAAAACAGAGCCATAAAAACTATCCAAAACAGCAGAACAATAAAAAAGCAAATTGAGCAGTAGAGCAGAATCAACTCCCCAAAATAAATTACATAATTAATCAGCAGAGTAGAAACAGAATAATACAAGAAATAATTAAAAGTGGAACAAAAAAATTGTTCAACAGCAAGCCAACACAAATTTATTTATTTACTTCTTTTATGGTCTGGCTTTCTCACTGAGATTCAAGGGAGAATTCAAAGAATTAAAAACAATGCAAGTGGTATAATATATACTGACAACAATGCCATAAAAGTGAATAACAAAAATTAGAGAACAGTGTACTAAAACAGGATATCACATACACTGAAACTGCAAGACAATTGGATTAAAAAAATAAATTCATCTTCATCTGGTTCTGGACATTCATCAGATTTGGTTTATATGGTTTTAAGGATTATGACCCTAAGAAGGAGCTGATATTAGAGGATCCTGTCATCATTCTCTAAAACAAAATAACAGCAGAATCATGGCACACAGACAAGGGATGTGTTCTTGAATATATTCAGCCTGAATATATATGTTTTACTGGTATTTGGGGGGTATATTTGGACATCTGGAATATTTGGGATTCTTGGCAATACCAGTATCCAGATCCCAAGAGTCTTCAGGCTCTCAATTCACCCCAGGGACCTAGAGGCTGCTGGAGGAACTGGAGGGGAGACTAGGCACCCCTTCTCTAGTTCCTCCAGAGTCCAGCACTCCTTCCAAGGAGAGGCTAATGGTGGCACAAGAGATGGAGTTGCACTCCAAGGGGCTATCATATCAACCCTTCTCCCTCAGTCATCTCCTTCTGCTGTCCCCAGACCCAGAGTGTCTGCCCTCAGTTCCTTGCAGGAGGTGGCTCCAGTGCAGGCATCACCCTGTTGGTGTGGTTGGCACTAGGGGGCCAAAGCTTGGACATCAACAGGCAAAGAAGATGGTCATTCATCTCACTGGTGGGATGATTGCTGTAGATGGGCAGCCCTTTTCTACTGTTGAAGAGGTATGACTCCCCAGGCTGCTCCAATGTGCCTATCCCTGGTACTTGATCCCTACTTGCACCATGCGGAGCATGACCATGGTGCCCTCATTGTATAGGGTTGCTAGGGACCATATGATCTATGCATTTCACATCTGACATCTGGGCCTGTCCTCAGTTGCAACATGTCTACCTCTTGTGGACTGTGCAGTGGTGGCAACCTGAGGATGTTCTGGATGAGGGTGGGACAAACAGCACTGGGTGGAGTGAGAGGAGACACCAGTCCAGCTGTTGCCAGGCTTTGCTCTACCCTGAGGTACTGGCACATGGCAGTCAACATCTCTGTTGCCACTGAAAAGCAATTAGGCAGGGGCTACATTGTGATGATGGTGGCATAAATATTAGGGCATAGGCTGCGTGCCAGAGGCACATTTAGTGCATGGTCCAACTCTTTCACCTGGGGGTGAAGGAGGTTTGGGTTGAGAGAAACTTGAATTGGACTTTGCAACTTGGGATTTCCAAGTTCTCCTCCAGAACTGCCATCATCTCATGCATCACTTCCCATGCAGTGTGAAGGCTACCTATTGCCTGCTCCAGAAGCAGGTGCTGAGGGGCATGCCAGGACACTTACTGATCAGTGATGTCCTACGTGGAATCTCTCACACAGCAGAAGTTCTACATGTTGGTGACCATGTCTGACCTGCAAATCCAGGGCAGCCTTGCTGAGCAGGCTGAGCAGCTGGAGAGACCAAAGCATTTGCAGGCCAATAGGGGCACATTATCAGCAGAAGAAGAGGAGGGGACTGCATCTCTGCTGCTCCACCTCATCTCCTTCTGGACAGGTTTCCCCTCAGCCTCTTCTGCAATGTCCTTTGAGATGGAGATCTTCAGGGAGGCAGTTGGCTCCTTTGGGAGCATGAGGTGCACAAGCCAGGCTTCAGTGGGCACAATGGTGAGGGACTATCTAGTTCAGTCCTATGAATCATGTTCCACCAGTCTATGACTGGACCTCTCTCTTGTGGCTCAGAGGCTCCTCTTTTGCCAATGGTTTGACATTGCTTGTATTGGGTTTGCCACATTGGCCTGTGGTTCTGCTGGGGTTCTCTGATATGATGTTGGTTCTGTTGGGCTTGTTGGTTCTGTTAGCATTGTGAGGCTTTCATCTAATGGTTACTTGCTCTTGTGTGTTTGGTTATTGGCTTTGCTTAAGACAAAGAATAGAATTATTTCCCCCACAAGAAACAATTAAGACAAGTAGGGTGGCTGAGGGCACCTTGTTCAGGGGCCCATAGACTTGAAGTACTTGGTCCAATTCTCTTGAAACATGAGAGAAGAGAGCTGTAGTGAAGAGGAAGTGATAGGTACTCTGCAATTTTGGTTCAGTTTGATTGAAAAATAGCCACTGCAGCCCCCCCCCCGGGAAAAAGTGCCCCATAGGAAATAATGGAACCAGAATAATCGGGGGGGGGGGACCCTCAATCCTGAAATGGTACCAAGGATCCAGATATCCATGGATATGCCTTTATATAAATCTGAATTTAAAAAATATCTTTTCCCCAAGGTACACATTCCTAACACTGACCCTTCGTATGTTTTGCCGTGTGTATTGAAGGAAAAAATAAAAGAGGATGGCAGTCGCCTTTATGCACTGCTACTGATCCTCAGAGGCACTTAACTGAAATCAGAAGGCCATTGTAGGGAGACTTTAGTCTGATCCAGCAAAGTAATTCGTTTGTCCCTGTGTCCTTAACCCTAGGGTTAAAAATAGGGATAAGTTTTGCTAGATTAACCACCAGCTCTGACAATCCTCAGAGTGCAAAGCCTCACTTCCTTCATTGGAAACAATCAAGTTGGCCTGCTCTTTTTTTGCTGGGCTTAGTGGATAACAGGCCCACAGCGTCAAGACATATGCTGGGAGAGGCTAAAGAGGAGCTTGTCATTCCCTTGCCAGCTTTTCATGCCTCCTTATTGAGCCTCACCTGACACACAGAGAACAACAATTCTATTCCAATGAGAATGTGTATGAAGCAAATTGTGGAACAGCTGTTCATCCCTAATAGGTTATAACTTGAATAGTCTTTGGGCCAATGGTTTATAAAAACAGAATATTGTTTTCTCTTCTCCAGGGTTTACAGCGTAATCTCTTTGTGGCAGAGGCCATGCCTCTTATTGTCCAGACCACATAGCAGCTCTCTGGGGCTTTATACTGATGCGCAGAGCTTCTGGATACAACTATGCTGCAAATAATAAGGTTTTGTGTTATGAGTCACGACTGCCATTTTCTTCTAACAGAAGCAGACATGGGTTCCCCAGGAGGATTTTCCGACAGCAGTCAAAGCAATGCCAGTGATACCACCTGCTTCCTTATGCTACAAGTTTTGCAGACCTGAAAACTTCGCTTCTTCAGGTAGCTATTTGTTTGACAATACAGGATACTTGCGATAAAAAAAACCCAAGGAAGTGTAAGCATTTTTCCCAACTGCACCTTTGTTTGGAGGCTGAGAAATGATTAATGGTCTCCTTGGACAAGGTTGTCCTCTAAATGGCACTAAACAGCTGGTAATTTTTGCAATATTTCTCACTTTACAAAGCAATGATTTGTTGTTTACAGATTCTTCATTCTTTCTCCCTTTCCCTCTGAGAAAATGTCATCTGGGAATATTCTGTTCTGATGTTTTAAAGGGATTGATGTACTGTTCCCAGATGTACTCAGAGACAAAGGCAACATGGATCTAAGGCTGTTTTTTGCTTAGGTCACACTCTGTCAACTTCAGAAGATAAGCTGCTGTTGTGAACTTCCAGAATATGAGCCCCTACTCAGAGCTTGAAATAAAGTATCTTCAAAAAACAAACCCCCCAAACCTCAGTTTTCAGTGTTGTGGTTAATGACAATACTTGTGCTGCAGATGTTAGACAGATCCAAGCCAGTAGCACTGCCATCCATTGTGGCAAGTCACTTGTAGCTTGGACCCCTTGGGGAGGAAGAAGCAGGACAAAAATGAATGAATGAATGAATGAATGAATGAATGAATGAATGAATGAATGAATGAATGAATGCTGCAAAGGTAGAAGGGGCTGGATTGATCCTCCACATAGCTTTATCTATGCCACTAACCCATTGAATCCTGCCTATAAAGACTTCCTATCTGCTTGCCTGCCTGCCTGTCTAGTGCATTTGTAACCCACCATTTGGGGCAGGGATCTCCTCATCCCTGACTGGGGTCCACCATGGAGTGAGGGAAAGGTTGCTGCCCATTTGGGCAGCCATCCTGGAGGATTACCCAGTTAAGCTGCTGTTTCCTGAGCACTAGCTGATTGGCAGTGTCTTCAGAGGAGTCAAGGATGGAGCCTAGATGTGGCAGGAAGCAAAGTTGTTCTCAGATCCTTGTGAGGACTGCTGTCTTTGTGAGAAGCTGGGACAGTCCAGGAGACATGTGCAAGTTGCAGTGCTGCCTTTAAAGAGGATAGGGTGCAGGCTGTGGGGCAATTTTGACTCAGGATACCTGCATCAGGCTGCACAAGAGGGTAGCCAAAGCAAATGCCTCCCCCCTCTCTCTGGGAGGCTGTGTGGGTAACATACCCTAGAGCTGAGGTGGTTGAGGAAGGGTTGGAGGCCTTTCAACACAACCCCACTTCCAAGAAGCTCACAGATATTTACAGGATACTTCCTTGTCCATTTTATCCTTGAACAAAACTTTGAGCTAACTTTGACTGAGAGAGAGTGATTGGCCCAGGGTCACCCAAAGAGCTTCATGGCCAAGTATGGAACCTGAACCTTAGTATACCAGGTCTTAGTCTGATACTCTAACTGCTACATCATAGTAACTTCAATTTGCAAGTCAGGTCTGGCTTTGTGCCTAGGTAATAGCTACAGTGCAACCTTTTGCAACACTCAAAAGAATCAAAGAAGCCAAATAGTCATGCATGTTTTTATCATTCCTGGATGTAGCTCCAGCAGAAAGCTCCTTCCTTTTAGCCAATTGCTATTCTGGAGGCCAAGGGGAGAAGAGGAAGCGGTCAAGCTACCAAAGGGATGATCTCAATTTTCTCAACTCTGTCGTTTTGACTTGGCTTCTCCTTGCTGCAAATTAAACCTGTGATTCTTTATTTTCACTGCATCTATTTGTTTCCTAGCACAAATTTCCCCTTACAAAATACATGCAGTTTTCAATGTTATTGATGCATGAATAATTCAGCATTACACACATATTATATAGATGACTTCCTTTGTACATATAAATACTGTATACATTTCATATAAAGACCGTACTATGTGATACAGAAACACAAAACAAATACATTTACAAAACCAACACTGAAAAAACAGAGCTGAAATCAATGATAAAAGTATACATGAATATACTAGAAACAAAACAGGCAACACGCTCACTCGTCTACCAGTATCATCTCTGGATCTAACTGTAGCTGAGAACCTCCCATCTTTTTGGATGTGACTTTCTGTTCTTGAAGTCAAAGGGAGATGAGGAAGCAGCCAACCTCTCCACTGGGCCCAGACCTTTCTAAGAACAGATTCCTCAAGCCCTTTTTGTTACATTTTGTTATCTTTGCATTTTAATAGCCATTCTGAGAGTCAATCTTTGGCTGAAAAGTGGAATGGAATATGAGAAACAAACATATAATCTGTGCCAGGGTTAAATGTTAGAATTCCCCCCCCTAATACCAGGGCTGAAACCTGCTAAGTAAATTACAATTTAACTTTAAACAGCCTCAAAATAAAATAAAAAATCACTAAAATTACTGAAATACATTTCCTGGTAGTGCTATGGGGCCTCTCAAACTTGACTTAGCTTAGGCCTCAGTATGTCTTAATCTTGTCTTATGGATTGTCTTCCAGATCACAGTGTGGGAATTTAAGACAAACTTGAGCCCCAGCATCTTTGAGCTTGCTATGGATTTCCCTGCATTGCTCCCAATGTTTCTACCTATCAAATAATTAAAAGGGCTGATGTTGTTAGTCCTTGTATAAATGAAGTACACTGTCTCACATATGTGCATGGATATATCCAAAGAGAGTATTCTAATTGATAATTTGGGTTCCAGTAATATGCTTAGTTAATCTACACATAATGTCTTGTATTCAACCACATTCTATAGCTTGTAGGGCACTTAAGTTTTCTTAAGAGGAGCCCCGTGGCACAGAGTGGTAAACTGCAGTACTGCAGTCCAAGCTCTGCTCATGACCTGAGTTCAATCTAGGCAGAAGCCGGGTTCAGGTAACCAGCTCAAGGTTCCCTCCGCCTTCCATCCTTCCGAGGTCGGTAAAATGAATGACCAATATCCTGGGGGTAAAGTGTAAATGACGGGGGAAGGCAATGGCAAACCACTCCATAACAAAAAGTCTGCCAAGAAAACGTTGTGATGCAATGCCCCCCCTCCCATGGGTCAGTAATGACTCTGTGCTTGCACAGGGGACTATCTTTACCTTTACCTATAGGCCAAGCTACAAGTGACGAATGACACTTGAACGGCAAGTGGATTGAGTGGAGGGCAAGTGAACAGGGAGAAATACACTTGCCATTCAAGTGTCATTCGTCACTTGTAGCTTGGCCCTAAGTTTTCTTAAGAAGAGGTGGTAATTTCTAATGATTTCTGCCCCCCCCTGTAGTTTACCATTATAATGTCCCTGGAGGTGCATGAATCCCACTCAACAAAATTTCAGGGGGCTCAGTGAGCTGGAGCAAGAGGGGGAGATTGGCAGAAATTTTCACCTGTCAAGAAATTTAAAGACACTTCAGTTTCCTTAACTGCAAAGTTGGTTAAAGGCCAGGCCAGTATGTGAAATGTAAGACTAAAACCTAAACAAAAGGTTTGCATTTGTTGCAGTTGCTGAAGATCTACAGAAAGGGACACCCCCTCTTGAGCCAGTCTTGCCATGACACGAGGGGCTGCTATGCCATGGCTGTGCCAGTGTTGTATTGGCATTAACGTAGTTGCACACCCAACAGAGGAGGAGGAGGAGGAGGAGAGCAAGATGATATAATGTAATAATATCAACAACCACTGATAGTATTTCTAGCAACTCCTGATGGCTCTCCCACAATGCCCATATAAAGGAGGCATCTGTCAATGAAGAGCAATAATTATAATAATAATGACAACATTTGATTTATATACTGCCCTTCAGGTCAACTTAACACCCAGAACAGTTTACAAAGTGTGTTATTATTATCCTCATGACACTCACCCTGTGAGGTGGGTGGGGCTGAGAGAGCTCCGAAGAGCTGTGACTGACCCAAGGGCACCCAGCTTCAGGCAGAGGAGTGGGGAATCAAACCGGGTTCTCCAGATTAGAACCCTGCAGCTCTTAACCACTACATAGCAGGTATGCCATGATGACATCACACAAAACATTTTACACATGATGCATGTGACTGCTCCCAGGAAGAGCCTGCAGAATCTCCCCTGTGGTTGGCTGGTTAGGAGGACAACTAATATATGTAGCCCTAGATTCTAGGTTCCCCTCAGAGAAAGTATCCCTTTTAATCAAGGAGAAAGCTAGGGTCTCTCATGGAAGGAAAGAGTATCAGTCACAAAAAAAAAGCTTATTTGCTATCACACTGGGTAGGAAGCCTCTATGTAGAACCATTAGAATATAGGCTCCACAGCAGAAAGGTTTGTGCACATAAATGTTTAGGACCATGCACAAAACATGTATATTTGGCATCTGTGAGAGGGTAATTCTTGCTGCAGGTGGAAGGAGTATGGATATAGGAGTCTCTGGCAAATCAGCCAGAGACATGCACTCACACAGCCCAACAAGAGCAGGTAAGTCTCTTGTGTCAATGGGACCTACTTACAAGTAAATGAGCATAAGATTGGGTCTTTATGGTGAAATACCCATCAAAATCTTCCCAAACAACCTTTTCAGTACTGGCTAACCAGATTACGTCACCATTGGCCTCATTTTCACAGACATCATGTATGGCTTTGTGGGCATCCTATGTAAGAAGCCACTCTCAGCCAACTTTATCCTCATTAATTTGGGCTGAATGTGAAAACCCACAGTACCAGCTGTGGATTCAGTTGTGGTCTTTTGTGTACGCTGTGGGCACATGTAAGGGAAAAGAATGCACTGTATACATACATCTGAAGACAACATGGGTCTCAAACCAGAAGCAAAAGGCTACTAACTGAGGGTTAAACTAATCATGATTGGGTGGGGGGGAGACCATATGCACTTATTCATATCTGTTTATTAATAGATATTAATTTGTGCATGTATTAATACTGCTGCTGTAGCACAGTGGTTAAATGGTTCTGCTGCGAATCAGCACTCTGCTGGTTCAAATCCCACTACTGCCATGATCTCAGTAGGTGACCTTGGATAAACTACTCCTCTCAGTTCCAGCTCCCCAGCTGCATTGTGAGGATAATAATAACACTAATTTGTTCACCCCTCTGGGTGGAGTACTAATCTGTCTAGAAGAGCGATATATAAATGCAGTTATTATTATTATTATTAATATATCTGCCCATTAATATATAAAGTGAGAGGGTTTATTTATTTATTTTTACAGAAAAGAAAATTTATGGATGCGAGGAGCTAAAACCTGCTTTTTCCTTACGTCTCAATACTTTGTTGCATTTTTCTCCCTGTCAAGTTCACTTCTTGTTATTGGAGTCTCACTGGAAGAAAAATGCTTCTGATAATGGAGAGCTGTGAAGAAAGGATCAAACAGGTCCTCTCACCCATGCAATCTGCTTTTCTGTTAAAAATTAATCCACCCTCCCCTGCTTTACATGTGAATGGGCAAATGTAAGAACGTGCACATGGATATCAAGTCTGGCCCTAGTTTCTGATGAAACAAATTAGAAATAGGAAATTCCTGTTGCTGGGATCAGTCAATGGCCAGGAACCTGGTCCTAAACATTAGCCCAGAACAGAAAAGAACACCTTTCATTCTTCTCCTGACAAATTCGTGACAGCATAGCAGCAAAAAGAATGGAGAAAATATCACCCTCTTCAAGCAGTTGACAGATTTCTTTCTGTCTTCTAGCAGCAAAAGGAAAAAAGCCTGAAATAATGTTGTAGTTTTAATAGAATGACAAGTTTTTTTTTTAAAAAAAACATTTTCTTCTACACCAAGGCTGTAGCTTTTAGATCATAATTGGAAACATTTGATCAGGTTGAGTGGAGATAAGTATCTTTCTTGTTAAAAGAATAAAAACAACTATTTTTCACCGCCACCCAATTTATGCTTCTCCTACAAGATATTTAATGAAAAGGAAAATCCACATGTTTCTTTACCGATAGTAAGGAATAAGGTCTTTAGCATAATGTTACTATATGCCTTTGTCTATTGATGGTTATTATTCCTATTCTAACGGTAACCAGGAAAATTTAAAGTGCCACAGGAACAAAACCTTATACAATCAGAGAATGAACCATATGTATCATTTTTTAAAAAATAAATCGGCCCAGAGACAGATGTCTCCATTAACATGTGAAAACATGATGAATAGCAATTTGAAAAGATTCCTAGTATCCACATGAAAGCACAGGATGAAAATTCAATCTATTGTTACATTATTACCATATTATTTTCTAGAGCTCTGTCTGTGGCCTTCTGTTGTGTAGGCCAGCTGTTATTGTATATGGAAACTCAAAGACCTTAACATTACAGTCCTAAGCAAAGTTACAACCTTCTAAATCACCTTGACTTCATTGGACTGAGAAGGCTGTGACTCTGCTTTGGATTGCAGTGTAAATGTCTTTGACATTATAATAGGGAAAGACCTTGAAGCAGCGGTGCTTTGGGATGAAGAGATTATTCCCGTAGATGTAGCATCAATAGTGCACTATAGTGTCCTTGCATGTCAAGAGACTCGAGACTGGGTGAGTAGGGTGCCTTACCTTGCTATATTTAGGAAGGCAAGTACGGCAGTCCTATTCCAGCGAGGATTTGCTGGAGGGATTTCCCCCCAGCAGATTGTGTTGTGAGTTTCCTGATTTTGTGTGTATGAACTCTAGTGTGTTTTAAGACTGGGGTGCCATATCTACCCCAAGAGTTGTTAGAAGGTTAAATTGGAGAACTGTGGATTTTAATCTGATTCATTTTTGTCAATTGGAATATAATGTGTCTTTGTTCACTGCCTTAAGTCCAAGGATAGAACAGAAATATTTTAAATAAACCAATATTGTTTATAGCATGTGTCAGCTCATCCTTACCATCTTGGGCCACTGTTTTTGTTTTGTTTTGCTGTTGCTGCTGCTGCTTCTGGGAGCAGCGCAGGTCCTATCAAACTGGAAATCAAGGGTGGTGTGTTAGTCTTTCTGTCTGGTGTTGATTCCCATACTCTGTACCCAAAACATGCCCAGAATTTCAAAGTAACGTCTCTTCAGTGGTAGCTGCATCAGCAAGTGTGGGCACAGCATTGCCTCCTAAGAAACAAAATGTCCCTAAGTGTTGCTGGTTTGAACCGGGTCTGCAGAAAACTTCCTTATGTACAACCCAGTAAACTGGGCACAACAGAGCCATGATTATTCCTGCCCTTCCCCCTTTTCTATTTGCTTCTTGGCTGACTCTGCCTCCCTTCCAGTTTTCCCTCCAAATTGATTACCTTTACTCCCCCCCCCCCAGCCCGCAACCATCCAGGGACAATAGAGACAAAAAGCACAATGAGGAATTTCAGAGCCAGTGTAGTGTAGTGGCCAGGGTAAGATCTGGAAGAGCCATTTTCAAACCCCATTCAGTCTCAAAGCCTTGGGTCTGACACTCTTTCTGATAAAAATGGAAGGAGGGAGAACCATGTACAAGCCACGATGAGTTCCTTGAAGGATAAAAATATGATAGCTTCTTGTGAAAAGCAGGAATTAGGAAGGTGTATGGAACGTTAACTTTTAGGAAACCAGAGGCCTCTTTTTATTTACTTTATTTATCCCTCACCTTTCTCCCCAATGGACACCCAAAGCAGCTTACATTATTCTCTTCTCTTTCATTGTAAACCTTTCTGATAAACTCTTGTCAGTCTGTACCTTCTGACATGATCAGCCAAAGTGCCTTTTTCCTCAGGTAAAAGATGTATTTAAGCACTGGGAAAATGTGGTGACCCTGCCACCCCAAGAGAGAAATGCAAATTGTATATAACAAATGTATCTTTATTGTACAAAAGCACAAGCAAAGAGAAATAAGCGGTTGAAAAGCCATTATTCTAGCTAGCCTTGTTTTACACTTAGGGTTGGATTTACCATCACTCTTAAACAGCTAGTTTAAGCTATGCCATATGGGAATTTAATTTGTAACTTTTTCAAGAAGTCTTCCATCTGAGGCCTCAACTGCCATAGACAAATTCAGTCCTACTGTATTTGGCCATACTGTTATACAAATGGACGGTCTCTTTGCAAATCTGGAGAATTAGCTTGCAAGGAGAGGGAGCGATAGGGGTAACTGAGATTCTTCCACCAAAGTATGTGAGAATCATTCCTCTAGAGAACTCTTTAATAAACAGGCAGATGTTCAAGAGTTTTTATTTATAAAATAATAAAGACCAATTGCACAAAATACACACAACAAACACTCCGAGCTAAATGGAAGACAGGGAGGAAAGGGGAGATAGAAGTCCAAGGGGTCAGATGATATTTACCAATTTAGAAGGCAGAGGATGTCTGTAGGAAGGTGGCCTTCAGATGACCAGAGATTTGCAGCATGAGGCTCAGATGGACATCTGAGGGTGGGTGTTGAATCCAAAGACATGCACACACAACTGTGGTGGAGGGTAGCCCAATTATACTGTGAAACATTTCCTGGCGTCTTCTGCCCCGAGACAATAAGTTAATGGCTGTCTTTGGCGGTGATACATTAAAAATGGGAAAGGATTGACTAAACCTTACTGGGTGTTACTAAAGGTTAAAAAGGTGCTTGATGACCCACAATGGCTGGGACAGGTGGGGCTTATCAGATCTCTGAATCATCCAGATTGGGAGAATGGATAAGGAAAGATCAGCAGGGTGCAGAAGTGATTAATTCAGGAACTCCTGGAAGACCCTGTTGTCTTAAGATCTTTGATGTGGGGCTGAAAACTAGTCTCACCTCATGACTTACATGGCCAGGAGTTGGCAGCCATTTCCTGTCTCTCCTGGCAGCATTTCTGCATTTTTAAAACACATGAGGAGAGGGGCTTAAGATATAATCATATTCGTAAGCTTTCCTATTAGTGTGAGGGTCAGGATTGATTGCTAACAATACCTTTAACTTTCCCCTGAAACATGGCTATACATTTTTTATTTATTCTAAGACACTTTCAGTAGTGATTTTTAGAAAAATTCTTCATGTTTACACGGATGGGTTCTTTTGGGATTCTATTAAACGTTTAACTTCCATTGTTGTTCTCAGAATCAGACAATGCCTCCCATTTATGACAGCAGATATTGCCCAATGATCATAAATTTAATTCATTACTGTTGAATTCAAAAATACTTTAAACTTTTTGAATATGCTGTATTTACTTTTTGTTCACCACTTGTTAATGTTCACTTGATTTTTAATATGAACTTAATATGAATTTCCATTTCTTTCCACAAGAAGGATTTGATTTTACACTTTCATAGTCGTTTCAGCTGTTTTATTTTTCAACTTAGTGATTTTACTTGCCAGTATTGTTTAGTTCACTATGACCGCCTAGGGTTTTCAGGATTTTTAAAATAGTATCATATCCAAATTTGGTCACATTTAATGAAAGAGTGTATGGCTTGGATACAAATCAAGTTTACTGCCAGTAAAAGGGCCCTTAAGCTGGCAGAGGGAGTAGGTTTTTATGATTCACGTTCCCATCGCAGATTCCCACTTTTCATGCAGTGCTGTCCCTGGAGGATCTCCTTGACCATTGGGTACTGCATTTCTGGTACCACTAGGCAGCAGTGAGAGGGAGAAAAGTTCGAATTCTGTTCCGGATTTCCACTTGTGCTGCTTTAGATGCAAGTCAATATTTATTCTTTAAGATATTTCTAATCAATTTTATGGGGACCTCAGGGTGGCTAACCGTGAGAAAAAGTACAATTAAATACAGTATATTTATAACTACCTTTTCACACCTATGGGAGACTCAAAGAAGTCTCCCCTCTTCTGTTTTATATTCAGACCCATAAGCCTATTAGATAGGTTGGGCTGAGAGGAATGAATGACCAAAGATCACACAGCTAGCTTCCATGCCAGAGCAGAGATTGAAACCTGGGGCTCCTAGATCCAAGTCTGAAGCTCTAACCAGTACACAAATGGACACTCAGTACTACATGTGATAGTCTAAGCTGGAGGTTATCAAAGCATGAGTAACCATGGACAGATTTTTCCTGTCAAAAGAATGGTGCAGTTGGTAAAAGAAGGGTGCTGTTGGTAAACCAGTTGCAGCTGATCAACAGTGCTCCTGGCAACTGCTGCCCACTGGATAGTCAGATTCAGCTCTGGACCTAGGACTATTCCTAAGTGTCAGGAGGAGTGTAGTCCTGTCTAGCCCAGGCTTAATCCTTGTATATATCCTTACCTTGTTTGGAATAATCTTCAGTTTATTCAAACTGGTTCAGTCTTTCACAGATTCCACACACTAATTCAAAACCTGACTTGCGTCTCTATTTTCATGTGGAAAGGAGAGATCTGAATGTCATTTGCATATTGGTGATGCTTCCGATCTCTGGATAAGCTCATCTAGTGGCTTCATTTTGACCTTGAGTAGCATAACAGATGATATGGAATCCTATGGCACCCCACAGGACACTTGGAATGGAGCAGCAGTTTTCCCAAACCATCCTTTAGAATTTGTCCTCCAGAAAGGATTGAGTCATTTGCAATACAATACCTCCTAAATCCAATCTGAAAAGGCTATCCAGAATAACACCATCAATCCATCTCCCAAGTGAGGACCACAATGGAGAATGCACATGTGCTTGTTGATTTTGCCCAACTGCAGGATGGTACCTGCTGAAGGCCCTGTTCAGATGAACAAAGCTGACATAGCAGAACATATGGAGAAAGAAGGTCTCATAGATATGAGGAACCAAGGTCATGAAGGGATTTGTATGTGATAGCCAACACTTTGAATTGATTCCAGTAACTGATGGGTAACCAGTGAAGTGACTGCAGAATGGAAGTCATAGGCATGCTCCAACTTGCTCATGATAAGAACTGAGCTGCAAGATTTTGCACTAACTGGAGTTGACTTTGAGGGGAGACCTATATAAAGTGAATTATAGTAGTCTAGTCTCAATGTTACTGTAGTGTGGGTCCAGGTGCTAGAACATCCATGTTAAGGTAGGGGGCCATGTCCCAGGCTTGACTAAGCTGGAAGCATTTTTTGCAACTGCATTAATTTGTTTCTCTAGCATTATAACCTCTAGGCTCTTTACCAAATCAACAAGGGCAATTGAACCCTATCAAAAGTGGGGAGAACAAAGTCCTACAGGATTTCCATTTTCCCAGGGAGCATCACTTCCATCTACTCAGTTTCAATTTGTTCAGTTTCAGTCATTTGACCATAGCAGCCAGGTAGTGACTCAAGACCTCTATGCATCACCTGGGGATTTGTGAGATATAGAGATGGGTATCTTCCACATATTGATGACATTCAATTCCAGACCTACAGAGGTGAATAACAAGGGCGAAAGAGATTTATATTCTATGCAGGATGGGATTTTGTGGTTTCTCCATTGCTGGTGTGGCTGCCAATAAAGTCCATCAGCAACGGAGCTTCCACATGGCAGGTTTCCCTCCAGTTTCCTTGTCTCAATCCCTAGGAAATGGCTACCCCCCTCCACTGCACCACCAGGGTTTTTGCAATATAAAAAAATTGGGGCAAGAATATTGTTGCATCAACACACCATTGTAACAACAGGTGTAGCATGTTCTCAGAATTCCCAGCTTTCATTTTAAGAAAAGTAAGTCTCTAGATCCTTCCCTGGCAAAGATTTGCCTTTCCCCTTATATCTCTGTAAAGGAAGGGGCTAGAGAGTTACTTTTTTAAAAAAATGAAAGCTGAGAATTCAGAGAACAATCTACACCTGTTGTTACAATGATAGATTGATATAACGATATTCTAGTCTAATAGTGATTTAAAACAAAATACCTCCTTGTGGCCTGGGGGTGGGTGGGAAGGAAATGGCTGCCACAAGGTCAGGGAAAATGGTTACCATGTGGGCCAGAAAATCTGAATTTACCCACCCACACAGCAGCCATCCAGGTTGTACTGTGATCTTTCCTAAAATTTTGGAGCAAAGCAGGTTTGAGAAAGCCAGGAAAAAAGCCAGGGACACCCCTGGAGGTGCACAAATGTACCACAGTACTGTGGGGAAGCAGGAAAACAACCTGCTTCCCAAAAGCATTGAACTCAGCAGATAACTGGTATGGAAGACCCTAGGGAGAAAATAAAAACATTCCAAATTTAAGCTGGTTTTATACTTAATTCTTGTGGTCCCCAAACAAGGCATCCCAAAAATTATACTTCTCCAAAGAGGCTAAGAATCTCAGAGAAACTTTACCACCCACTCAGAACAACAGTTGTATGCACTTTGGGTTCCGAGATGCTCAGGAGAAAGGTGGGCATAAATATTTTAAATTTAAAAGAAATATTCTAAGAAATCTTTGGAGTAAACCATAGCAATTAAACTGGTTTGAGACTGGCCTAAGTGCCCTAGGTGCAAATGGCAATAGGATGGACTCAGGGAGATATTACAGTGCAATCTTAAGATTAGTTTCAGCCTTCTAAGGCTATTTAATTCAGTGTTAAGTATAACTCCGCTTAGGTGTGTGCTATCAGGTGTAAACGGAAGGAAGATACTGATCATGGATCTCCTGCTTTTGCAGAAGCAATATTGAAAGGAAAGAGCAGCTCTCTGCCTTGAGAGATATTTGATAGCCCTAGTCACACTCAGAGACTACGGCTTTCCTTACGCCTTCATCCGAGTGTTATTTGTGCTACTTTACAGTGCCACAGATCTTCTGGCTCTGTCACATCAAAGCCAATCATCCTTAATGGAATTTATTTCTACACCCTGTTGCACATGACTTTCCCCATCTTTTCCCCTTCTGTGTGCCAATTCTTTATGGACAAAGTATTACTGTACTCAGGGAGCTTTCTTTGATCAAAGGCAGCCTTATCCGGTTCCACTGACAAGCCCTTCCCAAAGACATATCGGTCAGCTCCTTGGCTTTTAAAGTGGATGGGATTTGGGTGATAAACTGCAATCGGTCAACAGTTCTAGTGGCATGACTGTTGATTATTTCAGGTCTGTACACTCTCTCTACCCTTTCTCTTGGCAGATGAACCTTAGGAGTCACGTTCAGAGAAATGCACTGGAGCTGCCAGAGATTTCTGATCATTTCGATTAAAAAGCGGTCACCTGTAGGGTGCCCCTCCAACAACACACCAAGGATGCCTTCAAAGAACAAGAGCACACTCCTAGATTATCTCCAGCAGTATAGTCCTTCACTTCTACTTTCATGAGTTTTCTTAATGACACAACAATCCTGGCTTTTCTTTTGCTTTTTTTTTGTCACTGTGCTGTGCAACAAAGTTGTAGCAATCTGATATTCCCTTACATTGACAGCAGTACCATCAAGGGTTCAGGTTCTGAATAAAATACTCTCTCCAGCTGTTTCTACTCATTAGAATAAAAGCAGTTATTTCGAGACATGTATTATTTATTTATTTATTTATTTAGATTTCTATTCTGCCCTTCCCACGCAGGGCTCATCTCTTAAGCATCTTCATGGAAACAGCTGTAAATTTCACAACCTTTCCAAGTATGAAGAATCATTGGAGGGGGGGGGGGGAACAATTTAGAAATCCCAGACCCAGACCCAAACTTTCTCCTTCCCTCTTTTCCTTTAACTCTTAGCCGTCCTTAACATGTCATACCTCCTACAACATTTTCAATCCTGACTAAGCCATATTACATTTTCCCCTACCTGGGGCAGGGTGGTGGTACATGAGTATGAAGAAACCCCTGTTTTGTCTGTAGGTGCCTGGTTTTGGTTTCAGCCATCCAGTTTATTATTGGAAATAGGCTTACCAACAGGCCTGGAGAAAATTGTCTGGCCTCTTTAACAGCAGTTTTGATGTGTGAAAAGGGGCAGCTGAAGCTTTTCATGGCATAAAGGTACAAAACATTCCTTGGTAAATAATATGTTATTATGCCTCTATTAAACTGGATGGACATTTTTCTCTAGGCAGTTTTGCCCCCACCAATTTCACAACGGACTATTTGCATTGAAGTCTGGGTAATGGTAGGGGCATTTCCAGCAGAAAAGGAAATGAAATAGCTGTTCTGAAAACATTTATAGAATAGTAGTACACTCTTTTTTTAAATTCAAGACCTCTTCCTCCAATGAATTTATTCTCAGGTGGATGTAGTGGCCAGGAGCACATTTGGTTGATACACCATATGACATAAGCCCCATTCACTCCTCCGCTGTGAGGCAAGATTTCCCCTCTAAAATGGTCATGATTGCCTGCTGGGAGAAGAGCATAAGAAACAGCTGAGGCCCTGTCTTTGTATAAAGGTTCTCAGAGAATTTTACTGCACCCAGAGCATGTGGTTAGAGTCTTATTCTATTCTGTAGAGCACACTGTTTATTTAACATTACAACTAATCCACCTTGGAATTGATCCTCCTTTTTTAATGCCTGTCACACTATGTTATCTCTTGGTAAAGGCTGTCTCCATAGATCTACAAACAATTTGGTCCTCACCAGCTGTTTTAATCTAACATTTTTTCTGAGTAGGCTTCTCCTGACATTTCCCCCCTGCATTTATTCTTAAACTGTCTCCCATTTTAGCAGGTTATGGTAGTGTTCCATTGCAGGGAGCAGCAAATGTCATTTACAAAGCAGGAGTAGTTAACCAATTTCCTCACTCAAGAGTTGTTCTCCTGACTACATCCTGTGTGTGCTAACAATCATCAACATGACTGATTAACGCAATAAGGGGGACTCATCTTTTACTCTAGCCTTGGGTTTGAACTAGATCGTCATTCTCCCAGTACTTATGAACCTTTTGGGAAATAGTTTGTCTTGGACGGCACCTGGCTTTACTGACACGCCTGCACAATCATAAGACTGCTTATATTGGGGAGGTCATGGTTTTTAAGGTGGCTGGAGTGGTTATGATGAAGCCTTTTCTCGAAGACAGAGCTACTGCCATGCCCCCCAAACATCATTAATCTCAGGCAGATGACCTTTCTTCCAACTCATTAACATCAAATGCTAAAGAGATAGAGGGCAGAGCCATTATGTAGCAATTTATATGTAAATGCATAAGGTAGCAAATAAAAGCAAGTCCATTGGCATTCATTTAAAAAATGTTGTGTTATTGGAGCAGGTTTTGAAAAGTCTATGATTTAAATGTTCCTAAACTAAAATAAAGACTTTTTGGAATGCATTCTTCAGCCTCCAGCAAAGGAAGCTGAGACGGACAGTTGGTTCATCTAGTTGGGTATTGTCTAGCATCTAGCAGAGGCCCTCTAAGGTGTAAGGTAGAGGCCATACTCTGAGTTTTGCTGCCTAAAGGCCACACCCAAGGTGGCGGGGTTTTCATTCTATTTTGATTTTGAGAACCATCAAATATCTCATAAACGGTGTGGATACAAAAACAAAATGTCATTGCATACCATTGCTAAATACCATCACAGCACCTGGCTGATCATTTTGAGAGCTAAGGGACATAGGGTTACCAGCTCCAAGTTGGGAAATTCCTGGAGATCTGGGGTGTGAAACCTGGAGAAAACTGGAGAAAGTGGGGTTTGGGGGGACCTTGGCATGGCATAATTCCATAGAGCCCACCCCCAAAAGTAGCCATTTTCTCCAGGTGAACTGATCTCTGTGGCCTGGAGACCAGTTGTAATTCCGGGAGATCTCCAGCCACTACCTGGAGGCTGGCAACCCTAAAAGGACAACCCACCCCCCTGGACTGAACAAAAAGTTGGAGTTTCATTACAGTCGTTAACTATCTTAGCAAAATCTGGAACTCCCCGCCCATTGCAGCTGTTAACTAGCTTAGAAAAACTAGTGAATGGTATCTGTGTTTCTTTGTGGGTAGATTTGCATTTTACATTATTACATCACCCTATATTTTCTGCCTTCATGCCCCTTTGACTCTGCTGTTTGTTTTCTTTTCATACCCCTGTTTAAAATGGCTGCATAGAGGCAATCTGCTCAGTGCAGCTGAACAAGAGTGGTCTAGTCCATGAAAACTTATGCTGGAATAAAAAAAGGTTAATCTTTAAGGTGCCACAAGATGCCTGTTTATTTTGGCTGCAACAGATTAACATTGCTACCACACAGGAATTATTTGAAACAAAGCTGATTCTGGTTTTGTAGCTTTTCACACTAGAAAGCTTCCAAAACACACTAGGACAAGACTTTAGCCATAGGCATATGAACAACAGAGCACTTGGCTGATATGGATATATTAACAAAGCCATTCTAAGAGCAGTTACACTTTTCTAATACCATTGAATTCAATGGGTTTAGAAGAATGTAACTCTGCAAATCTTTATTTTATAAGTAAAGATGCTGTAACCTAGTGCATCCTCAAAAAAGGTCCTGCCACTGCCTGTTAAAAAATGCATAATCATAAGACACACACCTGACTCCCATAAAAGGGCTAAGCAGCACTTTTTGTATGCAACTTTCACAATGACCTCCTCATTTGTTTTCCTTTGCTGCAAACTGCTACCCTGACAACTGAGAGAACTGCAGATTTGGCTTTTCCCATTTTAATCAATGAATGGAATGTTTGTGCAGCTGTGCTAATGAAACTTACAGGAAATTCACTGCAATGTGTTCCATTCCAACATATTGTTTACAGGACAGAAATTAGTCTAGAGTGTATTCCAGTTGGCATCTTGTAAAATCTTTGTCCACAACTTTATGGGTAGAATGATACCCATTACAACCCATGTTACTTGCTCCCTGGAACAAAAGAATAGAGTTCTCTGCTTCATTCAGTTTGCTGTTAATCCTACAACTGATCGTTCAGTCACACAGCTTGCATAAAGCATCTTGATCTTTCCAGACATTTTTATTCATTTTTATCATTTTTTATTTATCTTTCAACAGCTGCATAGTGGAAGAAGTATTAAAATAAGGGGGAGATAATAAAAATGCAGCACTGAAGTTATAATGCTTCCATTAAAAATGCAACAAGCTCTGCCCTGTAAGAAAGGCTCATTACTAGAGCACCAAGCAAAAGAGAACCTAGCAATGCTCCCTAAATTGGTGAAATTAAGAAAGGGAAACAACTACAAAGCTACTTGACCACCAAGGGCTTCCTGTTAAGGCAGATTCCTATGTAGCCGAGTTACAGTTTTCCCCTTCAGTACAGCTTTAATGGGGAGGAGGAGGAGAAGCAAAGCTAAACAGCTGGCTTGCAGTGGATCAAGCATTGCCAGGTTGTTTTTAAAGGGGAGGCACCTCCCCTTGACTCGCACACCAGAAGCATAAAAGCAGCCCTGCTGAATCAAACCAACGGTTCCTCTGGTCTGCAAATATGTTTCACACAGTGGCCAACCAATTGCCCTGGGAGGCCCACAAGCAGGGCACAGAGGCTAAGGCCTTCCCCTGTTGTTGCCTCCTGGCTCTGGTATTCAGAAATATTCTGCTTCTGCATGTGAAGGTTCCCTTTAGTCAACAGGGCTAGTAGCCGTTGATGGACCTCTCCACGAACCTGTCTAGTCCTTCTAACAAGCCATCTGTGCTAGTGGCCATAATTATACGCTGGCAGTAATTTAACTACTCCTGTTGAGAAGTACTTCACTCTAACCATGGATAGGATTATGGTTAAATGGGACCCATGTTTCAGTGTTTGAAATGGTCAGATGCTTTTCTTTTCATTTGACTGTGGAAATCTAACCTCAGGATCGGGTTTGGTACTTTAAGCTTGCTCAACAATCAGTTCCAGGGGAGGGTGGGATCTGTTTTGATGCAGTTCTAATCAACTTGTCTGAAGAAGGGAGCTCTGCCTCTTGAAAGCTTAAAATCTTGTTGGTCTCTGAAGTACCCCTACACTCAAATCCTGCCAACCAACACAGAGTTCATTCCATCTCTTCCAAGTAGATGAGAAGCTGGTAATTTGGCTAGGAAATGGGATGATGGAGAAATCGCCTCAGGTAGTAGCTCTAAGGAATGATTGCTGGTTCAGCTCAAATTCCTAATAGGCAGTGCTGCCATTTTGAGTTCTGAAATGTACTAAACAGTGGGACAATCCCATCTGCAGAAGGACTGATGAAGTGTCCAAGTGAATCCCATAGTTTCTGCTATTTTCCGGCTTATTTACTTACTGCTATTTTAAATTAAGCTTAATGGGTGGATGAGTTTGTCAGGTCTTGATCTGGTGCCTGGTCCAGTCTGACTAGACACAGTAGCCCTGAGAGGCTTATCTGCAGAAGATCCTAAGAAGTGCCTCAGGGTGCTCACCAGTCAGACAGCCAGTTTGATGTGATAGTTAAAGTGCTCGGCCAAGATCTGGGAGACTCAGATTTAAATCCTCTCTGAGCCATGAAGCTTCCAGGGTGACCATGGGCCACTTATTCTCTCTCAGTCTGACCTCCCTCACAGAGTCGTTATAAGGGTTAAATGGAGGTAGGAAAACCAATGTACATTTCCATAAGCTCCTTGGGGAAAGGGCAGGATAAAAAAAAAACAAATAAATGAATGGATGAATGAATGAATAACAGAGCCTTGACTTCTCCATCCTCCTGTCAGTTGGGACCTTCAAATATTATAACTAAACTAATTCCTACATCTCAACTCAATTCCCCCCCCCACCCTCAAATTTTGTTTTGGGTGAAAAAAAACGACAGGATCCAACAATGACTATCTAATTCTACACTGCAGAATAGAAGGAGAGGGTGAGAGTACAGAAAAGGCTTATCCAGTTGCTGTACAGTCCGTTTCTGGAGTGAAAAGCATGGGAATGGGCCCTTGCTCAGCGACAAGGCATTTGCTGTGCATGCAGAAAGTCCTAGGTTCAAACTTGGATGTCTCCATTATCAGGAGGTACATAGATTAGGTCAGTCCTGTTAACAGCTGCCAAAACAGCCATTGCCACCCACTGGAAAAATGTAAATGCCCCAGATCTCTCTCTATGGCATAAAAAAATATGGGACAATTATACTATGGCTTCCGTTACAGATAAGCTCTCGTGTATAGACCGCCAGGTGACATCAAGAGACTTTATACCTAGCTGTTACCCAATCTTAGCATACCTAATGAAACAACAAGAAAGACTTAAAGATCTAGATCTGTGGTAAATTGAAAGTATATAATTCCTCTATATCACCTCAAAACATGACTATTATTGAATCTTCACTACTAGTTATACACATCCACTTACACATGCTCATGTACAACAACACATAATAGGATGGATATCCAATACAATAAGATCTAATCATTGTTATACGATTGAATGAAAATTGTAAATATATATTTTTGAATGTATGAATGTATAATAATAAAGAAAACGTATACTGAATGTAACAATTGTTTATAGTGGTGTCTCCAGTTAAAAGGTAATTGGTTACATGAAAGTCCTCTACCTCAGACCTCAGAGAGTTGCTACCAGTCTGGGTAGATGATACCGAGCTTGATAGAGCAAGGGTCTGACTCAGTATAAGGCAGTTTCATGTACATCCATATGAGGGATGCTTGAACACCCATCAGTTCACTGCTTATGCTGATTTTTCAATGATCATTTGGACTGTTCATTGATCCATTCATGTCTGTTTGGCAGGTTGCTTCATTGTATTCCATCCTAACTGTGCAGTACAGCACAGTCGGCTTTATGTGCATATGGATTTTCACACAGCCCCACTGAATTCTCCTACCTCCTGTCCTTCCTGCATAATTGCTCTGTTCAGCAGCCAATTGTTTAACTAGACATTTTGGTCAGTCACAAATCATACAAATCAGTCATAAATAAATGCTGTATTTTAATAAAACCCAACCCTTTGTTGTTTGTCTAAGTACTCCTTGATGTTAATGGCTGCCAATAAGTTAAATTGCTAGGATCTTTGCATATGCTCAGTTCTACAAAAATCTGATGCACTCCTGTTTGACGGGCATTCATTGCTGTTGATTATGAACTGAGCAGGCTGGGCGATCAGCTCATGTCTGATTGACACCTTCAAATATGGTACGTTTGACTGTCAAACTTGTTTATGGTGGAATTTGCAGCATCCTTAATATATATATATGCATGTGTATTTACAAGACTACCAATGTCCACCTTTGATGGCCAGCCAAGACAAGGCTCCTATGCGGACCACTGGCACATGCCTGCTGCAATCTTTGGGCCATGTGCAATATTATTCCCTGGAACCCACCCGGTTGAGGGAGGGGAGGAATATATTTGTCCCTGCGTCTGAGCTGATCAAATGGGAGAGAAAACTTGTGTTTTCTCTCCCATTCACTGTAACGAATATAGTTCCAATAATTATACACTTCAATCCTTTGTAATAAAACTTAGGATGACTATAATGTTCATTTGCACCTGTGAATGCAATAAAACTAAATGAAAACAAAATATGAAAAGGACTGTGAATATTGCACAAATCACAGTTGGTATATCCAGCGTACAAGGCATAGTTGTTGCCGGAGCTTCTGTAACACGAAATTATGTGAATTATTTGCTCTCAGTTGAATGTTGTAATTTCTCTTTTCAGGAACTGGAGAAATGACTACCTAGGCAAGTAGTCTAAGCCTGGCTATCATAAAGGTAGAAAGGCACTGGACAGCTGGCAAATGGAGCTTTGGAAAGCTTGACAGTCAGGTCAAGTATTCCTTTTGTCAATTGAGTGGAATGGCAATCACAGGAGCAGGCATACCATGTTCATACTGGGGTGGGGGATCTTCTACTGCCAGTGGGCTCTTCCCACTGCTGCACAGCTGACTTGTGGAAGGAAAAGGGGAGGAGACATCATTCTCCATGCACCTGCAAGTAACATCAGTGTGCCACTGAGGATGCTATAGCATTTATTATTTAATAACCATAAAGTTAAACCACAAAGTTTTGCCCAAATGCTAGAGTGTCCTCAGTGATACGGTGACATCATTTCCAGGCTCATAGGGTGTGATCAATTGCTGTACACCATTGTGCAGCAGTGCTGATGTCATTATGTCACTGGCGCGGCCAGTCTTCCACCAGTTGCCAGCTTTGTGCTGGTAATCCTATACAGGAAGGAGTGGTGATAGGAAGAGAAGAAGGTGGAGAGGAGATTTGCAGAATGCCGTCTCTGATTTTTGAGATACAAGTTTCCTAACAATACAGTTGTTGTGTCTCCTGTTCTTTCAAAGCACCAGCAGTGGAAGATACTGACAAATCCCTATATCTTGCTTTAAGTTATCTGGTAAGATAATCATTTGCCAGTAAGCAGAACAAGGAAGATATTGCAATGGTTAACACCTCTTACCACTGGGGGCTGCTGTTGCATATCTGAGTGCTGAAGTTGGTTCTCTGTTATTTCTAGTTGCTGTTCTATGTTCTAAGGATGGAAAATTGACTGTTTAATTGTTTTTAAGCTCTGTGCTGGAGGCTGTGCAGTAGACTACTTGAAAACCTTCATTAAAGTTGGTTTCCTTGAACAAGTGTATCACAAAGTTGCAGAGAGATTCATTATGAAAATGATCAATTCCTTAAACTTTAATATCTTCAGCTGGTGAAAAAATGAAGAAAAACCTTATTCAGAACAATGAATATTATTCTGGCAAGTATTTCTACATATTGTTTGTAACAACTATGGCAGGGAGACAATGCCATTGCCTGGATTGTGCTGGAAAAAAAATGTACTCATGCTTACTGTTCACATTCCCCTTCCCGCCAATGGCGTTAGTTAGGTGGTATAACACAATGTAAGGGCTCTCTCCCCCTGGGATATGATTGGCAGATAAGGAAAACAAGATGCTGCTGGCCCAGTGCCTGCCTGTCTACCCCCTCCACTGCATGGTAAGAACCAGGGCTTTTTTTCTGGGAAAAGAGGTGGTGGAACTCAGTGGGTTGCCCTCAGAGAAAATGGTCACATGGCTGGTGGCCCCGCCCCCTGATCTCCAGACAGAGGGGAGTTGAGATTGCCCTCCGTGCCTCTCAGCGGCACGGAGGGCAATCTCAACTCCCCTCTGTCTGGAGATCAGGGGGCGGGGCCACCAGCCATGTGACCATTTTCAAGAGGTTCCGGAACTCTGTTCCCCCGCGTTCCTGCTGAAAAAAAGCCCTGGTAAGAACCAAAGTGAAACACATGGACTTTTCTGTGGGGGGGGGGGGGCAGTGTCATTATAATTTGGTTTCCTGGATTTGGTTCACCTTTAAGGAAGCTGCTTTAACAAAATGAAACAGCAATTTCTATGTGTATTTCCAGCTTATTTGTTTTGTTTCCCTGATCTAGCTGTAACCTATCGTATCCCCCAATCATCCATCTGTGCATCCTCTTCTCTCATCTAGTTTCATATCCTCTAGGCACCTTTCCTCCGTCTTCATTCTCTAAACGTGGCCCAAAGAAATATTTGTGTTTTCTCATCTTTCCACTCCTCAGAAGCGCTCCTGTGCCTTCACAATGATTGTCATGTAACAAAGTAATATGCTGGGCAAAAGTTTTGCATCTTCAACAACAAGTTATCTTGATAGACACTGGAAAAATACTGCCTTAATCCTGATGTTATTATTTCCAGATGCAGCAGGTAATAGATAAATGGCACCCTTCTATCTCTTTTGTTAGGGTTTAAGATCAATTTTCTTACTTTTTTTGGTTGTTTAAATGCACTATGTCCCAGTGCAGTGTCTTGGAGTAGGTTCTACCACCGTTTGGGGTGTTTCTGCATAAGTTTTTCCTCCTCGCCCTTTCCTCTTTCCACCATCCAGACTCACCCACCATTATTGTTACATTTCCCCAAGGTTCCTGAGCGCTGTGAAGTTCCAGGGGGAAACACTACAAGCTTAATTTCTTTGCATGAGACAGCACGAGGGACTTGCAGTATCTTTGTAATAATTTCTTTATTTACAAATATACATGCAGAGCATAAGTGGAGGCAAACAGACATCCCTACTAGGCAGCAGATCTCTGCATTACAGCCCTAAATAGAGAGAGACACCCTGTTCCTCAAGGCATTTTCCCTTCAGCAGGCTCAAAGCTCTCTCTTTCTTTCTCTCAGCCAGTCTCCAAATCCAAAACTGCCAACTGCTGTTTTTCACACACAACCTGCCAAACACTTTTCTCAAACCCCATTGCTGCTGTTAAATGCTTAGGCAGGGGACAATCCACAGCCATTAAAGGGATATTAAGTTTCCTTTGTGAAGTCTCAGATATAATTGGGCATCAGTTTGAGACAATACCATAGCAAAAGACCCATTAAAATAATAAGACAGTAAATTTTTTTCAAGGTAGTTCCACTTTTTTGTTGCATCCCCTTTTCATTTGTGCATCAGACCCTATGCATGTTTGCTCAAAAGTAGACCCACTGACTTCACTGAGACTTTCTTGTCAGTAAGTATGCTTAGGATCACAGCTTTAGATGAATTAGTTGTTTTCTTATCTTGATGACTGGGAATGAGGGGGAAGGGAGAGCCAGTTTGGTTTAGTGGTTAAGAGCGGCAGCACTCTAATCTGGAGAACTGGGTTTGATTCCCCACTCCTCTGCTTAAAGCCAGCTGGATGATCTTGGGTCAGTTAGCTCTCTCAGCCCCACCCACTGTTGTGAGGATAATAATAACACACTTTGTAAACTGCCCTGAGTGTGGCATTAAGTTATCCTGAAGGTGGTATATAAATCAAATGTTGTTATTATTATTATAGTAAAATGTGGCTTCAGGAAGTAATGCTGAAATCGGAGTTTGAATACATCAATCTCTCCCTCACTCCTCTCTCTGTAACTTTAATTCTTTATTGAAGGAGATTTTCCTATATATAAATAACAGAGAGATTTGGCTATACTAGCCAATGTACCTCATGCCTCACCTTGTATTTTATCTCATCAATTTCCTTTTAAGAAACAACCTAATCCTTTATTAAAAGATACCCAGTGTTACCAGAACTGCTCTATTTGATGGGGGAATTAGCTTGCAGCCTGGGCTTTAGTTTAGTGCGGATCTTAATCATTACACCCAGCTGCACAAAAACTTATTTCAAAGGTTATTAACGTTATGTAAGCCGATGCTCTCTCTTTCTCTCTCTCTCACACACAGCAACTCTGTGAATAAAATTTCTTGACAATATCGTAATAATTGAATTGTGCTCCCTGCCATAACTTTTTCCAGCCCGTAAACATTTTCATAGGTAAAGGTTCCTTGGATATTTAAAGAATTAATTTAGGGGTCCTCCATGGTTGGGAAACATTGCATTAGAATAATGCCTGAACTGAAGCAGTTAGTACTTCTGTCTGGCACAACTGATGAACAGAACACAAAGTGAAACTTTGAAATAATTGTTTGCCCATAAAACAGCGTACAGTTCAGTAAGGGAACATCATCAAATTCCCACAGCAGGTACTCCACCAGTGCCATCTGCCTCTCTACTTGGAGATGAGGACCTTGGCAGGGTCCAAATCAAGAGGAGACATTTACTCAGGTAGACCTGGAAGGCTTTTGTACGTAAGAGCAGTAATATGAAAGAGATACAGAAAATAAAATGTAGATGATGTTTATGCACTCATTTTATATTATCATTGGATGCAAAAACAGCAGCAGCAGCATCATTTGATCAGGACTGAACTGCCTGCTGGTCATCTCAGTTCCCCTAAAAAAAAAAAGTAGAGCCTCGGTCTCAAACCTGGTGCTAGTTTATCACCAATTCTGTGTAGTTTGAGTGTGTGTGTCTGTGTCCATTTAAAGAAATAACAAATTTAGGATTCCAGCCTCCCTCCTGCAGACATCCATGTTCATGACACCTTTTTAAAAAATTTAAAACTTTTTTAAAATTTTGCTTTCTGCCCTTTTAACTTTCTGTTTTTTCTGCAAACCACAATGTTTCCAGAAACACATTTGTAGCCTTGGATGGTCACAGCATCCAGATTTTTAAAATCTGTACTGTGGGACCACCCACGGCTGTTCAATATATAATATATCAGAACTAGAAAATAATAAAAATGAAGGTGACTGGCTTTTTAAGACAGGCCTGTTAGAAAGTGAACGGCATGCATTTAGAGTCCCTCAGCCAACTACAAAGCTCAAACTTCTCCATCGCTGATTATGTTCCAACCAACACAACTTTTTTCTCTCTACCTGCCCCCTGAGTGAACTGTGCTAAAGAAGTAACATTCATTAAACAAACATTCTGTTTGTCGGAAGTCTTTATGCAAGAAATCAAGATGATAATCTCTTTATCTTACACCGTAGAAAAGAATTCCCACCACATTCCATAGATTTAAATGTCTAGCATACTATGTTCGTTCAAATATAAGCCTAAATGGTATCAAACAGGTCAAAACAGGCAGGATGGAGTAGATAGGATGAGGCTCATGGGTCTCCATCAGTCTGTCAAAAGGAAATTGCGTGTGTAATTCAGATAAGAGCCACATGGAAATGAAGATGTGATTTATGCTACAATCTTAGGAACAGCAGAGGATAGGCCTTGAAACAATGGGTTTAAACTACAGGAGGGAAGGTACTGACTGGTCATTAGGAAAAAACTTTTCAAGTTAAGAGTAGTTCAGCCATGGAATCAGCTGCCTAGGGATGTGATGCATTCCTCTCATTGGCAATCTTCAGGGAGTGGCTGGAAGAATACTTGTTGGGGACGCTTTAGGTTGTTCCTACATTGAGAAGGGGGTTGGACTAGATAGTCTGTAAGAACCCTTTCAGCTCCATGATTCACTGTTTCTCTTATTCTATGTACCTGAGAATAAGTCTCACTGAATAAGCCTAAGTAGGATCCTTCCAATTAGATCTGGTTAGGACTGTTCTCTTAATCCTTCAACTACTTCATTAATCAAAACTGAGGTCTGTATTTTAATATTATTGAAAGGAATTACAACTGACCTCCAGACTATAGAGATCAGTTCCCCTGGGGAAAAGGCTGCTTTGGAGGGTGGATTCTATGGCATTATACACCACTAAGGTCCCTCCCCTTCCCAAACCCTAACCTCCACAGGCTCCACCCACCAAATCTCCTGGAATTGCCCAACCCAGACTTGGCAACCCTAGTCAAAAGGTTAAATCTTATGTTTCCTGCCTGTGTGGTCCTGATCCCAATTATGACTAATTTTTCTTTAATAGAATAGTGCAAATTCAGAACTTACATCCTATCTATTTTGGCCCACAGAGCAGTTATTTGCTAGCGCTGATCTGCTGTGCGAAAAATGGGAAGCAGATGAGGATTTCTTAGTTCCAGAGCATGGAAAAGAGCAGAGTGGCAGAAATATTATTGCAACTCACTCAGAGTCCTTCTGTTTAAAACCACTCACCTCTGCTTGCCTCTGTTCCACAAACCAATACCCATTATGAACAATAAACAAAGTTATAGACTGGGAAACAACAGGAGTGCAAAAAATTATTTACTTCTTCATGATTGTCCAAATTGTTGCCATTGATAATCCCATGTTGATTTTACTGTGTTTTTACAATTATTTCTTTATAGTAAACAACAGGAGAAGATCTCAAAAGGTTTTGTAGGTTCAGCTTTGAAAAACAAAAACAAATTAAATCATCAAATAAGCTATAAATAATAAGAAATGCCAAGTGAGTATGCTTTGATATTTGAATACAGCACAGTGGATTTTCTTAAAAGTAAACAAAAAGACAGAACACTTAATTGACTTTCATAATTTTCACAAGAACACTTTTGATAACAACAAAGGAAAAAATTGCTTCTGAACCAATCTTTGTATGAACACCAAGTGTGTACTTATCTGACAATCTGATGATGAATAGACTTTAAACAACCAGCTTATATGTAAGGGAATGGATGGGGAGCAGGGAGGACAGACTGGGAGGAACATTCCTGGCTGATGTAACTTCTAAGCTGAGCTTTTGTTTGCTCTTCTTGTCTCCAGATATAATATTTGGGTCTGACACTCATTCAGCTGGCCAATGGCCTTGGAAAGACTGACTGGCCCATTTGTTCCATATTAGCCAAAGTTATAGATGGTTATTGATTGTTTCCTTTAAATTGTAATTTTTTCCCTATTAATTTTACCTTTTGTCATTGTAAGCCATGTTGGGTCTTTTCAGGGAGAAAACTCGGGAGTAAATATTCTAAGTCATTTAGTAGATACATTATTTAGGCCACAGACATAGCATCAATAGTGCATTGCATGCTGTCTTTAAATTACCAAATGCATGCACTATGCGTTGTGCTTGGTCCCACCCATCTTGTTGTGCCACTTTTCCTTTTTGCTGCTGAGAGTTGTACTGGTCTGGCCCAGCAGACAAACCTGGAAGAAATCAATGGATTTCTCAAAGCAAAGTAGAAACCAAGGAGGATGAGTTGCAATAATATTTCTCCCACTATGCTGATTCCCACGCTTGGGAGCTAAGCCCTTGTACAAGCCTCAAAGCAATCTCTCATTGGTGGTAGCCAAGTCCTTAGACACAAATACTTCTTCTGCCATAATGCAGCAGAATGTTTTCTGGTGGACCACCAACTTAAGCTGTCACCCTACGCCCAGACTTCAGGCTTGCAAATTCATTACTCATGAACCCAAACACATCCCACCAGCATCTGTGATACTGGGATACATGAGGCTGCTGATACCCATCTGGGACTATTTAAAAAAGTTGTCAAGCCCTAGCAGGTGGCCACCACAAATGGCTGGTGGGCTGCCTCCCACTTGGTGGGTCATACATTGTGCCTCTGGCTCATTGGGGATAGATAAGGAGAAAGAAGCTTAGACAATTACTAATTCCATTCTTATCCACTTTCCAACCAAAGTGACCTTTTGTGTCATACCAGAAAGACATCAGGTTTGATGGTCCTGCTGCTGAATGCCAGGTCAGTGAATGGTAAAATGTCTATTATCCAGGAGCCTTTAATCCTGGATAAACAAGCTGACCTGGCATCCATTACTGGGATCTGGCTTGTGATTTGAATGTAATGCCAATCTATGGCTTACTGTGAAAGCAGAAGTCTTTACTTATCAAGCCATGTGTGAGGAAAGGAGAGAGGAGAAGGAATACTTGACCCAAAGATCCATCTGGCTTATTTATATAACAACAGAACATGCTTGTTGTTACATCGCAAGCAGATCTGTATTGTTTAATTTTTGACTGCACTTTTATGTAAATGTTTTGATTGATAGTTTATATGTGAGAGGGTTATATTTGCTGAAAACCTATTAGGCTGAATGGTGGGATATATTTTTTAAAATGAGTATGTCTAATGATCTCATTCTGGTATTGTATTTTATTTTGTAATCTTTGTTCTAAGTGTCCATGTGACATATCTCTGGGTGTTTTAGCAGCTTCTCTGTAAGGCTTGGACTCACAATCATATTTAAAGTGCAGCAGCTGCGATAAGTATGTGTCTCTCCTTGATACTTATGCAGCAGAAATGTGATTGGGAAAGGGGACCTTTGTAGTAAAAGAACAAAGCTTCAGCCATTCAGAGTTAGTTCTGACTAGGAGAAGGTCAGTATATAGAACAGAGAGGTCAGACATCCTCGTGAATAAGATCTGATTTCTGCTGGGGGACCGATAATCTCACACAGGCCATGTTGAGAAACTGTGCATGGCATGCTTGTATTAGCACCTGTTGCATGGAGCAAGCTTCATAGGATGAAGGACACATGGGCCAGGAAAAATGGAACTAGATGAGCATGCTCATAGCACAGTGTATGTTGAATTGCTGTGTAGCTTAGCAGGAAAGAACAAGGTAATGGGAAGCAATAGATTTGGATTTCAGTTTCCCACCTGGGAGATTATGAGATGGCCTTTTGGATGTCCAGTAAGTTTAAATGGAGAAGCAGTGGGAGCAGAAAGCAGGAGTCCTGTAGCTACACCCTTTTCAAACAGATATAGGGATAGATGGAAGCTCCTATCATCTTCCAGGCTGACATTGGCCCCTGTGAAGGGCAGGAGCATGCCCACTGCCAGGCACAACTATGTCTCTCTTGGAAGTGACATCATTGGGTCTGCAGGGAACATGCCTGCTGTGCACTGGCCTGGGTGGTTTCTTGCCTCCCAGGTCTGTTCCTTGGGGCCTTTACCCTCCACCAACCAGGTAAGTGGCAGTGAGGGGCAGAGGCTGGGAGTGGGGGATCCCCTACCAGGGGACTCGCAGCCCTAGTTGCCACCTAGGTGTACTTGACAAATCCCATGCTGGTTTTTCCCTTCCACACTGGCAGTTCCCCTGTTGACAGTATTTGGAGATTCTCCTGTTGGGGGTGACAGTGCTGTCTTTCCCACAATACTTACCCAGGCATTGAAAGGAGTTGTACTGTTGCTCTATCCCCCATTCCAATTTGTTCAGCTCAATGTGCTCAAGGTTCAAGCAGTGGTAGGTGGATTAGAATGCATGGTGTTCACCAGTGAAGGCGGCTGTGCTCCCTATTCCTTTCCTTGGTGCATGCTGAGGGCTTACCTGGGTTTGTTGGCAGCAGAGGTGTCCTTTCTATACAATGCATACTTGTGTTTCTTCAGTTTGCAGGGTTGTGGGGAGGATGAAATATTCTGTGGCCGCAGATGGTTGAGTGTTTTGCATGTCCTTTTTTGTGAGTGGGAGAGGTGCAGGATGTCCCCAATTTCCTACTTTTCCTCCCTCTTTGGCTTACCTTTGTGGATAGTTTTACCCTTGCAGACTCACTCCTGATTGTGGAGCTGTGATTCCCTTAAGGGTATTGCAGTTTGAAGTGCTCAGGTGAGGGGCATATAAGGGTCCAGAGAAGACAAGTCTTAACTCATCTGTTCCTTTTCATTTCCCCTGTCTGTTGAGTGTTTTACGTTTGTGAAAGTTTTTCATCCCCAAAGTCTCTATTTGTGATTGTGAATTGCAGTTCTAAAAATATGAGGGTAGAGCCCTTTGCTGCTATCTTCATCAGGATGCTGTCTCAATAGATGAGATATGGATTCTTTTGTTGGAAGAAGACTGCACTGGCTCATGATCTGGATGGAATTCTGTACAAGTTGACGAATACTACTTCTTTTGCTGTAGAAGACTGATATAACTTCTCTTTTGGGATGTATTCCCTGTTCTTGCTATGGGGGCACAGGTGAGGGCAGTCATATATATATGTATGAAGCTACCACTGCTCCAACCACCTCAGTACTGTCTATTCTGACCGGCAGTAGTTCTCAAGATCTTAGGTAGAGAAGGATATTTCCCAATCCCTTTAACTAGAGACTCTAGAGACACTAGGGACTGAAACACATGGTTATGTGCCATCTGCACATAACCATGTGTGCTACCAGTGAGCTACAATCCCTTTAGTAAGTCTGGTGTTCTCCATTGTCTTCAGCAGGGGTGTCCTAAATTATGCTTCCTCTTTTATTGATATAGGACATCACAGGCAGAAATGAGCCCCAGAAGTATATGGCTTCCACCAACCATCCCAAGCTATTCCTCTGCCTACCTACTTCCTTTTGTTAGTGTTTCACTGGCATAAGGGTTCCACCAATGGTAGCCTCTGCCAGCCATTATATTGGCATTGATTCATTCTGCTGCCATATCTTTGAGCTCAACATGGGATTTGGGAGCAATCGTATCTCCACCCACAGGGCATAACTCAAGGATATGATAGTCTTATAAAGTGCTGAATATGGAAGGAATATGACTTGTTTTCTTGTCAGATGGAGTTTGCAAGGAATACCAACTGAGAATGATGCCTACTGTAGTTTCTTGCAGCTCAAATTTGTTTTTTGGAGCACAGAACTAAAAAGATTATAGCCTTCAAAGGAAATAATTCATAAACAGCAGATGTTTCATAAACTACGATAAAAAGACAATATATGCAAGTGCCTTGACTTGGAAAAAGGTATCTAGACAGCACAGCTGCCGAGAAAGCCAAGGGAGGTCGGCTTGCAGAGTGGCAGCAAAATGCACTTGCATTGCAGGGTGCTTAACAGGAAATTTCAAACGTGAGTGAAGAACGGATCTGAGGAAAATTAATCTTGTACATTTTTGACAAGAAACAAACAAACAAAAGAGTTGGGGTGGGGATGCAATGGGTCAGGAAAAGAATAAAGATGCAAGAGAGCTTTGAAAGAATTGACTGTGATCTAAGGCCAACCTAGAGGGTCTTGCAATTGTTAAGACAGAACATGACCACATCTGTCTCTTTTCTCATATAAGTTTTCTGACAGCACTGTTTCCTCCAGAGAAATGGTAGGAGGAAATTCCAAAGCGCAAGGTTTTCGTGTTCTTTCCTTCCCAGAATGCCTTTGGGATGCAGCTGCAAAAAATGTGCTTTGATTTCTTCAAAGCAAACCTTTAGTCTGACTGATTTCATTTCTTCGGCAACTTAGTAAATAACAGTGCTGAGATTTCAGACCGCATCCCTCTTTAATTACCCACTTTTGCGTTTCTTTTTTGTAATCAGCCTGCTCCTTCTTCTTCCATTTCTGGCTCTTCATATGAGAGGCACTTTCTGGAGATGCTGTTGGCATGTTTGAGACCTTATTGTGTCAAAAAAGAGAAACAGGAAGGATATTTAATTTTTCTGTCTTTTTTTTGTGGTGTGAGATTTAGCTTGCTGTTGCTTTTCATATAATTTCTTTTGCTTCCGGTTTGACTGCTTGGTTGTTTGGCTGTAGGGATGTTTGGCTTTGCCTTTCCAATATCACCAGTGGTGTGTCTGACACCTCTTATTGAGGGCAGGCAAGTTGTTCAGTTGTACTTGTGATTTTGGTTACAAATGTTGATATAAAGTTTCCATTTCATACTATGCATTTGAAGAAGTGAGGTCTGACTCTGATGTTTATGTTGGAATAAACTTAGTATTAAAAGTGCCACTTCTGTTTTATTTTGTTCCATACTGAAAGCCACAATCACAAGTGAGCCAAAGGGTTCAAATGAACAGAGCAATCCTAAGAAAACTTTCCTTAGAGTAAGCCCAATTGGATGGTTCTGAGGAAGATTCTGAGTATAAATGCTTAGAATGACACTATGATTTGAATATCTGAGAGTCCCTGCCAAACCCATTTCACATCTTTTATTGATGAGTCTTGCCAGTCCCAAAGTTATTGCAAACGTTCAGAAATCCCTATACTCAACAACAACAACAACAACAACAACAACAACAACAACAACAACAACAACAACAACAACAACAACAACAACAACAACAACAACAACATTCGATTTATATACCGCCCTTCAGGACAACTTAATGCCCACTCAGAGCAGTTTACAAAGTGTTATTATTACCCCACAACAATCACCCTGTGAGGTGGGTGGGGCTGAGAGAGCTCCAGAGAACTGTGACTCGCCCAAGGTCACCCAGCTGGCTTTGTGGAGGAGTGGGGAATTAAACCTGGCTCTCCAGATTAGAGTCCCATGCTCTTAACCACTACACCAAACTGAGAATGTTCAACAGCATGGAATTTAAAAATAATAATAAGAAGAATGAAATAATTTTCTCGCTCTTTTTTTGCTGACACTTTAGGATTTTGCACTCATACAGCTGCATTCAGGGAGTCTAAAAGATAAGATGCGTATGCACACACACACACAAAACTAGGATTACCACAATTGCCTACAGGCTACACAAAAATGCCTTCAGGGCCTGCAGGAAACCTCTAAGTTCATAGATAGGTGGGATATATATACCTTGAGAGTTCATAGAGAGGTGGGATATATATACCTTGAGTCAGGCAGATAGACAGATAGACATAGTATTCAGTCCCAATCTGGCATTCATGTTTTTTATCCAATATATTTCATGATGTATACTTTGTTCCCTCTCTTTTTACACAGAATTATGACATTGGTTGCCTAATCATGGTTTCTTTCCACATGCATAAATACATCAAATATTCTGGATATTCAGTCCATGAGGATCAGATCCACTTTGGGCCTCTGAAATTCCACACTTGAGGGGGTTGAACTGATGTGGTGTCTGTGTATTTTTTTCTGCACTAGAAAAATGCCCCGTTTCTGCAGCAGGCTTTCTGGGGAACTTGTCAGTTTTGTCTGTTGATCGGCTGAAGGCTCGTCAGTTAATCGGCTAAGGAAACTTACAAAGGTTTTTTTTTTTAAACCAATCTTGAAAGGTTACTATTTAAATTTTTTAAAAACAAAACACCCCAAAAATTGGACTAAAATGTATAGGAAGCACAGAGGGATTCAGGGCTCTCTGCAGAGTTTTTGTGTTAGCCACTTGACAGTCTTCCTCCCCATCAGTTGTAAGGGGTTTTTTTTTTAAGTACCAAGGTTACAATGTTGCTATTAATTTTTAAAAACTGGATTGATTACTGTTCAAGCAATCAGGGTGTTAGAGGATAAATGGGAGGGTGAAAGGCAGGGACAGGCCTCACAGCAAAAAAAGCATTCTGCACTTCAAAAAATGTGCTGGAGAAAAAAAAAATCTCGGTATGTGTGCAGGAAGAAAAGCTGCAGAAAAGAGGATTGCGTAACTATTCTCTTGATAGCAGAGTTGGAGAAATAAACTAGTGCTGCATATGCAGAGCTGTATACTGTAAAGTCTACTGCAACAACAGGTTTGCAAGAAGCATGAACTAGCCCTAGGCATTCCAGTCGCAAGAAGACCTTCAGGATACAAGGACTAAATTAGGGGGATAGAGGAAGCACAACAAGAGGCAGGGAAAAACAAGAGAGGCGTTCAATAAGCTCTGAATACTAGAAAGTGTACATTGCAGAAGTCCATTACTTGCCCACTCCAGATGGGGGAATTCCTGGAGATTTGGGGGTGGAGAGTAGGGCTTGGGGAGGGGAGGTGCCTTAGCAGGCCATAATGCCATGCTCCATAACAGCCATCTTCTCCAAGGGGAAGTGATTTCTGTAGCTTGGCAATCAGTTGTA
Organism: Eublepharis macularius; assembly: GCF_028583425.1. Lineage (NCBI taxonomy): Eukaryota > Metazoa > Chordata > Lepidosauria > Squamata > Eublepharidae > Eublepharis > Eublepharis macularius. The sequence goes on from NC_072794.1 coordinate 137,421,395, forward strand.
ATTCTGGGAGCTCTCCGGGCCCCATTTGGAGACTGGCAACCCTGCTCCTTCAGGATGCTGGCGCCATCCTCTGTCCCTTGATGCTTCCATCCCTTTACTTTGCCTTTTCTTTAGAATGAAGGACATTTTCAGGGAGCCCCCATGCACTTCTGAGAGCCCTACTGATGATGGACAGGAGTTTATGTATTCTGTTCTATGCCCGAAGAGTTCAGGCTAAATGAATCCCTGCAGCTCAACTGAGAAACGATAGTTCCTTAGCACAGCCTGTCAGTACTTGTGCTTTCAAATATGAAGGCCCCTGGATTGAACTCCAGTGTGGCAGGCATCAAAGTAATGGATCTTACAGAGATACTGGCTTAGCTGCTTTTGTCATTTCAAGCTGACTTGCCTCGCTACTGAACAGAAAAGGTGGCTTTAGTGTCTTGGCCTGTCAGCCAAGGATAAGGGCAATGGATTTAGCACCACCTGAACGTAAATGCCTTGCAGAGTTCTTCTGGCCCTGTTTCATTGATTTCTCTTCCTTTCTAAAAATGAGAAGGGTCAGCAGCATATTAATGTTCTCCAACTGTTTCATTTCCACAGACAGAACCAGATGTGAGACAGAACATACTGTGCCAGCAAGTGAAGGGGGAGGGGGTATAAAAAATAGCTACAGCTTGGAGGTGGAGTTCCTTCTCACCAATAAATCTTCTAAAGATGGAAGAGAGAAATATTAGTTCTGGAGTAATGCAATGTGATTTAGTCACGCTCTCTATTTGGACAGCAGCAATGGTCGTGAGGAAATCTTGAGTCCATTCTAAATTTTGAAAGGCTTCATATGATTGACAACGCAATCCTAAAAAGAATGATAACTTTCTAAGCCCACTGACTTCTGTGTACTTAGAAAGCTTTAAGTCTGCTTAGGATTGCAGCATGAGTGTTTTTAAACTCTGAATTGGACACTTTAGATGGCTTTCCTTCAGTCCCAACTGGCCTGACTCAGAAACTATGTGCTCTGACCTTTATCTCTTCAGGCCTATTCAGCTGGCCTTTTGTCTAGCACTAGAGAGACCAGAGTCCTTGGATTGGATCCAGCTTGGCTTTTTGCTCAATCTTGGCCAGTTCTCCTCCTTACTTACCCCCACCTCCACCCCACCCCACCCCATATAGTTCAAATTGACAAACTCTACCAAGCAGCTATTACATCATTCCAGTAGGTGGAATTTATGTTTTGACAAAAATAGATAAGGATATATTTTAATGAACGAAATAACCCTGGAGTCCTCCAAACACTTTTCTGGGAATAAGCCCCATTGAATGAACTACCAACTTTCATATGAACCTACCAAGTCTACGCCACTCATTTTTGGAGGCCCTGCTTTGGGTGCCCCCACCATCTGAGGCTAGATTGGTAGTAACCCAAGAAAAGGCCTTCTCAGTCATGGTGCTGAAACTTTGGAACATCTCCTCGGTCTCCCTCTATTGTTGTCTTCCACCAGAGGATGAAGCATTTTTTTGTTTTGTCTGTCATACCCCCAATAATATTGGCCTTCCTCTCTGGTTGTGTTATTTGGTGTGAGTCTTTGTTTTATTGAATTGTTTAAATAGTCTACATACATACAGTTCTATTTTAAGTGCTGTTTTAATGTCTTGATGCTTGCCACTTGGGGGATCCTATTTGACTGGAAAGGTGGCATAGAAAAGCTTTAAATAAATGAAATAAACTGGGATCCTCTTTATAGTCAGTCCGGCCAGAAGAGAGGGGAAAGTGTATTATCCACATAAACGAAGTCATAGTACTTTTGCTTCCTCAGTTCTCAGTGTATAAATAACTCAGTTAACCTACTTAATGTGAAAAGTGCAAAAAAAAAAAGAGTTGAAAATACAGTGAGAGAATAATCAGAAGTATCTGAAAAAGTCATCTTGGATTTTTCCTCTTTCTGTTTTTTTAGCTGCAAACAGCTAAGTGGAGGAAAATACCTGGAAAGCCACAAATCAGCAAATATAAAAGTCTTATTTTGTGCCTACTTGTTTCTGATATAGCTTTTTCTTCTTCTTTATAAGCCAACTGATACTGGCTTAAAAAGGCCTTAAAGTCATGACTTTTAAAAATTGTTCCTTCCCCTGTGCTAAAATGCCTCTCTATGCCATTATCTTGTCAAAAACAAAGGGATGGTGATTTTGAAAACCTCTCTTATGTAACCGTGTAACCATGCTTACTCACTGTGCTTACTCACAATTACTTCAAATTTGGTGACAGCTTATATCCACAGGTTAATGGCACAGCCATGGGCACATTCATGGCATGGGCACACGCATGGCACCACAATATGCTAACATATTCATGGCAGACTTCCTCAGCTCTCATCCACTCCTGTACTTAAGGTTCTTGGATGACATCTTCATCCTTTGGACCCATGAAAAGGAAGCCCTTGAGAGATTTCATCAGGACTTCAACAACTTTCACCCTACTATCAACCTGAGCCTGAACCAATCCACACAACAGGTACACTTCCTGGACACCACTGTACAACTACATAATGGACAGATAAATACCACCTTATACCGGAAACCCACCAACCGATACTCATATCTACATGCTTCCAGCTACCATCCTAAACATACCACTCGGTCAATTGTCTACAGCCAAGCCTTACGTTACAATCGTATCTGCTCCAATGCTCTTGATCGGGATTCCCACTTAAGAGATTTACAACAAGCATTTTTGGGTCCACAGTACCCACCAAATGAGATAAGGAAACAAATCAACAGGGCCAGACTAGTACCCAGAAACAGCCTGCTCCAGGACAAACCTAAAGGAACTAACAACAGAACATCACTGGTTGTTACCTATAGGTCCCAGCTCAAACCCATCCAACATATCTTCAGTGATCTACAGCCCATCCTGGAAAATGATGCCTCTCTCTCATAAGCCCTGGGTGGAAGACCTCTCCTTGCTTACAAACAGCCCCCCAACCTTAAATGACTTCTCACTAACAACCATGAATTGGCTAGCAGAGTCACCAACACAGGTACCAGGCCCTGCAACAGACCCAGATGCCAACTCTGCCCTCATATCTACCCAGGAAATACAATTACAGGACCCAATGGTGTCAACTACACTATCTCTGGCTCTTACTGCTGCTCACCCTCCAACATGATATATGCCCTCATGTGCCAACTATATCCATCTGCTCTGTACATTGGACAAACCAGCCAACCTCTGCGCAAAAGGAAAAATGGACACAAATCGGACATTAAAAATGGCAACATCCAGAAACCAGTGGGAGAACACAGGGTAAGAATTAGTGAAAAAGCTGGCTGGACCAACTCAGTCCTCCTCATAAGTAGGTTAAAAACATTTGACTTAAAAGAGCCCTTCTAGTATTCAAGTTATAGGTTTCTAGCAATTCATAGACACCACTAAAAACACACAATATTTTGACTTGGCAATAGGGCTATAGAAGTTTCACTTTGTTGTAACTTTCCTTCCAATCATTTCAATAGGTCCACCTTACACTTTGAAGTCTTCACTGGAAATGTGACAGCTACATCTAATGAGGAAGACTGGCTACAACCCTGGGCTCACTCAGATACTTTTTCCATTAGATTTTCCTACAGTGACCATGGGGAGGTAACCCTGGGGACTGCACAGTCCATAGTGATCTCTACCTCTGTGGAACAAAGGCAAACTGAAGACCCATGTTTATGTGAAGCACTGAAAGCTACATATGAAAGCAGTCTGCATGAGAAAATAGGTATAGTACCTAAACTCCTCATTTTCTTATGGAAGGGCTCTGTTATATTGTTCTTATTTTACGGCTAATAAACAGGTATTGGTGGAGACTGATGATGCAGTCCTTTAGGATGTTCTCCTGTGCAAGCTCCATTGCAAAACCTAAGAGTTTCGGACAGGACAACTTCCTGGTGGATCGTGTTTGCCTAGTTAGCCCTGCATAATGCTTTACAAAGGGAGATTTGACTCTCAGAAGCTCATTCCCTGGAAATCTAGTTGGTCTTTAAGGTGCTACTGGTCCCAAATCTTGCTCTTTTACTCACGTGTGTATCACTTGACCAACCATAGCCAAATATGAGTGGTATTTCCATTTAAAAGTATTTGATTGTAGTGAAGGGTCCTTTCTGTGCACGGCCCTTTTAATGTTCTCTAGTGCTGTTCTGCACTGAGCTGCATGCCATATTACAGCTGTGCCTGCGCAGCACTATTCTTTCTTCACTCAAAACCATAGCAAATCAGTGGTGGCAGCATTTATTTATTTTAAAATACTGGTATGCCTCCCTTGCTCCCAAAACAAATCAGGGCCCAAGACAGGTAACATTTGAGCACATGAAACTGCCTTACACTGAATCAGACCATCAGAACGAAGTCACTATTGTCTACTCAGACTGGTGGTGGCTCTCCAGGGTCTCAGGCTAAGGTTGTTCACATCACTTACTACCTGGTCCTTTCAGCTGGAGATGCTGGGGATTGAATCTGGGACCTTCTGAGTGCTAAGCAAATACTCTCCCATTGAGCCATGACCAGTCCCCAAGAACAAGCAACAAACATTAAAACAATCACAATAAATCATCTCAAGTAAAAATTTTAAAAACTACAAAAAACAGAGCCAATAAAAATACCCCACTAATAAACCGCCTCTGCACTCATATAAAATCTTCCTTACTGAAATGCCTGAAGCGGGCCCTAGTTTTGAAGTATCAAAGGTGACTCAAGAAGATCCCCCCACATCCTCTTAAATGATTCTATTTTCCATCCTTTCCAGAATGCCAGTATGCTTTCTCTGGGAGGCTATTTCACAGTAAGGGGGCTATTACCCCCCCCCCCATCTCCAAATGAGCAGCTGTGGGGGGTATATTTTGGATAAAGAAGGGACCCAGAAGAGAACACAGCTGCTGCACAGGTTTAGACAGGGAGAGTGGATCTTTCAAATCTGTACTGATGTGCTACCCTGGGTGACATGAAGGCTTCGTTGGTGATTTGCAATCTTTGATAGTTGATACGGTCATCAAAGAATGTAGGAGAAGCCCTGACAGAGCAGATCAAAGATCCATGTAGCCCAATATCCTGTTTCAATCAGTGGCCATCCAGATGACCTTGGACAGCCAACGAAAGCCAATGCACTGCTCCCCTTCTTTTTATCATTACTTGAACCAACCAGTAATGAATAGGCACCTGTGATCCTGTTCTTTGACTCTCATATCCAAAACTGACAGAAGAGCATTTGAAGAGGTTATCAGCTCAGAGTAATATATGTTTTTTTTAAAAAACAGCCCTAAGTGATTTCTCTAGGTTCACAAGGTGGCATAAAACTTCTTCCTGCTATTAAAGCGATTCTGATTACAGGATGGAATGAGTGCGGCATTGTGGTGGAAACAGAGGGATAGGATTTTGCTGTGTTTGATTACGAATATGCAGCCTGAAATGTAACAGCTACTTGGTATGGATGAGTTTCGCAGGGCCCAGTAACCAGGGGAGGAAATAAAGCCAAAGGAATTGAACTTGTTAAAAGTGAAAATGATGATCGAAATGGAAACAAACCTGCACAAGCCCAAGGTGTCTGGAGGACAGAAGCTTTTATATGCACATTTGAATTATGCAATTTCCACCTCCTCTCTCCAACAGCTTCTATTATCTCCTTGCCTTTTAAATCTTTTCCAAACAAATCATCTCAGAATGTCAGTTTAATAAAAGGTGTCTTAGCCCCAAAGCCCTGTGCTGCTTTGTCACTTTGCTTCCTTCAGCTTTCCATTCCCCAGTTCAAAATGCAAAATCACAATGTGAAAGTGGTTGAAAAAAGGAGAAAAGGAAACTCAGTGAGACCATCAAGGTCCTTTAAGCACCTGGCTCATAGTTTGCGACTGTCCTTGATTATGTTCAGATTCCAATAAGGAAGGGTCAGAAAAACTTGGGGCTTAATACCAGCATCTCTGCTTACCATGGACAGAAGTGGTGATGAAAGGTTCTCTTATTAACTGTTGAATTATGAGTCTGTTGTGCTGTTGCAGGAGCAGAATAAAAGGTTGAAAGTCAACCTTCAGGTTATTTATTGAATAAATATATGTATACATATATTTATGACTGTGTCATACTGCTTTATGTTTTTCATACTCTGTACTGATTTTGGTATGTATATATATGAATATATATATTCAGAATGTTGTGTGTGTGTATTTATTTATTTATATTCAATTTATAGTCTGCCCTCCCCGCATCAGCAGGCTCAGGGCAGATATATATATATGTGTATATATATACCAAATCAGTACAGAGTATGAAAAACATAAAGCAGTATGACACAGTCAAAGATATAAAATAACACAAAGGCAGATACCATGAAAACAAGCAGCACTGAAATGGCATAAAAACAAAGGATCAAATAGGGAACTTCCTCTGGAGGAACAGACACTTAAGTTGGAGAAAGTCTCTGAAGGCTGGAGGAAGCAATCATGGAGTGGTAGGATACAAGCCACCACTTGTATATCACCAATATAAATTTTAAGAACCCTTACTCAGATCAGAGTATGAATGGAATCTATGGCATTAACACACAACATACTTTCACCATAAAAGATACTGCTGGTTAGTGATTCTATTTATATATTTATTTAGAATGTTTATATGTCACCTGTCCAGAGACCTGCTTGAGGTGGTTAACAAAATAAAACCAATACAATAAAATCATAAAAAGATCACCACATGAATGATCAATAATAAGAAATAAAACAAATAAAGCAGGGCATAAAAACAGCAAAACATTCATCCACTTAACGATGATATTCATAACTCTTGCCCAGGACTGAGAATTTGTCTTATTCTAGACAGATTTGTACTCACCCTAAAGGATCAGGTCCACAGCATGGAAGCTATGAGATTTGTCTGGCCTAGCAGATGGTCATTCAGGTATTTGTGCACTGGTGGATTGAAACTCTAGCTTCTGCCCCACCTGGCCTGATCACAGTTACATTCTGGATAGGTTAGATTACTGTAATGTGTTGTACGTAGTGGGGCTGCCTTTGAAGACTGCTTAGTTATGACTAGACATGGGCACAAAAAGCATTACAAATGCAAAAAAAGCCCATGAACAGCTTGTTTAGCTGTTCGCGAACAGGCTGTTTGTGAGGCCCCCTTCCAAACAAACAGGTGGTCATTGGAAGCCTCGTTTGTTGTTGTTCGTTGTTGTTTGTCAAGCCAGACAGTCTGGCACCTGCAATCAATTCCCATAGCAACTCAGGCAGGGATTGTCTGAACTCCTGCTGTTGCCCTGGAAACCCAGAATCAAAGAGGAGTTTAAATTCCCGTATCCGTGCTGCTGCTCAGTGGCACGGAAAGGGGCATTTAAACCCTTGAATCAGCTGCTTGTTGGGGGCTTCCCCTACAAGCAGCTGAGTGCTGGCTGCCCCTCTCCTGGTGCAAGAGGGATGGGGAGAATCTTCTCACTCCTCTTGGCACTGGGAGAGCTGGCGCCATGTGGCTTCTTCTGCCTGGTGCAAGAGGGACAGGGAGAATCTCCCTGCCCTGCTCGCACGGGGCAGGAGCAGCCCTGCCACCTGCCAGCCGATAGTTTAAAGGGATCTTTAAAGGGCCAGGTAAGTGGATTAGAGGGGAGGGGGGGCTAAGTGGGGAGGTTGGGGTGGGGATGGGGGGGGGCTGCAGGCTCCCACAAACAATGATCATGTTCATGACAGCATCATGTTCATCAATGTTCGTTGTTCGTGGACGGCAACAAAGCATGTTCGGGTTTTTTTTCCGCGTTTGTGCCCATGTCTAGTTATGACTGTCAGGTCCAGTGTATACCTAAACTGTACTGACTCCATTTTCTAATGCTTCTAGTGTCTAAGTGCTTTCTCCCCAGGTGCACCAGTTCCCAGGCAGCATTCCCACTGGAGGAGACTGTTTTGTCTAACACCGTTCCACCAAGCATTGGCCTTGACGGAGAGCAGCTTCCCAGGACTGAGAGATGTTGTTTTGAGAACTGTGGGGGGGAGGCTAATCCAGATGGGTATTGTTACTCTGTACCTTATGCTTGCTCTTCATTGGTAACAATGATCATGTACCATCCTGAGTCTCCTATTCAGGACAGTGGACTATAATGGACCTTTTCTGCAGTAAAGTTTCCTTTTTCAAACAATGGACTTGTGTTTGCTTCTAAAGGGAACCCTGTAGTGAGAGCCTTATTTAGCCACAGTCTGACATTTTGTTACCAATCATGTCTGAGTCGGGCCCAGCGGAATCCAAGGTTGTCCCGGACAGGGATCCTTTGTTTGATCCGTATGCGTCTCCCGACAATCAACCTGTGCAAGCCCAAGACTCCCAGGAGCTGGGAGCAGCCGGGAACGGGACCGGAGCCTCCACTTCTACCCCGCCTCTCATCGACCTCAGTGCTCGGGGCGAGACCGAAGGCGACCTCGGGGCAAGGCCGAAAGCGACCGCTCTCCCCTTGATCTCGGTACCCACCCCGTCGGAGTGGGGAGCCAGACCCCGAGAAACGAGAGAGCGCCGGGCAGGTGGACTACATCCGCGAGCTTCGATGGACGGACGCCGAAGCCTGGAAACCGTCCCTGAGCTAGATAGCAGCCAACCATGGCGATATTGGAACAGGACGTTCGAGCAGACGGAGGGGGACACGTCCCGCCGCGGCGTCCTGAGCTGGGATTATTCCGAACTTGCTCCGTGGAAAGAGCCAACGGAAGTTCCTGAACAAAGTTGGGAGCAGATACAAGGTCGCACCTATGCGGTAGATACCAGCATCTCGGCAGTGACGGGTATGGCCAAGGGAATCCTAGCTGCGAGATCGCGAGTCGTTCAAGGGGACCCTCCTCCTTGGGGCCCCTTTTCCCCGGTGAGTGCAACGAATGGAGGTTCCATGAGCGAGCAACCGGGGCCAAGTCGGATGCAACAGTTAGAAGCTAAACTGATGGATATGGAAGAAAGTTTGGCTCATGCCATTCATTTAATTTCTGCAATGGGAGCAGGAGAGAGACTGTCTCCTGAAGAGATGGCGATACAGATAGCTACCCTCCAAAGTGTCATCTCCTATCCGGTGGAGGAAGTCCAGCAACGGTCGTCACCTACCGGCGAGGGGGGTACCGACTCTGGCGCATTGGAAGAACAACCCAAGGAATTTCCCAAACAGCAGGAAATTCCACCGAGAGGCGATAACCCGGTTGAGCCACCCGGAGGGACTCCCACCAAACCTCCTAACTCGGGAGGGGATGTACCGCCGGACGAGACTCCCGTGGAGAAGCCTACGGAAGGGGAAGAAAAGCCAAGTGATACACCGGTGATACCCCCCCGTACTTCTTCTATAACGGTCTGGCCGGACCAATCGGGAGCACTCGCGGCTCCATCCGAGGAGGAAGCCCCTCGTCAACCGCAAGAAACTGTTCCCGTCGGGCAACCTTCGGGAGACGGTCTACCAGCGCTACGAAGCCAGTCCTTACTTCCCAGAATAACGACGCCCGCAGGGGCAAGCCCGCGCGGCCTTCCACCCGTCCGACCCTCACCGCTGCGGCCCCTCTCACCTCGACCGCAGCTCATACCGTTGCAGCAGCCACAGGACCAGCCCGCCTTACCACCCCCGAATCAACCGGGAAGGCCTGCACCACTACGACACCTCCAACCCCCTCCTCAGCGGCCGATCGCCACTCAACCACCCCAGCCTCCTCCACCTCGACAGCTACCGCCAACGCCTCCCGTGTTACCAGCCCGACCAAGGCTGCCGCCACCTGCTCGCCCGCCACTACAGCCTCCGGCCCAACCGAGACCACCCCCGGCAGCTCAACCACGGCAACCTCCGCCAGCACTGCCGGCCCAACCTCCGCCGGTTCAACCGCCGCCAGTACAGCCGCCACCGTTGCCCCAACCGAGACTCCAGTTACCTCCTCCCGTGCCCCAGGCGCAATTAAGACTGCCGATGGACTTCTACCCAGCACCTGCTCCGAGACAAGAACTCCCGATGGGCTGGGTGAAACTGGAAGCCACCTTCGATGGGGATCCCTCCAAACTGGGATTTTTCTTGGTGCAAGTGGTACAGTTTTTCAACCGGTGGGGACACCTTTTCGGCAGTGAGGCCAGTCAAATTGAACATCTTGGATCTCGCTTACAGGGCAAGGCAGCAGATTGGTATGTAGGACTATATAACGTTGGGGCCCCAGAACTCGATACTCTCCAGGGGTTAGTGGATGCTATCCGAGCACAATATGAAGACCCCTTAGAAGAAACCCGGGCCCGAACAGAATTACAAGCCATCAAACAAGGCAGCATGTCAGCAAGAGACTATGTCACAAAATTCCGGCAGTTAGCAGCCAAGTGCCCTAGGTGTGAGGAGTCCACCAAGATTATTCTGTTCAAACAAGGACTTAACCCGAGACTTTTGGACAGAGCCCTCATGCAAGACAATCCCCCCACGCTGTTGGGTTGGATCCAACTTGTGTGCGAAGTGGAGAATCGCATTTTAGAAGTCCGTTTGGTTGAACAACAACAACAAACGGGACAAAGAAAACCTTTGACTTTACAGAAGGGAGGACGGGGAGCTGGCTACGCCACCCGTGGAGCGAGAGATGCTAGATGGCAACAAGGGCTGTGTTTGCAATGCGGACAAGCTGGTCACTTTGCAGCACAATGCCCCTACCGGCCTGTGCAAAGACCTCCGCTTCAACTACGGCGTCCAACCCTTGCTCCGTTTCCTAATCTCCAACGTCCGATTCCCGCACCACGAGCGAATAGAGGCCGCGGCGCTTCCCAAAGGCCAGCCTCAGAGAGAGGGCTAGAAGCGGAAGAAGTTATGGAATACGATCCCGCTTCCCCAACCGCAGAAGTCAATCCAGAAAGTCCCCAGTCGGGAAACGAGATGGATCTGTCGTAAAAGGGCCCAAGCGACAGATCCGCCCCAAGCCAGTTCCTGCACGGAACCGGCCGCCTGGGTCCATCTTGTTTATGCCAGTGACTCTAATCAACCCAGAGAGGAAGATGCACATACGGGTGCAAGCCCTTATTGACTCAGGCTGTTCGAGAGACATCATCGCCCCAGCTCTAGTCAATGGACTAGTTTTACCAACTCGGGATTTACAAAATCCAGTAATCTTTGAGCAAATGGATGGTACCAGCATGAACCCTGTCACAACTGAAACCATCCCAGTGATTACAGGCATGGGACCACATTGGGAGAAGAGGTCCTTCGTCATCAGCTCTACTGCCAAGTACCCGTTAATTCTAGGCAGCAAATGGTTATGTGATCACAATCCCTACATAGACTGGGCACAAGGATGTATTACCTTCAGTCATGCCAACTGTACAAATCACCGTTGGAATCAAAACTGGGGCGAAGATCCAACTCATAATGAAAAGGCCCTTCTCACCCAAGAAGAAGTCAACCAAATACCCGAACCGTACTGGCCTTTTCTAAATGCTTTCTCTGAGGAGGAAGCTGATACTCTACCCCCGCACCGACGAACGGACTGTGCGGTGGAAATTTTGCCCGGAGCCTCACTGCCCAAAGGACGACTCTACCCCATGAGTCTCCATGAACGCGAAGAGCTCCGGAAATTCATCGACACCAACCTCCAACGAGGATTCATCCGTCCAGCCACTAGCCCCCACGCCGCTCCAGTTCTCTTCGTAAAAAAGAAGGATGGGGGACTCCGACTGTGCACGGATTTCCGAGGACTGAATGCAGTGTCCACCAACAACGCCTATCCTATACCGCTCATCCGAGACCTTCTCAACGTCGTGGCCCAAGGTAAGATCTTTACGAAATTAGATCTAAAAGATGCTTACTTCCACGTTCGTATCAAGGCAGGGGATGAGTGGAAAACCGCGTTTAATACGCCCCTCGGACAATATGAATACTTAGTTATGCCTTTTGGATTGACGGGAGCCCCGTCTGTATTCATGTCCATGATAAACGAAGTTCTACACGAATTTCTGTACAAAGGGGTGGTGGTGTACCTTGATGATGTTTTAATTTATTCGGATACTGAGGAAGAACATATTCAAATGGTACAAAAGGTCCTGGCCACCTTGATGAAGAATAAACTGCCCATCAAGTTGTCCAAATGTGAATTCCATAAAACCGAACTCACTTACCTCGGGTATTGTATCTCCCAAGAGGGTCTAAAAATGGATCCAGCCAAAATACAAGCGATCCAAGACTGGCAAACACCCACCACCCGTAAAGAACTGCAATCCTTCTTGGGTTTTGCCAACTTCTATAGAGACTTCATAGCAAACTTCGCCCAAATCACACTCCCCTTAACAGAATTGCTGAAAACAAAAGATAAAGGGGACCAAGCTAAAAAACCCTCCTCCAAACTGCAATGGACCCCCGATTGCCAGACTGCCTTCGAATGCCTAAAAAAGCAATTTGTGACGGAACCCGTCCTCTCCCACCCCAACGAACAATCCCCTTTCGTAGTACAAGTCGACGCCAGCGATACGGCGATAGGGGGGGTTTTGCTACAGAAGGGGGAGGATGGAAGATTGCGGCCTTGTGCATTCTTGTCTAGGAAATTTTCGGAGGCGGAAAGGAATTGGAATGTGTGGGAGAAGGAGGCTTTTGCAGTAAAAGCAGCCCTTAGTAACTGGAGACATTGGCTGGAGGGGGCGCGATACCCTTTCGAGGTTTGGACAGATCATAAAAATCTAGAGGCCCTCCGAAGCCCACGCAGACTGAATGCCAAGCAATTGCGATGGGCGGAATTCTTTTCCAAATTCAACTTCACTCTAAATTATCTCCCGGGCAAAACTAACTTTTTGGCGGACGCCCTATCGCGCATGCCCCAACATAAGAGCAAACGGGAGGAGACTGTCGACACGGTCTTCTCGCCTACGCAACTTGGGGGCGTGGTGACTACTCGCAGTCGTGCCAAGCCGCCCCTCCCGGCCAACCAGGAGTGGAAATCGAAACTTAAAACTGAAGTGGAGAAGGAGGGGGATAAAGCTCCGCGAAACAAACTGACCCAATCCCCACACGGGGATTGGCTAGCTGGGAGCAAATTTTATGTCCCAGACAGCCTCAGGCTGGAGGTCTTGCAACGCTGTCATGATGCTCCCACTGCCGGTCATTATGGGTATCTGAAAACTTTGCATCTAATCCAAAGGCAATTCTGGTGGCCGGGCATGCGCAAAGACATTTCCCAATATGTTAGTTCCTGCCCCGTTTGCCTCAGCGCCAAAACCAGGAAAGGAAAACCTCCGGGTCTCCTGCAACCATTGGAAACGCCAAACAGACCCTGGGAAATAATATCTATGGACTTTATCACTGATCTACCCATTTCCAAAGGACATAATTGTATTTTAGTTGTGGTAGATCTGTTCTCCAAACAAGCTCATTTTATCCCCTGTACTGCTATACCCTCCGCTCGGAAACTAGCGGATTTGTTTTTAAAACACATCGTAAAATTACATTCTTTTCCGTCCAAGGTGATTTCGGATCGCGGCGGACAGTTCGTTGCCAACTTCTGGCGGGAGCTTTTGAAAATGTTGAATATTGAGCAAGGTATCAGCTCAAGCCACCACCCACAAACCGACGGACAATCCGAAAAAACAAACCAGATACTAGAGCAGTTCCTTCGTTGCTACATTAATTTTCAACAAGATAATTGGGTGGACCTTCTCCCTCTAGCCGAATTCTCATATAACAACAGTGTACACGCATCAACGGGAGAGGCCCCTTTCAAAATTGTCTATGGAACCCACTTCAATCCCTTCCCGTTGGACGCTCCCCCTCTCCACTCCTCCAAATTACCAGATGTGTCTTCATGGTGGGGGGAGGCAGCGCATCAGTGGACTCTTATTAAGAAACACCTTGAAAAAGCCAAACTGGATTACAAAAAATACGCTGATCGCCATCGTGTGGCCGAATGGGAATTACAACCTGGAGATCATGTGTATATTTCCACAAAGAACCTGAAACTAGCTCAGACAAGCCGCAAACTCGCTCTGAAGTTCCTGGGACCTTTTCCTGTGCGCAAGATAATAAATAAAGTGACTGTTGCTGTAACTTTACCCAAGAACCTGCGCCATGTGCATGATACGTTCCATGTCAGTCTTTTAAAGAGGGCTCCCACCGACAACAAATGGCACCTCAAAGCTCCACCCATTCCAACTTTAATTGACGACCAAATACACTATGAGGTACAACAAATTTTGGACTCTAAACTCAAGCGAAGTCAGCTTTTTTACCTCATTAGATGGAAGGACTTTGATTCTGGTTACGATGAATGGGTGAACTCTGCACATGTTCATGCTCCTAGATTAACCAAAGCTTTTCATACTCGCTACCCATATAAACCAGGGGGGGATCTGTTTTAAGGGGGGCAGAATGTCAGGTCCAGTGTATACCTAAACTGTACTGACTCCATTTTCTAATGCTTCTAGTGTCTAAGTGCTTTCTCCCCAGGTGCACCAGTTCCCAGGCAGCATTCCCACTGGAGGAGACTGTTTTGTCTAACACCGTTCCACCAAGCATTGGCCTTGACGGAGAGCAGCTTCCCAGGACTGAGAGATGTTGTTTTGAGAACTGTGGGGGGGAGGCTAATCCAGATGGGTATTGTTACTCTGTACCTTATGCTTGCTCTTCATTGGTAACAATGATCATGTACCATCCTGAGTCTCCTATTCAGGACAGTGGACTATAATGGACCTTTTCTGCAGTAAAGTTTCCTTTTTCAAACAATGGACTTGTGTTTGCTTCTAAAGGGAACCCTGTAGTGAGAGCCTTATTTAGCCACAGTCTGACAATGACAACTGGTTCAGCACAGAGCATGCAATGTTGTTGACTGGTAGACAGGAGGGAAATGTCTCACCAAAATGGAGATAATTTCATTAGCTACCAATTTGTTTCTGGGAACAATTCAAAGTGCTGGTTTTGACATACAAAGGTCTATATTGCTGGGATCATGATATCTCCCACACTGGGTCAACCGCAACAGCTACGGGTTCAGAGTCAGCCATCCAGCCAGGCTCCACACTCGAGGGTTCAATGCCTAATGCTCCCTCCTTGTGTTGGGTCTCTACAGCATCTGCAGAAACAGAAGGCCCCTCAAGGGCAGAAAGTCGTCTGAGTACCTCAGATTGAAAGGCAGCCGCTGACAACCTCCTGACTGGCCGAGTAGGCTTTGTTGAGCCTCCCGCCCCCGG
Organism: Eublepharis macularius; assembly: GCF_028583425.1. Lineage (NCBI taxonomy): Eukaryota > Metazoa > Chordata > Lepidosauria > Squamata > Eublepharidae > Eublepharis > Eublepharis macularius. Next base: position 137,436,531 of record NC_072794.1, read on the forward strand.
ACCCCCAGATTGCTCCAGTGCTGCATTCATGGCATTAGCCCCTGCAGCCCGTGATTGCTCTAGGGCAGCAATCCGGCTAAGAATGGCCTGGCGATTAGCACTCTCCTCCTCGTCAGAAGATGACACAGTGGGGGGAGGCCTTTTGGGTGGGGGCTTTTTAGCAGGCTGCTTCCCTTTTGAAAGACCAGACCCCTTTTTTGGAGGCATGGTTATATGTATAATCCCTGTTATTAATTAATAACAATTGAGAGAGCTGGGCTGCAGTACTGCGATCAGCCGGGAGGGGCCTACTGAGGAAAATTAAACCAAAATGGCTGCAAGTCTCTGCCTGGCGACAGAGCCAAGTAAAATGGCTGTCAGCTTCTGCCCAGCGACAGAGCGCTCCCCACCCAAAGTGGCTGTCACTGGCTTTAAGCTCTGAAACCACCAGCCCCCTATAGGGCAAACCTGCCTGTAAAGTGGCAAAATTTCCCCAGCAACAAGGGAACTTGGGACTGTGGCCAAGAAGCCAAAAAGGGGGAGAAGGGCGTAAAAAGGGGGGGGTGAGAGTGGAAGGAACAATGCTCCCACTGGCCCCCGCAAGTCTAACAGACAATAGCCGCCCAACACACAAAATCGCAGCAAACAGCAATGGGGGGGGGCGGCGCTGCGCAGCAAACGGAGCCAGGCGCTCCAGACTCCGCTCCCCCACTAAAGCTGCTTGCCCCACTCAGCCGTTGACCGCCGCGGCCGTGAGAAGCTCGGCCCTGAGAGGCTGCAAGCGGCTCGACACGAGTCCGACCGGCCGCGGCTTGATGCCGCTCTGCTCGCCCGCGGCCGCGCCGCTTGTCCTGCGCGTCGTCCCGCGCGGCAGAAGAGCCTCGACAACTCGGCTTGCCGCCGCCGCCCTGCACTTGCCACCAGCCGGCAGAGGAGCCGCAGCTGCACCCGGCTTGGAACGCAGGCTGGCAAGGCCAACGTGCTCCCGGAGAGGAGAGAAGCTCCATCCCCTCCGAGCACTCCGAGCACGAGGAGGCGAGTGCGAAGCAGAGGGCGAGGCTGCGCAAAGCTATGCACCAAGCCCCGCCCCCTCCCAATAGGCCCTATGAGGCCGGGGAAGCTGCCGCTTATTCTGCCGCGGCGGCAAATGCAGCCCCCAGCCTCAAGCCTTTGGCTGCCGGCCGGGAGGGGCCGAATTACAAACACATATCATTAGAAGGAATCTAATGCAGAGTTGAAGAAATGCTGAAGCAGACCATAAGCAATTCTAGGGCTGACATAGGAGCACATATTTAAAGCAACAGATAGTATGTAAGGCAACATAATGCCTTACATTATGAAATCTAGGGGTGAAGTCTATGGTCCCTAACTCATTAGCAGAGCAACTATGGGCCAAGCTACAAGTGACGAATGACACTTGAACGGCAAGTGGATTGAGTGGAGCGCAAGTGAACAGGGAGAAATACACTTGCTGTTCAAGTGTCATTCGTCACTTGTAGCTTCGCCCTGAGACTCCTCCCTACAATACAAAAGCCTTTTTGAATAATTAGGTTTTGCATCGTTTGTAGAAAGCCAGGAGAGTAGTGGCCATTATTGTTGGTGTTAGTTATGTGGAAGAATTTTTTAGGCCCTGAAGACCTACCTATTTTTCCTCAACTACATAGGTGTGAAAAACAGAGAAATTGCAAGGTTAAAAGGTTAGCTACCTATACATTCACTATCACTAAAACAGAAATATAGGGCTTCTTATGATCAGATTTGCCCTATTGACAGTGGCATTTGCCAGTGAAAACCCTAGGCAGCCTAAAAGAGTTTGCTGCACTCATGAATGTGACTCCATGTTACTTCTAGGTCCCTTTCAAGCGTGCTACAAGTGTGTGTGTGTGTATGATTATTGTGACATTCCATAGGTTGACTATTCCAGACCTAGAAGATATAATACAGATCTGAGGTGAGTGGTAATTGTTATGCAATGTATTGCTTGCCTGTATATAGTACAGGTCACCAGTAGTGGCTTAAGCAGTGGTTTGATGGAGAGATGTCAGTTCTGCCACTGAATACTATTGAACAGGGGAGGAAGTTCAAGAGTTCTTTCTGAAGAGTTCTTTCTGTGATGGGGACACAGTATACAGCAACCGCCACCAGAGTACAGTGATGCCATACCCTGCAAAGTTTTGAAGTTCCAGCTTCAGGGCCTCTATTGCCTCTTTCTGACATCCTCCAGACAAGATGAATCACTCCAAGAGACTCTACTAAACCTGCCCCCCCATTCTAACAAACATGTCTATGCTGCTTTTCTTCCAAGGATCTCAGGGTGAAATCCTTGGTTCTCCTCCTCACATACACAGGCTGCTAGTGGCTTAACATGGAACATGTTAGTGTTGTGCACAATTGAATCAAAACCCAAACCAAAAATACCCTGCTCTAACAATCTGAATGGGGAAAAAAACAATACTTGTCATACTCAGCTATCTGGCCATTATTCAAGCACCTGTTTGGCTTAGAACTGACAGGTCAAAAGAAAGAGGGGAAACAGGAGAGAGTGTGATTTAGCAGATAATATAAGTATGTAACAGCACTGCACAGATATTGCCACCAGTAGGCCTGTCTTTCCAAAGGGTCTATAACAATCACACTCACATAAAGGCAGGACTGCAGGCTGAGAGGGATCGAAGTGAATGCCTCTCCCCTCCAGTGCCTGCACTTTCACTGGGGCAGATATTATTTCTGTATTTCTATGACTACTAAAGTTTGAAGTGCTCTTGTTGTTTATGAAAACAAAACAAAACAGTAAATACCAGATAATGCTATGAAGATCTGTCTTCTATTTTTCAGTTCAATTCAATTCAAATACCTTTAATGGCATACAAGATCTGTCTTCTAGAAACCAACCTCACAGAAGATTCTGTTTCCATTATAGTTTGTCCTATGAGCTATTTCATACATTGCAACCATAAATTGTAATTCCTTGAGGGAAACAATGTGTGATCTCTGTGTAGAGAGATTGCAATATGCAATCCTTTGCAACTGTACGAGTATGCATTACCCTTGAAGCATTTTCGATGGATGAAAATCTTGATAGCTGGGTTGCTGGAACCTAAGGAATGTGTGAAATGGCTCTGAAGTCACGAATTTCAAGGCTATTTTCTTTTCAAATCCTCCCTCCCAGGGAAGTCAGATTAGCTCCTTAATGGAAGGACTAACATCCTCAAACCTCTGCAATTCTCGCAGCAAAGCTGGATAATCTTTTGCTAAATAGGCAGCAAAGCTAGCAAAGACTCGGCAATTGGCAGGTGAACATTCCAGTAAACAGTATTTGTGGAGAGAAAACATTCTTGCAGTGTAACACTCCATAAGGGAAGACACAGAGAGCAAAATAAATATTTCAGATGAGAGTATAAATTGAGTGCTTGGACAGTGTATATTCTGATCTCTGGGATGTAGCCCTCCCCTGTATATTGTCAATGGACTCATCCACCTGGCACCAGCCACTGATGAGCAACGGGTCAGCTGGTCAGTCCCCATATGTCTCCATCATCAGGACACATGTGGCTGGATGAGAATTTAAAAGCTAATTTCCCAGGGCTTAGCACCAAGATTACACTTTCCACTTCCGATGGCTTTCAAGGTTTTAAACACAGGAGACTGGCTGTAATGTATTCCTTGGCACATCTATCAATGGGAGGATGGGGGCTGAGATACAATAAGAAAAGAGCTGAGGATGCACCGAATGTGAAAAGAATATAAGGCTGAGGGCCAAGCTACACATGACGAATGACACTTGAACGGCAAGTGGATTTAGTGGAGGGCAAGTGAACAGGGAGAAATACACTTGCTGTTCAAGTGTCATTCGTCATGTGTAGCTTGGCCCTGAGAGTCAGAGGGGATGTACAGAAGAGGGACAGAGCTGACCAGAGAGGAGATATAGCCCATGCAGCACACAACTGCCTGGTACTTTTAATGAAATGCTACATGTCATGGGCTTAATTGGTTGATTCTTTAAATAAACATGTTGTTGTTATAAAGGGAACTTACAAAGATCCTCCAGATTCCACAAGGAACTCCAGAGTTTTATTTACATATATACAACTGGAGCCTAGAATAGGGTTGACATTCCTGCATGGGAGCAGGGAATCCCCTGCCCCTGCTTCTTGTTTCTGGAGCAGTGGTCACAGCAGTGATAAGAGAAAAAATGTCATCAGGTCGATAGTGTGATGTCACCTTCAGGAGAAACCAGAAGTGACATCAAATCTTTCTTGCAATTGCTGAAAACTCTATGGAGTGGCATCATACAGTCACTGATGGTCACCCCCTAGTATCCTTGCCTCCTGTCTCCCACTAGTTGCCAGGCCAGGCCTGACAATCCTGGCCTTGATTCCCTAACTGCAATAATTCCAGCAGCCATCTTAACAACCACAACACAGATTGTTCTTCCTAGACACCACTAGGAGGCAGATGACCTCACTTTCAAATATTAAATCTTCCTTAACTGTAATATTCTGAAGAGGGTGGAGTTTGGAGAGGAACCTCAGCAGAATATAATGCCATAAAAGTCCAGTTCCAAAGCAGCCATTTTCTCAAGGGGAACTATAGTTTGGAGATATAATTCCAGGAAATCTCCAGGCTGACTTGGAGGATGGTAATTCCAGTTGAATTTACTTCTTCTAGAAGTTTCCCATTCTCATTCAGCTATCATGATATAATTCAATGTGGCCCTTCTCTTCCTTTCAGTCTCTATCTTGGCCCTCTGAAGGGCAAAGATTTCTTTCAATAGCTTGACTTGAAGTTAATGAGTACCAGAGTGACTGAAATCTCAGTATGCAGCAGAAGAAAATTCATTGTGCAGCAACAGCAAAAAAAGAAAAGAAAAGAAAAAAAAGCAAATTCTGTGGTGGGGATTATTAGGAAAAGGACTGAGAATAAAACAGCTGGTATCACAACAGCCTTGTCATTATTGTATGGTTCAGCCACTTTTTGATTACTGTATGCAATTCTGGTCACTGTATCTCAAAAAGCATATTGTTGCACTAGTAAAAGTTGAAAAATCTGCAATCCAAATAATCATGGGGTTAGAGCACCTTCCTGACAAGGAAAGATAAGGCATTGGGGCTTTTTATTGTAGACAAAAAGTTGAAAATAATGGTGGGAATGTGACAAAGGTTTTAAAATTATGCATCAGGTGGAGAAAGCGGATAGGGAGAACTTTATTTTGTCTCTCAAAACACTAGAATTTGCAAGGACCTAATAAAGTTAATGGACAGCATTTTCATGACAGGTATCCCTCCCCCACTTTACCCAAAGAGTAATAAACTTGTGGAAATCAGTATGGTCACTAGTTTATTTAACTTTAAAAGGAGAAAATGAATCAAAGTTCCTTATCACCAGCAGCAATCTTTAGTAGGGGTATGTGCAAATTGAAACAAATTATCTGGAAATACACCCTAAATTCACTGTTTTGTTAAAGCAGAATCCAGAATGGTGAACCCAGTCTTGGAAACCAAGTTATAATGACAACCTCCTACTGAAAATTTTGTGTGTCTTGTTTTGGTTCTTACTGCGCAGCAGCAGCAGCAGCAACCAGGCAGGCAGGCAGGCACTGCGAGGCAGCATTTTGTTTTACTCAACGGCAAATCACCAATCAGATCCCAAGGGAAGAGAGGCAAGCCCTTTACTCCTTTGGTGGGAAGGGGGGACTGCTCAATGCATATGAGTGCAGCTTTTTTCCTGTCACTACCCAGGCAATGGCAGTCTGCAGACTCTGTTGGTGGGAAGGGAGAATGTGAGCAATGTGCATGGGTACATCTTTCGGTGCTACCTGGCCATCACCACCTACCACTTTGCTTGCCAGTTTTCCTGTGCATCTGCTGATACTTGCCTTCTTTGAGGTTCATTGTTATGTGTGTATGTTGTGATTGAGAAAAAACTCAGTGGATCAATGGTTTTTTATAGGGTGGGGGACTAATGGTTGATGCAATTTTTGGTTAAGCATGAAAACAGCTGCCCCAGAGCCTCATTTCCCCAGCCACCCTTGAAAAGAACAATGTGCATGTATGCAGCTGCCCAACACTTGCTTAACTATGACACTTTCTGAAAGCATTGTTCAGGGTCCATAAACACAGAACTTTGTTGTTGTCTGTATTTAAACTTGGTGGGTTGATGGTTTAGAGGGAAGACCATGTTCTGTGCAATTTTGGTACAGTTAACTGTAAAAACAGCTGCCCCAAGAGCCTCAAAGTTCTCATGCAAAGAATGAGGTGAAACTCATGGTAATGAAACAAAACAAACATAAAAGATCCATCCATAAAAAAACCCAAAACAGAGCAGAGCTTGTCTGGAAACCCTGGATTCAGAACTGAAACTTTTTTTTTCAGTGAACACCCCTAATCTTTAATAGATGTTGTTAAGAACGCCTAAAGCTGAGTTCACAGGTCATTTGGAGTCTGTCCAGAGTCAATCTGCTTCAAAAGTAAAGAGTTGCCACCAGGTTCCCCACTAAGTCCTGGGTCGAATCCACATTCACCCATTACCCGCATGTTTATCAGATATCTTCCGTTTGCCTCCAATCCGTGATTTTTTCCTCTTCGTTCACATCCCTGCTTCCAATCCGCCTTTCTCGCGCGTCCCTCCGGTCACACGGCCACTCGAAAACTGCTTTTTGGGGCGGGACCTTTTTTCCCCGCCCATTTTTTAAAAAAATTTTTGAGCTCACTTTTCCGTTATTTCGATCTTGTGTTATAAAGAAACATCATTGAAGATAATGATGCCTCTCTTTCCCCCACTGACAGCACTGATGGCTCTTCCATTTCTTTTTTGGAAATTTTGAAGCACGTGGGAAGCTTTCGTGGGCATTTCCTATGCAGGACAGTTCAGTGCTTGAATTTTACTGAAGTTTCACAAAGCCAAGCTTTGGGCGGGTTCAGGCCGGTCAGTCGCTTTGGATGAAGAGGGGCCGTACAAAGGCTGGTTTGAAAGGTGCGGGTTGCATGTCTGTGCGAATGGAGCGCGCCAAGACGCCGCCCAGCCGTCCGCTCCCCCTTCCCCCCTCTCCAAGACCGGAGCGGCAGCGCCTGCAGAGTCAAGCCGGCTTGGCGGACAGAGGGCTGTTTACCCCAAGGGGGGAAGGCTGCGCCCCCTCCCCTCCCGTGGACCGCCGCGCTGATGGGCAACCTCGCAGGGGCAGGCGCCCCTGCGCCCCGCGAGCCGGGCCTCTGAGTGGAGAGCGCGCCTCGCAGCGCAGCACATCCTCGCCCCCCGGCAGCGCGGCACTGGCTCACTGCAGAGAGAGGCTTGGAGGGACGCGGCTGTCTCCTCGGCCGGCATCCCCAGCCTGCCGCCGCCCACTTCCCTCGGCAGCAGTTTTTAAAATCCCTGTTCGTCTTCAGCCCCCCTCCGCGGACGTGCCAGCCCACGGGCCAAGCCGCCTTTGCTGTCCCGGCAGCCCCCGCAAGCCCCGCTGTTCGGCTCAGCCGGGGATGCCTTGGCCAGTCCCTTCTCCGCTCTGAGCCGGGAGCCTCCAGCAGATACTACGGCGATGTCGTCCTCGCTCTGAGGAGCGAAGAGGAGCCCCGCGCTTGCCGGTCTGTTGGCTGCGCCCGGGCTTCGACTCGGTCTGCCGGGCACCTTCTTGACCCCAGCGGGAGGGGAGGCGAGCGATGAGCCCGCCGGCTTCCCAGCACCTCCAGCCCCGCCGCTGGGGCAGCCCTCGGCAGCGACTGTTTTCTTTATTTTGAATGATTGATTCACTGTAATTTCGATATTACAGTAATATAAAATAAAAAAATAAAAAACAGTTAAAAAGGAAGTTTCGCGAGTCTCTTCTGAGGATGGATTCACCCCAAAATGATTTTTCAAACTACCAGATTTGATTCAGAAACAGCATAATCAATAAATCCAATGCTATGAAGTCAACAGTCTTTTGCAGACTACGGAGCACTTGCAAGTTGAATCAGCCAATAGGAACTCTCGGAATGGCCGGAGAGACAGGAGGGCGGGTGGTTTTTAAAAAAAACCGCATAAATTGCACATTGGACCGTTCACGGCCACCGTGAAACTCCCGTTGAAAAACTGTGACCACATATTCGGGAGAAATGTGAATGAAATGCGTCTGTTTAATGAGGTAATGTGACCGTGGCTCAGGATTGCGGGGAGAATGCGGGGAAAATGCGGAAAAAAAGGGGTAATGTGGATTTGGCCCTGGTGCTGGGACCACATCTCAGGCCTAACTAAATTGTACACGAAAGAGAGCATGCTAAATCCCAACCAAAAAAGTTAGTCAGGCAGCATTCTGCCAAACTGGCTAAGACCCTATTTCAGATTGAAACAATTAGACCGATGAAACAGCACACAGTTGAAATATGTAACTTGTTTATTAATAAGCATTTGAATTACTGAACTAGAATGTGCATTAAGGATAAGTAAAATAACAAAGCTCTTCCAGGGCACTCTCAGCCCCACCCACCGCACAGAGTGATTGTCATGAGGATAATAATAACACACTTTGTAAACTGCTCTGAGTTGGCATTGTTATTCTGAAGGGCAGTGTATAAATTGAATGTTTGTATTATTACTAAATAACCTAGCATCTAAACATACCGGACATAAATTTTGTAGAGAATAACACAGAGTTCAGCCTCAGCACTTCCAGAAATCGAAGCATGATTATAAATCCAAGTTGTCAAGAACTGGAGTCATAGCCATACTCCAGATTGGAGACAAAGACATGGCTGAACTGAACCAACTTTTATTCCCCAAAAGTCCAGCAACAGGGGCAAAATTAATGAACCAACCAGGAGATTGTAGTGTTGTAAGGATATGAGACTCTGCAGCTGAATTAGGCCCTTCCACCATTCTTCTCTTGAACCCAAGCTGGTCCAGAAATACTAATGAGGTGGAATGTTTCTCAGACACATCAATCCTTGTTGGCTCAACTTTCCTTCTTAGCAGTTTCAAGGAAGCCTTGCACCTGTGATAGACAATGAGCTTCGACATGACTCTGGAAATCAGATAATTCTTTTCCGTTAATGCTTACCCAAAAGGTCATACCCAAAAGGTTTTAAAAGACTCCGGTCAGTCAGGCAAAGTTTTAGCATAAATTTGGCCCAAAGCAAGCCTGGTTCTTCACAGATATTAGAGAATAGAAGTCTAAGGAGAGTTTATCCTGTGAGGACTGGAAGAGTTGTATCAGGATAAAGGGGAATCTGCAGATCTCTGGAACTGATAAGAGAACTGCGCTGACTTGCAAGATCTATGATGTTGGATTAAATTTGGTATCAACCTTTTGAAATTTGAACACAGGGCTATCCTTGAAATTAAAATAGTCTTACTCCTGGTGTTCTAAAGGTAATTCACCTTAACCCAATTTATCTGGAGGAGCCACATCAGATCTTAATTGGAATAATTCTTTCCCAAAGAAGCAAAAAAGTTTGCTTTATAGATTCTTTCTGATGGGGCTTCAGCTATCATGGAGGCTGCTAAGGAAGACAATGTGCTAAAAATAGAATGGGCAGAGAACTCGGCTAAAGGAAAAGGTTAACATTTTCTGTAGTAGAGAAGTGATAACAGGAATGTTGGATGCCTTTCTGCAGAACACTAAGTGCAAAATAATTGTAGATTTTATTGCCCTTCCTCAAACTTCCACATCTGAAATGTTTATCTAGTACTTGTGCTCCAGGCTTTACAGTTGTGAACAAAATAGTCAAGAACATGAGAGATAAAGAGAGCCTGAGGAATATTCAATAATTTCTTAACAGTTTCTCTCTGGTGCACTCTTATCCAAGCATCTGTCTCTGTTCAGGAGCTGCGTAGCTTAACAATTAAGTTGTCTACCCTTGCTTTTATCATGCTCTTCTCAAGAGTTCAGTTCCCTTGGTCTGTGCTTCTCTTTATATTAGATTTACCAGTTGCCCATTGGTGGCAGGCAATCTCTAGGGGGTTTGCTTGGTTGCCAGCCGGAGGTGGCAACCTGCTGTGGTGATCGTCTGCCACTGGCAGGCAACCCAAGAAAGCATGCACCAGGTCCACTCCTAGTGAGGCACGACGACATCACTTCCTGAAGTGACATTGTTGCTCTGGCTGCGGGCATGCTCCTGCACTTTGCTGGGGCACATCATGTGTGTACAGGAGCACACCAGTGGATAGCATGATGATGTCAGTTTCAGCCAGGAAGTCCAAGGTCTCCCACCTCCCACTGGGAGGGTATAGGGACCTGGGAACCTTACTCCATATAGAAGGCAGCATTGAGATATCATTATCAGCCATGGATTGTTTAAACTGTAGGTTGTGCTAAAACACTGTTTAATTTACCCCAAATGTGTGTTTGTTCAAACACTCTGGTCTTTCTTGCTCCCCCCTTCCATTGGACATCCTATCTCCTGCAACCTATGTGGCCAGGCAATTGCAAGGGGTAGTGCTACTCAACAAACGGTGGTGTGTGGATTCAGAAATTCACAACCAACAGAATTAATGCAATCTGTGTTTAGCAAGCTGGCTACATACATAGTTTGAAATCCTTGTTTGGGGCCAACCACCAAATCCCAGTCTGTTGGATAATTTATATGCAGACATTAGCACTAGACAGAGTTTGATGAAATCATGGTTTAGAAACATCTTAATTCAGCTAAAGTGTGTACATGCACATCATGTGAAAGGTCATGTGCCTGTTTTGAGGTCATTCATCAGGAAATAATAATAATAATAATAATAATAATAATAATAATAATAATAATAATAACAACAACAACAACATTCGATTTATATACCACCCCTCAAGACAACTTAATGCCCACTCAGAGTGGTTTACAAAGTATGTTATCATTATCCCCACAACAAAACACCCTGTGAGGTGGGTGGGGCTGAGAGAGCTCCAGAGAGCTGTGACTAGCCCAAGGTCACCCAGCTGGCTTTAAGTGGAGGAGTGGGGAATCAAACCTGGCTCTCCAGATTAGAGTCCTGAGCTCTTAACTACTACACGAAACTGGCTCTCAAATCTCAAATCTACCTGTCAATACTGAATTTCTGAAGAACCCAGAAATTTCCAGGAACACAGTCTGAAAAGTGCTAACATAGTAGGCATACATGTTTCTGGCTCTGTGACTCTGTCTTCAGGATGTGTATATGGACTGCCATTTGCCAGTGTTGCTGTTGAGAAACAAAGCTTCTGAACTTGTGGCTTGTGAGATACATTTCTAAAATCTGAGATACTGTTGTCACTGATCAGTATAAAATACAAATAAAACTAAGTTGTGAAAGTGGCATAAAGTAAGACATACATTAAATGCAGGAATGCTGAGGAAAAGTTTTCAGAGTGCTGGGAAATGACCACTTTATTTCCTGTTTTTATGATATTTATACTGACAACTCAATGGCTTAAGGCAGTGCTTGAGGAGCAGATCAATGTGTCGGTACATAAAACCATAAAATATGATTAAAAACTATAAAGCCATCACACAGATACCTAAAAATAGAGCCACACAAATCTGTTGTGTACCGTAGTACTAGTCACTTAAGAAATCTGTCTAGACTAGAAGCTGAGAGATCAATGATTGTATCTTCCCACTGCTTGTAAAATACCACCTGCAAGGGGTTCCAATTCAAATGAGAGCTTTGAGGTGGTGGACTGGGAACTCTAGGAAAGAGGGGGTTTAACTCTTCCACTCTTACAGAATTTTCCCAGATGAAACTGCCATCCCGACCTTGTTAGCTGGGAAGGGGAAAAATCATATGGAAAAGGCAGTGCCCATTTCATTCCTGCGATTGATGCAAGAGTGGTAGAATTAAACTCCCTTCTCTCAGCCCCAGTCTGAATCTGCACCCCTGGAGCTATTCCTATTTTTAAAATGCTGGAAAAATCCAATCAGAGATCTTACAGTGTCTTGTTTAGTGACACTGTAAGAAATCTAAACCAAGAAATATTACATTGAGCTTGGAACATAGTAACCTGAAGGCCTCCACTGTGGAGAGTGGCTCCCAGGAATGATCCCGACAGAGCACTTTTCTGGTCAGATGTGCAGGGCTGCCTAAGCTTACAGTTCATTGATATTCATGGATCATTAAGGTAAAGGCATGGCCACCAATTATCAGTACCTACGACTGTAATATTTCTTCTACTTCAATTACTGTTCCTTCTCTTACCCACAAGAGCATGGAAACCAGATTAACTGATCGTGTGAATGAGCCCTTGGTGACAACTTAAGTCTGAAATGGGTGTCATGCCACTTTATGTAATTACTACTGATTCTAGGTAGGTTATTTTTCAGTGAGGTGAAGTGCACATTTGGGAACGTTGTGGAACACTAACAGCTCTTCAATGGTTAAGGAAGAACAGAAAAACTGCTAATTTTCAAAGGTGTTATGTTCCTCATTATATCTGTCAGATAAGTTATAATTTAACCTACACATGGAAAAAAATATGCTCCGTAGAATGGTGCTAGACTTGATATTTCCCTCTTGACATATATTATTTCTGGAATGAGTGCCAAGCTCTGTCTCAGTTTTCTGTAGAAAATATAAAATACCCAGTGGATTCAAACAAGATGCTAGAACGATGAAGAAAAATATATATTTCAGTTCAGAGGAATGTCTGAATTCTCATTTGAGACAGAGAGTTGCAGGAGCGGTTCTGGTGAATGGCTAGTGTTAAGTAAACAGCTGAAAAGACAATCATTCTCTCCAAGGATGTATACTTCAGGGACCAAAAAATAGGGTTATATCCAACCACTGTTTTCCAGTTAGCTTTTTTTGTGTGTGCCAATTTCCCTCTCACATGGAGATCCTCACTTCGATCCATATGTTGTAAATTAGGGTCTTACTCTGTGAACTTTGTTTTTCTCACAGATTGCTGGATATAACCTGTAGTCTTCAGTAGGTCTAGTACATGCTAGGGTTGTGCACAAAATGTTTACTGTTTGATTTGGTTCTTTCATGATTTTTCTTTATTACAGTTATTCCATCTCTTTGGAGTCTTTGTTTTCTCTAATTTCAACGGCAACATATTTATGCAAACTTTTCCTCCCTTCCTAATCAATTGGGATGAAATTCTCAGGTTTTAAAGCCCTCGCACCAGGGATCATCCCTGCCAAATTCAGGCAGATAGGGATTAAGAAATTCTCACTTGCATAGCAGGCAAAAGGCAAATTAAACTGGCTTTTGAGTTTTTCTTCTTTTACCAGAATTCTCGAGCAGTGTGTGGGTCTGTTTCAGGGGGGGAAAAAAGACTGTGTAGGTGAAGTGAGCTAAACTCTGTCCTCTCCCAACCTGAGTCTAGTACTTGCAGTATCCCCCCCCCCCCCATCAGCCGCTGATACCACACGTTGGCTGGGCAAAGATAAAAAGGCATCAAACACAAGAATAAGGCACAGAAAGGACAAGTTTTGTTTGCTCTCACATCCACAGACTCAATTTTTCTTAAAAAAAATAGAGATTACTTTATTTGCATTTGGACAGGATGTTGTCTTTTTTCCTATGAGAGTTAATGAAAGGTGGAGAAAGACACAATTTGTATTGGGGAAAGAAATCTGCTTTCATATTAAGTTAAAGATATTGAAAGAGCTCAAACATTTTATCCCCATTGCTCTAATGTGTGTGTGCCTGTGTGTGTACGAAAGAGAGCACAAGAGAGCCCATCACAGACCCTTTTTGTCTCACCTGTGTTGGTCCTGCCTTTTGTTGGGTGGGAAATTTACCTTTATCGTCCCCACCTAGGGTTGCCAGCATTACCTGAGCAGATATTGGGAGATTTTGGGGATCCATACTCAAAGGCAGTGAGAATCTGAATACCAGTGCCAGGAGACAACTTTAGGGGAAGGTGTCAGCCTCTATGTCCTTGTTGTTGGTCCTCTATAGCAACTGGTTAGCCACGGTGTGAGACAGGATGCTGGACTAAATGGATCATTGGTCTAATCCAGCAGGGCTCGTCTTATGTTCTTATGCAGAGCATCATTATGGAGGCCATTTTCCTGCCATTTTTTTTCTCCTGCTCCTCCATTTCTCAAGGGCAGGGGATTGAGGCTGAGGTTTAGGATTTACCTGCTACAGGTTTATCCACATCCCATCTGCTCTGTAGCAGCCTGGCTGGCTGGCTGCGTTGCAGAAGGTATAACTACACACTTGCTTCTCTCTGCTAGAGATGCACAGTATATTTTTTGGGGGGGAGAATGTAATGTGGCATAGTCCCTGCCTCTGTAACCCGCCCCCTGTACCTGCCTGCCAGAGAATGCAAATAAAATGTTTTCCTCTGTTGGGTGCATGCATGCTACCTCATATTTATGTTTATGCTTGTATATGTATGCATGTTTGCAACCCCTCCCATATGAAACACCTGCCTTCAAACACTAAAAGTGAAAGTTTTCCCCCTGAGGATCATTCAGGAACAGTATTAGAGGAGAACAGAGAACAGAATAGTAAGCAAACAGGAGAGGACCCATGGCTTATCAGGAAAGGTTTCCCTATGCCAGAGAAGACAGTGAAATTATTGGCAGAAAGTTGAAATGCTGTGCACAAAAACACCTATGGGGATTCCAGTGGGACCACAGTTTGGTGTAGTGGTTAAGAGCAGTGGGACTGTAATCTGGAGAACCACATTTGAGTCCCCGCTCCTCTGCTTGAAGCCAGCTGGGTGACCTTGGGTCAATCACAGCTCTTCCAGAGCTCTCTCAGCCCCACCCACCTCACAGGGTGATTTTTGTGGGGATAATAATGATATACTTTGTAAACCACTCTGAGTGGGCATTAAGTTGTCCTGAAGGGTGGTATATAAATCAACTGTTATTATTATTTTAACAATGCTGGTTGGAAGATACCCATCAGTAAGCTTAGCACTTAATTTCTCTCTCCCATCATTGCTCCCCCCGCACTTCTTTCCCCTCATCTTTTGGAACTACAACTAGCCAACAGCAAAACATCAGAATAATGATCATTGCTGAACCTTTTTGAGGGATTTCCCACATGTTGCTATTTTTAGTCAACTGTTAAATTATATCAAAAAGACTCCAGTAGCACCTTTAAGACTAACCAATTTTATTGTAGCATAAGCTTTCGAGAATCAAGTTCTCTTCGTCAGATGCCTGATACAGAGACTGGTCAAATACAGAAGAGCAGGAGAGAGAAGAGGCAATTAGGAGGAGGAAGGGGGAGGGAGCAATCAAAACATTCCTTTGCTAGTATATGTAAACATCAGGCATCTGACGAAGAGAACTTGATTCTCGAAAGCTTATGCTACAATAAAATTGGTTAGTCTTAAAGGTGCTACTGGACTCTTTTTGATTTTACTAACATGGCTAACTCCTCTGCATCTATGACCATGTTAAATTATATCAAAGAGATGTCCAACATGGTGGGTCTTTCGTTGCCATACTCCCCAGAATTTCTCCTATTGGATTTTTGGCCCAACTCTATGCTAGATAAGAATACCAGATCTCTTGTTTTGACGTTGGTTGCCTCTGCTCATCTGGTCATTGCTAGGAATTGGAAATCCCATTACTAAAAAAATGATATCAGAAAATCTGGGAGTAATATTTGATGGGTAGGATTATGCATAATCCGTTTTTGGGGAATTTGCATATGGTAGTCCCTTTATTCAAATATGATGAAATATGGAAACCAGTTTTAGATGTTTTAAATGCCAAAGATGTAATCCCCTCAATGCAACAAAGTTTAAATGCCTGTTTATTGTAATTCTTGGCTTTTTAACAATTTGCCAAGAGTTGTTTTGATAATTGCTTTTATGGTTTAATTTTAATTCTTTTCTTGTTCGTATTTTATGGTTTTATTGTTTCTTGTATTAAATCTTTAATTTAAAAAAACCTGTTAAATTATATCAAAGAATCTGTCTGGATCTTGATTGATTTCCAAATGGATCTTCCAAACCAGATTGCACAAACTGAGATGATGAAGTCAATCAACGAAGCCCACCAGCTACATATTATGCCTGTCAGCTCCCTCTCCTCATTTCTCCCACCTCACAAGTTTTGCACTAGTGATAATTTCCCTGCCCTTACTCAGCAGCTGCTCCTTAGTGGTGGCTAAGAATAGCTGCATGCCCCACCTAAAGTCAGCTCTTGGTTCTTTTAAGTCTTCCATATGTTTTGATGAGCTGTCTCAATCTTTTTCATATTCCTTCCTCCAGGGAGCTCTGGGTGATATATTTGGTTCACGAACCACTATTCTACAGGGGTAGTATCCCTATAAAATGTATTTCTTCTTTGAAACACCCATCCCCTTCAACTATTCTACAACTTGGAATTTTTTACCCCTATTTTATGTTCTTTATCCTTTTGATTCTGTTTCTCCAGTTTTCAGTTCCTATCTTCCCTTAGCTGGGGGGGGGGGGTCTACAACCTATGGTTCTAGAGCCAAATGTGACTCAGTAAAAAACCCAACAAGTGTGCATGTGTGTAAAGTGCTGTCAAGTCACAGCCTACTTATGGCGACCCCCCCCAACTGGGGTTTTCAAGGCAAGAGCCTAACAGAGGTGGCTTGCCATGGTCTCCCTCTGCATAGTGATCATGGTCTTCTTTGGTGGTCTCCCATCCAAGTACTAACTAAGTCCACCCCTGCTTAGCTTCTGAGATCTGATGAAATCAAGCTTGCCTGGGCTATCAGGGTCATGGCAAAGAATCCAATACAGTTCTTTAAAAAGAAAATGTAAGGCATATTTAAGCAGTAGGTGGGATGGTATGTGAAGAGTATGTGAAGAGAAAGGCCAGCGAAGATTTTCACAAGACTAAAAGGCTTTACAGACTAAAATGCTTTACAGAAAGGGAAATTATAAGGATGAACTGTTGCTAGTAATTCCATGTGTGAAACATGCACAGATTTATGGCAGTGCACTAAAACAGCTGTGCAGAGAACTACTGTGTAGTATTATGGACTGTGAGATCTTATGTGTGCCATTTCCTCATAAAGGACTCACAATAATCAGTGTTTGGGCCACAGAAACTTTATGGATTCTTAATCAACATGTAATTATTAGGAATATTAAGATGAATATTTTTTATTTATGCAAATGAGATTTTTTTCTGCTGGCTTTTTGTTGATCTCTTGCTCTTGATTATTTTGATCCTACTATCCTAGTAAGCTGCTAGGCTCTGGCTGATATCTTGGTAGTTTTTCATTGGTTCAGGCTAGTTTCTGATAATATTACAGTGACTTGCCCACATCCTCAAATGATGCAGCATCTCAGCTGGGAATTGAACCCTTGTCCCCTATATCCAGTTCTCATATTACTTCACTCCCACAGTGAAGAATTTGTTTGCATTCCTCCCCCAGTCAGAACTGGGTAAATTCTGATTTTCAGTACTTTGCTCTGATATCTATCAGCTCTAACTGTGACATAGCCCATACAAACACAGCATTCATTATGTGCATTTGACCTGGTAACATCAGCTTTAACAATGAATAATGTAAGAATTGGGCCTCAGATTATTCCCAACAGACCACAGTGGCTTTTTAGGGTGATGGATGAAAAGCTCTCAGCAGTAACAACATCTCCCTACTAAGAGGTTGACATTATATTATTATCAATTAACTCCTCTCCTTATTCATACTGTGCTGCCTGTCACTTCATTCCGCCCACCATAAAAGAAAGTAAAAATCCTGTTCTGTATGTTTCCATGTGGAACTGGCATATACCCCATTATCATCAGGATTCTGTCTGGTTGTTTGTGCTTACAGACATATATGCAAATGTAATTAATACCCTCTGAATTAAGCTTCAGCACTCAGATGGGAAGAAAAAAGAGCCATGGTCTGCAGCTATTCCTTGCTGCACTCGGTTGTCATAATAGCTGTGTGAAATAATGAGACTGTTCAGAGGATCATTTAATATCCAGCCATTGTATTACAGAGCTCTGTTTGTAGCATCCTACATGGAAGGATGGATAATTATTGTACCTGCTGCCCTTGGACTTATCAGCACGAGTAACAATTATTGGCACCTGCAGATAGGCACCAGAGTTCACCCAAGCTCCATGAAATGTCAAAGGCAAAACTGGGAAGAAGTACAGAAACACTTGGCTCCCCCTCCCACCGTCATCAGAAGAAACCTGTCATGAAGTGGGGAGCAATGGACCCACCTCCTCTGCTGTGCGGTGTTGGCTTGTCTGTTGAGACATCGTGGTATGATCGATACATCTTACAGGAATATAAGGACAGTCTCTCTGTTGCAGTCTTAGTCTGTTCCTTTCATAGTTTTGTCACAGTGGTTAAGAACACCATATAATTTGGATTTCCAGATTATATTTGCTGTATTTCTGGAAACAAGCCAGATTATTTGCGGTCTCAAGAGCTTCTTGCTAAACCCCTGTGAAGTTTCACATGCCAATGCAGCTTGGTGATGTCATTAAGCTGTGTGAGTGACCAAGCTTAGTTTTGTAGGGTTGCCATGTTGATGAACTGGCCAGGCTTTACCCTGAATAACCATCTGACCCATCAGGTGGCCCAGATTCCATTCTTTCATTAAGAAAAACAGGTACATGTGCCTTCTAGATGTGGAGATAGAAGGCAAAATGTGCAAAGCAGATTGTCTTGCAGTCTTGGCTCTCCAGAAGAATCCTCTGGAGCAGGTCATGGTAGTACCAAGGCCCCTTCTCTGAATTGTCCTGTTAGATGAGAAAACAAGAGACAAGCAAGTTGCATTTAAACTGAGGAGTTGCACATCAAATTCCTATAACTGTAGTACCTTTTACAAAGGAAAGTACTCCCCTGTAGTTACCTATATATAATTA
Source organism: Eublepharis macularius (assembly GCF_028583425.1). Classification (NCBI taxonomy): domain Eukaryota; kingdom Metazoa; phylum Chordata; class Lepidosauria; order Squamata; family Eublepharidae; genus Eublepharis; species Eublepharis macularius. Next base: position 137,455,229 of record NC_072794.1, read on the forward strand.
CTTCTATTTTTACTAACAGAATACCCCCCTCAAAAGATTTAATGCTTAACCTTGGTCCATAGGGTTTCCAGAAAGTTCCTTAAAATATACCAGATTCACTAGAGTTGATTTGTTTGTGCGTGTGTGTGTGAAGTGTGAGCATGTGCTCCTGGGGCTGGCATGATGATATCACATCCAGAAGTGATGTCATCCACAGCCTGCCCATGCACAGGCTGGAAGTTCTGTCCACCCTTCCAGAGGCAATGGAAGGCAGCAGGTGTCTCCCCAGTGGACCAATCAGAGTGGCTTTTGCTTTGCCCCTCCCTTTTGGACGCAGCTTGCTTTGCACCCCAACTTTCCAACTGGTTCTTACCATCTCCCTCCATTTAGGTGTTCCTCCTCCTCCTCTTCCCATCAAATGTCTTCCATCCATCCCTTTCTGGACCATTGTCAGCTCAAGCCCTTTCCAGCGTTCCCATTGCTCACATGCTGGTGCCATTCAGCATGAGGTGTTTGTGATGTCAAGAGGTGCCCAAGCTTGGAGGGGAGGGGGACCATGCTTGCATGCTGTGGAAAGCGAGAGGCAGGGCTTGGACATCTCTGCCCTCCCCACCCTCCACTTGCCTTGTGCCAATGAACTCCTCTGCTGCCAGTTCCTTTACCCTCCCTCCCCTCAATTACTTTTCCCTCTTTACTGTCAGTGCCATGTTAGCAATGCCGCCCAGACGAGACTCATGTGTGACCATGCCTCTCACTTCTTCTCTCTGTCTGGCTTCTTGGTTTCCTGTATGTAGGGTTGCTAGGTGTCCAATATTTTAACTATATTTCCCCAAGACAGTCCAAGAAAATACTGTCTGTGGAAACAAGACACCTGGCAACCCTCTTGGTCCCTAGTGAGAGATGGCAAAATAGTAAAGAGCCCAGTAGCACCTTTAAGACTAACCAACTTTATTGTAGCATAAGCTTTCGAGAACCACAGCTCTCTTCATCAAATGCATCTGATGAAGAGAGCTGTGACTCTCAAAAGGTTATGCTACAATAAATTGGTTAGTCTTAAAGGTACTACTGGACTCTTTACTATTTTGCTACTACAGACTAACACAGCTAACTCCTCTGGAGTGATAGGTGGGGAATACAGATTACCAACTAAGGCAATGTGGTTGCTTTGTCATTTGTATTACCACAAACGTGATTTTTTTCCTATCACATGCATCATAAATGTTAGGGTCTTTACCAAGTGGTTAGATTCCCCTATATTTCACACATGGGAAGTAAATCATGCTAGTGAAGATGAATGGGGAAGGTATTCCTTTAAACTATTTTGTTTCACTCCTAGAGTACTCTTCCAAGGAACATTTTGTCTACCCTGCTTTCCTCCACTTTGTCTACCCTACTTTTAGATTTCACAAAACCAATGGTCGTATACATTGTTTGAAAGATTTATATACTTGCAGTTTTAAGGAGGTATTTTTGTTTTGTTTTTAGTTAAGTATTTGTGTGTTAGAGGTTACCTCTTTACTGTTAAGATGTTTTCTGATATTTCTGACATGTTCATACGTTGTCTGATGGGGTAGATGTAGATAAGCTTAATTTTAATGTATAAAGTAAATCTTTTGTGGAATTCTCCCCTCCCATCATTTTCTTTTTCTTTTAGCAGAGGTGGTACACATATATGCACAATGGAAGCAACTTTTTAAAAAGAAGTAGGAAAATTCACAATTGAATACAGAATGCACAGAGAGAATATGCATGCATAATTTAATTACACACAATAACTTTCTATCCAGCTTTCTACTTCAGTAAAGAAAGAGCCAGGAAGAAGTGACAAATGCTGCAGTAATGTATACTGGGATAGGCAACACTCCATAGCAACAGAAAGAGTCAGTAATTAGGGGTGGAATATTACAAAACCAACCACAGTTATCTCTTGTATAGCATTCAGTCATGTTTTTAAGAAGCCCGCAAACTCCTCCATATTCCCCCCATACTAAGCTGGTTATCTCCATTCATTGTGAAGAATAAGGTAGACTCAAATTCAGTTATTTTTGTATCAGTGCTATGCTCATCATTCTGATAGGTGTCGCACATGTGTGTGTGTGACTGTTCATTACAGGGACCCATTACAGGGATCCATGGGTGCCCTAAGGGCTTCAAGTTTTGCACTCTTTCAGTTCTCTTCCAGATTGCAGCCTGTTAACTTTGTGCCGTAAAATTCAACGGGAAACATTGAGAACTATGCCAGCCATTCTCCCTGCACTCCCCTACCTCTATACATACATAATTGTTGCTTGGTGTGATACTAGAATGTGACAGAACTCTAGGCAATGATATACACATAGACACATGCACATATTATATATCTTATTTTTCAGTGCTCAGTCTTTGATGTAGTGGTTAAGAGCTGCAGGACTCTAATATGAAGAGCTGGGTTTGATTCTCCACTCCTCTGCTTGAAACCAGCTGGGTGACCTTGGGTCAGTTACAGCTCTCTCAGAGCTCTCTCAGCCCCACCCACCTCACAGGGTGATTGTTGTGAGGATAATAATAACACACTTTGTAAACTGCTCTGAGTGTGGCATTAAGTTGTCCTGAAGGGCACTATATAAATCGAATGCTATTATTATTAATGATTTTTAGGAATGAGTATAAACTAAGAAAAAGAAGGAAAGGTACCAATACAGGAAACAAAAAGGAAGCAAAAATCTCCGAAGGTACCCAGGACTTCCAAGAGCCATGAAAGGCCCCCAGACAAGATCCTCTCTGTGCCCCCTTTTCACTCCACATGTGGATTCCTTCATGTTCAGAAGCACACACACACAAGATGTGTGAGTAGAACAGGTGTGTTGTTGTCCTCCAGTGGCAACTTGCCTGACTCTCTGGACCTCAAAGCTGATCTTGGTTCCAAGAATTTTGACCTCCTAGTCATCCCTTTAAGCAGTCCTGAAATTACTCAAATATTTAATAACTTTTGAGGGATTTTTAAAATCCCTATTTAAATGAAGTGAACAGAATGTTGTTGTGTTCTTTAGGAACACCATGTATCAATTTGGAAAACGATTTCTCCACTCCTCCCAGCATTATTACAATATCAGCAGATTACTGCAGTTAAATTTATCCAAACCTCTGATTTGGTCATAAGAAGATGGCTCTTATGGCCAAATGGAAAAAAATGCTATCACAACAACAACAACAACAACACTCATCTGCACCTAAATTTTAGTATTTGAATCTTGCAATTATTAACAAACAAAAGAACAAAATATATAGGAAAACGATTGGTCTTGTCATGATATTATATAGGAGTTCTTTAATACAGAATGCAAATTTTGATCATCCCGCAGAGGATTTCTTTGGATAAGGATTATTTTTTTAATTATTCTGCCTTCCAGCGCAGACCTTTGACTCCCTAATGCTGTTTGTGCCCTGACCTAACTTATCTGGTCAGATCTCCGAAGATAAGTTGGGTCAGCAATGGTTAGCACTTGGATGGAAGACCACCAAGGAAGACCAGGGTTGCTATGCAGAGGCAGACAGGCAATGGCAAACCACCTCTTTAGTCTCTTGCCTTGAAAACACCAGCAGGAGTCACCAGCTGTTTGTGGGGGGTCCCTGGTCTCCAAGGAACAGCATTTCAGGAGGTGTTTTGAGCCACAGCAGGAGCCTAGAGGGAAAGTCATGCTCTGCTGACAGAAATTCTTTCCACCAGCAGAAATTACCTCAAGATTCAAGCCTATAGGACTTATTTACGAATAAACATTTGGGGGGGGGGGCTGAAAAATGGTTTCTTATAAATAAATAAGTCACATAATAAATATATAGCTTATATTTTCTCCACATGCCTTTATTTAAAATTGTGGCTGTTTAAGTAACTATTTTTTGTGCACATTTTTCAGCTTCTATGCCCGCATGACACGACCACAAGAAATCCTTTTTCTTTCTAGATGTCATCATGAACATCTCCAAATTAAATACTGTCTGATTGCTCTGTTAATAACTGCCTATACTTGACTTGTGGCAGAAATCGGTGGTTGGACTTTTAAAAAGAAAGGCTGAACAAAAGCAAGATTAATGGAAAAATCAATATATGTGGTGTAATTCCACATTGTTAATACATACAATATTTTAAAGTAAAAAATAATAGAAAAACAGGGAGGTAAGAAGACAGTAATTGATGGATTACCTTTGATTTTTTTTGAGAGAGAATAATTCTGTGTGTGTGAGTCTGAGATGAAGCACGTAGTTAGCTGACATCATGTTCTGTAATGCTCTCATCCATTTAGTCATGAAAATCACTGTTTTCTGAACACCTGCAAAAGCTGTGCTAAGTAGAGCTGTGACTTCCTTGTCAAACCTTAGAGAGAAGTTGAGATGCAGAAAAGCAGATTTTACTTCTTGAGAAAACATGTTGCTGTCCCCTATATATTGCCAACTGAAGGGCTTAATGTCCAGTTTACTCTTGGTCCTCAGTGGTCCCAGCACAAAATCCTAAATTCTGCCACTTGCATGAAGTTAAGAAAGCAAAATGTCATTACAAAACTTAAATCAATCAAGAGCTTGACAACTGCCCCCATCTACTGTTTCTTCTTGACATGAACTCACAAAGCTGTTTTATATGGAGCCACACCATTGGTCCATTAATTCTAGTACTGTGTACTCTGTCTGGCAGCAGCTTTCCAGGGTTTCAAGTAGAGGTATTTCACATCACCTACTACCAATTCATTCATATATTTAGAAATGTCTATGCTTCCTCTCCAGAAAACCTGATAAAAGTGGCTATCTGCTTGAAGTGGCTTTTAACTTGAGATGTTGCAGACTGAACTCAGATCCTTCTGCACAGAAAGTGGATGCTTCACCCACTGAGAGCCAAACTACATGAGACGAATTACATGCGTATGACATGTGAACACACTTATATGTGTTTCCCCATTGCCTTCCTGTTCACTTGCACACCACGATCACACTGCACTTGATCTGCATTCGATCCCATGCTCGGACTGGCACGTGGCCCCATACTTCCCAGACAAGATATGGTATCCCATGATGCACCTTCTCTTCATGCATGCTCAAACCTTCCTCTGTTGCATTTCTGAGAGGGAGACTTGTTTACTCAGTTGGACGTATCAGGGAAAAAAACCTGTCAGGTTTCCTGGGAGGGGGTAAAAATGGGGGTTCGACACCTCTGCTGAGACCTTGCAGCTCGGCCCACCAGGAAGGGAGGGCATCTATGCAAAGGGGGGTGGGCAATCCCCAGTTTGGGAGCTGCAACAGCGTTTCTTGCTGTCAGTCAGAATCAATTCTTTCTTGCCTGTTTGTCCCCAGCCACCTCCAATCTCCATTATTCCCTATGGGGAAAACTATGGGGGCTATCCAGGGAGATGGGGGTGGAATTTTGCAAAATAAATCTGCGAAATTTTCAGGGGACCTACTGCTAATTGTCCCCTAAAGACTCCCCAAGTTTCAGGGAAATTGGACCTTGGAGAGTCATTTTATGACCCTCCCAAAGAAGGTGCCCTCAGCCACCCTATTTCTTCCTATTGTGGGGAAAAAACTGACAGCAACTGGAGAAACACATAGATCATGCCTTCCCCAAGGTCCAATTTCTATGAAACTGGGGGGGGGGCAGAGGGGGGTCTTTAGAGGACAGTTAGGAGTAGGTCCCATGCAAATTCTGTGGATTTTGCTTGCAAAATGCTACACCAGCCCCCTAGATATCTCTCCTAGTTTTCCCCATAGTGAATAATGGAAATTGGAGGTGGCTGGGGGCACCTTCTTTGGGGACCTATAAAATGTCCCCCAAAGTCCAATCTTCATGAAACTGGGGGGGGGGGGTCTTTAGAGAACAGCTAGTAGAAAGTCCCCAGCAAATTTGGTAAAATTCGGTCCTAAAATGCACCCCCCAGACTCCCATAAAGCCCTGAATCACATTTCCTATTGGAAATGATGGCCAAATTTTACCCAATTTGCTATGTATTGCCAAGCCAAACTGGAGAATGAATACCCCCCCCCCCTGTCCTTTTCAGGTTCATGTATCAGGCATGTTTCTGAACTTTTGCTCAGATGTTGCCACGATCTTTCTTCCTGCCTCCTCCTTATCCCAATCGAAGATGCTGCATGGAGGAAGTTAAGGGGGGAGGAGGGTGCAGGAAGGCGGTATAGGGAGGGGGCGGTGTCAACTAGAAAATGGGAGAATTTAAAACATGCCAGAATAAAAACAAAACAGTTGGGGTGTAAGCTGGATCTAAGGGCAAAAAGAGGAGAAAGGGAAGCGGAAGCCACCTCAAACCAACGCTCTGCAATGGTGACTCGCTGATTATGACTATGGACACTTGCAACAGTAACTACACCAGTTACCCGACATGTGCATGCACTAGGGCTACAGGACATGAGTTCACTCGGAGTAAAATGGAGATGGGCAGGTAGAAACAGGCATGATTCTAGACACTCGCATAGCCTCGTGTAATTCATCTTGTCTAGTTCAGCTCTGAGCCTCAGCCCGTCCCCAATTACAGGCCATTGGCAGTGGCATATAAGACCTAGGCAAGGAATATAGCTTAGATATCAAAATGTGTGCAATGGGCCTTTTTTATTCAGTTTTCATTTCTTTTAGTGCCAGGCCAAAAGGAAAATTCCTTTAACTAGTGTTTTAATTATGGAGTTCCATCTTTTAAAAAGCTGTTTTATGGTCTGCTTCTAGCCCGAGGACTGGTTTATCAGTATAGACTGTCCTATGTACTTTTATGCTCTGACTAGCTTTTTTGGCTGTTTTTATTGGCATGTATTTGTTGCTTTTGTTTATAGTCTTTTATTGGTATGATTTTTATTGTTTTTATTGCTGTTTGCTTAAGTCTGTTTTACCATTTTAATTGTGTGAGTTGCCTTGACCAGGTCTGAAGAAACAGCATACAAATATTCTAAATAAATAATTGGTGGTTGGCAATAGTGAGTGGCTGGGAGTGGCTATTGTCCTTGCTGTTAGCATTTTTTTCTTTCATTGTTATTGTCATTTGAACATTGTTGCTGGGATAGTACAGGATATCAATGAGTTATACTGGTGTAAGCTTCATCATAGCTGTTGTCATCTTACTTGGATCATAGGGTTGTTCTGTCTGACAGTTAAGTTCTTTGTAGACACAATTCTTGGATACAGCCTGGATGTAGGGATGTAGGGATACAGCCCGGAAAACCCACAACAACCATAATTCTTGGATACTTGGGTTAACTGAACACTGAACATGTCAGACTAATCTTATCCCTGTTTTTGAGACAGTAACTGCTTTGGTGGATCAGGGGAATGCTGGGGACATAGTTTATCTTGATTTCAGAAAGGCTTTTTGATAAAGTTCCACATGATATTCTTGTTGACAAGTTGATAAAATGTAGTTTGGATCTTACTATTGTTAGATGGAGATGTAATAGGTTGATAGATCATGCCCAAAGAATGCTAGTCAATGGTTCCTCATCCTCTTGGAAAGTGGGGTGCCTCAGGTATCTGTCTGGGGCTAAAACTAACAAAATGAAATTCAGCAGAGATAAATGTAAAGTTCTGCATTTAGGAAGAGAAAAAATCAAAGGCATAATGGTAGAAGGGGGGAGAGAGTTGTCTTGGCAGTAGTACATGTGAAAAAGATCTAGGGGTCTTAGTAGAGCATACAGTGAACATACGTCAGCAGCATGATGCCGTAGCTAAAAAGGCAAATGTAATCTTAGGCTGTATTGACAGAAGTATAGTATCCAGATCATATGAAGTGATGGTATTACTTTCCTCTGTTCTGATTAGATCTTACTTGGACTACTGTGTTCAGTTTGGGGCACCATAGTTTAAGAAGGATTTTGACAAGCTGGAGAGTGTCCAAAGGAGGGCACTAAAGATGGTGAGGGGTCAGAACACCGAATTCGATGAGGAAAGATTGAAAGAGCTGGGTATATTTAGTTTGGAGAGGAGGTGACTGAGAGGTGATATGATAGCCTTCTTCAAACAGAAGTTGCAGCAAAGTTTTCTGTTGCCCCAGAGGGTTGGACCAGAAACAATGGGTTAAAAATAAACCAAAAAGTTTTTCACTAAACATGAGGAAGAACTTCCTGACAGAGTGGTTCCTCGGTGGAACTGTCAGTAGTCAGACTCCTCCTGTTGCTGAGGGGCAGTTTATAGCTATGGAACCATAAACACCCTTCCTCAAATATCACCTCAAATATGATAAGCTCAAGACAGTGCCTGGCTTGAAATGAAACAAAATAGATACCAGCCAGGTAAGAGCCTGGGAAAATATTTTAGAAGGGGAGTCAGAGCAGTTGACTGACTAATGGCCCCCTCCATGCCTCAGAGAGATGCATAATTTAGGACAATGGGTCTCCCAAAAAACTCTTGACTAATCTCAACCATGCCCAGCATCATTTTCCCTCACCCATTTACTCATTTTCCCTCACCCATTTACTCATTTTCCCTCACCCATTTAAATTAAGTACCACCTAACACTATTCACCAAACCTGGTAGCTTTTCCCATCGGTAGTACAGGGTCATCAAGCATAATTTACACCCATTATCTGCCTCTGGAAAACACATCACGTTATTGTTTTGGGAGCAAAAATGTCAGCTTGCCCCAGGGAGCATTTTGCTATATATCTGGAGTCCATAGCCACATGTGTGTGTGTGTGTGTGTGTGTGTGTTCTGGGACCCATACATACAAATCGCTTTATATGCTATTTGGATTTCATGATGAGGAGAATATTTGGTGATCTTGCATCAACTCTTTATCGAGTTGTTTGCCAATGGCTGAAATCCAATACCATGAATTTGCAAGGAAAATCTTCTAGGTTTCTAGCTGCCATTTTGCCAGGCATTTTAGGAACCCGCCTGTACAGAGAAGACGGAATGAAACAAGAAACTTTTCCTTCAGTCTATAACATGTAAATGCTGGTGACTGCCCCCTTTGTCCTGGTCTCCATGAAGATACAGCAAAACAGTTTGATCCACATGGCCTTCAGAAGGAAGTGGGAAAAGAAGAAGGGTATATTTATAGAAATGACAGTAGCCAGACTATCCTTGTCCCTTTCAGCTTCAGGAAGGTCAGGTTTTTGTTCCCGTTCAATTCCTACTTTCTTTTCTGTTGTGTTGGATGTTCTGGCGACCACTGACTATTACTGTGCTGATTGAGCACAGGAAGTGAGGCCCCATACTGTTCTGGAACCCAACAGCCAGGCATTAATAGCTTATGTATGACTATCATTCCACCAGCCTATCCCACGTCCTGCTGAGAAGCATGGGTATAGGTGGATGTCTGCCATCTAATGAATATTTAAATTAAATTTTAAGAACGAACTGTTCCCTGGGGGCCTAATTTAGTCTCTAAGTGTTAAAGTGTACAAAATATCATATCCTGCTACTGGGGGTAGGAATGAAGAGTTATGGCTGTCTGCTGAGCAAGGGAGTCTATCAAGGGAAGATGTAGAGCTTAATTTTCTTCAGCAAATGTGTTGCTGAGCCTTTCAAGGAGGTGAATTCTCATTAGCTCTCTCCCAAGATATACAGGCACAGCTCTTGCATCACGCACTCATGTCATGGTGCACGAATGGAATATAGTGCTCTTCCAACCAGCCTTTGGTGTTCAAAAGCTGACTAGCTACCCTGTTGGGGAAATCATAATAATTTTCACTTTTGCTTTATATCCCAATGTTGACACAAATCAAGGCCTTGGAGTTTGGCAAGGAAAGGAAACATTGTTCATTGACCCTGAACTGGATTATGCTGTTAGTTAAAATTATTTTTTTAAAATAGTAAGAAAACATTCTATAATAATTATTGATTTAGCATTTCATCTTGTTGTTTTGGCCAGTATCTTGCTTAAAATAAGGACTTTTTAGAGCTGTCACACATCTGTTCAGAGAAGCCTTTGAAATTACTGGTTTGAAATGAAAACTTCAAAGCTGTTTGGTAACTGAGGGAAGAGAAAAAGCCCTCTACCCTTACAGTGGTGGTGATGGTGGAAGGTCTGCATTAGGCTGCATAGTGCAGGCTGTATGCCCGGGGAGTGGGCAACAGTCTCCAGCATAGGCCATTGACTTCATTGCCTTCTACTGCCTCTGCTGCCAAGTGATGCCATCTGGTAAAAGCAGGAGGGCCTTCCTTCTATCTTAGGGCCAAGCTACAAGTGACGAATGACACTTGAACAGCAAGTGGATTGAGTGGAGGGCAAGTGAACAGGGAGAAATACACTTGCTGTTCAAGTGTCATTCGTCACTTGTAGCTTGGCCCTTAGTCACCAAGAAATGTCTGAGTAGTATGTTCAGCCTCTTTGTTTACACTGCCAGTGAATTCAACATGCTCTTCATGCAAGAAATGGAAATGATATAGCTGCTATGCTTGGACTACACCCTTTTGAGTAGTTGCCGTGGAGGTAGGTCTGCTGCGTTGGCCCATTTAAGGTCCTAGAGTGCTGGACAATCACTGATCAGGATGCAACAGATCAGTTAGTAAAAGTGGCATTCCTTAAGTTCACCTCCTTTTTCTTTGTGGGTGGAAGAATGGTCATTCCTGAGTTTAAGGATGAATAACAAAGGAAAGGAAGTTATTTTATATAAACTCATATAGTAACTATGGCAATGACAGGCTTTCCCCCTTCAAGATTGATTACCTTGCCTCAACATGTGTTATTAAACATAAAACTTGCACTGCAGGAATAAAATATAGCGTAAGAAGCAGAGATTTATGCTCAAGATTCCTCACCCAATGTCTACATTTGTTTTACTGCTTTATTTTCTAATATGCATAAGGTAGGGCACCTCTTAGGAGACTGTCTAGAAGAATTAGGCCTTTGAAATCATTGGGTAGAGTGTGAGGAAGAATCAATGAACTGCAGTGGTAGTAAATATAACCGGTATAGTCTTTCCTATCAGGAGTGAAGGGCCTTAGGGATGTAAGGCTGTTTCCTGCTTACTAGGGCTACTTCAAGGTGCCCTCCACAGTAGGTTAGCTGATATACCTTTCTTATGATGCCTTTCCTTCACACTTTTTATTTAGAGTGTTGCACATATCATCCATAGTATATGGAAAATTAGGCAAATCTGAAGTCTTTAGCAGCAATTTCCTATTATATTTTTTTTCTGCCAAAATTGCAGAGTAGTCATATAAACACCTTTCTGGATCAGAAGGGTTTAGTTATGTTTAGGTTGACTGTTCGTCTTGTATTCAGATCATATATTATTTCTCATATTTCTGAATGAGAATAGAATTTGGATTCATCACATCAGAAATGAGCATAGAGATCAACTCCAAGGTATTGGAATAGTTATTAGAAGAAACAGCCAATATTTCATCAGCTTCTCCTTGGATTCACGTTACTCCTTGTTAGGGTTGCCAACTCAAGGAAATTCTTGGAAATTTGGAGGTGGGGGGGAAGCTTGCAGAGGGTAGAATTTTGGAAGGGGAGTGAGTTAGAGGGGATTTGATTCCCAAGACTCCACCCTCAAAAGCTGCCATTTTCACCAGAGGAACTGATCTCATCTGGAGATCAGTTGTAATTTTGGGAGAACTCCCCCCCACACACATATATACCTGAAGGTTGGTAATCCTATCTCTTGTCATATTTCTTTGGCCTAGTACACATTTACAGTCTGGTTATTTTTTCTCCATTTGTCTTTCCATGTGATGATTCCAAACCATTTGTGTGTGTGTGTATACATATACATATACATATACATATACATATACATATACATATACATATACATATACATATACATATACATATACATATACATATACAGGGCTTTTTTTCTGGGAAACGAGGTGGTGGAACTCAGTGAGTTGCCCTCGGAGAACATGATCACATGGCTGGTGGCCCTGCCCCCTGATCTCCAGACAGAGGGGAGTTGAGATTGCCCTCTGTGCCGCTGAGTGGTGCGGAGGGCAATCTAAACTCCCCTCTGTCTGGAGATCAGGGGGCGGGGCCACCAGCCATGTGACCATTTTCAAGAGGTTCCGGAACACCCCCCCCCCCACATTCCCCCTGAAAAAAAGCCCTGCATATATATTTATATATAAACATATAAATATAAATAAAGAAGGAGAGGGAAGAAGGGGATGGAGAGAGGCATGCACACAGAGGCATGAGTGAGTTATGCATCTGACACATTACCATTCAAAAGCAATGTCCAAAGTAGTTTTTAGCCATGCTTCTATTAGAGAAGGAACAGTCAAAAATGTTTCACTTGGAGCAGCAGCTGCTAAAGGTATGGGGACAAAGATTACACTATGTTCAGGAGCTGTCTTTTTGTGCCCTGTTTATTGAGCCTGTCTGTCTCTAACATGAGGAAAATGCTGCTTTCCTAACTGACACAAGGCATGTGAGAATTGATTAGTTAATGTCTGTAAGCTATTTGGAAGATGAAAAGTGTTTATTGTTAACATTACACATAGCATCAGCTCGGTTTTATTCCAAAGCCTCTAGCTTCCCATCTCTCACGTCAAACAGGGAATTTTCATGAGTTTAAAAACGAGGCTCTTGCTGGCTGCAGATAAACTTTTGTCTTTCAAATTTCCACTTTGGAGATGTGTTTAATTTTAAAAAATGGAGTAATTTATTGCAGTTCCTTTTGCTTGGAGCACTGTCACCAGGGAAATGGCGAGAACAGAACAGAAGCTCAATATTATTGGGATGTTCAAAGGTTGGAGGAGGGGGAGAGAGAATCAAATTTTGTACCATGCCAGGCACAAAGACAAGAGGAGGGAGGTGCTTTAAACAGAATTGTATCCTGGCAAACTAGCTCAGACATAGTCATTCCCCCCCTTTTCATTATTAGTATCTTAGGGACAACTATCATCCCTGCCTTTCATGCCTGAACAGAAGCAAAAAAATGTATATCATTGTTTCCTGCCATGTTGTACAAGAGACTGGTACACAGGTTAATGGGGAAAAAAATGCATGAATTTGGATAGATATATAAAGGTCCCCTGGGTGTTGAGTCATAAATCTTTGTAGCTGGAAGGCACAGCAGACACAAATAGGTCTGCTATACCCAGCTGCTTTACATACAAATGAGCGCTTGCCTTTTATTTAGTTGACAATATTATTATTTTGGACCCAAGAAGAATGTTAAATAACTTATGTTAGGCTGTCTCTATTAGGCCTGATTCTCGATTTCTGAGTTGTGACAGAAATGGTGGCTGTAGGTTGTTTGTGCAGCAATGTAAAAAAATAGAGAGAGAGAAAGAACAAGAGAGAACAAGAACAAACAACATCCCCTAATGTATTCATAAGAGCGTGGCAAAGATGACTATTGTTTGTTACCATAGGATATAGTTTATTTTATTGAGAAAGTTGTCTTTCAGTTTTAGTCCCATAGTTAAACAGTTGTATAGCTTGTGGTGCTATCAGGGTCAATTGGCCAATGTGGATGAACAGAGAGCTCTGTGATGAAGGAGAAGTTCAAGAAATGGAGGGAAGGAAATGCATCTAAAGAAGACCTCAGTTTTATCCTTGAAGGAGAAAACAGGCCCATCTAGAGGTGGTAGTAGGCTTCCGTGCTGCTGGTTGACATGGGCAGAGAAGCTGTACTGAAGCACCTTGCTGTACTGGATGTGTATAAATCCTCTGGGCGAGATGGGGTACACTCAAGAGTGCTTAAAGAAGTTTCAAAAGAGCTTGCAGACCCTTTGTTGATCATCTTCCAGGCCTCTTGGGGGACAGATGATATGCCAGAAGACTGGATGAGGGCAAATGTCATTTCAATCTTCAAGAAAGGGAAAAAGGACAATTCTGGGAACTACAGGCCAGTCAGCTTGACCTTTGCCCCAGGGAAGATACTGAAGAAGATATTAAAGGCGTCAGTCTGCAAGCATCTGACGAACAACATGGTGATACAGTGAAGTAAGCATGGATCTGTCCCCAACAGGTCCTGACAGACCAACCTCATCTTCTTCTATGACCCGGTGACAGGCTTACTGGAATGCGGGGGAAGCTGCCGATGTAGTTTATCTGGATTTAAGTAAACCTTTTGACAAGATTTCTCATGATGTTCTGTAAACAGAAGGACTGTGGACTGGATTCTAGGATGCTTAAATGAATAGGGAACTGGCTGGATAACTGCACCCAAATAGGAGGTCTCCTTAATTATCTGGAGGAATTAGCATTAGAGAAGACAAGTGAGAGGGGGTAACTAGGATTCTCCACCTATATCTACTGGGATTATTCCTTTAGAGAGAGCTCAAGAAAATAGGCAGATGTTTAACCAAGGGTTTCTTTATTGAGGAATAAAAGGCAAGCATACAGAAAACCATACACAGCATACACAAAGGACTAACTAAGAAAACAGTGAGGAAATGGGAGAGTAGTTTTGAGGGAAGGGCGATAATTACTAATCTTGAAGAGGAAGAGGTCTACAGAGGAAGAGCAAAATAACCAGTGTTTCACAGAAGAGGAGAGACCCAAAAGAGTTTGGGTGCATGTATTTGGATCCAAAGGCACACACATGCACTCTGAGCATATGACTGGTAAGCTCAGTTACAGGGCAAAATGTTCCCCAGGGCAATGCTGATGTCTTGCTCCTGAAAACAATAACTTAATGGTTTGTCTGGAGGCATGATAATAAGTTGGAAGAGATTTGATATGAATATCTAGGATGATCTGTAGGTAAAAATGTTGTTTGATCACCTGGTAAGTACTGGATGAGAAGGCTATCAGGCTGGCTGAATAGCTTTGATTAGGGTAAATGGATGAGGGGAGGGCATTGATGGGATTAGACAGGGAGTTTTCTCAGGAAGTATTGTTATCTCTGCATCTTTCCAGGGCATGGAGGGATAGTCAGTCAGCCACCCACCTCTGACTCATGTCCTGATAGCTTTCCAGTCTTCAGGCTGGCTGGCATCCGCTCTGCCTTGGGTCAGGCAGTGCCTTGGACTTATGCATCGAGTGAGTTTATGATATTTCATCCACAAACTGCCTTTTCAGGGTGCAGAGGGGTCAGACTGCTAACATTGTCAATGGCATCATGTCTGATTGTAGGGAGGTGTCCAGTGGAATGCCACAGGGCTTGGTATTGGGCCCAGTACTTTTCAATATTTTTATAAAGTATCTGGTCAAGGATGTGAAGGGTTTACTCATTAAATTTGCACATGACACCAAATTTGAGGGAGTAGCAAACACTCTTGAAAATAGAAATAGAATTCAATGAGATTGAAACTTAATGGAAAAATAGGCAGATTTGAATAAGATGCGCTTTAACGTGGATAAGGGCCAGGTTCTGCATCTGGGTAACAAAAATGCAAAGCATGTAGGGATCCCATTCCCCCAGTGGGGGTGAAGTATCCCCATTCCCACCTTTTGCCCTCCGTTTACTTTACCCTCCCTTTACTTTGCCCTCCCTCTACTTGCCGTCCCTCTGACAGCGGGCAGAACTGCCGCCACAGGGATTTGTTTTGCCTGCTGTCAGAGGGATGAGGGATCTCCCCTTGTCCCTCTAACAGCGGGCAGAGCCGGCACCATGGAGATTTGTTCTGCCCACTGTCAGAGGGATGAGGGGACTCCCCTCCGCTCACCCTCTGACAGTGGGCAGAACGAAGCTCTGTGGTGCTGCCTCTGTCCGCTGTCAGAGGGATGAGGGGACTCCCCTCATCCCTCTGATAGCGGGCACAGCCAGCAGAGACTTCTCTCTGTCCCTCTCACACCGGGAGAGCCGGTGCCGCCCCCTTTGCTGTCATTTTCTCTTCAGTGTGGCAAAAACTGGACTGTGTGCTGGAAGCTGAAGGGTTAAAGCCAGAAGGAAAGCCAGAAGTAGTTGATACAGAGTTCAGTCCCTCCTTACCTCCGTTGCCAGGGGAATTGATTGAAAGGCGCCAGACTGTCTGGCTTGACGAACTGCTGACGAAAGCAAGAACAAGGCTTTGCAACGACCACTTGTTCATTCAGAATGGGGCCTCACGAACAGCTTGTTCGCGAACAGCTGAACCCAATGTTCGTGGCTTTTTTTCATTCGTATTGCTGTTCGTGCTCATGTCTATTTGTGAGCACAGCTTGGAAGTTACTGGCTGGATATTAGGGAAAACATCTTCACTTTAACAGTAATTTAGTTGGCTGCCTAGGGATGTGGTGGGGATCCCTTATTGGCAGTCTTCAAGGAGTGGCCGGATCAATGCTTGTTGGGGATGCTTTAGGCTGTTCCTGCACTGGGCAGGGGATTGGACTAGATGGTCTGTAAGACCCTTTCCAACTTTATGATTCTGTGATTCTATGACTCAAGCCAAGAGGTGAGCCCTTGTCACTATATTTCAGGCACTACAATCACGTGTACATGAGAAAAGAAACTTGGTAAAGTGGGGAGTGTATGATCCAGTGCTTATTTACCTTGCTTGCTCAGTTTTGCTTAGATCTTCAGATGGTGTGTGCAGCAGTACTCAGATGTCTGCTTCCTAGTGCTGCTGACAGGTGGGTTCCAGATTTAATGGATACTCAACTGAACTGCAGTCTGAATAACTGCTATAGTAATGATTTTATGTCATTCAAAGTATGTATACTGTGTGTGCACAGTGGGATAAGATTACCTTCACATGTATAAAATCTGATGTGGGCACATAAGTTTGTATATACATGTGGGACTTTAGACCTT
Source organism: Eublepharis macularius (assembly GCF_028583425.1). Classification (NCBI taxonomy): domain Eukaryota; kingdom Metazoa; phylum Chordata; class Lepidosauria; order Squamata; family Eublepharidae; genus Eublepharis; species Eublepharis macularius. The sequence goes on from NC_072794.1 coordinate 137,471,806, forward strand.
TTAAGATGTTATATACTGGGAGCTTCTTAACTGCACAGAGCTCTTCCTGATATGCACAGTTTCCATATTATCTGAACAAGAGCCACATATATCTTTTGCAAGCATGTTCAGCCTCAGTGCACACAATCTGACCATTGTATACAACATGTACAAAATCTGTACATGTATAGAAAATTCATATGTTGCCTTTTTCATGAGCATGTTCTGATTTTATCTCAGATATGTGTGAGTGTGTTGCATTACCACAGAAATTTTCAACCCCTGATTTCACTTGACCTCTCCCCTCTAAAGTAAGTAAGTTTTCTCTCTTGCAATATACTGGCTTGAACAGTGTTTCGCCACGCTATTCCACAAACTGTGCAACTTTGCTACAACAGCAAATATTCCCAGTGTAAAAGAGCAGCAAGAAGTGGTGGATACAGATATTTAAGCAATTACCCACGATATTCTGAACTGCCTTAATTTAATTTAATTTATTCAATTTATACTCCGCCCTCCCCACACCAGTGGGCTCAGGGCGGATCACAACAAGGCTTAAAACACATTGCACAATTCAACCATTATTACCATTAAAAACATAAAATACTACATACCACAATTTAAAATACTATATCTATATAAATATAAAAACAAGAAACATAGCAGCACATAATAAACAGAGTCTTCTTCTCTGCATTGCCTAGTTTCTCATTTCAAAGCAGAGTGGTACCTGAAAGAAGAAAGTGTTGTGCAGGAGGCTCTATGAAACAAGACTAGAGATGATGGAACTTCCAGCAGTGCTTTACACAACTTATACCCAAAGAGCATCACTTCTCTTCTCTAGTTCCTTGGAGGCACAACTGCTGAACATGTCTGGTGGTTGCTTTTAAGTCCCATTGATTTCTCCAGAAAAATTATGCATGGACTTAATGTGGTGTCCTACAGCACCTTTCAACTGTGTACTTTATGCAGCTTAACAGCTGTTTTGAAGCACTGAGATATAGCAAGGATTTGGAAATGAATCAGGCACCATAGATAGTTTGAATAAGGCAATATGTCTTTCTTTGTTTTTTCCTTATAATACTTTTACTAAAAGTGCAAAACAAATATGTTATCATTTGATAAGAGCAGTCTAGCACTGCAATCCTAAACAGAGTTATAATCTGTTCCGCCAGGCATACGGTTGACGCTGGCTAGGGCATCTTTGCCGGCCGAATTGAGGAAAATCTGCCCTCCCTATCAGATGTATTCTCCGCCCAGCCTCTCTGTTATACGTCTGTGGAGAGGACTGGGTGGTGGATTCTTTTTTGAGAAGTGCTGCCACACTGTTTTAAATATTTATAATACTTATGTGATTTTAATTCTGTTTTTAAGTGTATATATATATCTTCATGTTTTATATTGTATGTAATCCACCCTGAGCCTGCTATTGCGAGGAGGGTGGAATATAAATAAAATAAAATAAATAAATAAATAATCTTTTAAGTCCACCAGAAGGGTGAAGTCTGCTTAGAATTGTACCCTAGAGTTTTGTCCTGGATCGTCCATATTTTTGAGGGTTTTTTTGTCCCTGATTGATTAAACTCAGAGGTGTCTCAGATTGTGTCACTATTCCCTCAACAGAATACTTAACTCTCTAATTGAAATAAATGCTTAACTTTGATTTCCTCACATCCCACATTTGGTTTTGCACATTTAGTGCTTTGTCTTTGATGAGCGACATTGTTGATTTTTTTGTTTCCCAGAATGCAACAGAATTGTAAAATCGTTTGAGACATATTATTTATACTAGTCAATCAGTACTTTTCATTTAAAGACAGTTTACAGGAGGTTTGCAGATCATGTTTTAAGATGGGCATTTATCCACAGAGGCTACACCTCCTCCCCACTCCACTGTGAAAGAATAGTGAAACTGGAAAACCAAACTACGAACTGACCTTTCAGCTTACTGATAACAAGACAGCTGCACTTATATCACAATCAATATCATATTCACAGCCAATGGCTTTCATTTAGTTGAGGTTATGTTCCTCCCTTGTGGGAGAGAAAGTGGAACAGGCTGCAAAGTTCTACAATAACAAGACAGAAAGGTGGTTAAATAAACCATTCAGCACTCCTAGAACCACAACCTTTTAAAAATGATAGTCAGCAGATTCATATATTTCAGTCAGTCAGTCAGTCATTAGAGATTCATATATTATGGTAGAGGTTTTTCCAGAAGATGGTATAAAATGATTACCACTTCTCTTCCTATCATCCCCGATAAATTGAGCTGCCAATTTTCCACTATCATGATAGCCGCTGTGCCCCTTTTCTGGTAAGTTGCTAGATAACGGTATTTTCTATAATGCAGAAAATATGAGAAAGGATTTAAATTTCTTTATAAAAATATTTGTTGTTTCCCTCAGAATTGGAACAACTTGGATGACCAGCGTGAGAGTGAAGAGGCCCCTCCTATCTCTCCCGATCAGCAATGTTGTTCTGACCATGAGGGGAACAAGTGGAAAGGGCATGGCAGGTGAACTTCCAAAAGTCTTAATCCCTGCTATTGGCTTGTCCCCTCCTGTCACTCCCTCCCCTCAGCTTGACTGAGTATGGTTGAGCTGAAGTGAGAGGGGAAATGCGGGGGAAGGCCAAGTCAGCCATAGGGATGAGGGCTTTGTTAATCTTGCCCATCATCCCTGCTAATTCCCCTTATGACCAGACTGACTTGTGTGACTTTGGTTAAGAATGGAAGGGATTCTCCAACCTTACCTGAAGTCATTTAAGTCATGACAGAAACAAGCATTGGGGGCACAAAGGTGGGCTTTCAAAAGTCTTTGTTCCTACTTCCCCTCCTCCCACTTGGTTTTGCAGCAAGAATGTGGCAGGTGGGCCTTGCACTTTATCAAATTTGGACATTCCAAGAGTTGGTAATCCTATTAGTAGAGTATGCATGCCTTTCCTTTGGTATGTGTGGTACTTCCAGTGGGATCTTATACTTTTCTTCTGAGGTATTTTATCATTTCTTCCTCTGTGAATTACCCAGAAGCATGAAAGAAGGTGCCATGTCTCACTCAGGCATCTTCTATCAGCATCTTTATGATAATGTGCGAAGCTGTTTTCAGTGTCAAGGACATACTTGGGTAGTGAATGCAAGGGATGTTTGCACAGCAGATTGACAAAGATTACCACAGAGAAGATAAAGGAATTTAAGCAAACTGTTAGATTTAGTAAGTATGCTTAGATTTCCAGCATGGTCACTGTGGCATCAGAATGCTAAACAAAACGATCAGCAAAATAAGATACATGCAGCTTTCCCATCAATATAGCATTATTGTATTCATGTGGACAGTTAGAGTTGCCAGCTCTGGGTTGGGAAATTCCTGGAGTTTTGGGGGTGCAGCCAAGGGAGGGCAGGGTTTGAGGAAGAGAGTAGCCTTAGTGGGGTATAATGCCATCCTCCAAAGCCACCATTTTCTCCAAGGGAACTGATCCCTGTAGTCTGGAGATAATTGTAATTCCTCAAGATCACTAGGCCTCACATGGAAGTCAGCAAACCTATGGACAGTTCAGCCTTGATTGGCTCTATACTTGCACAGTTTGTGTGGTGAATGGGTAAGGAGTGGACTGTCAGGGAAATGTGCAGGTTGACAGCTGGTCCAGAATGCAGTGGCACGCGTCCTTACCGGAACGGCAATCCGAGCGCACATTCATCCTGTGCTGTGCCAGCTGCACTGGCTCCCAGTGGAGTTCTAGATCTGGTTCAAGGTGTTAACCATGGTGTATAAAGCCCTTCACAGACTGGGACCTGCATACCTGCAGGATTGCCTCTTCCATTACGTCCCCTGCAGGGTGTTGCGCTCTGCAGACAAGCAACTCCTGGTGGTCCCCGGCCTGAAGGACATCTGTCCGGCCTCAACCAGGGCCAGGGCTTTTTCTGCCCTGGCCCTGGCCTGGTGGAACGCTCTCCCACTGGAGATCCGGGACCTGCGGGACCTGTTACAGTTTCGCAGGGCCTGTAAAACAGAGATGTTCCGCCGGGCCTTTAGCTGAATGCCAGCGGGTGTCCTTCTTCCATCTAAGACTACCACTTCTTCTGGGGCTGCCCTCGGCCATCTGCTATGCCCATATACGGACTCCCAAAATTTGTTTAAATAGTCTGCTCCAGGACTATTTTAATGACTTTAAAAAAATTATTCTTGTGACTTTTTTTTTTTTTTATAATAGTTTTTTTATTTTCAATATCTAACATACAACTACTACATACATACATACCCTACAAAACAGTAACTACAAAAGACTACAATAGCACAAGGGGTAGGAAAGAAGAGAGAAAAAAGAGAGAGGGAGGGAGGGGTGGAGAAAAGGGGAAGGTACCCTACAAACACTAAACACTAAACACTACATTTCTGTTTTCCCTTCATACTGCCATTATTCAAAAGTTAAAGCTTTATATTATATTGATGGAGTGGTTGACCTTACTAAATGCAAATTACAATTTAATTTCAAGTTAGATTTTTCTTCCCCTCCTGGGTCCCGGACGGAGTTCTCTCTGCGCAACTGCAGCCGCAGTGCTCGTTTCCTCCCCCTCCCCCTCAGGCTTCTCCTTTTCGTCTAGCTTGGTGCACTGGAATTCTGGGTTCCTGTCCTCAAAATCCCTTAGTTGATCTTCTGATAATATCTTAAAGGCTTGATCTTTATGGGTGAACCAGATTCCTTCTGGAAATAACCATTTGTACTTTATTCCACGTTCTCTCAGAAGAGCTGCGAACTTTTTATACTTAAAACGTCTTTTCCGGACTAGAAATGGGACGTCTTTCAATATCTTAATTTTATTGCCCAAAAAGTCCAAATCCGCATTATATGAATTGTATAGGATAGTGTCCCGGATCCTCTTAGATGAAAAATCGATGATGATCTCGCGCGGCAACTGACGCTTCATTGCATACTTTGAAGTAGCCCGACGGGCTTCCAAAATGGCGCTTTTAACTTCTTCTTTAGTTGCCCTCGCGGGTATCGCCAATAGTTCCGAGACAAGACCCCGTAAGTCCTCGTTTTCCTCCTCTTTCACATTCTGGAGGCGCAAAATTGTCTGTGTTCGTTCCACTTGTAGCCCGATCAACTGATTCTCCACCAGTTTAAGCTCTTTATTCGTAGCCTTCACGAGTGACGCACTTTCCCGAGCAGACTTCTCTGCCCCCCCCGCTGCTTCCTTGATGGTTTTCACTTCGCTCTCAATTAAGCCCACCCTTTGATCTGTTTCATTCAGCTTGTCAACAAAGGGTTTTATAGCTTCACCAACTGCCCTCCGTACAATTTCCTCCAGCGATTCTCCCTTTAAGGCAGCCGAAACTGACTTGCCAAGGGCAGGACTTTGTTTTTTTGTTGCCATTTTGGGGGGGGGGCACCAACCAAATTTTGAGACTCAGCAAAGGGGAAGAGTGAGCCTTCTTAGCTTCAGATCTCACCTCTCCTTCACGTACGCTTGTAATAACAGAAGGAATTCGCTTACTTGTAGGCTCTCGCCTAGTTCTGCTCTTTGCCGTTTCTCATGGCCCGGCAGCACTCGAGGCGCCGCGCACGTCCGCCGGCCTCCGTAGGGACAAACGGGCAATTAACCCCCCGCATCGATTCCGGGGGGCTCTTCCCGCAGCGTCCCGGACCCAGCCTCCCTCACTGGGAGTTTTGGGGGCTAATCTTCGCAGATCAGCCGCCCGGACAGGGTGCTCGGCCGCTTCCTCTCGAGCCAGCGAAGAGGAGCGTCCGACATGGCGGAGAAAACGAAACCGAACCTATTCTTGTGACTTTTAATGTATTTTTAAAATGTTGTTAGCCGCCCTGAGCCCATCTGTGGGGAGGGCGGGGTATCAATCAATCAATCAATCAATCAATCAATCAATCAATCAATCAATCAATCAATCAATCAATCAATCAATCAATCAATCAATCAATCAATCAAACAAACAAACAAACAAACAAACAAACAAACAAACAAACAAACAAAGTTGACTAAGAGACTTTTCAACAGTAACTCTTTATTGCATACATGAAACAAAACAGCTTTCTCCTCTGGGTTCCTTTCCTATGTGGTTTTTCTTGGTATCTCTCTACATGAGACATTTGACACATGAAGAAGTCATGTCAGGAGGAGGTGCAATGTTAGCTGGGAAGAGTAGTTTAAAAAAAATAGAGCTGGTGGCAGGACAAAAGCTTCACTATACACTGGAGTTGTGTGAAGGGCCTGTGAAATGCCTGAAGGAAAACTTCAGCACATTATAAGCTCTTCAGGTCCAAGCCCAGCTCTGGAAGGCACCTCTAGCTTATTTCCATTGTGATCCCAAAAAGTTTTAGATCGGAGTGCTGAAATTAACAGAGCCTCCAGTTTTAGACTGGAGAGGAGAAATTAATAGGTGAAGCTGAAATTAACAAACCCTCTGAGGAACCATCTCCTCCAGCTCTGTCTTTTTGAACTGTTTCCCAGCTAACATTGCATCTCCCTGAATTTGACAAACACGTGCCAAGGCATCTCAAATAGAGAGACTCTTGTTTTCCCTACTCTGTTAGGACTCATGGGTTCCCAAAAGACAAGTGGAAACAGAACAAAACTAAAGCTCTGTACTAGTTGCAAGCCTAAACACTTGTAAACACAACCACACATCCAAAGATCCTGTGAAATCAGCAGACATATGCTGTGCTTGGGGGAAAGCTAACATGTGAATGTGAGACCACACATAAATGTGCTCAAACTCAGGTAATTTGTTGTCCTGTAGTTCCCTCCTCTGTTCTCACACAAAACTTTTCTAGACATGTATTCAGTTTTGGTGAACCACGCAGCAAGTTTAGACTGCTGGGGAATGAATTATTCCAAACTTCTTTTTTTGCTTTTTACTTACAGATCTCAAAGCATATATATATATATATATATATATATCACCAGTGACATTCAATGATGATAGAATTCCTTTCTCACTACTGCTGCTCTGGCCTTCCCCTCCTATCTAGCTAAGCTGCACTCTGTTGGCCTGATAACAGCTATAAAAAGTGCATTTACTCTCTGTGGCTTCAGCTGCATTAGCATTAGGCTTATGGTTGTCAACACTGGGCTGGGAAATACCTGAATATTTGGGGGTAGAGCATGGAAAGGACAGGATTGGTGAAGGGAGGGACTGAATGCCATACAGTCCACCCTCCAAAGCAGCCCTTTTTTCCCCAGGGGAACTCATCTCTATAATCTGAAGGTCAGTTGTACTTCTAGAAGATTGCCAAGCCACATCTGGAGGTTGGCAAACCTAGGCCATCAGGTAATAATAATGGAGGCTAAAATTAGGAGATTAAAAATGAAAATTACTTTTGCCTCTACTTGGTACCCAGGCAATCTGTTAACTTTACATTGCCCAAGTTCACAATGCAGGTAATTTTGAATTCTTCCAGGATTTCCAGCAAGAGTTTATTAGTCACCTCACATGCAGAACATAATTATTACAACTCCTGTATGAAAGTTCCCATCAATTAAGATCATCCTATGAGATCCTTCTCTGAATGTCCCACATTGCAAATAAGTTGCTTTTCAACCAGAAACAGGGTCATCTCTGTGGTGCCCTAGTTGTGGAATGTCGTTTTCAAAAACACTCTTCCCGGGTGCCTAAGAGTTGTCAGGTCACCTCCTAGGAACAGTTGGGAGATCAGGAGGGGGGGCATGGGAGGCACTTACTGTGCCTTCTTTCCTCATGTGCATGTCTTCCAGAAGTGGTGTCAATGTATTCTTCTTCCAGTGTTTCAATGTCACTTCTGGAAGTGATATCATCACTGCAGGGTGAGGAGGGGTGTGTGACTATTGGCCTAGAATGCCTGCCAATGGCAGGCAATTGCCAGGCGGCTTGGCACCTCCCACTGATAACCAACAATTGGAAGGAGGGGGGCAAACCACTAGGAGTTTGACCACCACCGGCGGGCACCTAGCAACCCTATAGTGCCTACCTTAGGGTCAAGATTGTTAGGTGAAATATGCATATTACACCTGTTCTGCAGTCACTCCATTAGTTACCAATTAGTTCCTGGGTTCAGTTCAAGTTATTGACTGTCACCTACAAAGCCCTTTATGGCCAAGAATTCACATATGTAAAGGACCACCTCTCCTGATATGCCCATGGTGACAGCTGCACTCATCTGAGATGTCTGCTGAAGGTGTCAACCTGCCAGTGGGTAATATCAGCACCTGCCTGAACTCAACCATCTTTGTTGTGGCTTCCTCCTTGTGGAATGGCTTGCCTGAGGAGCTCATGAAGGCTTCCACACTTATATCATTCTGCAGAATGTTCAGAAGTGTATTTATAAATAGGGATGCAGTAAAATGGAGTTGTTCAGGAGGATGCTTTTACAAAGATGTAAGATTTGATGCACCTCCCTGGGTTGGAGGGATTAGTGCCCCTCCACCATTGTGTCCTGAATGCAAAAGAGCTCTCCTTGGCCTCAGATGTGGTAGAGAGAGTAGGTTGTTTCATCTTGAATGATCTCCCTTCCTCCCTAGGGCATGGGCCTTCCCTCAGGATACATGCCCTGCTGCTTCTCTCTGGCCAATGGAGGAGCCCTCCTTTTATTCTAGGTCTGCTAACCACCAGGACCCATTGAGTTATTTCTAAGTTCGCATTCCAATTTTATTACAATGTTAATTATATGTCTTGTGCTGTTCCTATTGCATTGCTAAATTTTGTAATCCACTTTGAGTCTCAGAGACAAAGGTAAACTATAAATAAGTAAATGAATAAATATTTTTATTGCCCTCAGCTTTTAATGACTGACCTATTTTATGCTGTTACAGTTCCTGCTTATTGGTTTGATTTTATTGTTAGTTTTTGATTTTATGTTGCTTTGGTTGATTTTTTTCCTTGATCACCACCCTGAAAATTCTCTGAGCTGAAAGATGGGATCTAAATATTTTAAATAAAATAATCAAGAGTTCAGCTCAAAACGACTGTTCTATAAATAATAATTAGATGGCACAAACACTTGCCTGATATTTATTGCTAGTCCTCCTCTTCCTGACATCTGTGACACTGTCAGGCACTCTGGTATTTCTTGAGATCTGCTCTGGCTCCATTGTGTAACTTCCTGATCAAGCAAGCTGAATTGCATTACTTTAATAGCATATGCAGCAGTACGGTAGCCTACAGCAGTCACAAGAATGGATGGTGTGCAACCACTAACACAGGCATATCCTTGAAAAACAAATAAAACCATGAATTACAATGCCTTCCTTACTCTCCCTCTGATTCTTCTGCACTACACAAAATGCATAAGCATCTTCTGAAGGATCAACATCCCCTGTGAACAGAGGTTATTTGAAAGAGATGAATGAGATCTGTTTGGTGTCATCTGAATCTGTTTGCCACTTCAATGCTGTGTCTAAGGGTCTCTGGCACCAAAAAACTTTTCACAATGCAGCGTAATTCTAGTTTCCCGCTAATATCCTGCTTATAATGGCATCCAGAGTGGAAGTAATTCAAATCTGGAGAGCAAAAGGGCTGAAAATAGCATCCCTGTGTCATCTTTTCCCCTTCCTCCATAATATTCAGGATCTGGTATTGAATCTCATAATAAATGCCCCTATTTTAACAATACCCTGCTGGCAGTTACTGGAAGGACTGCATCACTCTCTGTAGAAAGTGGCCCTAAATGTTATGTGGAAGAGAGGGAACATTAGACACAGAAATGTCATTTTTGATGGCATCTGTAACATTTAGTTCAGGCCAAATTCTATGCAGTAGGGCTGTATGAATATGTTCTATTTTATTTCCATTTGTTTTTGCATGTTACTGTTATGAGTTTTTGTTGCCAGTGGTCCCATTTGTTGTTGCTTTCATACTACTATGACAGACCGCCTCCCCATTCACTCCTCCACTGTGAGACAGATTTTCCTGCCAAAATTCAGTTTTCCTGCTTTGCCTGAGCAGTCCCAAGGAGTGTGTTAATATCTGTAGTGTTGAAAGTCTCTTTGTCCCACCCTGACATGCAGATATAATTCTGGCTTTTAGCCCAGCTGTCATGAGCTAGGACAGCCCAAGAAGAGTTGTCCAAGTCCAGTCTGAGGTCAGAGCACAAGTCCAAAGCCAGGAGTGAGTCCAAAGTCCAAAGTCCAAAATCCAGAAGCCAAGTCAGGAGATCTGTAGGATCCAGAAACAAGGTCAAAGCGTAGTCCAGGGGTCACATGGCAAGGCAGGATTCCCTAGAGCGGCCGCAATCAGAGCAGGATTCTGATGTGTTGTTTCCACACCTCCTGGTCTTCTGTGGCTGGGTTTTATAGACAGGCTGGGCTTGCAGCCAGCTGCTTGGGAGCTATCCAGTGCTTACTCCTCATCGCTCTCAACAAGCAGTTGGCGTCTGGTCAGGAGGCATGCACTTGCTGCTTCTCCTGCAGCTCCACATGCTGCTTTTGTCTGCGGCACTCTCTGGATGAGACTGGAGGTTTGGGCATCCTTGACTGTGCTTCACCAGTGGTGTTGGAGCTGGAGGGCATTGATGCCTCTGAATCAGCTGCTGACTGAGGACTTTGGGCAACTGGTGGCTGGGCTTTACCGGTGGTGTTGGAGGTATTGGAGCTGGCTCAGCTGCTGGCTGTGGAATCTGATTAGCCAGCAGCTGTTCTTCCTGATCTCCAGCTTCTGCTGAGTCAGGGCTGGCTACACAGAGCTCCTCTTCTCCTGAGGAATCAGGGCTGGCTACACAAGGCTCCTCTCCTTCTGAGGAGTCCTCACTTTCAGTGAGCCCAGACTGGTCCATGACACCAGCCCAGGAATGTGATGGGGAAAAGCAGGAGCCCTCTTACTTTTGTGCTTGGAAATGGCACTGGAGACTGTATAACATTAAAAAAGAAATAACTTTAACAGGCAGGGATTGAGTTAGTCAGGGAATGGAAATGCAGAGGTAAAATTTTGTTGGTATTACAGAATACACTTAGTGGAACAGGCAAAATAGTATCCTTGAAGCTTATTTTCATATATTCTTGGTTCTAAACAGTGAGAGGTGTTTTACTTTGTAATTTAGGCTGTTTCTACACAGCTGGTAATTCCTGCCCTTTTCCTGCTTATTATGTGTGTTTTGCTTAGTTGCTCTGAAAACTCAGCCTCCACACACTCTCCCCCAAAGCGCTTACCATGTGCTTTGAGGTCACAGGACAGCCTCCACACTTCGTAGAAAAAGTGGTTTGGGAGGGGAGGTTGGGCACTTTTGTCATTGTTGCCCACCTCCCTTTCAATTTTTTTTTTTTTTACTCTGCACATGGGCGATCGTATGCTGAGAGCTTTGGGGACTGGGTGATGATCGGAGGATTCCTCAGAGTGCTTTAACCATTCACATGCCCAAGAATGCAGAAAAAGTGCTCTGTAAGTCCATGACAAAAGAAAATACCAGGTAAAGTGCGGCCCAAGAAAAAAACACTGAAAAAATGGTATGAAAACAGCCCACAAACTTTTTGCAAGCTGACATGTGTGGAATCCTGGGGAAAGGCTGCCAGAGTTCTGTGGGTGGGCTGTGCCTATAAGGACGTGTGGAAATGGCATTAGTTACAGCAGCAAAGTTTTTTCTGGATATTTCCTATGACAGTTCACATTTTCTGGAGTTAGTCACTGTCTTTGTGAACCTAACTTGCCTCTTTCCTGAAACTAGAGGGTGCTTCTATCTCCTGAGTAGTCTAAAAGTGTTTTTCCTTCACAACAGACCTGGGGTCCTCAGAGCCACCCCCTTTTTTCAGGTTATAATTTTTATTTTATTGTGGAAAAATTGAAAGAAAGAACAGAAAGGAAAAAGAAACACATATAACTAATAAAGGCCTACAGTGGAGCCAACCCCCTTTTGAAACTGGGCAGGAATTAATCTCCTCAGAAGGTGTAACCCCTCTTACTTTTGGCTTGAAACGGAGTCTCAACTCACTACCCAATCACTCTCACCCAAAACATACTCCCAGTTCTCTGGTGTCTGTGTAAAGCATACTTCAGTTTATGCTGACACTTACAGTACAGTGAAATCACTTACTATGGGCTTAGACTAGAGTAACTCTGTTTAGGATTCCACTGTTAGACTTTGAATTCTTAGATAGAAGTCTTCCTCAGGACAGTAATACTTCAGTTAAGGCAAAGGTTTCTTCTTCCGTACTCTAAAGGTGAACCTGTCTGATTTTTCTTGTCAGACTCTCTGACTCCAAATTGTGTCAGAAACCAACTGACTGTCTTCAGACTGATTCTAACTGACAGAAATTCAGGTCTCGAATAACAGAAAAAAACCCCACTCCTCAGCATTCTATTGATCATATAGTTTTTTCCCCCAGCTGACACTGACCAATCAGAAAAGAGGGAGCAGCCTGTCACTCTAGCTCTTCATTCTAGGGAATAGTTAACCCTCCCCCTCCTATCTCTCTGATTTTGCTGCATTGCAGAAACCTGCTGTTAAGTGCAGTCCATACAACTACGTGTACATTATAATCCTTTAATGCCATTTGTACACAATTGATGCAAAAAGGTACCAATTTAAATTGAATTATTTATATCAAATTGTATTGGAATGGTTGAGGAAACAAATGACTGCAATTTTCTCCCAAGCAAGGAAAACTGGAAACTGGAATTTCAGAATTAAAACAGTGCAGCCACACACTTCTGTAGCACCTCTACCATACAGAAATACCATCACACATCTTTCCCCCTCTTTGCTGTACTAACATTCTCCTACCATGTCAGTGTTGTATATTCTGTGGAGACCCATGTAAATAATGGCAGCAGTAGGGAGGTTTTATCATATAGAGACTGTTTTGAAGAGGCATAACCATCTGTAGCCAGTCCCTCAGAAAGGTACATGGGCTAGTAGCTTGAGATTGCATTAGAAAGTGGCAGGGAACCATTTCTAGAAATGCAAGTTAGTAGAAGGTTTGTTTTAGCAGAGACATTCGGGACTGAAAAGGGCAGAGGCAGAAGAGGAGAAAGCCAAGCAAGTTAAGTAGCTGCATCTACACTTACCTGGTTGAGTTCTCTGAACTCTTTTTAAATATATGTATGACTGTAGCCTATCACCAAATCGAATGTTGATGTGCTACTGCCACATTTCTCCAAGGCTGGCACACCTACACCCACATGAAAACCAAATGCCCAACAAACAGGAGAAAGTTGCAGCTGCAGGATGCCTCTTTTACAGGAAAAGAAAGTGACAAAAGTTTGCTCTAAATTCTTTATTCAACCATTTGCTAGTGATGAAGCATGCAACAACTCCAATGCAATCTCCTCCCATTTCAGGCAACTGAGATACTTCATTCCAGAACAGGAGAGAGGGAAGATGTGACACTGATGGACTATCCAGCAACAGGGAAGACTGGTTATAGCTGACAATCTGGAAGCTCAAACACCCGCTGGTTCCAACTGCATCCTATTAGTTGGTTGCTCACAGAATCAGTTTGTAGTTCATCAATCTATTTGTGGATGTTTGTCAGGTTATTTCATTGGTTTCCTTACTAATCATGCAGTACAATGCAATTGTCTTTTTGTGTATGTGTGTTTTCACACAGCCCGATTGAGGTCTTCTACTTCCCTACCTTTGCGGCTCCACTTAGCAGACAATTGTTTAAATAGAAAAGTACATCATTCACAAACCATATAAACAAGTCATCAATAGATGCTGGGTTTTAATAAAATCCTGCTCTTGAGTGTTCACCCAACTAGTCCTTTGTGATGCTAATGGCTGTTTAGCAGTTAGACTCAACAGCATCTTTGCATATGCACCCAATGCAAACTGGTTCAGCAGGTGTTCACAGCTGCTTGGTGAAACCCAAACAGTGATCAGCTCACATCTCATTGCCACCTTCAGCCATGGCAAGTTCAACACTTGAATGTATTCACAGTGAAATTTGAAGCATCCTAGCTGACAGGGATCTCCAACATGGTGCCCATGGGTTCCATTGTCCCCTACATGTTTCTTCCCCCAAACCTCTTCCTCAAAGTGAAGATTCAGTTCTGGTTATCTTCCACCTTGCTGGAATTTCAGAAGGTGGTGCTTCAGAAGACTCAGGAGATTTTCCCCTTTGGATCTGATGGGAGTGCCAGTTCAGAAGTAACTACTACCCCCATTACAGGAGGATGCTTGGCTTGGAACTGCCCAACATTTTGTAATGGCCCTCCATGGCAGCCATTTTGTGGTAGAATCCACTATTCTTTCGTGATATTTCAGAAGTGTCCTCAGACTCAGCTAGGTTAAGAGTCTTGAGGAGCCCTTCAGTAGCATGTCAGCCTTCATTCTACTGATAGACTATAGTCTCAGTGCGTGTGGCAGCCCCAATAGACCCTGTCTCTCCCTAATATGATCAAGGCACCTGACATTCATTCCCCTTGCCAACTCATGCATGGCTTCACTGTGTTTAGTCTGATCCCTCAGAAATCTATCCAAGTGGAAATGTTGGTGAGGTTGTTCAAAATGAGGAATTGGACAGAAGGGGAAAGTTGCAAACGTTTTAAACTTGGAGCCTAGTTCTGTTTCACAGGCATGAAAATAAATGCAGAAGCAGGACAAAATGGGAACCACAGATGTTGGTGCTTCTTGTAATGAATTGTGAGCTGGCATGTACCCCCTCCGGCATCATGTACAGGGAGAATATGCCTGATCCGGTCAGAGTCAGCCAAATTAAATCAGTTTTGTAAAGCTTTTATTTAGCTTTCTGCAAAGGACTGGCACTTCTGATAATTCCCTCTGTTTCTTTCTAGTTTCATTTGGAAGTCATAAATAAGATTGAAATCAAATGCACAGTTTGTACTGAGCTTGTTGCCTGACAATATGCAGAGTAAGTGTTAGAAGTTCTAAATAGGCCAAGGGCTATTGGAAACATTTGCAGGGTTTTTTTGTTTTTGTTTTTTTGCTCGCAGTTTTGTTAGAAAAAGTAAAAATACTCATTTTCCTGGCCCATCAAACTATTGTGGGTGGATAGTGCAATCCAAAGCAGAGGTACACCTTTCTAATGCACTTAGAGGGGTGTAACTCATTTTAGGATTGTTCTGTCTTACAACAATACACCAATGAATGAATCTTCATTTATGGGGTTGTTTCTATAAAAAGAGCTTCTCTAAATTATGTAAGCAGGGAACAAGGTTATTTATTATTTCAATATGTTGCCATTTACCATAATATTGTTATGGACAGACCTGTTATATAATGGCTTTTGAAGCAATTCATTATAATAGCAAGCACCAAATTAACTCCATCTTTCCAGCTTCGCTTTCTTTCTCCTCTTACTTTGCTGAAGTCATTGAGACCTCAGTTAAAATTCAATTCCCCCCAAGACACAAAAGTATAAAATTTATGTGACATCTAAAAATTGTTAAAACATGACTTTAGGACAGTTACTATCTATCTATTGTTTTATCCTATCTTTTCTACTTCATCGTTTTGTCCTCACAACAATGCTACAAGGCAGATTAGGCTCAGAGTAAGTAACCACGCTACACTATTTCTCAATCTGAACTACCCCACAGGGTTGACTGAAACTAGCTCATATGACAGGTCCAACAAGGGATATCTTGTCTCATGTTCATGGTCATGTATTCCTGTCTAGAACTGATTATATGAACTTATATTATGACTCTAACACCACTTTCTTGTGTGAAACTCTAAAAGCTATAAGATTTATAACCATGTATATGGCTATCTGAGGGACTTGCAGTGACAGTACTCAATTGAAGAACAGTCTGAGGGGCTATGTGAATTCCTGCACAGGAAATCACGGGTAGTGAAGTCCAAAGGAAAAAAAATCCTTTAGGTTATC
Organism: Eublepharis macularius; assembly: GCF_028583425.1. Taxonomy (NCBI): domain Eukaryota; kingdom Metazoa; phylum Chordata; class Lepidosauria; order Squamata; family Eublepharidae; genus Eublepharis; species Eublepharis macularius. The sequence continues at coordinate 137,487,554 of NC_072794.1, forward strand.
AAGTGTTATTTTTTATTTGTTTGTGAGTGCCAAAAGGAAAATAGGATAAATATACATGATTTTCTAGCACACAATGAACTCTCCATGGAAAATATCCATCGCTCTTTGCCATCTCTCCTCCTGGATTTCTATGACTGTTAGAATGTATATTCACATGGAGTTTTTTTTTGGGGGGGGAGTGTCACATTTCCACTGCTTCATAAGTAAGCATAGCATTAAAACACTCTGGGAGCTGATTTTATTCACTGACTGTATGCCAAAATTAAAACTGGATATTTCTCCGTACAGCCAGAATGAAGACATGACACACTAGTTCATGGTTTAGACTAGCCAGTTTGGTGTAGTGGTTAAGAGTATGGGACTCTAATCTGGAGAGCTGGGTTTGATTCCCCACTCCTCCACTTGAAGCCAGCTGGGCGACTTCCCTCCCTACTTCCCTCCCTATTATGGCAGGTTACAAATTACGTGCAGCCCTAGTGACTGCCAGCATTTCTGGGCAACTCCATCCTAGTTCCAAACTCCACCAATGTTGTTTCGGACTTGTTACCCTGGCCTGCACACAGACCTCTGCTGAGCAGTGCCAAGTCTCATCCCACTATGCTGTACAGCAATGTTACTACTCAGCATTAACCAGCAAATGAGTGTTTGGGTTGGGAAAATTCTGTTTGTGGTTGGATGCCTCAGGATGCTTGCCAACAATCCCTACCTAAGCTAAGCAAGGCTAGCCGTGGTTAGTAATTGGATGGGAGACCTCCAGTGAAGGCCAGGGTTGCAGAGGCAGGCAATGGCAAACCACCTCTGTTAGTCTCTTGCCTAGAAAACCACAGTAGGGATTGCCAGAAGTCAGCTATGACTTGATGGCACTCTCCGCCACCACCATGCCACAGCAACCCATTGACCGCCCTAGTTAGAGCCTAACCAATATCTCAGGATCAAACTTATTCATAAAATTGCTCCAGTTGGATACACTGGAGCAATTTGGATCCTAAGACACTTTCCCATTTGTGCAACCAACAGTTCTAGGGTTGCCATCTTCAGTTTGGGAAATTCCTGGAGATTTGGGAGGTGGAGCCTGAAGAAGGTAGGGTTCGAGGAGGGGAAAGATCTCAGCAGGGTATAATGCCACACAGTCTACCCTCCAAAGCAACCATTTCTCCAGGGGAACTGATCTCTGTAGTCTGGAAATCAGTAATTATTCCAAGAGATCTCCAGGCTCTCACCAGAAGGTTGGAAACTCTAACAGTTCCTCTGAATGAACATTTGCAGAAGAGAGTAGGGTGATTTCCCCCAAATTCCTCCCTCCAGCTACAAACTCCCACTTTGCCCCCTTGTTGTGCCTGCAGCATTCTCTGGCCCACAGGAGCACAATTGGAAGGAACAGAAGGCTGCAATGGAAAGGAAGTTTCCAATGGAAAGTTAGAAGTTGCCTTCCTCAACTGCAACTCCATTTGTGCTACTTAGAGTCAAATAATATGAAGTTGGTGAGAAAAGGCTCCTGTACTAGACAGCATCGAGGGACCTCTAAAATTTCTCATTCATATTGTCTAGGAAGAGGGCCTTTCCCCCACATTGCTTGTCTCTGGTCAGGTGGCCAGCTACATGGTAAAAAGTCTGCATCTGGGAGGTGGAGTTATCTTAAATACCCTATCTTTGCCTCCCAACAATTGGCTGGATTACATAGGCACTTGGTCCTGCCCCACCCCATGGAGCCTCATGCTCCATTCCCACTAGAATGGGGAATAAACTCCCACTTTTGATGGAATGAAGTCCTTTTCATATGGACTGTCTCTCTTGGTCAAGCAACAACTGGGTAGGAAAGATTGTTGTGAGTGGTCTGTTCCACATTGTTTTGGAGATCCACAGCTGTGAGATTAGATTGTTTTCCTCTTCTTGCAAACAATTCAGATTCCTGAAACCAGGAATCTGAGTTCTTTGGTTTACCATAGAGGTAAATTCAGTAGGGAAAGACATAGTATCTAAGGCTGGAGTGGGGAAAGGGAGGGGGTCATCCAGAAAAGGAAGCAGGTTCAAGTTAATAGGAGATGTTTAGGGCTAAGGCTACACAACAAGAATAATAATAGCAGCAGTAATAATGCTAACCTCAGAATAAGCCTCTTCACCTGACCTGAGATCATCCCTGGAACAATGCAATACATCAGTAAAACTCATGTGGTGAATTAATTTGAAGATGAAATTCCACATGTGGGGTCCCCTGACCAAACAGGCACTATCCCACCTTTCAGAATGTAGAACAGAGCTATGTGTGCTCATGAAGATGTGAACAGGCTACCATTTAGCTCATTGTCCATGTTGACCTATGAAATACCCCATGGAAACATGTTTTTGTCTCCCCCTCTTCTGTTAATTCCTTTATATTGTTTGGCCAAGCCAGGCATAAGACAAGATGTGAAAATTCAATCTGCAAATATTGGAAGGTTAGAATAATGTAGAGAATGGGGAGGCTCATGAAAGATGCATGCTTCCTTTTTTGGGTCAGCCTACATTTTTCAGTGGATGTCTGTATGCCTCCTGGCCAACACTTTGAAGATGTTTCCTGTATTTGTAGAATTCCATTTGGGAATTGATCTACTTCCCACCCACTCATTTCCTCTGCTCCTTTCCTTCTCCTCTCATCTTCCACATTCTGAACACAAGGATTTTCTTTTGTCTATGTTGCTCTCATTCTCTAGCTTAGATTTCTATTGGTGTAACTAATGCTTTTCTTCAGAGCCACATTTTTGTAGCAGATGTTTTCTTATATACATTGCATGTAGTCACACTTGTACAATGTTTCTTCATTTCCTGACACATGAAGAGAATTGTACAATGTCAACTTTTTTGTGTAGTAAATTATGGATTGCCCAACTATTTTCTGATGTAATGAAGAAAAAGGAGTAGGACATTATTGGGACAATAATACAATCACATGATTCTAGTTGCATCCTTTAAAATGTTAAATATAGAATTTTAAACAGATTATCAACTGGAAAGATTGAGTGGGTCCATAAGGTTCCAGGCAATACTAAGATACCAGGCCCCTGAATTTACTGTAATATGCTGGGAACTCACTCCTACAAAAATGGCAGTGCATATGCAGGGAAGACTTGGGGATGCTGTTTGGCCGTCAGCCCCCTAAATAATACCTGACTACAAACCAGACTACAGCCATATCACATGGACAAAGGAGGGACACGTAGTTTATGGTATTATTTATTATATATATTATCTTGTTCCTACTACAATGTTTTCTAATTTCTGTAATCCAGTGTTTGCATTACTTACATGTCATATCCTGTTCTGATTTCTTATATTGATACTATTGCTATTGCATTGTTTTACATTTTTTAATCTGCCTTGACTCTCAGTGAGAAAGGTGGATTACAAATTAAGTAATCAAGGATGTGACTACAGCCACAGACAGACAATGACTAGGGCAATGAAAAACAACTCCGCTCAATCCTCTAAAAGATTACCCTTCAAGTACTTGAAGATCACCTCTCAGTTGTCTCCTCTCCAGGCTAAACATTCCGAGCTCCTTCAACATTTCTTTATAGGACTTGGTCTCCAGACCTCTCACCATCTTTGTTGCCCTCTTCTGGACTCGCTTCAGTTCGTCTATATTAGAGATGGTCACAAACCTAAATACGAACAAAAAACCCCGCATGAATCAGGCCAGTTCATGGTTCGCGAACCAGTGGTTCGTGGAAGCTCATTTCCACAAACTTCCATGAACTGGTCTACTGGTTTGTTTGGTTTGTATTAAAGGGGCAGTTTAAATGGCCATTTCGCCGGTGAAATGGCCCTTTAAAATTTTCATGCCCCTTGCAAGCAGCAGGGCCCTTTAAACTATCAGCTGGCAGGCGGCAGGGGGATTGCCCCCCTCACCACCTGCCAGCTGATAGGGCCCTTTAAATGATTAAATGTCCCTTTTCCTGCTTGCACCAGTTCGTGGGAGTTCGTGGTTCATGAAAACCCACAAACCACAAACCCCATGGTTCATTTCTTTTTGGTTCATGCCCATGTCTAGTCTATATCCTTCTCAAGTTGTGATTCCCAAAACTGAACACAAAACTGTAGTTGAGGTCTAACCAGAACACAGTACTCTAGGTGAGGTCTAACCAGATAATTTAAGCAAATGACCTAAAACATACATTTAATTTTCAGATCAGACATGTGCAGCATTTGATTTCATACTGTGCACTAAATATTTCTTTAGAAAGTAATTTTTTTTTAAAAAAAAAACTAGCCTTATCCACTGTTTACCCCTTACTTATTTGGTTAGTTGGCAACTGTAACCAACATCCACCCCTGCCTGCTTCATGCAGCACAATGGCCCTGCTGTGACAGACAGAAGGTTCTGCCCTCTGCATTAACAGAGCAGAACAATCCAGTTCAAAAGGCAAATGGAACTCTGAATTGGAACAGTTTAATTGTCAACAGCCGACAGACAAGAAGAACAGTTAGTTTTGGAGAAGGACAGTTTTGGAGGGAGAAGGGATAGAAGGTATCTGGGGGTAGGCAGAGAGTTCACTAGGGACTGTGATTCTAGTGGGGTTTGGATGTTGTTCCCAGATAAAACAGTGAGAAGTACCAAGCTGTTTAGTTACTGTTGTTTCATTAAAAGTTGCTGAAAGAATAAATATTGTAACACTTAAGCATATCGCACATCCAAGCTCTAGTACTGTGTCATCTGGTGGGCTGTGGCAGAAGGAATTCAAGTCACTAGGGATGTGTGATTCTGTATTTGTAATACCAAATAATACCGATTAATTGCTGATTTGGTATTATCTGGGTATACTGAATCAGTTTAGAGAATCTTGAATAAAATTGGGATACAAAGTACATTGATGCTGGATAAGTCCAGATATATCTGAGTTTGGCCATTTCCACACACGTTGAATAATGCACTTTCAATGCACTTTCGCAATCCTTTTGAAGTGGATTTTTTGTCCCACACATGGAAAATCAGTTTCAAATGTTCACTAAAGAGTATTGGAAGTGGATTATCCAACGTGTGTGGAAGCAGCCCAAATCTGGCAAAATTCCACCAAATTTGCTGGGAACCTAGTCCATTCTGTCCACTAAAGATGCTCCAAGTTTCAGGATGATTGGATCCAGGGGGTCCAGTGCTATGGGCCCCTAAACAAGGTGTTCCCAACCACTCTCAATTGTTGCGGATTTTTCAGGCTGTATAGCCGTGGTCTTGGCATTGTAGTTCCTGATGTTTTGCCAGCAGCTGTGGCTGGCATCTTCAGAAGTGTAGCACCAAAAGACAGCGATCTCTCAGTGTCACAGTGTGGAAAAGATGTTGGCAGTTCATTTATATCTACTCAGGAGGGGTGGGGTTGGGCTGAGTCATCCTATAAGAGTTTCCCAGGGTGTGGAATGCTAATGGAGGGAGGCTTCACTGTATCCTGAGAAGGTTCTTTTGCATATGGATTGGTGCTTGATGTGCTAATCTTGTCTGCAGGGCTATTGTCGGGTATAGAGTGTTTTGTTAGCCTGGTGTTTTTCAGGACTGGAAACCATGCTCTATTCATTCTTAAAGTCTCTTCTTTCCTGTTGAAATTGTGCATATGCTTATGAATTTCAATGGCTTCCCTGTGCAGTCTGACAAAGTAGTTGTCAGTAGTCAGTATTTTAGTGACCTGGAATAGGATACTGTGTCCTGTTTGAGTTAGGCTATGTTCAGCCACTGCTGATTTTTCAGGTTGTCCAAGTCTGCAGTGTCTTTCATGTTCTTTTATTCTTGTCTGGATGCTACACTTTGTGGTCGCGATGTAAACTTGTCCACAGCTGCAGGGTATACAGTATACTCCTGCAGAGGTGAGGGGGTCTCTACTGTCTTTTGCTGAACGTAGCATCTGTTGTATTTTTCTGGTGGGTCTGAATACTGTTTGTAAGCCATGCTTTTTCATAAGCTTTCCCATCTGATCAGTGATTCCTTTGATATATGGCAAAAACACTTTTCCTGTGGGAGACTGTTTTTCCACCAGGATACAGGATACAGGATACAGTGAAGCCTCCCTCCATTAGCATTCCACACCCTGGGAAACTCTTACAGGATGACTCAGCCCAACCCCACCCCTCCTGAGTAGATATAAATGACCTGCCAACATCTTTTCCACACTGTGACACTGAGAGTTCGCTGTCTTTTGGTGCTACACCTCTGAAGATGCCAGCCACAGCTGCTGGTGAAACGTCAGGAACTACAATGCCAAGACCACGGCTATACAGTCCAGAAAATCCACAACAACCATTGCTCTCCGGCCGTGAAAGCCTTCGACAATAGACTCTCAATTGTTTCCTGTAAGGGAAATGTTTCTAAGGGTTTCCTGACAAAGGAACCTTAAGCAAAAGGGCAACTCCTGGTCAAAAGCCAGTCTTCAATGCAAGTCCCAAGCAAGCTGAACCAACAAAATAAAAGGAATCAAACTGAAGCAAGGGAATCCCATCAGAACCAAGCTGAAGTAAGGAATCAATGTTAAACCAGAGAATCCCAGCAGAATTGTCAAACCAGAGAATCCCACCAGAACATTGCCAAACCAGCAAATTCCTCCCAGAAGAACCAATGTCAAAAAAGAGAATCTTAGCAGAACCAAAACGAAGTAAGGACACCGTTGCAAGCCCAACAGAACCAACATCAAACCAGTCCATTCCAGACAATTCTTGGAAACAGAAGGAAAAGAGTTTGCAGGAGCAGCCAGCTCTAAAAGGGCTGTAGCTGCTTTTGGTTCTGGGGGGATTCCCTTGCTTCAGTTATAGTCTAACCAGAGAATGGAAAAATATGTTGGGTTACTAGAACACAGGTTAGGATCATTGTAAAGGATCCTGAGGTATCTAAAGATGATGGGCCATTCCTAAAACATCATTTTTTAGAAGAGTAGGATGGGTTGTGGAGGGGACACTCTCAGTTCTGAGCCCATAATTGTTTGAGTGGCATGTTGGATGAAGAGGATGAAGCTTGCTGCCTCTTGGCACATTTAGTGTGCATGCTAGGATAAACAAAGCTGGCCTGAAGCCAGGTTGGAGTTGCCCAAAATGCTGGTGGCTAGTGGGCTGCCTTAGTTGCAACTCACTCTTAGAAGTTAAGGGAATGCCAGATCAGTCTTTAATTAATGAACTTTTAAAATACACAATCTTTTGCACCACTCTGGGCAGTAATAGTTAAAAATATGAACAAAACCCATTTACAATGAAATAGCTCAAATGAAATCAAGGAAATGAAGCCTGTGTAAGTGGTCCCTGAATTGGCCCTGCAGCAAATATAGTAATTAGTTTCTATTTCACTTGGTAGGAAGTATTCTTTGTGCAGTGAAACATTTTTGAGTCAATCTGAACAATTTTATGGAAAAAACCAATGAAGAGAAATTGTCTGAAGGCTTAAGTATACAATATAGGGGAGACCTGTAAAAGGATCAAGTAGTTAAATTTTTGCACATTTTGAATGTGGTAACTGCAAATAGCAAGGAGCCAATCTATAGCTACCTTTCTGTCTCTTCCATGGCCATGCAAGATAATATATGTTCCTGGTTATATATGACTGTTTTGTTTTGAAGGGTGAGAGGAATAACTGATTTCCAAATCCTTAATATAATTGTAGTAACAATTACAGCTTGAAAAATCTCAGTGCTGCAAAAGTGTTGGAACATATTAGTCAAAGCATGAAAATACTTCCATAAAGCATTATTGCTGCTGCAAAACAGTAAGACACAACATTTTCAGCTTCTAAGCATCAACTTTCCATGCTTTTTGGAACCCATTCCCTTAACTCTTTGATGCTTTAACAGAGGATATCATCCTCTGAGAAATAAAGACAAACAGACACAGTTGTTCACACTCATTGGCAGTTCTCCAATGTCTCCCTCTGACTGGTTTATTAAGTGTTTCTAGCAGGGCATTAATGAGTTCTTAAGTAATTATTGATGCCCAGATCAATTTGTTCTGCTGTTGAGTTCATCTCGTTTTCAGAGAAAGTATTGATTTCTGAACAGTTGTCCTTCACATCTCCAAATATTGTACCTACAGACATATAGTCACAGTGGAACCTGATTGAGGCCTGGATCAATGCCAATGTTTGGAATATGTCTAATGTCGAAACCTTGAAACACAAAACTGAAAAGAGACAGTGCCTTATGCCTGGAAGTCTGTTTATCAAGTGCTATTTTGTTTTGGTTATTTGTAAATGTTACAACTTTTTAAAGCTTCAAGCAAGATGGTGTGATGGTAGCCAGTCTTAATCTCAGAGCTTCTTTACCACCTTAATCAATAAGCCACAATTCATGGGTCCACTCCTTGTTTAGAACAACTAAAGCTGTATTATAAAATAGTATGGGATATATTTATATATTTCAAGATTTCTCTCCCACTTTTCTAACCGATGGGGATCCAAAGGGGTTTACAACATCACTCCCTCCTTCCTTTATCCCCAGAACAAGAGGGTTAAGAGTCTATTTTGGCATGATAGAATATGATGATGATTCAGGCATAAAAGAAAGTGAAGGCCTGTCTGAAAATATGGTGCTGAAACAGCAGAGACGCCCTCAATGAAATGGTACATTTTCTTATGGTTATGGTAGAACAACTTTGCTTCTTCAAAAATAAATGAAAGCTGAATGGCATTCACGTAAGGAGCATTTGAAGGAACTGTCCACAAATCTAGATGAACTGTGGCAACTTCAATTGATGAGGTCCTTGAGATGAGGTCTTTTTAGAGACTCTCCACAGCAGAAAGGATCTGAAGGCAATTGCTGTAAATCTACAAATGACAGAAATTTCTTTTAAGTGAGATTTTCCAGTTACTTGTCTTAGTACATCAAGATGTGGTTCACAACGTAAGGGAAAGGAGAGAGTCTCAGGACATCTCTAAGACTTACAGCAATAGACTGTGAAGATGATTTCACTTTTGCTGACCTTAGCAAGCATCCATAGGTCAAGGTCTCTAGAAAATGGAATAATAGGTCATTTATAACGCCATCCTTAGTTTCTTCAGTGGGGAGAGTGTTTTTAGGATTGCACTATCAAATAAAGGCTCCCCTTTTGAAGGTTTATTTATTTAATCCTTTGTATTCCATTCTTTTCCCCAAAGAGACCAAAAGACAAACTGGTAAACAGCAAACAACCCAAACAAAGTGCATCTTGGGCCAGTCCTGGACTTATTGTGTGGCTTATTTGAATACAGAGGCTATAAGTCATGGGGTAAGAGACAAAAGGCCAAGAGTCTGACCTTTATAAGTTATCAGAAACAGGAAGTGCAGAAACAATCCTCAGGAAAGATGTTACTGAATTCAGTGGGATTTACTCCCTAGTAAATGTGATAAGGACCACAGCCCTGGAACTTGCTGTGGGGCCTTACAGTGGCTTTTGCATTATGTCTTCTTTTATTCCATGGCAGTATTTTTGGTGCTAGAAACTTCAGGAAATGTCCCAGCCATGGCTTCTATGGCTGTCAGGAGTGGCTTGGCAACTTGGGAAGATGGAGGAGTTGGGAACTTACAAGTAGGGGGTATGATTGTCATTCCTGATACAATCACATGAAAGTGACATCATTGCTCCAGAGGCAATCACCCTCTCACCATTTTGCTGGTAAGTCTCCTTCTGCTGCCCAGCTGAGCAGCAGTGAGTGACAGCAGCAGTGGGAATGGGTGTGGGATTTCCCACCATAACCAGGAACATGGTAAGCCAAATGGCACTTTGATTTTCTTCCTGAGGTTTCAGGTGCCATGGTAACTATCAGTGCAATCCTAAAGATGTCTATTCAGAATCCTGTTCAGGTCTATTCCATGGGGCTTACTACATGGATAGCATTCTTCAGATTGTACTGATAGTCTCCTATGGATCCTGACACCCTGATGCTGATTAACATCTTTACAACTGTATTGTGGATAAAATGAAATGAAATCCTGCCCTCAAGTCATAGTTGACTTATGGCAACCCCTGGTGAAGGCTTCATGGCAAGAGACTAATAGATCTGGTTTGCCATTGCCTGCCTCTGCAACCCTGGTCTTTGTTGGGTGTCTCCCATCCAATTACTAACCAAGGCCAACCCTGTTTAGCGTATGAGATCAGATTCTCCTGGGCTATACAGGTCAGGGCCACTCCAGATAAATAAGAGTGAATAACACCAGCTCCATTCTAAACAGGATTCATGCCATCTTTTCTTTAGTGATGTTCCGTTGAATTTTTAGAACTCTGAAAAGCAGAACCAAAGGAATTGAGAAAGAATGGTCTTCCCCATTCCTCCACTAGTCTGCAGAGACGACAGATACTGGGTTTTTAAAAAAAGTTTCTATTATTTGACCATATATCAAAATAGCTTTTTAAAATCCCTAGTGTCTATATAGTAAACATCAGTATAGCAAAAAAAACAACTCTCCCTCTTCCCTTCCAGGTATAAAAATGAAAGTCTCTCCTTAAAAAAAAATTAAATGATACAAGAGGAGGTGATGATGATGCCAGGTGTTTAAACTAGTCTCTCCAAATTTTAATAGCAGTGAATGTAAAAATGATTACACAATAAAAGCTACAGTTACCCAAGCTGTTGTATGATACCTTCAGACACTGAAACTGTAGCACAAACTACGGCATTCCCTTTAAACGTTTAATCTGAAATGAATTGATCAATTGATTTAGAAGATTTCGAGGTTGATACTATAGGGAACTGCAAATGCCGTAGAGAGTAACAACAATACAATTAAATAATAAGAACCAACAATATGAGAGTTATCAATATTAAAGCAAATTATAAAAACAAGTCAGAACATAAAAAACCAGTATAAAAAACAATATTCAGGAGCCTAAAATTTTATTTGTCCAATATTCCTTAAGCTAAAAGCAGACCATAAAAAGAGCAAGAAAAGATGGAACACTTTGTACAAAAATAAGTATTTTGTTCTGCTAACCTTTTACAAGATTTGATCTTTTTTTGATATTTTATTTTATATTTGATGCTTTCTAGAATAATTCAGAAATGTCAATAAAGCCATCAAGTTTGAAAATTTATAGCAAGAAATCCTGGGACATGAGACACTTCCCTAAATTGCATTATATACTCTTTAAAAATGGTCTTGGAGAAGACAGATGGGATGTTAGCAGTGCAATCCTAAACCTAATCCTGAAAATCAATGGATTTAGAATGGTGTGATTTTATTTAGGATGGTTCTGAAAATGTCCTGGTTAAATAGACATATCCTCTTGAAGGAAAGGCCTGATGAAAGATTCTTTAGCTTCTTTTTCCCAGTTAGTTGATTTGGAGTCAGAGGCTCCAGAGCTTAAACTGCCATGTTTCATCCAGTTTTGAGCAAAATAAAAGGAAGGTTTCTAGCCCCATCCAAGTGAGTGAATGAGAAATAGCGACTAATCAAAGGGGGCATGATGGATGGCCGCTAAAGGAATAAGGAAAGCTGCCTGCACTGATAATAAACATTGCAACGGCTTCCATAATGACTCCCTGGGGCAGCTTGTTCAAACTGTAGTCATGAAAGAAAAATAACTGCACCCAGCAGAGCTAGCCTGTTTATCATTAAAAAGAAAAAAAAGCCACAGTGCAGCCACATGCAAAATTTGCTTGTCCTGTTTTTCTGCATTAGCATGGGCACTGCTTGAGTGCGGATCTCTGAAGCAATAAAGTCCACATCATTTTTCCAGCTCAGTTCAAGATTATCTAAACTGATCCTCTTCTTGCATCCATTTTGCAGTGGCAATGTGCCCAGTGAAGTTGGCTAATTACTCTACAGACATCCTGCAGGATGCAGGCGAAGAGGTCTTAATAGCACAGCCAGAAAGATTTTCCTTCTCATTTCTGTTTTTAACATCCACCCAGATGAAGGCTTCTGAAAAATCCAAAAGCTTGCTCACTGTGTTGTGTTATTATGGACCAACATGGCAAATCTCTACTAGAATGCTTATGTAATTTTATTGTGGCTCTTCTTTGGAGCTTACAAGATACATAAACCACACATTCAGGACATGTCTTCAGTAGGTAACCACCTACTGCCAGCTCCAGGTTGGGAAATTCCTGGAGGTTTGGGGGGAGGGGCTGGAGATGGTGGGGTTTGGAGAGGGGAGGGACCTCAGCAGGGTATAATGCCATACATCCACCCTCCCAAAAACCATTTTCTCTAGGAGAACTGACCTCTGTGGCCTAGAGATCAGCAATAATACCAGGAGATCTCCAGCCACTACCTGAAAGTTGGCAGTGCCTTTTTCAGGCTTTTGCAACTTGTCCCTTTACCAAAGCCAGATTTATGCGTAAGCACAGTAAACTGCAATTGGGATCCTTAGATCTGAGGGGCCTCTAAATAAAAGGAGATTACTAAAATTCCAATTTTTTCCATTAAATTTGTTTTAAAAAATGGTATTGCTATGGGGCATCTTGAACTTTAAAGAGGAAGGGAACAAGTCCTAGTACCAAGAAGAAAGGAAACTCACAGGCCAGGCTACCAAAGATTTTTTTTTCTGTGGGTAGTTTTTTGGAGGTCTTGCCTCTTAAACTCTGACATAGTTTAGTTCACAATCTAGGGATACCAGCCCATGGCACCAGCAGGAGCCTGCGGGAGGTGGAGACTGGCATGAACAGTGTCCCATGATAACACAGTATCATTTTTCCCAGAAGTGATATGATGCAGTAAAAGCAAAGGGCAGGAGGTTGCCCTTTGGTAGCCATACCAGCATGTCTTAATCCGGCTCTGGCCCTTATCTACCCTTATGAACTGGCCTCACTGAAGAGTGAGTAGAGGCACAAATTATTTTGCAAGTTGCAGTCACTTCTGGGTTCACACTGTACATGATGTTGCAGTGTCAGCATGACATCAATTTACTTGTTCCCACTCCCTAAAGTTCTCACTGAGCTGGCAACCCGACATTACAAGATAAATCAACATGTGAAATTGCAGTTTGAGTCAACAATGATTATGAAGTCATCCTTAATTAAAACAGAGACAAATGCCTCTTCAGTAATCTCTTCCTTTGTCTATGTTAGTGTGATGTTGTGGTCAGAGAGTTAAACTAGGAGCTGGGAGGCCCAGGTTCAAATCACCCCTCTGCCTTGGAAGCTGGCTGAGTGACTTTAGGCCAGTCATACACTCTCAGCCTAACCTACCTCACAGGATTGTTGTGAGAATAAAACAGAGGAGCAGAGAATGATGTAAGCCACTTCCTATTTGGGAGGAAAATGAGGTCAATAATTAAATAAATCAGATCCACCACATCATTTCCCCCCTTACCTAGTTATTCAAATGGAGATACACACATGTTGTGGGAGATCCATGATTGTGTCTCATGACATCTTTTAACCTAAAAGCAGCCACAGGGAACTCCAATTTTAACTAAAGCAGCAGGGCTATTTGCTATTTGCCTGGTCCAAATCACTCCCACCCCCCAGGCTGCAATTAGACCCACAGCATCAGGTATACTTGTATCTTTATTATTTTTTTCTGCTGCAGGGAAAATAGCACCTTTAGGGGTGATTTAGATTAGGAATATGCCAGTGGGTAACCCTGCTGTTCCATTCCAGATCAGATCATTCAGCTAATTTAAAGATTAAAAAAACATTGAACAGCCTAGTACAGCTATCTTAGGTTACCTTTATTTCTACCCTAAACACAGAAAATGTCTGTGGGTCCTCCTTCTGCTGTTTCAGACTCCCCCCTCCCTGCCATTCAAAGAGATCCCTACAGAGCTGTCTCTTGTGAAATGCTGCATTTAATAAAGTGCAGTGTGCTCCAGTAATTTAACTACTTTGACAACATATAAAATCTGCTTAAGAAATATTAGCAACTTGGCCAATATTCTTGATAATTAAAAGTGGGTGTTATGACAAAGTACAGCAGGCATTAAATATATATCAGGTTTTCAGTGTATTTAAAACACTGCCCCCCGCCATCAATTCTGAAGCTGCATAAAAATGTGGCAAGTTTGCACTATTTTAAATATATCCGATATATTGTCCCATATATTTGAATTATTAATAGGCAACACTGCCAGCAGAATAGTAAATTCATCTCTGCAGCGGCTCTGGGCCATCCTCATAGAATGAACAGCGCAACTGTAGGACTTGTATTGGTGGAGATAAACTCAAGCAGTTCTGAAGTTGCTCTGCCTGATTCAGATTCGCAGCAGCCTTGAACCCTGAGTCACACTCAAGCACTGAGAATTCAATCAAAATTCTTCACACATCTGCATGTGCAATTGCATTTCTCTTTAGTTCAGTGTTTGTTGGACCTTATCTAAGGCTATCTGTTCTCCATGCGCCTGTGGGCTTATAGGGAAAGATTAGAGCTCTGATCCAAAGTTCTGTGGGCTATTCCTCATGTGGAAGCGGGCAGCTTCTGAAGAGCTGCTGTGGAAAGCAATGAAGCAGAAGAAAGAAAGAAAGAAAGAAAGAAAGAAAGAAAGAAAGAAAGAAAGAAAGAAAGAAAGAAAGAAAGAAAGAAGTCTGTATGCATGCTACTAAAGCAGCTCTTGGGATTGTTGTCAGTGTCTTCATCTGATACAGAATATAACATTTTCAGCTTTCATTTTAACAGTAAAATAAAGACTCCTCTAGCTTTCATGACTGTAGAGAAAAATGAGAACTGTGCCTAGGCAAAGCTGCCTCTCTCTCTCTCCAAAGGCAGACTGGCCAGGGTGTCATCTTGCCCGATGGCAAGTGGGCTCTGTGGGCCCTGATGAAGTGGGCCCCCTTAAACATTAGACCATATTGATAATTATGCCATAGCCCCCCCCAAACGAAAAGCCTAAACTAAAAATGCACCTTTCCTTTCTCACCCAACACTGTGGTGCAGATACTGAGGCTGAGCCGCCCACCATAGCTCCTTGGTGAGCCTCTCTGGTGCTTCCCAGCACAGTGCCTCAGTGAGCCACTATGGACCTGGCCACCATCATTGTCCAGCAGCGTGCCTTAGCAAGGTGCCTTAGCACTCTTCAGTGCCTTGGTGAGGTGATTCCAATTAATACTGTGAAGAATGTTAATTTTTCTCATCCTGTGTGCTACGTGCTTTTGCAAATACAATAATACTATGGCACAAACATGGTACCGATTCCCTGGCACATTGGGGAAAAAAATTGCTGGTCAGCCATATCACATAGCTTGAGAAGCACTTCGTGGTCATGCAGTAGCAGCAATTATCTTTGTCGTGTGTTTGTGTGGGTAGTGCCATCAAGGCATAGCCGACTTATGGCAACCCCTGCTGGGGATTTCCAGGCAAAAGACTTACAGAAGTTGTTTGCCATTGTCTGCCTCTGCAATGGTCTTCCTTGCTCTCTCCCAACCAATCTCAAATGAGATGTATTGTCGAAGGCTCTGAGAGATCTCTCAGGACACTGAGAGATCTCTGTCTTTTGGTGCTACACCTCTGAAGATGCCAGCCACAGCTGCTGGTGAAACGTCAGGAACTACAATGCCAAGACCACGGCAATACAGCCCGGAAAACCCACAACAACCTCTCAAATGAGATGTCTGCACTCCGCGGCAGCCGCGCAGCAGCTTGAGCTGGGTGCAGAACTTTACCCGGCCAGAAGGAGGCCGACAGACTCTCCTTTTCCCGGGCATCTGGGCTTTTGCCTGGGGGCGGGGATAGGAGCCGTTCAGGCATCTCTGCCCCCAAGGCTCCAGTGGCTCCATGTGATTGGCCCATCCTCCTTGCCCTGTTTCAGTACAGGATTAGCCGGCTGCCGTTCCTGGGGCCAGGTAGGAATTTTGTGCTCTTCTCCCAAATTGGCAAATGGGGGAAGGGTTTTTTTTGCCTACCTTGTACTGGAGCAGAGGTTCGAGGTGTTTTATGGCATGGAGCCTAGTAGGTTTTCCTGGTAGGAGAAAGTTGGGGAATAGGGAGCGGGCCGGTGAGCACCCCCTTTGGCAATTCCTCAGTGGTGGGGAAATGGGGTCTATCAGGAGGGATGGTATGCTTCATGGCTACCACCACCTGTGCAGACTGCCTCCAGGGAACCCCAGGTACAAGTCCTTCCCTCATGCTGTACGGCTGAGGCTTTAGGAGCTTGATGAGGGGAACCCTTTGCCTGGCTGGCCGGGTTTAGGCCATTCTATGAATGGCTCACACCCGGGGCTTTGGGGCTTGCCCAGACAGGTCAAGGCGGAGGTCCTGGAGTGACCCCGTGGCTTGACCTGTACCGCCAGTTTGCCTTTGCCGCAGTTTAGAGTTGTTGTTGTATTTAATAAAGCGGCCCTTTATCCAATGCCTTGTGTCTGTCTCGTTCTTCCGACTGGGTTGGCAATGGGCGAGCCTGAGCTGTCCAGATCTTTGTCATCTCAAGTTCTCAAGCTCTAGATATTTGTCTTTGTTCTCATCTTCCCACTTAAAAAGCACCGGAAATCCTTATTTTCCAGTTTGGGGACTCCACCATTCTTTCCCTGTCACTTTCCTATAAGTGTCTCTTCTCTTCCCTTCCTCTTTTCTTTATAACAATCTGCTTTATTGTTTTTCTGCATTTTTCTGTAAGCACTGTGAGTCCTGTTTTTATTTGTGTGGATTTTGCAAGCACCCTGCATCTCAGCAGGTGATGGGGTGCTTTGTTACTAAAGTTATCATCATTATGATTACAATGCAATACTCTTTCATCCCAATAAAATTATCGCCTATTTAAATCCATTTTGTGCCTGCTGTCTTCTTTCTGACAGAACAACCAACAAATCCAAGTTTTCTACATTAGTCACCATTTTTTATAGTGGTTAAAATCTGCTGGCTCAGAACCTATGGAAGTACATCAATTAATGTAATACCTGGCCAGCTGTTCAGAACTACCTCCCAAGGGATAATTGTTCCTAATCCACCTTTGGGTGATTAACAAGCATCCTGAAATCTGAGGGCTTAAAAGACAATTGAGCTGTGCCAATAGAGGGTAAAGTCTAGCTGCTATTCTTAATCAGACCGGGGTGGATTTTGTTCTAAGTTTAGTGCTGCCTTATTTTGAATGATTGTATATGAAGATTAAACAAAACATGTTTTTAAATGTCAGCTCAAAATGCAGAGTAGGTTGTTGTTGTTGTTGTTGTTCATTGGTTTTTATTCCGCCTGCCCTTTCAGGAGCTCAAGGAAGCTTATGTAGACGCAGTCCAGTATAGCGACACTGGTTTACTGAGAGGTTGTGGACAATGAAAAAACAAGGGAGACAGCCGGAGTGGCAGGGGAGAAAGATGTGGGATGATTCCAACAAGGCACAGGATAGAGCTCATTTTACAGCCTACTCCATGGCAGTGATGGCTGCAAAGAAACAATATTTCTCTGCCACCATTGCATCTGCACAGTGTAAACCTGCAGAACTCTTTTGGGTGGTCAGGGGCCCATTGATCTCCAGCCTATAGGAGAAGGTGGATGTTATGAAGCCTGCTGCAATCATTTTGCTAAGTACTTTGCAGATGAAATCTCTTACATCTGTTCTGACTTAGACTCTACATTAGTGGTGATAGGATTGGATGGTTGCAGGGTTATCCAGTTGCATGGGATACCTTTCAGCTTGTACAGTCTGAGGATGTGGACAAGATTCTTGGAAGTTTGAGACCTACCATCTGCTTGTACCACCTTTGTCCCTCTTTGTTGCTTAAATCTGCTGGTATTAACCTTTAAAGCCCTATATAGCTTCTGGCCTGCATATCTTAGGGACTGCCTCCTCCCATATGAACAACCCATTTACTTTGCTCAACTTTAGAGGTCCTGCTTCAGGTTTCCCCAGCATCTGAAGGTAGCAACCTGAGAAAGGGCCTTCTCAGTTATGGCACCAGACTTTGGAGCTTCTTCCCCAAGGAGATTCGTCTGTCCCCCTTTATTACCATCTCTTAAATATTACTTTTAAGTTAACTTATTTTCATTTATTTATTTTTCCATAAATAAATATTTCACGAATAAGGGCCATATTCTATAACAAGTCAAAATTCTACATCCAGGAAAACCAGCTTTTTAAGAGCCTCCACTAGAACAATAAACAATTGTTACAAAAGATACTTTGGTAAAGGGATAGGGACTGCGGACTATACTACTTTTATGGTATATATTGTCTGTTGCTGTTAGTATGCTCCTACTATGTAATTTCTGCAGTGTTTAAAAATCATATTTAAATGCTTATGCTTTGTTTCAACTCTGTTTCAGATTTGTCTTTGGTTTCAGATTTTTGTAACCCAAACCCTATTGCATTTTTATTGGATGTCCCATCTTGTTGATCATATTGACTTACACTGAGTGAGCTACCTTGAGTCTCAGTGAGAAAGGCAGACTATAAATAACATCAAACAAACAGGCAGACAAACAAATTAATCCACTGATTATTTTACCTAATAGATTTATCAGATTTGTTTTATGAAGAAAACTGCAAAGTGGTTTTAGCTGATTTGAGATATTATCATTACTGCTGGGCCAGGAGGAACTCATCATCTGTCAGATTTTGTACTTGGGAATGGAGTATAAAAAAGAGAAAGAAGGGAAAGCAGTTTTTTCAGACCAAATAGCAGAAGGCACTAATATGAGAGTGAGAGGAAAATGTGGTGGTGGTGGCAGGACAACAACAGATAACACCTGTGGACTGAAAGTAATGCAAGAGTTTATAAGAGGAGAGAAACAGGATAGATCCACCCAATTGGTAGTTGAAACAGTACCAGGTGGGGGAAACCCATGTGTTGTCTGGGATACATATGGCCTTCCCAAGCAGGTCTGGTATTATTCCCTTGTGACTGTTTCAGGCTGGAAAAATGGTGCAGGGGCGAAGCCTCTTTTCCACATGCACCATGGTTCTGATCCTATTCTGATTCAGTATACTTAGGAATGGGGGAGGGGGGCAGGTCCCAGAACTCACGAGTGATTGTGTTGTACACTGTCACAGAGTGGGGAACCAGACCCAACCTGTGTGCTCCATGATACATGAAGAAGGAACCAGATGGAGCTTCTGACCCATGTTTACATCTTCATCACATAGTACATGTATCATACAGTATAGTTTTAACTGCATGGCTTCTTGCTGTCTAACTACAGCCTAACCCTTACCTATTTAGCAGCCATATTCTAGAACAGTTGCAATCTACACTGAGGGGGAAACTCCCTCTCCTGTTTTTTTTAAAACGACTTTTGTAATAATTCTATCCTTGTTCATAATGTTGGGATATGTGCGAGTGCAGTGTCATCTTATTGCCCTGGGGAACTGCAGTTTGGTTTCTAACTGATTTCCTTTGGTGTATTCACACAGGTTTCTATAAATGGGGCATCTGCCATCTTTTGTATATGAGGGAAAATAGTGAGAAGAAAGAGAAGTCAAGGAAGCCAAATGCTTATGCGCCTCCTCTTGAGCCCCTGCCCTCCACTAAAAACAAGGTTTGCGTCCTTTCCCTTACAGTTCTGAAAGGGATACAATGGCTGCTTCCACACACGTTGGAATCCACTTTCAATACTCTTTAGTGAACATTTGAAACTGATTTTCCATGTGTGGAACAAAAAATCCACTTCAAAAGGATTGCGAAAGTGCATTGAAAGTGCATTATTCAACGTGTGTGGAAATGGCCAGTGTCTGGCAATCACATTTAGGTGATTGTCAGCATTAAACTTTATTTCTCATTTTGTAGACTGTCACCAGACTTTGCTGCGACTGTCAACAGTGATGACTAAATGTTAACATTCAGCAGATTTGGGGCATTCAGTGTAGTATATATATGAATGTCCAAACCATGATGAACGTTAACATTAACTCATGAAATTTGAAATTGCCAGAAGAATTTAATGAATGCCAGCATTTACAGATGTAGGCCCTCTCTTGTCAGAAATACTCTGATTGCAGTTATACAATAAGTGACAGTCACCATTTATTTTCTTATGTAAAATATTTATATCCTATCTTTTCTGTGAAATATACAGTATGCAAGATGCTAAAACATGAAATATATAGCACTGTAAAATCAAATAGCAGTAATAAATGGATCAGAAGGCCACATCACAATCATATCAAGTAGCAGCAGCATCAAACAGCAATGGTCTACAAACCAGCAAAGCCCTAGCCATGCATTCCCATGCAAAGGATCCCAAACTGAGCATGAGTGCATTGTAAAAGCAGTGGGTGTCAGCACATGAAACCCACCCCAAATGTAATGAGACAGTATCCTTTTAAAAGAAATATGAACAGCCACCTGGAGCAAACGTTTTGCCATAGAGAACCTGATACCTCAGCAGCAGCCCCATTGTTTAACTCCATGGGTTTAGAGAGCATTCAAGATGTGGTGCCTCCTTTCCCCAAGGGTTAAGTGCATGGACTCAATATATCAGAACTGCAGGGCCATGGTGGAATTCAGCTATCTGGAAACATGGCTTGGAGCTTTCTTCTCTTCCATGCATGGAAAAGCCCAGTTTTGAGAAAAAAGGGATTCTGCTTGTCTCATTCTCTCTTTTCCACCCATCCACATTTTATGGGCACAGGAACTGATTTGCTGATTTGATAGTTAGTTGAATCACGTTAAAGTCACATCAAATAGGTTGGGTTCCCATGTGAAAACTTCAATAGGCCATTAACCTTCCAAATTTGACAAAGATCACATTTCTTTGTAACATACATGCATACTGTGTTATGATACTTGGATCCAATTGATATATCAAAGCTACAAAGGTATTATTTCTTTTCATGGAACCAGCTCAGAACTTGATTGTTACATTGTTACTTTACCATCAAAGGTCCACATTAAGTGGATCTGCTGACCCTGATCCCCAGGTATCCAGACTTCTGTCTCCTTGCAAACCCTCTGATCAATCAATCACCCATCTCTTGTTTTCCTAGCTCATACTCTAGCATCCCAGTTCCCAATACTATCCCAAATCAGTCCAAATTGATGGACATGTACTGTGTCCATATTAATTAGCTTTATTTACATTGTGTATAGGTAAGTTATAGTATAAAGATAGCATCCCAACAAGTGCTTTTTCCTTAATTTTTGACCTACTCACCCTGCTAACTACATTTGTGTTGGCTTCTTTCTGGCCCTTTCCCTTGCCTCCTGTGTGACCTTTACTTGTGCCTGTTCTCATGGGTTCCTTAATTTTGCCTGTATTCCTGGCCCCTTTTTACTGCCACCCTTGCATCTGATGTGCCTGTGCTCCAGGCATCTTTTTTTGGTTTGTGAGTGCACTTAGGTGCTATTCTTGCATCAATTGCTTTTGGGCTTCGGGGACCATTCCATGGACCCTTTGCTCTTCAGGACAGGTTGTATAGTTTAACTCAGCACCCACACCTACACATACACTAGTACATTTAGGAACATCTGGACATAGCCACAAATAGGAAATATGTGCTGTTTGTTGGCTATGGCTGTGTATCATCTATAACTGCTGCTAATAGAGAGTATCCACAGTGAATATTCCTCTGTTTTGCTATGAGTTTTTAATTATATGCTTTTTAGTCTGTACCTTCATAGCTATCCCATTATTTGTCTGTTTAGTAGTAGTAAAATCCCATTACTGAACTTGAGTACTGAGTCGTTAATTCCCCATAATTACATTAACAGTTAATTTTTATTTTACTTTACTTATACCCTACCTTTCTCCCCAGTAGGGAGCCATTCAGGTAATACCAAATGCTTTCCTCAATAAAAGTGCCTCAGAAGATGTCTGAAGATTAGGATGGATGGGATTAGGCTCAATAACTGAGAAAGCCCTGCCGCATTGGATCTCTTTACTCATGGTTGCTAATATATGCAGAGAGAGGAGGTCCTCAGCAGAGGATTTATGGTAGACATATATGGGCCATTTCCACACAGTTTACCTTTTGCCGGAACACAACGTGTTCTCGCGTGAAATCGCGCGATAACAGCGTGTTCTTGCGTGAAACCGCACGAAAACAGCATCTTTCTGGTGCGATTTCGTGCATGAAAACACTGTTCCGGCAAAAGGTAAGCTGTGTGGAAACAGCCATGGTCTGAGGGAGTCCTTCATATACCTTAGTCCTAAACTATTTCCAGTGCAATCAATACTTCAGTCTAAGTCCACTGAGCGCAATGGATTTGGACTGGTCTGTATTGGAGTAGGGCTGTGGATCAGTGCTTTGCATTCAGCAGGTCACAGGTTCAATCCCCAGTATCTCCAGGTAAAATGACTGGGTTGGAGGTTATGCAAAAGACCCGAGACCGTGTCAGAATACACAGTGCTGACCTTGGTAAGCTCATGGTGTGATTCACTACAAGGTAGCTTCATGTGTTCGTGTGCACAGGATTGCAGTGTTTGGCTTCAATGATGTGTCTCTGAATTTGGGGGCAATATTTGTCCAGGATCATTTACTTTGTCTCCCTCCACTATTGTTTCTCAGCCACACTCATTCGTTCAGTGCAATAATGACATTTCTTTTTTGTCCTTTCCACTCCCTTGAAAATGGAATGTGTTGGGAATAATTTAGACAAATCAGAATAAAGTAGCTGGTAATTTCCATTATCGTGCAAAGTTAGTGCTGCAGCACACCTTATTATGGCCCACAAAGATTACTTTGGAAAATGTCAATGTTATGCTTTTATTTTCAGATGGATTCTAGGGGGCTTGGAGGTGGGAACTTTCTTAATACCATCACTATTAAATATCAAAACAAATCAAACCTAGCTGGCCTGCAGAACGCATTAGAAAAGATTAATAGGCCTCACCACAGAGGCAACATTTTGTTCCATTTCCAGATTTTTCAAGGTTATAACAACAACTAAGTGATAAAAGAAGAATAATGATAACAGAGTTTGAGATCAGCTAATGAGCAACTCTACAAAGGAAGACTGAATGAAGTTTATATAATCTCACATGCCAGAAAACTTCATAACCAAATTTTGTAATCTGTAAGTTTAGTAAACACAGGACAATAAGAGGCAGATAGGTAATTTTCAGGACTGACAAAACCATCAATTCACCAGTTCATTGTCATCAAGACCCATTCCCCCCATTCCTGTCACCCTCCCTCCAGCAGCCAGCAGAGTAGTGGATGGTGGTAAGCCCTGGTTGGTGGTAGGAGATTTCCCACCCTGACTGGGGGAATGGTAAGCCTAATGTGGCCACATCTGTGGATCCTTAAATTTGGAGATTGAAGCTGTAAATAGACAAGACAGATTTTTCTGCAAACCTCAATATGCCCCAGGTTTGCAGAAAAATCTGAAAAAAGATCTAAAAATTATTCTTAAAAATTCTAAAATATCTTTTAATAAGTCTAAATCTAAAAAAAACCCTATTGACATAGCAATGCTCTAAATAAATAATGCAACTCATTGAATGACTATGCGTCTGTCATTCCCTCTCCTTCTAATGTACCTTGTGAAGGTGAAGTGGAAGAAAAGAGAACCATGAATGCTATAGGAAGGATGGAATAGTGACATATTTTCCAATTCTGGCCTCAGATTACATCTAAATTTTACTCATGATATTTCTATGTGTCAGCTGAATAGGTTATATGACACTTCTGTAGGTCAACAATTTATCTGATTAATAGTACAATCCTAAGCAGAGTCACACCTTTCTAAGTCCACTGAAATCAATAGGCTTAGATGGGTGTAAGTCTGTTTAGGATTGCACTAGAAATTACAGTGCAATCTTCCAGATCAGCTACATGGCAGTTCCACAAACACTAAGGAAAAGAGCTGCAGCATGTTCACTTTAACCCCCTAGGTTTAAATTTAATTTTTCGATGGAGTTTGTTTGACCCTTGCAAACTCGGTTAAGAGCCTAGGGGTTATACTGGATTCAATGCTACTACTAGAAAAACCAGTTAAGACAGCTGCAAAAAATGCTTTCTACAACCTCACTCTAGCCTGGAAGATGGCTTCTTGCCTTGATGTTGTTGACCTGGCCACCTGGATTCATGCTATGGTAACATCAAAACTTGACTACTGTAATGCACTGTACATAGGTCTCCCATCTAAGTTAACTAGAAGACTCCAATTAGTGCAAAATGCTGCAGCCTGACTGTTATCAGGAGCGAGCAGAAGCATGAATATCACTCTCATTTTGCAGTCACTCCATTGGCTACCTATCAGTTACCATGCTCGGTTCAAGGTATTGGTTATCACATACAAAGCTCTTCACAGCCTTGATCTGGCGTACCTATGGGACCGTCTCCCTCCCTATGTTCCTCCACGGCAACTTTGCTCATCTGAACAGGTTCTCCTTCAGATGCCATGCTGCACATTGGTGAAATCAACAGCAACTTGTACACTGGCTTTTTCTGTGGTGGCCCCTTCCCTGTGGAACAGCCTGCTTGAGGAGGTCAGGAGAGCCCCCACTCTCCTAGTTTTCTGCAAATGAGGCAAAACTGAATTATTCAAAAAGGCTTTTGTACTGTAGGGAGGGGTCTCAGTTGCTCCATTAATGAGTTAGAGACCATAGACTTCACCCATAGATTTCATTGCTATGTTGCCTTACATACTATCTTTTGCTTTAAATATGTGCTCCTATGTCAGCCCTAGAATTGCTTATGTTCTGTTTCACATTTCTTCAACTCTGTATTAGTTTCTTGCTAATGTTACATCTTTGTAAACTTGTCTTTATTTACCCTATGGCATTATTTATGAA
Organism: Eublepharis macularius; assembly: GCF_028583425.1. Classification (NCBI taxonomy): domain Eukaryota; kingdom Metazoa; phylum Chordata; class Lepidosauria; order Squamata; family Eublepharidae; genus Eublepharis; species Eublepharis macularius. Next base: position 137,512,066 of record NC_072794.1, read on the forward strand.
ATTGTCCTTGATACTCTCTGTGCTAATCTCACACTATGTAATCAGTCTTGAGCCTCAGTGAGAAAGGCGGACTGTAACATAGAGTGGAACATATACTAGGAAACACTAACTTGCAGGTAAGCACAGAAACAAAAACAATGGATTCTGATGTCTCTAAACTAATGTGCAGAGTATGGGAAACAAGTAGGAGGATCTTGAAGTCCTAATACAGGAAGGGGACTATGACATAATAGGCATTACTGAAACTTGGTGGAATGACACTCACAATTGAAATTCTAGGATTGAGCAATACAACTTGTTTAAAAGGGATAGACAAATAAAGAAGGAGGGAAGAGTAGCATTATATGTAAAGGAGGTATATACTTGTGAGGAAATAGATGTATCTGAGCATGGAAGTTCAGTTGAGAGTGTCTGGATAAAAATAAAATGAGTAAGAAATAATAGTGATATTATGGTATAACAAATTATCCTATTTGTTATCCTATAACAAATTACAAAGTTCTTAAGGAGACAGGATACAGTGGTCACTGGAGATTTCAATTACCTGGATATCTATTGGAAGTCTAACTCTGCTAAAAGTGAAAGGTCAAATAAGTTCCTGAATTGTCTTGCTGACAACTTTATTTTTCATAAAGTGGAGAGGGAAACAAGAGGTTCTGCTACATTGGACTTGATACCAACAGAGACGAGCTGGTTGACGAAGTGAAATTGGTGGGCACCCTGGGTAGCAGTGACCATGTAATTTTGAAATTTACAGTCTTGGAGAAGGGAAAAGCTGTACATAGTCAGAGGTATAGGTTAGACTTCAGGAAAGCAAATTTTAAGAAACTGAAAGTTATGCTGGGTAGAATCCCATGGTCAGAGATACTTAAAGAGAAGAGAGTTCCAGAGAGGTGGGAGTTTCTTAAAGGTGAAATATTGAAGAAACAATCACAAACTATTCCTATGAGAAGGAAAAGCGGGAGGAGCCTAAAGAAGCCAAGGTGGCTCCATAACAGTTTTCTAACAAGTTGAGAAATAAAAAAGAGTCATTTAGGAAATGGAAGGAGGGCTTTATAACCAAGGAGGAATATAAATAAATAACCAATGCTTGTAGGGAGAGAGTTAGAAAAGCTAAAGCTCAGTATGAGTTTAGGCTAGCAATAGATGCTAAAAACAACAAAAAATGGTTCTTTGCTTATGTTCAAAGTAAGAAAAAGAGCAAGGACATGGTAGGCCCAGGGCTCATTTCGAGGGGGAACGTGCAGGAATGTGGTTCCGGCAGTTCCCCAAAGAGGTCACATGTCAGGTGGCCCCGCTCACCTGACTCTCGGCCATTATGGGCCTGTTTTGTCTTGGATTGGGGCTGAAATGGCCCGGATTAGGCCTCTGTTGGGTGGTGGATCACTCTCCTGCTCAACAGTGGCCAGATCCTGACCATTTTGGGCCCCTTTTTGGCCATTTTCAGCCCCTTTTTGCCATTTTGGGCCCAATTTTGGCCCTGAATGGCCAGGATTGGGTCCAAAACAGCCAGGATAAGTGATGCCAGGGGGTGTGGCATATGCAAATCAGTTATGCTAATGAAACATTTCTAGTGATGTGGCATGTGCTAATGAGTTATGCTAATGAGTTATGCCAATGATTAGTTATGCTATGTGCTAATGAGTTATGCTAATGAGTTATGCCAATGAGTTCCTCCAGCTCTTTTTCTATGAAGTTACCCCTGGGTAGGCCCATTGCAGGGACAGGAAAGTAAAATTGTAACAGGCAATGAAGAGAGGGCAGAACTGCTCAATTCCTACTTTCCCTCAGTCTTCTCCTTTGAGGGAAATGGTGCTCAATATGGCAATAACAGAACACATGTCGGGGGGAAGGGAGTTATAGCCTAAGATTGGCACAGGGCCAGATGCATTGCACCCAAGGGTACTAAGATGTGATTTCTGAGCCTCTGTCCATCATTTTTGAGAATTCTTGTAGAACAGGTGAGGTGCCAGAAGATTGGAGGAGGGCAAATATCCCTATCTTCAAAAAGGGGGGAAAGGAGGATCCAGGTAACTACTGACCCATCAGCTTGATGTCCACACCTGGAAAAGTTTTAGAGCAAATCATCAGTCTGTCTTTGACCATTTAGGAAGGATGGCTGTGATTACTAAGAGCCAGCATGGGTTTCTCAAGAACAAGTCATGTCAGACTAACCTTATCTCTCGCTCTCTTTTTGAGAAAGTTGGTAAAATGTGGCTTGGATCCTATTACTGTTAGGTGAATCTGTACTTGGTTGACAGATCACACCCAAAGAGTGCTTGTTAATGGTTCCTTGTCCTCTTGAAGAAGAGTGTAGTGTGCCTCAGGAAAAATCAAATGCATAATTATAGGATGAGGGAGGCTTATCTTGGCAGTAGTATGTGCGAAAAGGATCTAGGGGTCTTAGTAGACCATACACTGAACATGAGTCAGCAGTGTGATGTGGTAGCTAAAAAGGCAAATGTGATTTTAGGCTGTATCAACAGAAGCAGTGTCCCGATCACGCAAAGTGATGGTATCACTCTACTCTGCTCTGGTTAGACCTCACCTAGAGCATTGTGTTCAGTTTTGGGCACCACAACTAAAGAAGGATATAGACAAGCTGGAGCAAGTCCAGAGGTGGGCAACGAAGATGGTGAGGCATCTGGAGACCAAGTCCTATGAGGAAAGGTTGAAGGAGCTCGATATGTTTAGCTTGGAGAGGAGATGAATGAGAGGTGATATGATAACTGTCTTCAAGTACTTGAAGGGCTGTCATAGAGAGGATGGTGTGGAATTGTTTTCCATTGCCCCAGAAGGTTGGACCAGAACCAATGGGTTGAAATTAAATCAAAAGAGTTTTCGGCTAAACATTAGGAAGAACTTCCTGACAGTTAGAGCCATCCCTCACTAGAACAGGCTTCCTCAGGAGGTGGTGGACTTTCCTTCTTTGGAGGTTTTTAAGCAGAGGCTAGATGGCCATCTGACAACAATGCTGATTTTGTGAACCTAGGCAGATCATGAGAGGGAGGACAGGAAGGGTTACATCAGTGCTTAGTTCTTGTGGCCCCTTCTTACATGCCCAGGACAATGCCAATTGCCACCTTGGGATCAGGTAGCAATTTCCCCCAGGCTAGTTGGGCTATGGATCCTGACAGTGTTTTGCTATCTTCTGGGCATGGAGCAAGGGTCACTGGGTGTGCATGAGGGAAGGGGAGGTAGTTGTGAATGTCCTGCATTATGCATGGGGTTGGACTAGATGACCCTGGAATAGGGTTGTCAGCCTCCAGGTAGTGGCTGGAGATCTCCTGGAATTACAACTGGTCTCCAGGTCACAGAGATCAGTTCACCTGGAGAAAATGGCTACTTTTGGGGGTGGACTCTATGGAATTATGCCATGCCAAGGTCCTTTCCCTCCCCAAACCCCACTTTATCCAGGTTTCTCCAGGTTTCACTCCCCAGATCTCCAGATATTTCCCAACTTGGAGCTGCCAACCCTACCCTGGAAGTCCTTTACAAACCTTATGATTCTATGATTCTATAAATGACATAAAATAAATAAATAACTTTAATTGTAAACTAATATGCTGTCTGTATTTAGTATGTGAGTTTATATATATAAATTGGTAGTGGCCATTTCTAGCACCTCTGCACTTAGGAAAGAATAGGATTATAAGCAATTTTAAAAAACAATTCAATCCCACTGGGCTTTCAAAAAAGGGGCAGAGTTTTGATAAGGGAGGAAATGTACCATGAATTATAAGCTATTTTCAAACTTTTCAGTGATGTGAGGACTCTAATTTAAATCAATGATAACATTTCTTATTCTTTCAGGGGAAAAAAATCTGCAATAAATTGTTGGTAGGTTTTGAGACTCCAGGCAGTTGCTTTCCTCTTTTTCAACAAACAGCTTCAGTTCCACAGATATGTTAACATTTGTTACAGTTGCTGTTAGGAATGAGAGATAAAGCAGGTGGTCTGTGCCTTTAAGGCTGCAATCCAACACAGAGTTAGACTAGTTTAATCTCACGGATTGGAACAGGTTTAGGTATGCATAATTCTGCATAGGATCAGTTGCGTGGCTCCAAGTAAAGGAAAGTGATTGGAAAGGGAGCTGAGAAATAACAATGTGCATATGTGAATCAATTCTTAGTAAGAGCTAAAGATACCTGCAAATATCCAAACACAATGATATGGGCTTCAAAATGTTCAAGCTTAACCACTACTGCCTCTAGATCTCCATAGGGCGCTCTTAAAGTGTGCAGGTTGGCTGCTTTTGGTAAACAAACTAATAATGATCATGGAGCATTTCCAGCTTTCTGGATATACTGAACTGCAAATAATCTTGATTGTGGAATATAGAACGAATCCATTTCTACTTGATAGCCCACTTAGTTCTGGGTGATAATTTTAAATATTCAGGGCCAAGCTGAATGTGCTCATATATACATGGCTGCTGCCAAAATTTAATATCAAACACTTTCTGCCTACTAGAAGAATTTACCTTGTATCGTGCCTTGCAACTTTTCTTGTGTTTCCACTTTCTTGTGTGTGTTTTCCCACTGTACTGAATTCATAGGGTAGCTTTTATTTTATTTAATTTTTTTATTTAGAAAAGCTTCATGCCTCCTCTCCAGGAACCTGCTTAAGGCAGCTTAAAAGCAATAAAAACGTTAAAAGATATTAATTAAAATCCAGCATTAGGGGGGGAAAGTCCTACACCATACTATTTTTAACAAAACTTTTTTCCACACCCTAATCCTACTAACCATAGCAAAAACCTTAGGAGGGGGGAGTGGAAAGGCTGGTGAACTTCATCTCCTCTAGAGTGGGTTTAGGGCAGAGGTCCTCAACCTTTTTGAGCTGCAGGTACCTTTGGAATTTTAACACAAAGCAGTGGGCACAGCTGCAAAATAGCTGCTTAAGGAGGCAAAGCCGACCACAAAATGTAAGGAAGCAGTCATTACCATCACTAGGAACTACTTGGATAAACACCAAACTAGAATTTTATTAAAATACAGTATTTATTTATGACTGATTTATAAGATTTGTGACTGATTTATCTATTTAAACAATTGCCCACTGAACAGAGCAGTCATGCAGCAAGGAAGAGGGGAGCTTAACTGAGTCAGGCTGCTTGAGAATGTGCATGCACAAAAAGCTGATGGCACTCTACTGCATGGTTAGGAAGGGATACAGTACAGCAACTTGCCAAATAGCTACAAATGGGTCAATGAACTGTCAAACCCATCATCAAAACATAGCCTTCTTGTTTGGGACCAGCAAACAGCATCTGAGCCAAACTGATGGGTGATTGAGAATCCTGCTTTTAAACTGGAAGTGGTGGCGGCGGCAGATCAGCACCTGTAAGAAAACACCCCATAAGCATGAATATGGACACATCTAAACTGTATGGATGTAGGCAAACAATCTGCCAAATGGTTCGTTCTCAGATTTTGACTGGCAATCAGGATGTCAACCAAGCTGGGAGATGATCATGCATTTTTTGCCGAGAACGCTGAAAGCCCTTTGTTTCCCTTACATGAAAATGTGGCCATTTCCAATTATAGCCTGTTGCTGCCACCTTAAAAAAACCAAATCATTACATTGAAAGTGTAACAAAAGAGGGGGGGAAAGAGAAAATGTAAAACCATTAAAATGTCTATATTAAAAGCTTCTTGGTCTGTTCCCCCCCCCAACTGTCATCTCACCTTGATGTCATTTTAGTTTTGAGATGATATGCTGAATTCTAATTTGTCTCCAGTAGTTTAGCTAAGTGTATCCATCTTTCTGAGCCTTATCACTCAGTTCAGCTACATTTCATTTTTAATCTCTCTCTAACTTCAAACAATTTTTCCTTTTCCTGATACCTAATTAGCCTGCCTGCTTTAGATAATCATGTGAGGTGTTCGTGCGTATGTTATATCCCCAAAGTGCAAAACTAAATCTCTCTTTCTTCTGAAAGGATACGTGGGGGGACTGTGGCAATTAGCCTTTAGCAAACACACATTTGGAAACCTCTGTACAAATATAAGCAGACCTGGGAAGTACAACTGACCCAGAGATGGAACTGGAAGAGGCAGGAGCAAATGCATTGGAGAAGATAAATATCAGCTAGCAAAAGGCCTATTATTGCAGCCCCCTGTAGGATTCCTTTCAGTGAAAGTTGTGCCATCTATTGTCAGGGACCTGAGAAGGGTTTGCCTTCATCACAATAGTGTACTGTACTTTACTTTCCCCCACAAGAATATATCTAAGTGATTTACTTAAGGGCAGGACAGCATGGTATAAAATTGGGGAGTGGATCTCCAGTGAATTATTTTATGAACAGCTATGGGAGCCTCCAGTTTGAATCAAGACTGTAGAGGAAGGAGAGTTTAGCCTGCAGTTTGCTCAAGCTTGTATCCTTCCCCCACCACCCAACAAGCTACTATTTTCTTCAATGGGGGAAACATGGACTACCCATCTCAACTTTTTCTGATCTTCATGAAGAAGAAAGATAGGGGTGATGGAACTATATTTGCTTCCATTCTTTGCTTCTTATTGCATTGCTCTACCTTTTCATCTGCACAACCCCATTCTGGCTTCTGCTTCCTGGGATATAACAAATAATGTTGTGAAGTTACTCTTATATATGGTACGGAAGGGCTGAAGGTAGATCAACAAAGAGTGGGGACTAGAGACCCATAAAATTGGGAAAATCATATGATTTAGGGCCTATCTCTCTGTATTATGTTTTAATCATATCCTCCCTGAGTCCATTTGATCAGAGACAGGCACTGCAATTTTGGTGCTGGGAAGTCTGTTCCTAGTGACAAGTGGCCAATTTGGAATGAGACCAAGGGTACTTAATCATGGAGGATTAACCTCCCCCAGTGCCATTTTTCGAACCTGAAACTTACTTATGGGTTTTCTTCAACGGGGCAAATAGCATCCCGTCATGTGCACACAGCCATTTCATGTCAGGAAATCAACACAGCATGAAGGATTAAACTCCGTTTCCCCATGCACCATGATCTCAATAAAATAAACCTGTGTACACCTGTGAATTTAGTTCACAACACAGAACTTGTAACACACATCTGGTGTTGTGGACTTCATATGATCATATGTGGTCATCTTGAAGGCATCATATGATCTTTGGATTGGGTGAGCCAGGGTGATGCAGGAGGGGAAAATCTTTATCTTAGGGCCCATGGTGACTCTCAGCAGCCTTGACTGAAGGAAATTAAATTATAGGGAAATTAAAATTATATATATACGGAGGCCCAGATCATGGTGGTTGCCAGGTCCTTGTTTTTCTATCTTCAACAGGCCAGGCAGCTCGTCCCTTATCTCTCATCCTGTGACTTGACTACAGTGGTCCAGGCAATGGTCACCTCTAGGTTAGACTACTGTAATGAGCTCTATGCAGGGCTTCCCCTGAACTTGATCTGGCAATTACAGCTGGTGCAGAATGCGGTGGTGCGTGTCATCACAGGATTGCCGATGCATGAGCATATAATGCCGGCACTGTGTCAGCTGCACTGGCTACCGGTGGAGTACTGAATCAGGTTCAAGGTTTTGGTATTACCTATAAAGCCCTATGCGGACTGGGACTGGCATATCTGTGGGACTACCTCTCCCCATATGAACCCCAGAGGACTCTCCGCAATCTATATAGTGTGTGTCAAACATACTTTTTAATGCTACAGTTAACAGACGTGGGATCATTCCAGTGAATCATTCCTCAGTAGCATGTGAAATTAAATCACATTTCTATGAGCGCTCACAAGTAGAGATGGGCATGATCAGGAAAAAACCCGAACACAATGTTCGTTGCTCATTGCCATCCATGAACAGGGATTCACAAACATTGACGGACATGACATGTTCACGAACATGTTCGTAGTTGGAGGTTCATGGGAGCCAGAACAGCCCCCTTGGGATTTAGCTGAACTTGAGCCGAGGAAAGGAGAGTCCAAGGTCTCTCATGTCAGTTTCTCTTCACAATGGCAAAAACTGGACTGTCTGCTGGAAGCTACTTTGAGGGGTTACAAACTGACTTTCCCAATGTCCAATACCCACCAGATTTGCAGGGGAAATAGTCCTCACTGTCCTCTGAAGACCCCCCCCCCAAATTTAAGAGAGATTGCACCCGAGAAAGGCATGATCCATGGCTCCCCCTTTCATGTCATTTTCTTTTCAGAGTGGAAAAAACTGGACTGTCTGCTGGAAGCTACTTTGAGGGGTTACAAGCTAGAAGGAAAGCCAGAAGGAGTTCAGACAGAGTTCAGACAGTCCATGCCTATGTTGCCAGGGGAATTGATTGAAATGCGCCAGACTGTCTGGCTTTACGAACAGCTGACGAACGCCACGAAGAGGGCTTGGAACGAACACATGTTCGCCAGGAATGAGGCCTCACGAACAGCTTGCTTGCGAACAGTAGATTGAGCTGTTCATGGCTTTTTTTTGTTCGTATTGCTGTTCATGCCCATCTCTACTCATAAGTCACCTGAGTGTCCCAACACATAAGACAGCTCATACAAGCTGTTGCCTTTTTAGAATTACGTATGAGTTTGGAGTTCAAAGTCCAGTGAATCAGTTCTTTCAGAATTCAGACACATTTTGGAAAGTGAGGGTTTTTTTGGTGACTTACAGTGCAATCCTAAGAAAGTTACTCTTAACACTGCCATGTCTCCTGGTGGGGGCATGGGTCCCTGCTCCCAGCCTCTGCTCCCTGCTGCCACTCATCTGGATGGAGGGGGGGAAAGGCCTTGGGAAAAGGCCCAGGAAGCAAAAAATCTCCCAGGCCAGCATGCAGCAGGTGCGCTCCTGCTGGGAACGATGATGTCACTTCCGGACATCTGTTGACAAACCCTGCTCTCTGTTCCTGCAAGTCATGAAAGAATTGGGATAATTCTGGAAAACCTATACAATAAACCAAGGGTCCCCAAACCTTTTGAGCCCACAGGCACAATTGGAATTCAAACACAGTGTGGTGGGTGCAGCAACAAAATGGCGGCCACAAAATGGCTGTGGCAGGAGGCAGAGCCAGCCACAATGGCTACTACAGCTTACCTTCAGTCACACACAGAAGATCCTTGTTCTGTGGAAGCAGCTTCTGCCAAAGCGATATTGTTAAAAATCTGCACAGCCAATCAAATCTTCAATGACCAATGAGAAGCCATGCTTGTCAAAAACCCCATTTGGTCCCACCCCTTTTCTAAAAACACTTGGTGGGCACCAGGAAAGGTATTGGCGGGAGCAATGGACTCCATGGGTATCACGTATTACGTTGGGGATCCCTGCAATAAACCTTTTGTATTATTTCTCAATTGAAAGAGGAGACTTGAAATCTTCCAGTTTATCAATGTGAGAAAAGGAAAGTCAGAAGACTCCCCTCCAATTAAAAAGAGCTTCCTTTTTTTTCCCTTGGTACACGCATGAGAAGTAGTAACACAATGATAAACCAACTTAGAGAATTGGGCATTTTTTTCTTTTCCACTGAGCAGCAGCAAAGAACAAAGGGAAATAGTTGCCTAGAGAAAACTGCAAACTCATAGTTTTCAGATTATATTTTTGATGTTATGATTAGTAAAATGTAAGCAAGAGGAAATGTATAATCATTTGCTAGTGAGATGCATATTTGTGATTGTGACTCCTTTTTGACAAGTTGCATGATGAATTTTCTGTGCAATCAAATTTTGTCAGTTTTTCTCCACAGTGTGCCTGAAGGGGCAGAAAGAGAAAGCAATGAGAACATACCCCATGTGCAGCTCCCCCCTCCCCCCTCCCTGCCTTGGAGAATGACTATGTATTACAAAGCAAACATGGGATTCTGAACTTTATCGCAATTCTAATGTGCAGCAATATCCTTTGGGAAATGTAGTTCAGGACAAAACGAGGAATTACATTTCCCAGAGTGCACTGAGAACAATAGATGCTGTATGGGATATGGAGAAGAAAAGGAAGGATAAAGGAGAGATGCCTTTTCCTATGTCTGTGGGGCTGGCAAGCTGGCTGCCTATACCGTTGCATACACCTGTAGCAGCAGCTTATAAATTGGAGAGGGGAAGGAGCAGCAAGGATGTTATCATGCTCTTTGAATGCTGTAATACCCCAGTTTGAAGGTGAACAATGCCAACAATACAGCAACAAATATGTTTTAGTAAACCACGTCATGCAGACTCAAGTGGAATATAATTCTCAGAATTTCAAAACCCAGTATTAACTTGATTGCATTTCAACACAGAACAGCTACTGTTCATTACCATCACATCTTGATGGAGATGCTCTAGTGTTAGATGCACATTTGATACACATCAGCAGTTGGTACCCACAGTGAGGAAATTGACATTATGGATATGGTAAATACTATTAAATAGGCACAGTTGGATAGCTTTGCCTACATTGAAAAGACAACAATTTTTCAAGTTCGTTGGTTTGATTTTATTTTTGAATTAAGTAGAATAAAAAAAACTTGCACTGTTTAGTGAAAAAGGGAAGGACATTGAGGATTATTTGCTTACATATTGGTTCATTTAGGCTGTATTTTGTTACTAGCCATCCTAAATCAGAGACAATATTATTATAATCTAGACTGACACCCCCCACCCCCGAATAACAGGTTGTAGATTTCTGCCCCATCAGCACTTCTGTATTGTATTTTAAAGCATTTGTCCATTGGACCTAGAGCTCTCCGAAAGGCACCTTTTGTTGTTCAGTATGAATAATATATACTGTCTGCAAGTGCCCCATTAGTGTGGAAGTGCAGAGATGTTTTTGAAAAGAGTAAATGGCCAGTGAGAATATTACCCGTTCCGAGCTGATAGAGAAGGCAGCCCACTGATTTATTTTTGAAGTTCCTTTAGTAAGGAAAGCGACATGACAATTTTGTGGGCCCCGACTGAGGCAAATGGCACGTCAAAGGGAATATAAATTTTCAGTAATAATGCAAAGTGCACAGACATAAATAGGAGATGTGGAGGCAGAATGTAATGTTGAGAGAACAGGAACTGCAGAGTTAGCATCTGGGCAAAACATCCTTTGTTTTTCACCCTACAGTGAGCACGGCAAAATAAGAAGACCATCGCCTCTTTGGGCTAAGCAGATAGGCAGCTAGAAATCAGGGGCGTTTCTGCGAAGGAAAGGAGCAATGGGTATTTCCCTTTAATCTCTTCATGGAGATTTGTATAAGTGATGGGAAAAGGTCAGATTTTGTTCCATTTTCCTGAAGAGCTTTTAAAGGATGAGATTATATGCAAAGGCAATCATTTCTCTGGAACAATATGAACCACTTCCTCCTTACGGCTGCCTTGACTAGTGCTGTTGAACCATCAGTTGCTTACCAGTTGAATAAATCTGAAAAAGGAGGCACAGAAGCTATGGGGCACATGAAGATATAAAAATGATGATTATTTCTTACAGAACCCTCCCCTAGAGCATTCAAGACAGAAACAGTCCTGTCAATTTCACACCTAATATTTAGCAGAATTTGGAATTTGGAAATAATAAATATAATATGTTTTCAGAGTATGTGTGACTGAGACCTGGGTGAGGGACGGTGAAATGGGTGAACTGACCCCCCCCCCCGGGATAATCGGTCCTTTATCAGTCTTGAACAGGAAGCCGGGGGGGGGGGGAGAGAGGGGAGGCGTGGCAATCCTTATCTGAGAGGGTTTCCCCTTCAGGCCACTCTCCATCCCTGAGATCTCTGGCATTGATTGTAAAGGAATGGTGTGGAATGCCGAAGAAAGTTTGGCTATCTGCTTGGTGTACTGACCGCTGAGCGCACCAGCAGATACCCTGCCACACCTGCTAGAGGTGGTCACTGGGTGGGCCTTGAAGTATCCCATCTTGACATCAGCAGTGGGTTTAATTTGTGTCTGTGACCTGGCAAAAGTAGCAGAAGTTGTTTCGTTATTATTATTCATTTATTATTATTTAATTGTTGTTGTTAATTTAGAGAAGAATAGAGTGATAATTGTGAAAACTTCTGAATAGTGGGAAGAGAGATTAGGAGACCAAAAATGAGGACAAAACCTCTTGAATTAATTTACACACCACTGCATTGAAGCAGTTGATCTGAAAAGGAAAAAAAAATACTCCTTCGATCTTAGCCTGCCACAGTTTAATTTTTCTTACCTGTTATGATGTTCTTGGAGACTTGCAGGAAAGACTGGCCTGGGATTTTTCCTACCATGACAGTGTAACTTACTCCAAATGCTCCGCCTGGCAATTGTGGAGAAGCAATGAGTGGCTGTTGCTTTCTGGAAGTTGGGCAGGCCTAGCCGAGCTGTAAGCCTCAACCAAAGCCTGTGTGTGAGGAAGAGCTATGAAAGAAATGGTTGCTGCTTGTCTGTTTTAACAGTTTGTCTTTAATTATGACTACCATGTCATAAAAAAGAAAATGCTGTTCTTATGCCTTCTGGAAAAATAAGCATTTGGGGTCTTGGGGTCTTAGACCAGCTTGCTCACGGTACTTCTCTTTGTATGTATGTGGAGGCATTATCATTTCCTTGCAAAAAAGGAAATAAACACTGCAATGAACTCTAGATACAATCTCCAATTTGATTAAGACCTGCTGTTATGGAATAATAAATTATCGACTCACAATTATACAGCTTCACAACCTTTTAAGATTGATTTTAGCCTGAGGCTAAAAGTGACTTCAGCACAGCTTAACAAGATTTAAGTTGATGATTGAGTGAAAACATTGTGAATAGCCATATCTAGACCCACAAATAACTTGGCAATGTTCTCTAAAAGAAACGTCCTGTTCTTTGCCTTACCGAGGCCTTTTCCACCTTTACATCTCTATTCATTTCCTCCTGCAAGTCACTCTATTTATGAAACTGATTGCAATAGGAAAGATTTATTCCTGTGTCTTCTAGTGCATGAGAGAACTAAACTGTATGGCTCCATCTATTACCTCAGCAGATGAAAAAGGTTAACTTTTTCATTTGACTTCCTGGCAACATGATGGATTTAACCTTTACAATACAAATATGGCATTTTACCTATACAGGTGTGGGAAAATCAACTAGAATGTCAAGCTTTAATCAATAGATTAAAACTTTAATTTCATGTTAAAATTTACTCTGAAAATATATCATATTTATTATTTATTTATATTTATTTGATTTACTTCATTTATACCCTACCTTTCTCCCCAATGGGAGACCCAAAGCAGCTTATATTGTTTTCCTCACCTCCTCTGTATCCTTACAACCACCCTGTGAGGTAGGTTAGCTTCAGGGTGTGTGGTTGACCCAAGATGACCAAGCAAGTTTCCATGGCAAAGTGGAAATTCCAATCTAGGGCTGTTTTCACACACCTATAACCCTCCACAAAATCATGCAAAACTCATGGAACGACGACGTCTTCATGGTGTGATTTCTCATCATGACTCCGTTCTGTGGCGCAATGACGTCAGAAATCACTCCATGAAACAGGATTATGATGGGAAATTGTGCCACGAAGATGTTGTTGTTCTGTGAGTTTTGAGCGATTTTGCGGAAGGTTAAAGATGCAAAACTCATGGAATGACGGCGTCTTCATGGTGTGATTTCTCATCATGACTTTGTTCTGTGGCGCAATGATGTCAGAAATCACGTCATGAAACAGGATCATGATGGGAAATTGTGCCATGAAGATGTTGTTCTGTGAGTTTTGAGCTATTTTGTGGAGGGTTAAAGACGTGTGAAAACGGCCACTGTGTCTCAAATCCCAGTCTGACATTCTAGCCATTCTAGAAGCAGCAGCAGATATTTTGCATTTCAGGGTCTAATGACCATAATTTTCCTGTTTGCAATGTACAACCAACAACTGAAGCTTACCATGCTTATCTGAAATAATTTGATATACTTAACCTGTCAATATAATCTGAAATTTGAACTTGTCTGCACTGCATGTACATTTTGACTTCGGGATGTTATGGTAATAGACATTATTTTATGTTCCCACACAAAGGAACAAAGATAATATTGCCTTGTAATTATTATGTGTTGTGAGAAGTACATTAGTTTAACTATCCTGAATCTATCAGCCATCAGTTTCATTGGTTGCCTCAAAATTCCAACGTTTTTAGCAAGGGAGAAAATGTTCTGTCTCTTGCTGGTTTCTCCAAACTATAATTTTTTTAAAAAAAATCTCTATTGCATGCCATCTTTTTACTGAAGTGAAAAATCCCAAACTCTTTTCTTCATAGGGAAGGTGCTCCAACACTTTGATCATTTTGAGCAGCCACCCCATTCTATACCTTTCCCATTTCTCTGGTATCCTTTTTGAGAAAGACATGAGCTAACCAACTGAGTGTAAGGTCACAATTCTTGGTTGGTACACGAAAGTACTTGTTCCCTATGAGTCAGCTGCTAGAGAGAGAGTTAATCATCATACCTATTTGACAGAGATACATAACATGTATAAAAAATGTCTGAACAACATGTAATTATCTTTCATCTTCCTGCATCAAACACGATTTCTTTCATGCTCGGAGGAGGAGCAGTAGATTTTGTTTTTTATGTATTCATTGCATCTTTCATTGTGAGTGGGCTTTCTGGATGCCTTCTTAGGGAAACTATATCATGACTCATTTCTCTGTTTTTATTGGAGGAGGGGAGCTTCATTGTGGGGGTTGCCTATATGAATCTGCCATCAAATTAGAATGTGAAGCTCCTGCAAAAATACTGTAGTGACCCAAAGATCTGTATTTTCTCAGATGCCCACATGCACCTCTTGCATGGCTGAAGGCTTGCTGGTATTAGTCCCCATTAAAATGATTTACTCCAGGAGGCTTATGTATCTTCTGGTTTCTGTAATGTTTGGGCTTTTTAAAAAATCTCAACAGCAACTCTGTCAAGTCTTTGGTGGCATCCTGATATGTTAGGTGGTGATAAAATTATTTTGGTATCCATGGCTGTTTTATCTCCCGAGCAATCAAAGTGGCTATTTGACAGGATATAAATTGAGGATAGTGTTTAGATGGGGTGAAGTGATGAGTGTGTCTTCTTCCCTGCATCATCTCACAGACCTTCCCCACCACTGTGCCACCAGGGTCAAAGATCAGAGTAAAGTGGAAGAGAACAGAGAGAGTTGGGATAGCGGGGGCACTGGAAGACGGAGAAAGAGAAGGCAAGCAATAGAAGTGAAAAAAGGAGGAATGAATGTGTGGGGACGGTGAGCCACAACAAACAGGAGATAAGGCTGCTCTAAACAGGAGAGGGCGGTAGAAGGCCTGAGTGCTGTGCCATGGGGCTTTTCTGTTGTACTATATGGAGTCAGTAAAAGTTCTGTGACTTTTGTCTGCATCTGACAAAGAGAACTGTGATTCTTGAAAGCTTATGCTACAATAAAGTTGGTTAGCCTTAAAGGTGCTACTGGACTCTTTTTGATTTTGTCTGCATACGCCTTGTCTTTCTTGTCTGCATTGGAGGGACCTTCAATGTGCTCCTACTTGAGTTGTCCACATGTATTTTAAATTTATTTATATTATTTATTTTAAAAACTTATACCCTGCTTTTCTGCCCTGATCAGGGTTGAGGGTTGTCATGTACAATGTGCATAGATTTTTCTGGAAATTCCTAGAGAGGTGTGATATCACTTCTGGATTTTCCTGAAAGTAATATCATGTCATTGCTAACAGGCCCTCCCGTATATCCCCACCCCACACAGCCTCTTGCTGTTTGCCAGGATAGGATAGATAATCCTATCAGGGCCACCAAGGCATCTAACAGAATAAAAAAAACATGTAAAATGTAAACATGTGAGATGGCTGTCTCACGGGTTGGCACCCACCTAATCTTAGAAGGTGGGGCCACCAGAAGTAAAGTCTCAGAAGATGATTATAGTGTTTGGCTTGGTTCATAAGGGAATAGGCAGTTCTTCAGGTATATTGGGCCCAAGCCACATAAAGCTTTGAAAGTCAACACCAGTACTTTGAATTGTGGAACTGGAAGTCATCATATATGGGCCAAGACTGGAATGATATGGTCCCTACAACCTACTCCAGTCACCACCATCCTGGCTGTAGCCGTCTACACCAATTAGTTTCTGAACCAATTAGTTTTCTGAACCGATTGGTTTTCAAGAGCAGCCCCATATAAAGCTCATTTATTTATTTATATTTATTTATAGTCCACCTTTCTCACTGAGACTCAAGGTGGATTACACAGTGCCAGTCAATACAATCAACAGCTAGTGTGTTCAGTGAACAGTACAAAAGGATATGGGTTGCAGAAATATGAAAACAAGCAAATCCAAATACAGAAATGAAACATTGCCAAAACAAAGCAAAAGTAATTAAACATGACATATATAACATGGAAACGATCCAGAAGGAGAATTTCTATGTCAACAGACTGTACCCAGAAGTACAATCTACAGTTCCTGTCCTTCTTCCAAAGGATCTCTACGAGACATTTCTTACAGTGCAGCCCTATTACCTGAGTAAAAAAGCCTTTCTAAATAATTTAGTTTTGCATATTTGCAGAAAATCAAGATACAGCCCAGAGCTGGGGGTCAATCCCCCAGGCAACCAAGGAGGTGGGCCTTCTGTAGCCACGTATGGCAGGTGGGTTCTGTTGGAAGCCGCTGCTCCTTTGCAGGGGCATGTGTGCTGCTGAGACAGGTACTGCATGATCCACTCTGTCTGGGGGACTGTTTCTTCCCCTACAAGCCCCGAGGCAGGGGTTCTGTCGGTTCCGCCATGTCTGGCGGGTGGTTTTTGTCAGCGGCTGTTCCTTAACTTTCATGCCCTGGGGTGGAGGAGGCTCCCACCCCGGGGAGTTAAGAATAACCTTCCCCGAATGAGGGAGACATCTGTTCAATCCATGCATGTGAAGGTTTCTGAACACTGTTTGGGGTCTCTGTCCCCTCCCTCCCCAGTCTCAGGGCTACTGCCTGACTATGGGACACAGCTTGGTGGGTTTGTCTGCTGAGGTCTCACATGCGCTTTTGTTTTCTTTTATTTACATGTGCGCATCTGTGCCGCCTGGCAAGGTGTCTGTGTGTCTGGTGGTTTAGGGCTCTCTTCCCCCAAATGTGGGAGGCATCCATCTATCCGTCTGTATGTCTGTCCATCTGTCCCACCCACCCTTGCACATCCTGGGGTGAGGGGAGACAGCCCCTGGGCATTTAGAATTTCCTCCCCCCAAGGAGAGTGCCACCATGTACGGCAGGTGGGTTCTGGTCAGCCAGCACCACTCAGAATGGGGACCGAGCATCTTTCTATTCTCGATGCTTCTCTCCCAACCAATGTGGGAAGGTGTCATAGTACAGCCTGAGCTTGACGAGTCCTCAGAGGAGGAGGAGCTGGAACAGCTGACACTTGCTGACAGCCTTGCTCCTCCTGAGGAGGAGCAGCCTGCCTCCCAGCAGCCGACCACAGCTGAACGGTCAGATGCTGAATCCCAGCCAGAAGCTCCCCTTCCCCACCCAGAGCCACCAGCTCAGACACAGCCAGCTTCCTTATCCCCTCCAACATCTCCAGACTATCGAGAGCAACGTCGGCGTAGCAGGGACAGAAGAGACTTACAGACCTGACGTCAATCTGCACGCCTCCGGGCTCTGAACAGGCCAGCCTTCTCAGAGGAAGGAGGGGCTTCAGAGGAGGAGACTTGAAGCAGCTGTGCGAGCTGACTGAATGCTCTCCGAGTATAAAAGCCAAAGGGAGGGGTCCTTTCAGTGTGGCTTCAACGAGTTCTCTAAGCTGCTACTGTACTGCCTGTGTTTGCTCCTTGGAACTGTCTCTCTGACCTCCGACCCGGCCTGTCCTCGACTACTCCCTTGATTTACGGACTTTGCACATTCCTCGCCTTGCCAGCTGGACCTTGTTACCTGTCAGCAGCACTCTGCAGCCTCAGCAGCCACTGGAAGCAGGACAGAAGGTATCCATAGGTGCCACCAGAACCCACACACCATCTCTGGTGGTCGTTCCTTAGAGCACATCTCGGGATAAATAGCGGGGGTTTGGAGAAACATCCAGCTCGTCCTCCACATCCCAAACTCTTGGGACTGTCCCTGCTTGCCATCCACCTCTCACTCCATCTTCCCAGCCGAGTTCCACAGCTGGTCCTTCGTCCTTCTCTGATCCAGCAATTCCCAGTCCTCGTTTCAGTCATGCACTCTGGCAGTACTTCCCTTCCCACCCTTCCCATTGATCTTCCCGATTAACGTATTGGAGGGTGGGTGGAGGACAGCCTGCTGAAGTCTCCCTGCAAGTTTGGCATCTCTGGGTATGAAGGAGGCCATTGAGATGTCCCGGGTTCTAATGAATCATGAATCTAATGAATCATTTCAGCAAACGTGTCAGTTTCATGGAATTTAATGAATTGCGATTCGTGGATTGCGACGAAACATGAAACTCTCATTTGATTTTTTTTCTGTTTCATGCCCATGTCTACTCCTGTAATCTACATGTAATCTGGGCAACTTGATGGTAACTCAGAAATGGATGTGTCCAGATGGGCATGTTTAGCACATATAACACCAGTTTTGCAAAAATTGAACTGGCTGTTTATCTGCTTCTGGGAACAATGGAATGTTTTGGTTTTAATCTTGAAAGACAACATATATGTTTAACAAATTAAGGTCAGCTGAACATGTCATTGATCTCTCCTTTCAGGAGTACATTTGACCTGCATGATCGATGACATCCTCCATAGCAGCCTCTACTCTTTGCAATGGTAAGTTAGAGGAATGTAGGATGCCTTCTCTGATAAGATGCAGAAAATTATGTCAACTTACCCAGTGCCAATGAGTCCTTTAGTGCAAATCAAAACAGTGCAAATCTGTCCTCCATATCTGGGATGACAGGAAGCTTGGCACAAAATCTGAAACATTTCCAGCTTGGAATTTGATAGTTAATATTCAAATGCACTTTTCAAAGTTGGTCCATTATTTATATTTTGAGAGCACTGTGCAAAATAAGTATTATTGGAGTTTGTTCTTAACTCTTTTTTGTGAAGACTGAATTATATGTTTGGGCTAATTTTAATCAGTCCTGCCTTAAATTTCAAAACGTGTGTGGGGTGGAGTGGAGGTAAGGGGAAGGGAGAATTTCTGGAGGCAGCTAAGAGCAGCAGCTGGTGTGTTTTCAAAAGAAACAAAGGAACTAATAAGGTTAAGTTGTTTTATAAAAAGGAAAGTAATGCAGAGTGTGATTTTATTTGCTTTGCCCATTGGGAACTGAAATTGCTGTGTAGGATAATAAGGAGCTGCCATGATCATTAGGCATTAACGACCACTTTCCAATGAGGTATTTAATAAGTAAATAATTAAAACAATGCAACCATTTACTGTTTTTGCCCCACTGATGAGGTGAATGGCTAGACTGTCCATAATAATTTGCCAGGTTAAAAAGTGGCAACTCTAATTAGGAGCTGTAAATTGTATTAAAGTTGTTTAATGCTACCTAAAATAATCCTAGTTGATTTATATGTCTATATTTTCTCAAACTGCAAATGCAGCTCACACAAGCTAGTTGAGTTCTTAGAACATTTTGGCACCCTTAAATGATTTAATTTTCTCTTTGGACAACTCAGAGATGAATTAGATTGTGATATTTACAATGCTAGCTACTCGCTCCCAGATGCCTGACAATATTTTTTGGAAGCTTACCTTTTAAAAGTGCCAAGAAGAATTTATACCTCAGGAATATTCTACCTACGTGACTGAAACAGGGGTTAATAGGTCAACAGCTGAACTGGTGCTATTAAAATGGTTTTTTTTTAAAGAAAAAGTTTATAAATTTAAAAGCATGCTCATTTTATATATATATTATGCTCCTTCTACCACTGAAGAATTTGATGGTGTTTTAACTGAGCAGAAGCTTGTGAGGAAGATGCTGGTGTAGCATAATGCCTAACACAGAAACCTACTGGGTACAATAGAATCATAACTAAAACCTTCTGTATAACAACAGAAACAACGGTGAATGATACGAGGATGCAAACTTTCCTCCCATTTTGTTTTCTTGACCTGAAACAGCCCTGGGAACCACTATTAGTCCCACTAGGGAAACTTAATGTGTGCTGATGGGCTGCATGTGTATTGCAGGCAAGTTTTCCCAGTGAGGCTCCCAAGGAACAGCAGATTAGCCCGTAAGGCCATCGGGGAAATTCTTGGCGGATTGATGCTTGGTGGGGGGACCTCCTCCTGGGACCTCCTCAACCCTGAGATAGCCCTGTGTGAAGTGGGAGGGAGTCACTGCAACTGCCATGTGGCAGCCTTTGTGGGGAGGTTTGTTGTTGCTGCAAGCCAGAGGCCCCCAATTCACACAAGCTGGGCAGAAGCCACAGCAAACCTGAACCTTCCTTTCCCCGTCACTGGGCAGGAGGAAGGAGGAAGGGCAGACCAGGATGGGGGTAGATCAGGGTAAGGCCCTTTCTAGGGCTGTTTGTACCTCCCAGTCGGACTGTGCTCCCCAGAGTTGTTTCAGATATGGAAAACTGCATGGGTGGGAGGATTAAGCAGCCTCTCTTCACCAACCATAGAACTGAGTAGAATTGGGTCCCCAAGAGGCACATAACTCCAGAACACAGCTTTTTAATGTATGACTTTAAGAGGCTTAGATAGCCCCACCCTTGCTCCAGCCTTAGAAAAGTAATTTACCTGCTCCATATTTACCATAGCTTACACACAAAAAGTATTCTGAGAGATGCACTATTCCCCAACACCAATTGGCACCCAGGTTCATATCAAGAGTCCCCTCCCCAGACTCCTGTAATTGTGTGATTTGATTACCTCTCCTTTGGGTGCTTGCCAGTCTAATACACCTGAATCACCAATCCTGCACTAATCCTGCAAATTCCTAGTTAAGACCTCCCTGGTCTTCCCACCACCAGATCTTTTTAAAGTACTTCCACCAACATCTATAGTGTGAAACTGATAAGAGGGTCCTTTTTTGCTGACCATTTTGAGAAAGCCCCCCTCCCCAATTTCTTGCTGTTCCCCTAAATGACTGTTTAACTCCACATTGCCATAAGGCAGGGAACTACAGTGTTGGCAAATCTTGTTCAGGGCATGCAGGATGGCTTTAAATGATCTTTCTGCCAGTCCACTCCACTGGCTGGGATAAAACTTGCTTCCAATCACAGTCAATAACTGGCATTCATCTTTTCTGAAGAAGGTGGGAGCAAATTAATTTATTGTTCAGTATTACTTTAAATATCGAGCCTCCCCAGAATGACGACTATAATTTGTAACATCTAGACATGTTGTCTCTTTAGAACTATAAGCATCAGGACAACAATGGACCACCTATTTCTTTCAGCCCTGATTTCATGTTGCGTTTGTATGAGTTTCAGCATGATTCTTCATGCTGTCCATCAACGTATGTTTGGACAGTCCGCAGTACTACATGCAAGACCACAAACTTAGTTCAAGTTAGAATTAATCACTGCTACCACCACTGGAGTTGCCGACTTAAGCCTGAGACATTTCTAAAAATATGGGGACAGTGCCTGGGGGAGGGGGAAGTTGGGAGAGGGAACTCAGTGGGAATGCAGTGCCATAGAGTTCATCCAATGTAAAGCTGCAATTTTTTGCAATTTCCTCCAGGGGAACTGATCTTTGTAGTCTGAAGATCAGTTGTGATTTTGGGAGAGCTCCAGACCCTGCCTGGGATGTCCACCACACTGTGTCAGCCCAGCTTGATACAGAGCTCTGAAACAGTTCATCATCTCACAGGTAAAGGCTTAATTAAATGTTACAAACGAATCTGTTTCAAAGAAACCTGATGGCCCATTTTACAGCTTCTTCCTTTATGCACAAATGGTGAAATTACACATATAGTTTGGAGGAAACAAGTCTAGCTACAGTAGTCGGCTTTGAAAATACTGCTTATAATATTGATAGACATGATAGTAGCATATAAATATCTCTGAGAAAAGGAAAGGTGTGCACAAAATGCATTTATTTTTAACTGCCAAGCATTTGTAGCATTTTGGAATAGCAACAGGTCAAATAAGAATATGTGATCAGAGATCTTGGTATGTGTATAAATAGTTGCAACAAACACATTTCACAACTCTTCTTATAGAAGGGTTGTAAGCTCCATTCCTATCTCAAGTCAGTCTTCATCAGAGTTCCTCTTACCTACAAAAAAAATATATTGCCAAAAACCAATCTCACAACTATGAAGCTTATAATATATAAGCCTTAGTGTTCTCTCCCATTGGAAGAAATATGTGGGTATTCCGCACTTGACATGTTATTCTTGAGGAGGGGTACATTTGTATTTTGATGTTTCGAAATACATGTATATCATTGTTTGTTATTTCACAACAAGTTATTTATATGGATTAATAAATTGTTGTTAATAGCATGGTATTTGTACCCCGCAGTCACATACTTTGTACTCTATTTACAGGTGATGTCGCTTATGGCATGACCCAGAAGTCATTGCATAGAGTGGCACTGTATAGGAATAACACTTTGGCCCAAACTCTTCACCATAGAGTGTTGGGTGAATGCTAGAGCTTCATCAGAACAAAAGATGTCATGTCTGGGTTGCACTGGAAGTGATATAATGGTGCTAGCATGATGTTAATTACCACCCCATTCCCCCAATTCTGGACAGCTGGCCTCCCACCTGACCTCCCTAATGCCATCCCACCTTTTCAGGCAGGCCTTAAAATACCTTTACTTCTTTTTCAGAAAGCATCCCAGGATGGAATAGTGTTGCTTTAACATGTTATGTTCATTCATGTTTTATAGTAACTTTGTTACTGGGAAAAGACAAAAGGAGTCTTGTGGACCCTTAAAGATAGGTTTGCCAGGTCCCTTGAGTCCCTTGGTGAGATGTCACTGGGACTGGGAACCTGGCATTCACCCTCTGTGCTCTTCGGTGTCTCTTGTTGTGTGTAGTGTGCATGCACTTCTGACGTGAGTGATGACATCACTTCCGGGAAGTGATATCATCGTGTGGGTCAAAGGGCGGCCCAGCATGTTCTCCCGTGCTCACCAAAGGGCTGAATTGCCCCCCTGCAGGCCTGATTAGGCCCAAAATGGACCTGTTACAGGATGCGGCGGGGTGTGGGGGTGGGGTGCAGGAACGCATTGTGCCGCCGAAGGGCGTGCCGTGCTGTTGGGGAGGGGTGCCCTGGGGAGGGGTGCCCCCCACTGGCCAGGTAAGTGGGGTTGGGGGGAGGAGATGGGAACAGGGGATCCTCTGCCCTGGGTGGGGGATTGGCAGCCCTACTTACAGACTAACAGCATTTTCTCCCAGCACAAACTTCCATGGACTACAGTTCACTTTTTCAGATTCAATCACTACCAATATTCTTGCTAAAAACTGACAACTGATTGTAAAGTTCTCAAAGTGTGTATAGCCAATGTAAGCTTTTCAGCAAATAGTTTATCCAGCACTTGTATCCCTCTAGATGATGAATAGACTGTTGGCTGAGTCTAGCCTAATTGGAAATAAAACCACCTCACTTCTTTTTTTCCCCTCCCACTTCGATCACAACATATAATATTCATCAGTAGCTAAACATTTCCCATTTAGGGGCAGAAGCAGTAACTTCCCTTAGCCTTAAGGATTATTCATAAACTACACTTAGAGGGTTACCTTCTTTATATCTGGCCTACGTGGCTCTTTTCAAAACCATCTATAAAATGTGCTTCAAAGCACAGTTACAGAAGCAATAAAAAGAAGTTACTATATAATGCACAGTAACATTCAAAAGCCATTATTAATATATTAGTGCAGATGGTTTAATAGTAGAGATGATTAGTACTGTAGCTTCTGACTCGAAATATAATTGGAAGTGATCATGATAAGGACACATACTAGTCCCATTTAAGACATTGAATCCTCAGTGTACTGGGGGGAATATCTGCTGAAAGCAGGTTTATTGAAGGGGGACAGACAGGATCCATGTAATTTTGAGAAATGTAGAAAAAGGAAATTATGGTGACACTGTGGACAATTTCATTGGACATACTGGATCTCCAGTCATGTGAGTTTGGGAATCGCCTTATGCTTATCATTGCAGCTGATTCAGAATACAGCATCCTAACTGCTGTTAAGGGCTGGCAGTGACCATAGGGAACACATCTTGAAAAAATATCTTCATTAGCTGCTGAGGTATTGGTCCTGTACAATCTAAGACCTGTTATCTAAAGGGCTCTCTTTCCTTGCATGTCCCTGTGACCCAGCTACAGCCTTCAGGTTGCCACCTTCTGGTTTTTCCCTCAATAAAGGTGGTCTGACTGGCATCAAGGATGGTCCATCCATTTCTCTGGTTGCTCCTGTTATGAATGGCATTGCTCAGATGTTCAAATAATACAAATTTATTACTGGAAGGCAAAATCAGATTCCCAGCTGCATGGCAGGGAGAGAAAATATGGCATAATTAGGGTGATGCATGACTTGGAAAAATCCAGGCAGGCAGTGAAGCATCCACGAGTTTTCACTTCTTCTCTGATGGAAGATCCTAATCGAATGGAAGATCTAAACCCCCCAAACACCAAAATGGGGGGCATAGGGCCAGAAAGCCACAGAGCTGTAACTGGCAATATTATTGATGAATTGATTTGTGGTGGGAATTGGACAGTGAGCCCACCAATTGTCATTGGGACAAATGAAGGAATACTCCCCAGTCCACAATCCAAGATATATGGATGTATAATCACGGGCCCTTTGAATAGTTTTGGCTAGCCCAACCTGATTGAGTTTTTTCAGTCAATCTGAGAGTATTCAAACTGAAGGGGAATAAGACTCAGAGGTGGGCAGAGGCTGCCTCATCCCTCAACAAGGATGATGGGGGAGGGGGTATTCTACAGAGTGTAAGTTAACTCTAACTAGCACTGATTTATGTTTGTTTTCTCTAGCCATCCTTGCTATATTTCCCTTTTCTGTACATTGCCTCCTATCTTGCTTCCTGTTTAATTAGACATTTAGTGGAATAAAGCTGTTTTAGAAACTGAAACTCTTGATCTTTGGAAGAGAGGGAATTTCTTGTGTTAACCACTCCAGCCCACTTGCATCCATAGACAACTTGAAAACCATGTAAAGACACTGGCAATCCTAGAAAAGCATCTCCATCTCTAGTTGAGATAGAAACCCAGAAGGAACAAGCAGCTGGGAAGGTTGAGCTTGACCTCCTCTCACATCTTGCACACTACTTCACACCATACACACTTAGATGAGGTGGACCAGAGACCATCGCTTACAGTATTATTCTGGGGAAACTCCATCAACTATAACTTCTCTGTTGTCGTTGGTGACCACTTCTAATCCTGGTTGAATGGGTGAATCCTGTCTCCTAGTGATTTAGTGGTTGGGGTGGGGTGGGGTGGGAATTGGGGATATTAGTGTTGTTAGATGTTTGAATTAGATACTGTAAGCTGTCCTAAGCCCTGTGGGAAAGGTAGGATATAAATGTTTTAATGAATTAATAATAATAAATGAACAATGAAGACATTTCTTTTTATGTATCTGTGGTGAACAGGGGAGTGTTTGCTAGCATTTTGAATGTGGCTCTTAATAGTGAACCTCATGGCTAAGAATGCTATATGGCTATTGTTTTAGTACTCTGTTATTTATTCCTTGGCAACCATGAATGAGTGCTTCTGTTTTAATTTGGATATTCCTGCACATTTGTCTATTGCTTCAGGGTGTACCTCTACTGCTGTGCTGATCATGTAATTCATGTAAGAGCAAAGCAATCAGGGTGGGCTCTAATCTGGAGAGCCGGGTTTGATTCCCCACTCCTCCGCTTGAAGCCAGCTGGTGACCTTGGGTGAGTCACAGTTCTCTGGAGCTCTCTCAGCCCCCACCCACCTCAGAGGGTGATTGTTGTGGGTTAATAATGGCATACTTTGTAAACCGCTCTGAGTGGGCATTAAGTTGTCCTGAAGGGCAGTATATAAATCGAATGTTATTATGTTATTATTATTATTATTTACCTCATAGGAAATAATGGAGAAAGGGGGGGGCTAAAAGCAGCATCTTTGGGAGGCCATAAAATGGCCCCCCAAAGTGGGATCTGCTTGAGCCTTGGTAGAGGGAGGGAGGACAGGTAGGAGGAGGTCCCCTGAAGGTTGGGGGCATTTTGCATGCAAAATGCCACCCCTAGCCACACAAGCCTCTCTTATTTCCCCCACAGGGAATAGTGGAGTGGAGGTGGATGGGGGCACCTTCTTTGGGAGGCCATAAAATGCCCCCCCAAAGTGGAATCTGCCTGAAACTTGGTGGAGGGTGGGAGGACAGGTGGGAGCAGGTCCCCTGATAGTTGGTTGCATTTTGCTTGCAAAATGCCACCCCAAGCCACCTAGAAAGATGACTTGTTTTTCCCCATAGAGAACCATGGAGATTGTAGGAGGATGGGGGAACCTTGTTTGGGGGGGGGCATAACATGGCCCCCCAAAGTCCAATCTTTCTGAAACTTGGAGGGTAGTTAGAGGAGGTCTCCACCAAGTTTGGTGTGATTTGGACAGAAAATGCCGCCCCCCAGACTCCCTGAAAGCCAGGAGAAGGTTTTCTCATTGAAAACAATGGCCGTCGTTTCGGCAATCTCTGTTTCAGTATTACCGAAATTTTTCGGTATTCAGAAAAAGTTTCGGTAATACTTTAAAAAACTGAAACGACCGTGATTCGGTATTTTTAAAACTAATCAGAATATCGAATTGCACACCTCTACACAGAAGCACAAAGCTTGTGCATAACAAAAGGAGGAGCAATTTGTCATTCCTCATTCCAACCTGTGCAGTTCCTCTGCAAGGGTCCCACCTCAGGAATGATATTTTATGGAGTTGAAAAGGGCTACAGGAACAGAGAGAAATGCAGGAAAACTCCATGGCAAGATACACACTGATAGCAGTAGATGCCTTAGAAATAAGTACTGAGTGTATGTAGGGGTATGCAGGGAGATTTTTACATAAAGGAATACAGTCCATAGTCTCTAAATTGGCATTTTTTGAAATGCTTCCTTCTGCCTTGCAGGACCAGTTAACCAAGCACAGCTGTGTGTGTGTGTTGGGTGGAGGAGTCTCAATACATTGATGTGATGGTTGTATTGGGCAGAAAGTAGAGACTGGCAGTAGTAAAGTGGATATCCCCTCATGATTGGGGTCAACATCACCCTGCAAACTCAGCAGCAATTAAGATGGCTCATTCACACACTCATTCTCACACCCATATGGGGAAAGGAGAGATGGGCTTCCTCCTGTGTAAACTACTGTGCAAAGGATTCATGCTGCAAACTTTGATTAAACAGTCAGGGAGGGAAGCAGTGGGATTGCTTGTCTTGCCTGCCCACCTGCCAGCAGCCTCCTGGCCCAGCATCATGGCCATGTCCCCAGTCCAGCTCGACCCCGCCAGCCCTGCACTACGTCCAGCCACCTGGCCAAGGGAAGGGAAAGGGGCGTGTGTGTGCGCCTTGGCTGGCGATCTTACTCCCCATCTCACCTCTTCTTGCTGCTGCCACTACAGCCAAGCACATGGAGCCTCTGAATGTGAGCTCCCTCGCTTCGCTATGTGGCTGCACTCTCCTTTTTCACTTTTTTTTTCTCCCAGTGACCTCTGGTGGAGGGGAGGAGCTTGCAAGCTTACAAGCTTGCCAATTCCCCCCTCCTTCTCCACTAAAATAAACTGTACGGCCACGCTCAGAGACCTTCGGGAGCCCACGATATGGCTTGAAGAGCTGTATGCAGTTCGTGAGCAGCAGTTTGGCCACTCCTGCTATAGACAATATATGCCATATTTTTCCAGCTCTAGTATATACATTAGCCTGATGACAGGGGACACAACAGAAGTATTCTGCAATAAAAAGGTGAAGTAACAATGGGATACAGTAAGCCAAATAATACAAAGACCAGCCCTTGTATCTCTTGCATGAGTGAATTTTGCCTGAAATGTGTTTCTGTTGAATGTACTTGTTCAGCTGCAATGATCAGATGTCACTGGGTCTGTCTGGTTTGACAGTGAATGCCTCAAATGCCTGCCAAGCAATTTTGCATATGATTTTTTTTTCAAAAATGAGTATGCACAAAAATACTGCTGCTCCAAACAGCTCGGCAGTTATTACTGTCACTAAGATTACTTAGACAAACTGTAGGATTTGTTTTAAACACAGCATTGTTTATGATTGATTTATATGATTTGTAATTGTCTATTTAAATAATTACTTGCTGAACATAGCAGTGATGCAGCAAGGATGGGGGAATCAGAAACTCGAATTGAGCTATATAAGAATGTTCATGTGCCAAAAGCCAATTACTCTGTACTGCATAGTTAGGAAGGGATAGGGTGAAGCAACTTATTGAACAGCCATGAACAGGTCAATGAACTGATGAACAGTCCATCAAAAAAAAAATCAGTTGTCTGTTCATGACTGACAAACAAGATATGAGTCAAGCCAGTGGGTGGCTGAGCATCCATATCATTGGTTTAGCAAGAAACAGCAGACAAAATATTTGTTTAGTCTGCCCACCCAATATTAAGTGCTCTTCTGTAGGCCAGCCAGTAGGGTGAACCAACCTTCTCTGCAGCAAAAGGACAGGCAATTTTGAAGCAGGGTTGAAAAGCCAGCTGAACTTAATAGCTCGTTGCTCCACAAGCAAACCTGAATTCATTGTTAGATTATTAACATAAACTCTGTAGTCTTCACTGTATATTTTTATCTTCAAGGAATTCAGTATAACCTAGTTTTAATTAATATTGAAATCTTAACTCATCTTGCATGAAAGACCATAGGCTACATGCAGCTTTGAAAAGGCCTGTATGTTCCGTAGACTCCATCAACTAATCATTGTAATATATAGCTTTCTTTGAGGTCTTAATTCTCTGATGAAATTCTTGGCAATTGCTCAAAAGATGTGCCCTGTGCAACCATACTTGCTTCTGTTTCCAGTTCTGCCACAGTATATTATGATTATAACACATATGGTACCACCAGTTGATAAAACTATTGCTTTGAGTCATGGGTAGAGTTTTGTAAACTGCCTAATTAAAACAAAAGCAGAAATTGTATTGGAAATCATTAGAGCTTTTCTTTGAGATCCCTTCTGTGTTTTTCAGAAATGACCCCCTGTGCATGCATCCTATTTAAGGAAGCACGCATGCAGAACAATTGCACTGGGGAAATAAATTTTAAACATTAGATCCAATAAAAGACGGAGCTGGGAGTTTCCTTAAGGATCCTTTAACTGACTATAACAGCTAAAGTCTCCAGATTTACAGGTAGGTTCTCATGTACATTTTTTTTAAATCCAGAAAAGGCAGTTCTACAGGTTCTGTGCTACCATTATAAAGTAACTTCTTAGTTGTTAAAATATTTATTTCTTACCTTTTCCCCATCCAAGGAGGACAGGACACAATGTATATATCAAGAGACTTAGGAAAAAGACTACATAATTTAAAAACAGGTTACAAACAATCAACCCCCTGTCAAAACTCAAAACATGCCTTTTAATCCAAAAACATTTTTTGTCTATTATTGTGACAAGATGACTTGGCAAGTTTTAGGTATGTTAGATATTTTTAATAGATAAAGTTATGTTCTATTTGTTGGAATTGGGATCCAGTGTACTACTGGTTGAAAAAGATGTACACAGGGCTCACCCAAGCATTTTAGGTGCCCTGGAAGGCAAATTATTTTGCCATCCATTCTGGACCACAGAGGTACTACCAACTGCACTTCCTAATGACAATGTCAGAAAGAGAGACATTTCCCTGGTGAGGGGTTTCCAAAGTTTCAGTATCATGACCAAGAATACCCTTTCCTCAGTTGCCTATGGCAAAAGCACCTTCAGAAATGACCAGAGCAGACAGGTAGGTTCAGATGGGAGAAGACGGTCCTTAATATATGCTGGTTCCAAACTGTATAAGGCATTAAAGTTCAACCAGATGTCCAATGGCCAATTAGAAGCCCTGCTGGGCAAAAGTCCCAGTTAGCCCTGCCCACTTTCCAAAAACACTTGGTGGGTGCCAGTACCGGTGTCTACATGTGCCACGGCACCCTCAGACACGATGCAGAAAGAAACTCTTGGATTAAACCCAATACTCTTGGCCATCAAGAGCTGCTGTAGCATAGTGGTAAAGGAGTTGGGTTGTAAAACAGCACTCTGCTGGTTTGAATCCCACCACTGCCATGTGCTCAGCAGGTGGCCCTGGGTAAGCCTCTCAGCCCCAGCTCCCTAGCTGTATTGTGGGGATAATAATAACACTGACCTTTTTCACCGCTATGAGTGGGACACTAATCTGTCTAGAAGAGTGGTATATAAGCAGAGTTATTATTATTAATAACCATTAGGGAAACCTTCTCCAACTAGGTATATAGTACCTCCTCATACCTGAGCTTGCAGACGGCCACAGATGAAGGGGGCAGGGAGGAAAGAAATGGAGATCGTGCTCAGAGCAAACTAGTGGCAGCTGAGTGCTATGTGGACTAAGTTTGTCTTCATCTTCCTGCAAGTACTATAACATTTGGGCATGGTGAGAGGTGTGAGCCAAAGGTCAAGCACCCAAAAGATGCCCCCCCCAATTCTTACTTTATGGCAATTAGCAACTTAGTTTATGGAATTAGCAACTGAATCCCACCCAACGCAAGAAATATCGTTGCCCAGTTTGTTTTGATTTACTTGTATTGTATTTTGTCATTGAGAGCTACTTTAGGTCTTCTAGGAGAGAATGGTGGAATATAAATACTTAAATAAACTAAGTAAATAAATAAAATAAATGGGTCTGGTTACTGCAGTACTTCAGTGGAGTATTATTTACCCTGTTGTGAAAACTTTCAAGGACATATATGTTTTTTTTTAAAAACAAAACCCTCTCTTCAACATTATTTCCTATTGTTCATTGTCTAAAACAGCAAGTAAAGATAGTCTCCAGGTAATTAGTTATCTTGATCTGTTACAAGGAGTGAAATGTAAGAAATTCTGGAAACTCAGAAAAACTAGATGTGTGCACCGAGGAAATTTCTTTCTGCTTTGGATCCTGGGCTTCTGAACTAACTCTGTTCCATTATTGGTTTGTTCCAGGTGGGCTGGTGCTGGTTCGGATCTAATCCATTTGGTTTTTTCATTACCATGAGTTCTGGCCTGTTAGGCACACTCAGGATGGGTGTTGGCTCCTTCTGCGTAAACACACAGTTTTCTTTTCAAGAGAGGTTGGGGAAACAAGGCTCTGGGGCATAATGGCAGTAAAACTGCACAGAATACAGTCCTCCCTCCAAATAATTGACCCACCAAGTTTGAATACACACAACAATGGAGTTTGTCATTTATGGAACCCAAATAATGCTTGAGGAAGAGCGTCAAGGTAAGTGTTGGGTGCTGTTCTTTAAGGGGTGTGTGCAGAGAAATGATGTTTTATTCGTGCATAACCAAAACTTACATATCTGTTACCAACCATTAGTCCCCCCTCCTAGTCCTAACACCCATCAATCCAACAAGTTTTTCCTCAAGCACAAAACACATAGACAACAATGGACATTGGAGAAGGCGAGTGTCAGTGGGCACACACAATGGCGGGAAACTGGCTGGCAGTGTGGTGGGCCAGCTCACAAGCAGGAGAATGCTCCATTGCCACCAGTGCAGCACAGCAAAATAAAAATAAAATTCCTGCTTCATGATAGTGCCAATAAATTATCTTTGTGTCCTGCTGTTGCCTGTTGGCGCCTTGTTTCTTTGCACTTTGTAGTTTCATTCCCATGATGAGGAGCAAATCCTTCTTTTAGATGCTCAGGAGGAGCCGCCCACCACAGTCAATGTGACTGGGTCTGACCAAGCTCCATCCTCAACTCTGATCTTTGAACGTGGGGAACCAAAAAGCCCAGAAAAAGCACTGTAGGGCTTTCCCCAGACTTCAAAATTAAGAACAAAATGTCCCGTATAACGGCCTTCATCTCAGCATCAGATTTCTTGTCACAGTGGACCTGCTGTCACAGTGGGGAGACCCGCTGCAACTGTGACTGGCACTTAACTCAATGCCCTCTGCCTCTGAGCACCTGTTGTTCTTTGAAAGTTACTGTGTATTTAACCAGAATAGACCATATATGCCACACTATTATGATCCTTTGTGTTTGGCCCTTGATCTCTCTCAGCTTGATACTGGACCATAATATCATTTTACGCCACACTCAAAGAAATGTTGGGTTGTGCTGCTGTGTCTCCTGTCAACATGGGAGTCAGACTTTAACTCATAGCCTCTTCTTCCTAAAATAGACCACCACAGTGTGACCGGGAGGGGGGGCGTCCTTTGGTTTTGATACTGGGATGCTGAGGGAATGAGGGATGACTCTCTTTCCCCCTTTATTTTTTACCAATAGGTGGGAGACCAGGAAAGTTGTCTGAGAGGGCAGCCCCAGAAGGCCCATGCCTTCCCCCACTGGCCAGATAAGCAGAGTGGGGTAGAGGATGGGAGCAGGGGATCCTCCACCCCCAGCGAGGGACTGGCAACCCTACTTTGGCCACAGGAAGAGATCACAGGAGTCTACAAGGAAGGAAAGAAATTTATTGCCTGCGGGCCTGGACAGCCATTTCCACTACTTCTTGTCACGAGCTGATGGCTGGGAAAGGCTTGGAGACTGGGCCTTCCTCTTCTGAACCCTTGCTCCTCTCTTGTCCCTTTACTCTTCTGGACTTTTTATTAGCGAGTTTTTTAAATTCCTGTTTTCCTTGAGGGGGATATAAGAGGGGAAGCTGTTGTGATTTTTGTGGCTTTGCTTGATTATTTTATAGTAGCGGGGGGGGGGGTTGAGATTGATTTTTTAATCTGTAAATTTTGGGATGGTTGCCTTTTGTTTTGCTGTGGTTTTTAGACTTTGGCTAAGTTAGTTTTGTGGTGCTTTAATTTTTTTTCATTTTCAATTTTAAATTAAACTCACATTTAATATGTCATTGATTCTGTTTGTTTGGTTTCTCACACTAGCCGTAGGTTCTGTGACTTTAAACATTGGCTGTACTGGATGAAAGCAAAATCCAGAAACAAAATCTCATTAAACAGTGAGAGACACATAGTTCTTCAGAATTATTCATCAGGTTAGATATTTGTTAATAATCTCCCTCATCCCAAAAAGGGAGGGGGAAAGCTATTTCAGGCCGCTGTGGTACTAGGTCATGGTGGTACTGGTTTCAGGGAATGTGTTGTCTTTCACTGTTCCTTGTCTATGTAACCTTTGCAAATGAACTTTTCAGTGTTTCCTCACATAGACACCAATATAAACGTGTTGTACAAAGTGGGTAAATTAGCATTTGTGTGAATAATGTAAGGGACTCGGATCCTTTTCTTGGAGAGCCCTTAGATTCTCCATGGGTGTCTGTTATGAGATATTTAGATGGATATGTAATGTTACTGCTGTTTTTTCTAGTTGTCTGTTCAGGCTGGCAGGGGGATTTCCTCCCCATAGTATCCTGCTTGTTACTACACAAAAGTTCATTTGACACTGAGGAAGGCACAATCACTTCATCCTGTATACAGCATATGAGTAGTATCATTGTGACATTGGTGTTTTTGCCACATATTGCTATGCTTTCTCCACATAAGCAATGGGGTGGGGGGTACCATCAGTGAATAATCTCGTGATTGGTGAGTGGTGGTTCAATTACCAAGAGATGCTATTTGAATTCATGTTCTTTAAGAGCCAAATTCTCCCAAACCTCTTCCAAATACCTGCCTCTAAACGTATTTCTAAACAATGATTTTAAAAACAAACAAAAAGGGAGGCTAATCAATGTAACCTCTGTAATTTGTAAAACTGTTGCATTCCCAAGACTTTAGAGAAAGCAGTGTGGGAGCAGGAAAAAATAGCACTGAAATGTTTTGGTGCACTGATAATTTATTATCTAATAATCTCTTGCCTGCCTTTCTATTCCCAGTGTTCTCATTATTTGTACACAGCTTAATACCCTGTTGCAAGCAGCAGGGTTGTCCTGATATTACTGAGCCAATTCTGCTCTTTTTTGGTGATGTAGAGGGGCCACTGAGTTGGAGCTACAGATTCAGGCTAGGCAAATGTGAAAGCCCTGGGGCTGTCAAAAGTCTTTAATGATAGAATGTCTTTCTTTAACAGTGGGTGCATTTCTTTGAATTCAGAGGCAAGCAGAGCTTGTAGGATCAATGGGAGCGATTACAACTGCATTTGTTCAAGGAAGCTGGACGGCAGTGTATCATGACATTGACAGATTGCAATTAGAGTCACATACAGAAATTTTATTTAGGTTCATTGCATTTTGTTTGTTCAGAATTGTATTTGTTTGGTTTATTATAGTTATTACATGTGATTGGATCCTTGATCCATTCTTTACTTAGTTCTGCTGGCTTCTGTGGAAAGCAAATTACTGCCTATTTGTGTTTTCTACCTAAATGGGGATGGGATTCTCAGTGAGTGTAACCCTCATGCATTGGATGCTCCATGCCAGAGAGGAGACACCATCCTTATTGTAGAGTCAAACAACATTCTTACTTACAGAAGGCACAAGAAGACATAGCTGGAATGTGACTCTCAGCCCGGAAAACCCACAACAACCATCATGACTCTCCCCCTCTTTCACAAAAGTTTCTTCCTTCTCCATAAATCAGCATGCGACTTTCTTCCTTCCCAAGATCCTCTAGAATGATGGATGGGGACTAGAGAACACACAAGCAAATGGAGCTAAACCCTGTCTTCCACTTTATCTCACTGTTCTTGGTAGGAATATGCACTGAGAAAATTTCCATTTCACCTTTGGTTCCAGGGGTTCCGGTTTGGTGCAGTGCTTAAGAGCGGCAGGACTCTAATCTGGAGAACCAGGTTTGGTTCCCCACTCTCACTGCTCTCCGGAGCACTCTCAGCCCCACCCGCCTCACAGGGTGATTGTTGTGAGGATAATAATAACCCACTTTGTAAACCACTCAGAGTGGGCATTAAGTTGTCCTGAAGGGTGGTAAATAAATCAAATATTATTATTATTATTACTGTTCTGGCTGGGGCAGTGCTGGCTTGGAACTGATCCATTTTTTTTAAAAAAAATCATGAGTGTCAGCCCATTGTGTGTGCATTGGCTGCACAAGCACAAACGCATGCTGTTTTTTTCTTTTGAGGCTGGGCTGTGGGTGAACCTTCTTGCCAGTCTCCTGTTGGGAGAGTAGTGTAACCCCTCCACCCCAGTTTTCCACCATTAGGGCCATTGCTGTTCTTCAGCTCCCACCACACAGAAATGTTTTATTGGGGCTGGGTAATATGGACCGCCGTCTAGAGTTATTTTTATGACTGAATTGTATTCCTATTTATGTTTTTAGTTAAATTATTTAATATGTTTATATTTTATATTCTTATTGTTTTATATTTGTATGTTTTACTTTTGCTGTACACCGCCCTGAGTCCTTCGGGAGATGGGCGGTATAAAAATTCAATTAAAGTAAAGTAAAGTAAAAGTAAAGTAAAGTTTTTAATGTGAAATTTTAATGTAAATTTTCTTTTTCTTTTTTTAAAAGAATTTTTATTGGATGGGTTTACAAACATAAACATAAAAATCATTATCATTATTCACCCCATTGCATTTTCCCCATCCTTCCCCCCGCTTTTCTGGTGACTCCCCGCAGTTTTCCATACCCAACTTAATCTAAAAAGTATATCATATAAATTCGTAAAATCTATAATACTAATGTAATATATATCTATATTATACCTACTATCTACTCTAACTATATTACTTATCTTAGTTAAAAATATAAAGATTACATAAGTAATAATAAGTACATATGCTAACTAAGTAAAACAAAATTACATACATATCCCCTGTAAAGATACTATACTAATCCCATAACATATGGGATTTTTTAATTTAATTTTAATGTAAATTTTCATACTGATGTTATATGCTCTGAGCCTGTTCGCAGGGAAAGTGGAGTATAAGTCAAATCAATCAATCAATCCATCAATCAATCAAGAGAAAGTGGGAAAACGAGGCCCTGGGGCAGCTGTTTTTGCACACAATGGAATCAAAATTGCACAGATCACAGTCTCCCTCTAAACCATCAACCTACTGAATTCGAAAGCACACAGCAATAGGGTTCTGTGTTAATGGACCCTGAGGAATTCTTGGGGAAGGTGTGCTTCAAGGTGAGTGTTGGGCAATTGTACACAGATGGATGCACATACTGTTCTTTTCAAAGATTTTTTGGGGGGGATATGAGGCTGTTTTCACTTATCCAAAACCCCTCTACCCTCCCCTAATTTTTACTAGTAAAAGTGGGAAACGACAGGCTGCCAGGCTCCCTTTCTGACTAAAACTGTTAACATAGAGTTGAATGAAGAATAAGACAAAGTTGTGGGCATGTGCCTGTGAAAGTATGCAATACACACTGCTACCTTCCTGTTACTTAATGCTGGGTTAACAGTTTTAATCAGAAACCCCCTTCACTACTGGCATTACCCTCTGCAGCTAAAGAAATTGAAAATATTCTAGAATTGGCAATTAAGGAGAATCCATCTAATTGTACAAGTGCAAATATCATCTGGGATACAATTAAAACAGTAGCAAGAGGGCATATTATTGCTTTAACAGCTCATATAAATAAGCAAAGGAAAGCTCAAAGGGTGGAAATATTAAATAATATTAAATCCCTTGAGGAACAACACAAAAGAACGGGTAATAAAAAATCATATCAAAAGCTAATTGCCCAACATAAATTATTGGAAACATTAGAAATTAACAAAATAAAGAAGAATCTTATGTATTTAAAGCAAAAATATTGGTTCAACAGCCCCAAATCTCTACGATTGCTATCAAACAGGATAAAACAAAAACGATCTGCTAACTATATTAATCACATTAGGGATAAGAATAACAATCTACAATTCAAAACCGAAGACATTATTCAAGTATTTAAGGACTTTTACGAATGTCTTTATACTTCTAAAAATCCAAACATCAACAAAATATCATTCTTTATCAATTCACTTAAGGATCTTAAAAAATTAGAATGCCATCACAGCAAGATTATGGATAACCCTATAACAAATGCTGAAGTAATAGAAACTATAAAGCAACTGAAAAACAATAAAGCTGTCGGGCTGGATGGTTATCCATCAGAATACTATAAAAAATATGCCACTCTACTTTCAAAACCTTTAACTGAAACTTGCAATTTAATCATGAATATTGGCCAAATACCTCCTTCTTGGAAAATGGCAACTATTATAGTAATCCATAAACAAGATAATGATCCTCTTAATGCTTCTTCGTATCACCCAATCTCCTCAGGATTATAAAATCTTTACAGCCATCTTGGCAAAGCGTATAAACTCATTCATCTCCAATTACATACATTCTGATCAAACAGGCTTTATTCCTACTCGTAACATAACAGATAATATTCATAAAACACAGCACTTAATAACGCACTGTAAAGCTTACAATACTGAGGTGGCATTCTTATCTTTAGATATTGAGAAGGCCTTTCGACTCCCTAGAGGTCCCTTATTTACTCAATATTCTAGAATATATGGGATTTGGCTCTAAATTTCTCACTGCAATAAAATTGATATACTCCAATCTTATTGCAAACATAAGAATCAATGGTAGAACTTCAGAAAATTTAAATATTAGCAGAGGAACTAGACAAGGGTGCCCACTTTCACCAATACTATTTGCCATTGCCCTAGAACCTTTGGCAGTAGCTATAAGAGAAAGACAATTGGTGAAGGGAATCTGCATAGATACAAACACATTTAAATAAATTTGTTTGCAGATGATATGCTGCTTTACTTAGCTGATCCTTTAGCATCACTCCAACATCTACAACCAATTTTATCTGATTTTGGACTAATATCTGGTCTACAAGTCAATCAAAGTAAATAATATCTTCTGCCGCTAAATACTGATGAAAATACAGACAAATTAATAGCAGCACTATTCAAATTTAAATTAACTTCTCAAATAAGATACTTAGGAATGAATATCTCACCTAATATTAGCAACTTACTGCACATAAATCATAAAGAGATCGTAACTCAAATTAAATCCAGTATAACTAATTGGAATAGTATAAATCTTTCATGGCTAGATAGATTTTATCTCATCAAATCGTTTATACTTCCTAAATTAATATATATATTCAGAGCGATACCAATTTATATATCTCACACATAGCAGAGAGCAGAGTCACCTGGGCTCAGGAGCACATGGTCTGCAGCTGCTAGAGGAGGTAAGGGCTTTTTGCCTTTCTTGGCTGTGGTGGGTTAAGCTGAGAAGCTAAGGGTGGTCCTCTCTTGCTTTGGGGCTTTTTGTGTGTAGTTTTGTGTTGATTTGAGTGTAGTTTTGAGGCT
Source organism: Eublepharis macularius (assembly GCF_028583425.1). Classification (NCBI taxonomy): domain Eukaryota; kingdom Metazoa; phylum Chordata; class Lepidosauria; order Squamata; family Eublepharidae; genus Eublepharis; species Eublepharis macularius. The sequence goes on from NC_072794.1 coordinate 137,550,285, forward strand.
GAGTGTGTTTGGGCTTGATTGTGTTTGAGGGTGAGTGTGTTTGTAAGGCTGCTGGGGGGTGCTGGAGTACAAGCCACACCCCCCCTTTGTGCTCACCTCCTGTGCTTAGCAGGAAGTGACCTTTTGCATTGAAAAGGCAACTGCTGGGCAGGGGCGCGAGCCCTTGGCGCGAGCCGAAGGGCGAGAGCTAAAGGGCTCTTGGCCTGTGGCTCTTAGCCGGGGGATCATAGCCGTTTTCTTTCCTCTTAGTGTGTTATTCCTAAAACAGAATAATGAAGTCAGAATGCCAGCAGGGGGTTGGGGGCTTTCCAGTGTATTGCACTGAGTGTCACATGTATGACTATCTGCCTTCTGGTCAGAAGTCCTGGATGTGTGCTCGCTGCAAGGAGCTCCTGGTTCTCAGGGAACGAGTACGTACCCTTGAAGCCAAGGTGGCTGACCTGGAGAAGCGGAGACAGTTAGATAGGCACGAGGACAAGATTCTCAGGGACAGGATAGATGTGTCCCACTCTAAAAATGACAGCGTTCTTGTTGTCAAGGAGAATGAGGATCTTGTGGAATCAGGGCACCGTACTGAGGATAAGGGGAACATGCCCTCAGAAGGGACCTCTTCTTCAGTTGGTGAGCAGGTTTCCTTTCGCATCAAGGAACCATCCCTGGGTGGGGCGGGAGGGAGGCTCTTGGTAGTTGGTGATTCGATCCTTAGACAAGTAGATAGCTGGGTGGCACAACCGCGTTCTGACCGTATGGTGACTTGCCTGCCTGGTGCGAAGGTAGCGGACATTACGCGTGTTATAGATAGGCTGGTAGATAGTGCTGGGGAAGAGTCAGCGGTCGTGGTCCATGTTGGAACCAACGATGTTGGGAAATGCAGTCGTGAGGTCTTGGAACAAAAATTTAGGCTGTTAGGCGGGAGACTCAAGGCCAGGACCTCCAAGGTAGCCTTCTCAGAAGTGCTACCTGTTCCACGCGCAGGGCCAGAGAGACAAACGCAGATCAGGAGTCTCAATGCGTGGATGAGACGATGGTGTAGGGAGGAAGGGTTCAAGTTTGTTAGGCACTGGGATTCTTTTTGGGACAAGCGGGAGCTGTACAAGAGAGACGGTCTCCACTTGTCCCGAGAAGGAACCCGGCTGCTGGCACTTAAAATCAAAAAGGTGGCAGAGCAGTTTTTAAACTAAATGCTAGGGGAAAGCCGACAAGAGATAAAGTGTCTCTGGTTCAGGATGGTTCATCTCAGAGAGATGAAGGGCTAGGTATAACACTTCTACAGGGAGATAGATTAGAGTTGTCAACTGAGATGGAGACAAACAGTGCAGATGACCTAACTACGTCTCGAGGCAAAGTGTGCCGGGGAAGTTACAGGTGTTTATATACAAATGCTAGAAGTGTCCGAGGTAAAATTGGGGAGCTGGAATGTTTAGTGTTGGGCGAATCCATAGACATTGTGGGCATAACAGAAACTTGGTGGGATGAGGAAAATCAGTGGGACACGGTGATTCCTGGATATAAACTATATCGGAAGGATAGGGAGGGAAGGGTTGGTGGTGGGGTGGCTCTATATGTCAGAGAAGGTATACATTCCAGTAAGATTGAGAAGGTAACTGAATTAGATTCGCTTCTGGAAATGCTATGGGTTGAAATTACGGGCCCAAATGGAAACTTAACTGTGGGAGTTTGTTATCGCCCTCCAGATCAGAAAATAGAGGAGGATTATAAAATGATGACAGGATTAAAGATGGCTGCTAAACAAAAAAACTGTGTTGTAATGGGTGATTTTAACTACCCACACATTGACTGGGCCAATGGGTGTTCGAATCGGGGGAGAGAAAGTGAGTTTCTAGACTGTCTCAATGACTGTGCTATGGAACAGATGGTTACAGAACCTACTAGGGGAGAGGTGATCCTGGATTTGGTCCTCAGTAATGCTGAAGACCTGGTGAGAGATGTAAATGTGATTGCACCACTTGGGAACAGTAACCATAATGTTATTGAGTACAACATATGTATAAATAGGAAATTGCCAAATAAGACCAACACAGCCATGTTTAACTTCAAAAGGGGTAACTTTTCTGAGATGAGGGGGTACGTGAAGAAGAAACTGAAAGGGAAAGTAAAAAAGGTCAAAACACTTGGGGAATCTTGGAGACTATTTAAAACTACAATCCTGGAAGCTCAAATTAAATATATACCGCTGGTTAGGAAAGGCACAAATAGGTTTAGGAAAAGGCCAGCATGGTTAACAAGCAAGGTAATAGAAGCTGTAAAAGGTAAAAAGGATTCTTTTAGGCAGTGGAAAACTAGTCGGAGTGAGGTTGATAAAAAGGAGCATAAGTTGTGGCAAAAAAAGTGCAAGTCTGTGATCAGACAGGCAAAAAGGGAATATGAGGAGCATATTGCAAAGAACATAAAGAAAAACAATAAACAATTCTTTAAATATATTAGAAGTAGGAAACCAGCTAGGGAGGCAGTGGGGCCCTTGGATGACCAAGGCGTAAAAGGATTACTAAAGGGTGATAGGGAAATGGCCGAGAAGCTGAATGCGTTCTTTGCTTCTGTCTTCACTGTGGAAGATAAGAAGTGCATGCCCACTCCGGAAGCACTGACTTTGGGAGGGGTTTTGAAAGACCTGAGTCACATTGAGGTGACGAGAGAGGAGGTTATGCGACTGCTAGATAATTTAAAAACTGATAAATCACCGGGCCCAGATGGCATACATCCAAGAGTTCTGAAAGAACTCAAGTGTGAACTTGTAGATCTCCTCACAAAAATATGTAATCTGTCATTAAACTCTGCATCTGTTCCTGAGGACTGGAAGGTAGCTAATGTTGTCCCCATCTTTAAAAAAGGTTCCAGGGGAGATCCGGGAAATTACAGGCCAGTCAGCCTGACGTCAATACCGGGTAAGTTGGTGGAAACTATTATCAAAAATAAAATTAGTGGGCACATTGATGACCAAAAGCTGATGAGGAAAACTCAGCATGGGTTCTGTAAGGGAAGATCTTGTCTCACCAATCTGTTAGAGTTCTTTGAGGGAGTGAACAAACAAGTGGACAAGGGAGACCCGATAGATATTGTTTATCTTGACTTCCAGAAAGCTTTTGACAAAGTTCCTCATCAAAGGCTCCTAAGTAAGCTCAGTAGCTATGGGATAAAGGGCCAAGTCCTCTTGTGGATCGAAAACTGGCTAATTAATAGGAAACAGAGAGTGAGTATAAACGGGCACTTCTCACAGTGGAGGGTGGTGAGCAGTGGGGTGCCACAGGGGTCGGTATTGGGTCCAATGCTTTTTAACTTGTTTATTAATGATTTGGAATTGGGATTAAGCAGTGAAGTGGCTAAATTTGCAGATGACACGAAATTGTTCAGGGTGGTGAAAGCCAGAGAGGATTGTGAGGCACTCCAAAGGGATCTGTCGAGGCTAGAAGAGTGGGCATCCATGTGGCAAATGAGGTTCAATGTAGCCAAGTGCAAAGTAATGCACATTGGAACCAAAAATCCAAAATATAAATACAAGTTGATGGGGTCTGAACTGGCGGAGACTGACCAAGAGAGAGATCTTGGAGTCATGATAGATAACTCACTAAAAACGTCAGCACAGTGTGCGACTGCCATAAAAAAAGCTAATGCTATGCTAGGGGTTATTAGGAAAGGGACTGAAAACAAATCAGCCGGTATCATAATGCCTCTGTATAAATCGATGGTGAGGCCTCATTTGGAGTACTGTGTACAGTTCTGGTCGCCACACCTTAAAAAAGATATCATAGCACTGGAAAAAGTACAGAGAAGGGCAACTAAAATGATTAAAGGGTTGGAACACTTTCCCTATGAGGAAAGATTGAGGCGCTTGGGGCTCTTTAGCCTGGAGAAAAGACGACTGAGGGGAGACATGATAGAGGTTTACAAGATAATGCACGGGTTAGAGAAGGTAGAGAAAGATGTGTTTTTCTCCCTTTCTCACAATACAAGAACTCGTGGGCACTCTATGAAATTATTGAGCAGTCGGGTTAGAACAGATAGAAGAAAATACTACTTTACACAAAGGGTGATAAACACATGGAATTCGTTGCCACAGGAGGTGGTGGCAGCTACAAGCATTGCCAGCTTCAAGAGGGGACTGGACAAATATATGGAGCAGAGGTCCATCAGTGGCTATTAGCCACAGGAGATAGATGGTATTCTCTTTGTGGGGAGGTGGTGCTCTGTTGTCTTGGTGCTGGAAGGAAGGCAGTGGGAGGGCTTCTGGTGTCCTGGCCTCACTGACAGTCCTTTAGATGGCACTGGATTTCTAGCCACTGTGTGTGACAGAATGTTGGACTGGATGGGCCACTGGCCTGATCCAACATGGCTTTGCTTATGTTCTTATGTTCTTACTTATCTCAATGGCAAAATATATTAAACAAATTTTTATGGCAGGATAAAAAACCCAGAGTTGCTTTTGAAACGATTAGACGTAAATCTTCAAATGGTGGGTTCAATTACCCTGATTTAAATATATACCAAATTGGTACAAGACTAATAAACATTATTCAATTGATATCAAGCAACCATCTTCCTTCATGGGCATTTATTTTTCAGCCTTTATTAATCAAAAGATCATTACTTGAACTTATTTGGGAAAAACCCTGTAATCGTCCTTCTAAAATAAAAAAATATATTTTCCTAAATGCTACGATAAAGGTTTGGGATCAAATTTGACATAAGATTCTTCTGAATATCTCTAGATTCTCTCCAATTATATTAAATTCCATGCTAGAACCGAGGTTGAATAACTCATTTCATCAGTTTTGGCGACAAACACAAAAATTTAGATTGATAGATGTTGCAACGCATAATGGTCTTATGAGTAAACTAGAACTTGAACAAAAGACACATCAAAAGATTCAATGGCTCCTCTATTTGCAACTTCAAAGCTTAACAGATAGAATCAACATTAATCAAATAATGAATACCCCTAAAACTGATTTTGAAGAACTATTAGATTCTCAACAATTGCCTTGCAAAGGCCTAATATCCAAAGTTTACAATATTATATTAAATACATGTAACCAAAAGACTCTAAATTATCAAACTAAATGGTCAGATGATTGCAAAACTAATTTAACATCTGAACAATGGCACAAAATATGGTCTTCACATTTAAACAACTCTCCAGTAGTTGTTACGAAACTACAAACTTTTAAGATCATAAACAGGTGGTATTTGACGCCTAAAAAACTATCACAAATTTACTCCTCTTTATCCCCTCAGTGTTGGAAAGGCTGTGGGGGGGTTGGAACATTCTCTCACCGTTGGTGGGAATGCCAACATGTTGTTAATTTTTGGAAGAAAATCCTCACTTCGATTAAAGACATCACTAACTACACAATCCCTCTAAAGTCTGAATTAATCTTTTTGGATCAATGGGACGACCTACTCATTCCCAAAATAAGAAAGGACCTTATAACAAGCCTGCTAACAGCTGCAAAGAGCATTATTGCAACTTATTGGAAAAGTAATAGTGTTCCAACATTATCTGTCTGACATAACAAGATCTGGGATCATTTCATTACGGAAAAATTGAGTGACAAAATTTATCAAGCCAAGCACTTTCCCAAAAGCACTAATTTTCAGGAGAAATGGTCTCCATTCTTTGAATATCTGAAAACAATAATATCTGGGCTGTATCAAAGTTTCACAAATCTGTTTTTGAATTGCTATAATGTAGTTCTTAGAATTTAAGCCTTTTCACTCTTACTTTACATTGTATATAGAATTGTTATTTGGTTATTGGTTGTGTTTTAGTTACCAATTGTTACTTGTTAATCTATGCTATCTTGTAATTTATTGTATGCTTTTTATTAATAAAATTTTGTTTAATTAAAAAACCCCTAAAAGCCAGAAGGCTGTCTGGGCAAGATGAAATTCCTCCTGGTACTCCTTGACCCACTATCTTTAGAGGACTTCTTAAGTCACACTCAGGTGCACTGTGCACATCCCCTTCCTGCAAACAGAGTTAACACTAAAGGCTCCGTCTCTACCCTTTGCATCCATAATTAGTGTATACTTGCTGAAGAAAAACAAGATGCTGCCAGATGGCCCATCCCACTGCCTTCCTGCCTGTGCAGCCTCTTTGTGGTAAGAACCGAAACGCAACACACAAATTTGAGCGGCGGGGTGGGTGGGAGTCATTTCAGCCTTGTTTCCCAGATTTGGTTCAGCATTTTTGAAGCTGGTTTAACAAGCTGAACCTTTAATTTCTGTGTGTATTTTTGGCTCATTTTTCGTTATGCATGGCCCTAGCTCTTGGTTGGTTTTAGCATTTTTCTTTCAGCCCAACTAATTTGCAGTATCAGAGCCATGCCAGGAAAAAATGTGTTAAACCCTGGGCTTAGACTCTCTCACCTGTGCATTCTACTTTGCTTTAAAATAGACCTCATTTTTTTTACACAAGAAGTTTTATATATATATATATATATATATATATATATATATATATATATATATATATATTGTATTCCTCTGCAGCAGGATTTGAGTCCAATGGCACCTTTCAGCTACCTACCTGATAGCATCCCTCTGCAGTCCTTTTAAACCTTCAGTTGGATCATGCCCAAGCAGTACTGCAGTTGACCTAAAAGAACATAATATCTTCCCCCCTTCTATCATGCAGTATAAAACTCCCAAACTGTTCAGTGAAAACAGCCCAAACTATTCATAACCCTGTAGGAGAACCAATTTTGCCTCAGACTTGCAATTTAGAAGACAATGAAATTGAAAAAGCACAGCTACGAAGCTGCTTGACAGTTGCTTGAGGTAGATGGTGGCAGGGCAAAGAGTTCTGAGGCTCGGCTCAAAAATAATCACAGCTGCTGAATATGCAGGATTCAAGTCCAGTAGCACCTTAAAGACCAACAAGATTTTCAGGATATAAGCTTTCAAGGTTTCTTGTAAACGTATAACCTAAAAATCGTGTTGGACTTTTAAAGTGCCACTGGACTCGAATCTTTTTGTTCTACTGCAGAGCTGCACAGCCACCACCTGAAGCTGTTGAATATGGTTTATTTGATGTATTGTCTTGTCCACACTGTGAGACTGAGAGATCTCTGTCTTTTGGTGCTACACCTCTGAAGATGCCAGCCACAGCTGCTGGCGAAACGTCAGGAACTACAATGCCAAGAACATGGCAATACAGCCCAGAAAACCCACAACAACCATATGGTTTATTTGTCTGCCAAACCTAGTGAGCACAATGTTTGTGGCTTCTCTAATATTTTCTATCTCAGTTTAAACTGCTGGTATAGTGCTTATTAAGTTGCTGTCAAAGAGTTCTCCTCTCAGAATATTTTGTTTAAAAGCAGCATTAACCCATCTAGCAGAATCCATTCTTTTACATTTTTTCCAGGCCTGAATTTTTGAAAAAAATTGGGCACAACCACTGTACGCCTGCATTTACAGATCCTGAAATCCAGAAGGCTTTCTCACAATGATTTTTCAGTATGAAAATGGTAGTAATAGGGGGTAGGATCAGAGAAAGCACTTTGGCCTGTTCAGTTGAGGTTGGAGATCTAGCTTATTATTTATTTTACTTGCTGTTAAATTGGAATTTCAGCTCCAGCTGCGTGGGTGTTTTTCTTAAAAAGAAGCCTGATTGGCATACAGAATTCCAGAATAAACTTTTCTTGATTGATAAAGGTGTGTTTGTAATACATAAAGTAGCTAGGCTTTGCAAATTGATGCTGAAAACTTGTGCACTAATGCTGGAAAGGCAAGCTATTACTTAAAAAATTCTGTGCCATCTCTCCAGGTAACTTGCATACAGTAGCTAACACAGTAAAACCATGCTTTTCCTTGATGTTGTTATTATGACCCTTCAGTTCATATGATAAATATATTTGAGATTAGTGTTGTACTTCAACATCCTCTGGCCTTTCAAAGTTAGAAACATAGATGAATCCATCTATCGAGAAATCCATCCATTTTGATATCAAGGCAGGATCTTTCAGTTAAGGCCTGCATTTCTTCAAATGCTTTCAAGAGAACGTGGTATGGCTGCCTGAATATTCCAGGGCAAATTAATCAAAGCTATATCATGTGGCTCTCTAAAGCTCCTCACAAACGTGGTCATGAGTAATGCAATATAATAATTGAGGCTCTCAGAATCTTCCTCATAATACAATCTTCCATGGCAACTCAATCAAGGGTTTCCGCTCTTCCTCAGACCATTGTCAAATGTATGGTAAGTATTACTGGTTTATCATTTGTATTACACTGATTGTACTGCATTGTTTTCTTCTTACATAAAACCATTTCATGCATTGTTTGACATAACACATCTAATACGTTTTTTGCATTTCTTCTATTTTTTCTAATTACTTATTTGCATTACTTATTTGATTGCATTGACTTACACTGTGTAATCTGCTCTGAGTCTCAGTGAGAAAGGAGAGCTACAAAGATTTTGGTTGTACACCACTTGATCCAAGTCGTCATGTTTAAAAAGTCCGTTATTGTTCAACACACTGCAATAAGATCAGAACCAGCCTCTAGATAATAAGTCTGTTTCTCAGTAGTAAAGCAAGGGCTTTCCTTGCAAAGTGACACAGGTTCATCACTAAGTACCTCCAATTAAGGGATTCCAGGAAGCAGCTGATAGGAAGGACCTTTCTGTGTCTGAGGTGCTGGACAGCCACTGCCAGTCAGAGAGGACAATACTGGGCTAGAAGGGCTGATAAGCTAACAGTATAAGGCGACTTCATAGGGTCTTGGATTAAACAACTGATGACCATCTTGAAAATATGTCAGAGGCAAAGATGAATTTAACAAACCTTCTGAGGAGTGATCTCTGCTGGCTCTGTCTTTTTAAACTACCCTCCTTTAGCCAAGAAACTATGCTTCCCGGCTAACGTTGCATCTCCCTTCACTAGAGCATCCTTGTGTAAGAGCTCTCGTGTAGAGAGCCTCTCCGTTGAGCCTCCATTTGTGAGGTCTGATTTGCTTCTGTTTACATGGAGGCAGCGTGCTTACCTGCTGGGAATGTGCAGCACTATTGTGGGGACTTTCCATGTGATTGGATTAATCGATGTGTTATCTCATAAACAGGAGGGCCCCTGTGGAGCCATCACTACATAGTGACATTTCGGGTGACCTCTGAATGTAATGTTCATGCTGCTGCTGTGATTTGCATAATCACTGTAGTTCAAGAAAGGCACACATGTGGTGGTCTGCAGCATGGGGTCTTCCATTTGTCTAAATCCAGCCACAGTCATCTATAGCTACTCTATCAGAGCCTAGCGTTTCAGTAACAATTATTAGCCTAAGTACCCAGTAATCTGCGTCAGTATTATTGTGAATGATGTATAAGTGAGTCAAAAATCTGCAGCCTTGCCATGGTTACTAGTATCCCATCCCCTCTGTGCTATGATTATAAACTGAAAAGTTTTTACAATTTAACTTCGATGGGGAATTTGTGTGACAGCTATACCTATACCAGAGAGCTTCTCTTAGAGATAAATTCAAATGACAAGTCATTTCTGGATTGGAGGGTTATTAATGAAGAGCCAGCATGGGTCAGATAACTGAAGATGGCTGTAATTTGCAATTATTTATTGCATTTGAGCGTGCACATGAAAGTTGTAGCATCATCAGGGTTTGGGAGGGATAGATTGATGCATATCATCAGATTGAAATTGTATAGAAGACAATTACTATAGAGACTTTGGGTATTAAATGATAAACATTGCCGGTTAGGATTCTAGTGTAAATTATTTATTTCCATTCCTCACAGCTTAATGCTTTCGCTGATTTGCATCTAACATTGCTGAGGAAGGATCACAGCAAGGCAGAAAGCAGACAACATGAATTGGCAGGAAGAGATAAGCGTGCTGGAGCTATGGCTTGACTAGAAAGCAAGAACAGAGCAATACATATCAGGGTGGATGGATTCTATGGGAGGCTTCTGCAACCACTACTGTGAGATAGAGTTTGTGGTATCCAACATCCAGGGTTGCCAGGCCCCTGCTGGGGGCAGGGGATCTCCCGCCCCCAGCCAATACTTCTTGTTGCTGCTCAAGTGACTGGCTGGGAAAAAAAGAGGGGAAAACAGGAGGGGACTTACTAGCAGAGTGGGCTCTTGCTGGAGATGTCATCACATTGCCAATGATGTGCTGATGTCACTCCCCATGCACCTGGAAGTGATGTCATCACATCACTAGATGAAGCCCTGATGTTTGGACAGAAATTAGAGTTTTGCTCAAAAACCAGAGCTGTTGCGCTTAGGGGCTAGGCAGGCCAGAGGCACCAGGTGGGTGCTGGGGCAGTTCACAGTCAGGTGCAGGTATGTCAGTCCAGAACACAGCAGGCAAGAATGTGGCCAGAAGACAAGCTGAGGTCAGCAGCCAGGAGTTCAGTCCACAAGGGAGCAGGCCAAGAGAAGGTCCAGGAATGTAGCCAAGGTCAGAATCCAAAACAGCTAGCAGATGCACAGTTGGGGGAAGGGGGAAGGCAGGAACAGCCGCTTCCAGAAACAAGGCTCAGGTCACTGGGTGTGGCAAGCAGAGTTGCTTCCACACTGGGCTCTGCTTAGGTTCTGCTTTTATTGCTGCTCTAATGAGGTGCAGATGTTTCTTCCTCCTCTGAGAGCCTTGCCCTACGTTGTGCTAACAAGCAAGCACTTCTCTCCCACACAGCTGCCTTTGCTTTCTGCTTCCTTTTCTCAGCTGGCCCAGGCAGCTCAGGTTTCTCCCTTGCTCTGTGGGAGTCTCCATTTCCAACAGCCTCCACAGAGGTCCCTGGCTGCTCCTCCAGAGTTTCCTCCAGTGCCACGACTGTCACAGCTGGCTCTAAAGTAGACCCTGCTGGTTCTTCCAGCTCCTTGTCCTCTGAGGAGGAATCAGGGGCAAGAGGTAAGGTGGCTGGATGAGGCTGATGCATTCCAGGTGGGGCTGACTCACGACTAGAGATGGGCACAAACAGCAACACGAACTAAAAAAAGCCACAAACAGCCCAATCAGCTGTTTGTGAACAAGCTGTTTGTGAGGCCCCATTCTAAATAAACAGGTGGTTGTTGCAAGCCTCGTTCATTGCTGTTTGTTGCTGTTCGTCAAGCCAGACAATCTGGCACCTGCAATCAATTCCCTTGGCAACCAGCAGCAGGGACTGCCTGAACTCTGTCTGAACTCCTGCGGTTGCCCTGGAAACCCCAATCTAAGCCCAATTTAACTTGATAGGCAGGTCTTCCTTTCAAGTGTGGAGCTCCAAATTTGTTACAAGGAAGCAAAGAGCAGGGGGGAGGGGGGTTCCCAGCTCTGGTTTTGCAGACAGTGGAGAGGGAGAGACAGTTGCTGTTGGCATTTTGAGAGAGAGACAAGGAGAGTGCATTGGAGCATGAATTTTCTTTTTGTGTGGTGGGATAGAGATCTACCCCTTCAGGTTCCAGGGCTGCTGCCAGGCTCTGGAACCAAGCTATTATTTATTATTGGTACATTTCCTGCTGCCTGCTCAGGTAGGGTTTCTGGGAGTGTTGTGGTAGGGATCTTGATGGCTGGAGGAGAGCCTGTTGGCCCCCATGAACAACGAACATGTTCGTGATCAGGTCATGTTCGTCAATGTTCATTGTTCATTGTTTGTGGATGGCAACGAACAACGAACACCATGTTCTATTTTGTTTCTGTTCGTGCCCATGTCTACTTATGACAAGAGCAGTTCCAGCAGCCCTGGATGAGGTGAATGATGTCAGCATATTGCTGGCAATGTAATGACATCACTGATGAGCATCCCTAACACCCAGTAAGTCCCCCTGTGGATTGCCAGGAGGGATATGGGAACCTTGCCGACATTCTTATGTGCTAACCACTACAATCTGCTCTACGTTGGGATGAATTTAAAGAAAGATCAGAAAATGTAACTAGCACAGATTTCTGTGGATTATCCCTTGACAGGGACAGGCCACACGCTACTCCTATCATGGTTAACTAGAGTGTTTGCTTGTAAGTTCTGGGGCCCGATTCAAAGGGCTGTTTATTATAGTTCATTACTATGTAGGGACTTTGTGTTTTTCAGAACTGTTTCCTTCCATATATTCCTAGCCACTCTGTTAAATCTATGGGGCTAGCTTTGGGCTTAACACTTATGGGCAAAAGAGTCCACTCTCACTCATCACTGCTGGAAGAACACACCATGATCCCCAACTCTTTCCACAAGTCTTCTGCTTTGGATGTTCAGCAGGCAACAGCATAGATTGGGGCTCCAGGCTTCACTTCTGGGCTGGACACTCTCCTCCCCACCCCAGTCTCCCCTTCTCACTGCTGGTTGCACATCGTGGTGTGCAGCTTCTCCTCTACATTAAAATCTGGGAAGAGTAACAGTACTTGCTGGCTGTTCGTTCTCCCAAGCAGTGGTGCAGTGTCTCCAGAAGTGTCTTCTTTCTTAGATATATCTTCATCTCTCACTCATCTCTCTCTCTCTGTCTCTCTCTTCATCTTGTCTGTTTCATCCATCCTTTCTTCTCTCTCATACATTTACTGCCTTCCTTCCCATCTCCCTCTGTCTCTCCCCCACCTCCTTTCTGAGTCATATGCACTGTTTGAAATTAGGCTTTTGTTGTTACAAATACAATACAATACAATACAAGTCCATACAGCATAACCAAAGGCAAAAGACACCCAAAGAAATCATCTGGAAAGATGATTTCCTGGAAGAGCCCTGAGGTTTAATAACTTCTTTTGAGATTATAAGAACCAGCTATGATAATTTGAGCAGGTTTGTTGCAGAAGGACAGCTTCTGTCAGTACTACTACTAAGCAGAGATACACACCAAACAATCTGTCACAGCTGTTGATCTCTGCTCCTAGCTGCATCCTTAGGATCAGACATGAAAAGAGTGTAATTGGATGCACCGCCACAGCAGCAGATGACAAACAAAAAATTCCGCAAACTTCCCCCCCATTGCCAAAACATTACATCTGATGTGATAAACTAGCATCCCTCCCATTGGTACCACAGCTAAGTAATTTGCCCTTCCAGGAAAGATTTTTGTTATTATAGAACATTCACTGCAGCCATCTAGACAAAAATATTTCTGACAAACTTGGGGATTTTGTTTTTGTACTGTTCAGTAACCCAGAATCCTTGGAGAAAAAAGAAGTATGGGCCTGGAATAGAACTGCCATTACTGAAGACAAGCATGAAAGTCAAATCAAGGGCAGATAAAAATACATAGAGGCTGTTTTCACACGTCTTACCGGCTCTGGTACGTCACACAAAGCTCCCACAAGGACAGTGTCTTCCTGGTGCAATTTCACGTGAGAACCAGGAAATCATGCCATGAAGACGCTATCCTTACAGGAACTTTGCACGATGTACCGGAGCCGGTAAGACAGGTAAAAAAGGCCAGAGTTGAAAGGAATTTGTCTGCCCTTCCCAACTCAGTTCTGCAAAGATTTTCTGGCAAATATTCTTTGGCTACATAAATATTCTTCAGATATTTGTTATGTGGTATCCACATTTCCATTTAAAGGTTTTGCATTATGTACAGGATCTGACAACTGCCATGCAGTAGCAACTAGATTTTTGCTCACATGTAACAGCTAACATTTGACAGTTTCCTGGACACATGATATGTAGGGACATGGCACCTAGCAGGATGTATTCAACTCAACACAGCAGAGCACCCACACATGCATATGTATATACTGCACCTCTGAGACCAGGAATGTTGCTTTTTCAATATTTCCAATGCACAGGCGAGGCCAGTGAACTTTATCATGGCAAGAGGACAAGTACATTGTATGCACAGGACTATAATCACACATGTAACTGGGAATATTTAGCAGAATCAGCTAGTCAGCATACATTCAAAATCTGAACTTTTCAATGTTTTGCTTCACTTGTAATGGCATATAAGTGGATGGAGAAAAAATTCAGAGATTTAAAGTCAGATTTTTTAAATACACATATTAGAATTTACTATTTTGATCTGAATTTGCACAAGTATTCAGTAAGCACCAGAAATGAGCTCTGTTTGCCATTAAAGAAACCTTGGCTGGAGTGTGCTGACAGTTTTTCAGAAGTTAAAGTGTTATGATAGAGTTGGGTACAGGATGTACCCAACAGATTTTTGTGACACTTCAAAACCTGTAGGTCTATTTGACTAATATGACAACAAGACAGAATAAGAGCACACACCACAGGAAACAATGTCTCTCCTAAATCAGGGATGAAATGCATCCCCTTTTAAATTAAAAATGAGTAGATTTCCCCGTTATATAATTGGGGTTGAATTATATAATTATCCTGACCCTGAGGGGTAGGTGAAGCCCTAACTGTGGTTGGCAGGATTGGTGCAGGTGAGGTGCTTGTTGCTTCATTAGTCTGGCAAGCACCCTGAGGCACCCAAGGATGGTGGGAGGCACCCAAACCAGCCACTTGTGACTGCATGGACCCAGGGGGCTAGTGAGGATTCATCCTTCAGTGCTATACATCAATGTTTGAGCTTTTACATTGCTTGGTACGGGGTGAGGGTTTGATGGGCACCATTTCATTGATCAAGTTTGATAGAGGTGAGGAAAAGCAGGCATAGCCTGTGGCTACATCTTCCTTGGAGACAGGGAGGGGTGATTTAAATGCTGGCTAACCCAATGGGTAGCTTTTTTGGAAGCTTGAACAATTGGGAGAGTGACTAATGCGCTGTTCATATAGCAGTTAATAAGCACTCGTTTAACCTATGCATTTTGCCTGCTGTCTACATTTTAGGGTATAGGAAGAAATGAGACTGGGTACTTTGAAACTTCAAAATCTAGTAAGTAATCCAGAGGATCAGAATTTTACAAGCATCCATGCTTAAAATCTATTGCCTTTTTCCAGTCTTAGAGGAAGAACTACATCAGAGCTACATACTCCTGTACTATTATCAGAGAGGCCTAGTATAGCTTAACTGTTCTTCCTAAGAACATACACGAATACAGAATTTTGGATTTGTTTCCACTAGATGGGAACACTTTATATCCCACTAATAAATGCAATACAGACACAGGCTCAAAATAGATCGACTATCTGGGGGGGGGGGGGAAGCACAGTTCTACTTGGTATAACAGTGCTTAGACTCTCAACACACGAACTACCTGGATAATAACAGACAGATCTTCAAATCACAATTGAAAGTGTTGTGAAAGAGCTGCCTCACTCTACTAACTTTCAATAATTGGTGAAGCGATTGCAATAGAATTTGTGCAGTGTTGTGGAAGAGATCTATTAAGAGTATTTTCTGAGCCGACACTGCTGCAGAGAAGAGTTAATTGAAACTACAGGACCTGTATTAATTGTATCTTTCCATAAAGCTTGTGCTTGAACTGCTCTACAGAACTGACCTCCGCAGGCTGATAGAGTCAATGTGGCATCTGAAAGAGCATCCAGTTGATATACTACAAAAGTACAGCAAACATCAGTGCTCAACAGAACTCCCTTCAATCTGGATTCAGAGTTGGCATTGGGATTGAAATGGTCTTGTTTCCCCTGGTTCCCCAATCATGGTGACCATGGCCATTTTGGTTCCAGTACCAAGTATGTCACTGTTGACCCTTCTGAATCTCTTAATGGTCTTCAGTACCATCAGACAGGTTATACTTTGGGTTAAATTGTTTGAGTTGGGGATTGGGGCAGCAGCAGCTCATGGTGCAAGTCACGGGGCATATCCCAGTCATTGCCACTGAGTTTAATTCAAGGGCACAGTGCCACTAATGGCAATTGTTCCTTCAGAAGCCAGATTTGGCCGTGCTGTGATCACATTCAAGCTAGATCACTGTAATAAGTACGATGTGGGGTTGCCTTGTGAAATTCTGAAGTTTTGCAGAACCTTCCTTCCTGCCCCTCGTCTTTTTGAATTTCTCTTTGATCTAAATGGAATTGGCTAGAGGGAAAGAAATAGATTGTTGGATTTCAACAACCCTACTGTGCGTTGCCTGGACATGCAGAGCAGACTTGCTGGCCCTGCCCCCTCCTCTGTGCAATTGCTGGCTTGTGTGAGCATGGCACCTAACAGCCGGGGAAGTGTGCAGATGTGCACTCCCTCCCCGTGACTGGGGACATTGCTTTCTGAATGTACCTGATCTCACAGAAGGAGCACACACAGACATACTTCCTCTGCAGTTAAGTGCCGTGGTGTGGTGTGAGCCCAGCAGGAATATGACTGCTATTGCTTTCTTTTTTTTTTTTGAATTTTTTTAAATTTTTTTATTACCTACATTAACTAACAATACAGAGGGAAAGAAGGGGGGCAGGGGAAGGAAAGAAAAAAAAACAGCAACATATAACAACATTACACTACAAATAATGCTTTCCCTTCATACTGCCATTATTAAGACATTAAAAATTTGTAAGATATTGATGGAGTGGTTGACCTTGCAAAATACAGATTACAATCCAAATTAAGTCTTCCTCCCCCCCCTGGGCCTCGGACGCAGTTCTCTCTGAGCAGCTGCAACCGCAGTGCTCGTTCCCTCCCCCCCCCCTTCAGACTTCAAATCCTTTTCTTCTTGCTTGGTGTCTTGCTGAAATTCTTGGTTTTTGTCCTCAAAATCCCTTAGTTGATCTTCTGATGTTATTTTGTAAGCTTGATCTTTGTAACTAAACCAAATACCTTCCAGAAATAGCCATTTATACTTTATTCCACGTTCCCTCAGAAGAGCTGCAAACCTTTTATACTTAAATCTCCTTTTCCGAACTAAGAATGGAACGTCCTTCAGTATCTTAACTTTATTACCCAGAAAGTCCAGATCCGCATTGTATGAGTTGTATAGGATAGTGTCTCGGATCCTCTTAGATGAAAAATCGATGATGATCTCGCGAGGCAGCTGACGCTTTGTTGCATATTTTGAAGAAGCCCGACGGACTTCCAAAATGGCGCTTTTTACCTCTTCTTTAGTTGCCCTTGCGGGTGTCGCCTATAGTTCCGAGGCCAGATCCCTTAAATCCTCATTTTCCTCCTCTTTCACGTTCTGGAGGCGCAAAATTGTCTGTGTTCGTTCCACTTGTAGCCCGATCAGCTGGTTCTCCACCAGCTTTAACTCTTTATTTGTTGCCCTCGCGAGTGACGCACTTTCCCGAGCAGACTTCTCTGCCCCCCCGCTACTTCCTTAATGGTTTTCACTTCGCTCTCAATTAAGCCCACCCTTTGATCTGTTTCATTCAGCTTGTCAACAAAGGGCTTTATGGCTTCGATAACCGACCTCTTCACCAAGTCCTCGAGCGACTCTCCTTTCCCCTGCAGGGCAGCCGAAATTGACTTGCCCAAAGCGGGACTCTGCCTTTTCGCTGCCATTTTAGTGGGGGGGGGGGGGGACCGCCGACCAAATTCTGAAACTCAGTGAGGGGGAAGAACGAGCCTTCTTAGCTTCAGATCCCACCACTCCTTCGCGTGCGCTTGTAATAACAGAAGGGATTCGCTTTACTTACAAGCTTCCGCCTAGTTCTGCTCTTTGCCGTTTTCCATGGCCCGGCAGCACTCGAGGTGCCGCGCATATCTGCCGGCCTCCATAGGAACAAATAGGCAATTTACCACCTGCATCGATTTCAGGGGGCTCTTCCCGCCGCGTTCCGGACCCTGCCTCCCTCACTGGGAGTCCTGGGGGCTAATCTTCGCAGATCAGCTGCCCGGTCAGGCTGCTCGGGCGCTTCTTCCCGGACCTGTGGAGAGGAGCGTCCGACATGGCCGAGAAAACAAAACCGAATCATGACTGCTATTGCTTTCCATGCATTCAGGCATTGTGCAGAAGGGTCATTTGTAGAATGCTTTTGTCTCTCCAGTTATAAGTTACTTTCTTACTATGAAATATGGGGCAGGTGTCAGCAATAGCTGCTTCATTCCATAGATAAAAAGCCGAGGCGATGCCTCCAAGGGATGAAAATAAAGATCAGAGAGCTACACTTTCCTATTGACTTTAATGCACTTTTCATTATAAGACCTTTTCCTTATGGATAGTCCCACTGATACATGAACAATGTTTTCAAACAGCTCTCATGTTCTAATCCTATTACTAGCTGAACAAAGATGAACATTTTAAATAGCACCCATAGGTGCACAAAGACTTCAAAGAATTTCCCGTCTTTTCTATCCCCTGCAGAACAGCCGCCATGAATCATGATCATGTAGCCTCTGCTCACAACCTATGGATGACAGGGGGAAAGAGAGGAAGCAAAAATGCTCCTTGCTTTGTAGGAATCTGGTTTTTTTCCCTCTTGGACATGTTCCTGGAGATGGCACAAAAAGTTTGAATCTTCTTTTTCTGGATAAAAAGCTCTGATTATTTTAGGCCTTGTTTATGGTAATATAGCCCCCCAAATGGAATGAAGGAATCCTGAGATCTTTTCATTCCAGGAAACAGAAGATATTTTTTCATCTTGGGCACAATCCATCCCTTCCTGCATTGATTAATTTGGGATATAGGAGGAGACTGGACGTCTATGGAGCTCTTTTCCCCTTTCCCCTTTCCTGGCAGAACCAGATGTTCATGAAGTGCACTGCAATTCTTTCATTCATTCATTCATTCGTTTGTTCATTTGTTTGTACATTCATTCCCCACTCTTCTCCCTAGTGGAGACCCAAAGTGGCTTACAATGTTCTGTCCTCAGTTTTATGCTCACAACAACGTTGTGAGGTAGGATAGGCAGAGAGTGTATAATTACTCAAGTTCACTCAGCAAGCTTCTATGGCAGAATCGAGCTTCAATCTTGAACTTCCCAGGTCCTAGAAAAACACTCTATCCACTATACCACGCTAACCCTCTTCCACCATCAACCACTGACATGACTGTGAGGTCCATCCTTGACTTACACAGGCATATCCAGCTCATTACTTTTGTGAAAGCAGCCTTGCCTTCCTGGTTCTTGGAAAACTATGCCAGGATACACACAGCAATTTGTAAACAACACCATAAAAAGTCTCATGATTTTAGCTTCTAGGGAGAATTCAGGCTTGATTTAATCTAGAATCCAGTTATTTGTCTTTTTAGTGTTCTATGGCATTCGTAAAACTCTCTTCCAGCACCTCATTTCAACTTCCTTCATATCAGTTTTCTTCAGTGTCCAACTCTTATATTCATATATAGTAATGGGGAATACCAAAGTGTGGATTATCTTGATCTTGGTCCCCAGCAACACATCCTTATTCTTAAGGAATTTTTCTAATTCCTTCATGGCTGCCCTTCCAAGTCTCCGTTTTCTTCTGATTTCTTGGGTGCAGTCTCCCTTTTGGTTGATAATTGACCCAAAGAATAGACCATCATTAACAATTTCAATTTATTCATTGTCAGCCTTAAAATTATATATTTCCTCAGAAGTCATTACTTTTGTCATCTTGATGTTCAGCTGTAAGAAGACCCAAAACGAGAGGGCTTGACTCAATAAAGGCAGCCATGCTCTCCAGTTTTCAAGATCTGAGCAGGACTGTTAATGAGATGACATTCTGAAAGTCTTTCATTCATAGAGTCACCATAAGTCAGAAGCGACTTGGTGGCTCATAATACACACACAATCATAAAAAGCTAGCTGAAGTACTGCAGGAATATTTCCACATGGGTAGTGCATTTTGGTTTTGTTTTATTTTGGTTTTGGTTTTTTGTATCTTCACTGTCAAAGACTCTAATGCAGGTCCATTATCACATTCCTGGGGTAACATGACTGCTGCTTTCCTGTGGCTCCATCACGTTTTGTTCTGGTAAGCTCTGTATATAGGAAATGACACAACATTGTCTGATAATGTGGTTACTCTCCATGCCAGTGCTTCCTGACATCTGTGGGGGTTGGCAATGGTATGAATTGTGATATAGCAGCCATGCCACTAATGCAGTCTTAGAAACCCAGTCCTACCCTTTCATGGGAAGCTGTCTTAGACTATTGTTCTATCAAGGTCAGTCTTATCTTCTCTGACTGGCAATAGTTCTCCAGGGTCCCAGATAGAGGTCTTTAATGTAACTTATTACCCATCCTTTTTGCCTGGAGATTCAGGGGGATCTAATCTGGGGCATTCTGCACACAAAGCATATGTATTAGCATTCAGCAACGCTCCCTTCTACAGGGGGTATAGTGACATGGCTGTCTGTCAATCAGCTAGTCCAGTCTTGTGTAAACAGGCCAATAAGAGGGAGGTGTCAGCGGGGCACATCCCTAGCACAGATGATCTACTGTCTTTTGCAATGTAGCCCTAGCCAGCCTTTCAGGGACTGAGCAGGAATGGCTTTCTACCAGTGTATCCAAATTGACTGGCAATCAAGGAATTTGTTCTCCTACTCTGCACTGTGAGGTTTAGAAGAGGTTGAGACTTCATGAAATGACAGATCACTTTGAGTATCTAAAGAAGTCTCAAATGCCCAGGAAAGTCAGTAAATTGGGGCTTGTAATGTATGAGGTGTGTATGATACATGTTTGTTGGTCAGTGGATATGGTTGCATGGTATCATAGTTGGAGTAAGGGGAAATGTTATATGGTTATTTTTCTTTTATAGGTTGTTGACAGTTTAAAATGTATAGACTTTTTGGGATGATGGGAGGGGCTGCAGTCTCCAGAAGTGAAAGCTGATTAGCTAATGCTAGCAGCAGGGGGGAGCTATTTGGAGATTTTTTGATTTGTTTTTTCAGCATGCAGTAGGCTTTTGCAGGGAAGAGATGACACAGGATGAAGGGTAGAATGTGAGAGAATGTGAGGGAAATGACAAAAAGAAATATTCCATTTCTTAGAAAATTCTTTTGTTATTTTCTTACTAGCCTTATTTCTGTAAATAATAAATACTGTTTTCGATTTTGTTAAATCAGCCTTTCATATTTATTATTATAAATTCAGCATAATGGCAAAAGGAGAGGGATGGGGTGAAAGCTAGTTACCCTCAAAGGATGTTTAGCACCTTACTAGATTATAGTTCACAAGAAGTGTTTTTTTTTTGTATTGTCGAAGGCTTTCACGGCCGGAGAACGATGGTTGTTGTGGGTTTTCCGGGCTGTATTGCCGTGGTCTTGGCATTGTAGTTCCTGATGTTTCGCCAGCAGCTGTGGCTGGCATCTTCAGAGGTGTAGCACCAAAAGACAGAGATCTCTCAGTGTCACAGTGTGGAAAAGATGTAGGTCATTTGTATCTACTCAGGAGGGGTGGGGTTGAGCTGAGTCATCCTGTGAGAGTTTCCCAGGGTGTGGAATGCTAATGGCGGGAGGCTTCACTGTATCCTGAGGAGGTTCTTTTGCATATGGATTGGTACTTGATGTGCTAATCTTCTCTGCAGGGCTATTGTCGGGGATAGAATGTTTTGTTGGCCTGGTGTTTTTCAGAACTGGAAACCATGCTCTGTTCATTCTTAAGGTTTCTTCTTTCCTGTTGAAGTTTTGCTTATGCTTGTGAATTTCAATGGCTTCCCTGTGCAGTCTGACAAAGTAGTTGGAAGTGTTGTCCAGTATTTTGGTGTCCTGGAATAAGATACTGTGCCCTGTTTGAGTTAGGCTATGTTCAGCCACTGCTGATTTTTCAGGTTGTCCAAGTCTGCAGTGTCTTTCATGTTCTTTTATTCTTGTCTCAGCAGAGACCCCCTCACCTCTGCAGGAGTATACCGTATACCCTGCAGCTGTGGACAAGTTTACA
The DNA here is from genome assembly GCF_028583425.1 of Eublepharis macularius. Lineage (NCBI taxonomy): Eukaryota > Metazoa > Chordata > Lepidosauria > Squamata > Eublepharidae > Eublepharis > Eublepharis macularius. Next base: position 137,571,879 of record NC_072794.1, read on the forward strand.
TTGGGACCACAAAGCGTAGCATCCAGACAAGAATAAAAGAACATGAAAGACACTGCAGACTTGGACAACCTGAAAAATCAGCAGTGGCTGAACATAGCCTAACTCAAACAGGGCACAGTATCTTATTCCAGGACACCAAAATACTGGACAACACTTCCAACTACTTTGTCAGACTGCACAGGGAAGCCATTGAAATTCACAAGCATAAGCAAAACTTCAACAGGAAAGAAGAAACCTTAAGAATGAACAGAGCATGGTTTCCAGTTCTGAAAAACACCAGGCCAACAAAACATTCTATCCCCGACAATAGCCCTGCAGAGAAGATTAGCACATCAAGTACCAATCCATATGCAAAAGAACCTCCTCAGGATACAGTGAAGCCTCCCGCCATTAGCATTCCACACCCTGGGAAACTCTCACAGGATGACTCAGCTCAACCCCACCCCTCCTGAGTAGATACAAATGACCTACATCTTTTCCACACTGTGACACTGAGAGATCTCTGTCTTTTGGTGCTACACCTCTGAAGATGCCAGCCACAGCTGCTGGCGAAACGTCAGGAACTACAATGCCAAGACCACGGCAATACAGCCCGGAAAACCCACAACAACCATGTTTTTTTTTTTATTTGGGGCTTTTAATTTAAGGTCTCTGGTGGAAGCACCATGGGATCCAGGAGGCCAACAACACAGTACATGTGGATGTTCAAGGAGGTGGGATTGGATAGACCCATAACCATCACAAGTGGTGGTAGCTTACAGAAATCAAACTATAAAGAGGAAAGAACAAGAAAAAAGAGGGGAAACTGCTAAAATGCCATAGGGCTTATGAAATAGTTAATATCAGTAAACACCTTGAGGCTGTGGTACATTGAGCCATTTCACAATAAAGGCACCATCTTGAAGATGAATAACAACAACAACAACATTCAATTTATATACTGCCCTTCAAGACAACTTAATACCCACTCAGAGCGGTTTACAAAGTGTGTTATTATTATCCTCATGTCAATCACCCTGTGAGGTGGATGCGGATGAGGGAGCTCCAAGAAGCTGTGACTGACCCAAGATCACCCAGCTGGCTTCAAGTGGAAGAATGGGGAATCAAACCCAGCTCTTCAGATTAGAGTCCTGCTGCTCTTAACCACTACACTAGTACACTAGTATGAAGGCAACTTTATACTAGACCCTTAGGACATTGGGTCCAGTAAGTGTTGGGAAAGGCAACATCTTGGGGCTCACAATTCACCTACCTGTTTTTTTTTGGGGGGGGGAAGTGATTTAACCTCCCTAATGATATTTGTTTTGTGAGGGAGCAGGGTGATCTGTCCCAGACAAAGAGCAAAATGAGAGAGAAGCTTTCTCATATGCTTTGATCCAAGTTAGCTAACTGTACTGGTGTTTGAGGGATTTAGACAAGTTATTGAGTTTGCCTATTGCAGATCCTTTGATAACATTCTAGGCCATTATTGAAAAAAATGAGTCTTTTTTGCTGAGCATGGACCCTTTGTATGGCAGGAAAGATGGAGAGAAAATACCCCAGGCCTAGCAAAATTAATGCATCTGCAGTTTTTGTTTTGGCAATAAATAGTGCATTTGTGATAAGCAAGGGAGTCCAAGAACAGCTGTGTATTCTAAGCATGGACTGCTGTATTCTAAGCATGGACTGCTGTATTACTTCTTATGCTCATAGGCACACACTTGGTCTATTTTCTGGATCTAATATGGAAACTGTTGGATTTCCTAGAGAAAATCTTCCTTTGCAATATCAGATATCTGATCTATGGTAGGGTTGCCAATTATGGGTTGAGAAATTCCTGGAGATCTGGGATGGAGCCTGAGGAGGGAACTCAGTGGGATATAATGCCATAAAGTCCACCCTCCAAAGCAGACATTTTCTCTGGACAACTAATTGGTGTCATCTGGAGACCAGTTATAATTCTGGAAGATTTGCAGGCCTTACCTGGAGATTGGCAACATTAATCTTTAGGTACTTGCATTACCCAGTATTCCAAGGCATGGTATAGTGGTTAGGGTGTCAGACTAGCATCTAGGTGACCCATGTTCAAATTCTCACTCTGCTATGAAGCTTGGTCCAGTCACTGTCAGCCTAACTTACAGGGTTGTTGTTGTGAGGCTGAAATGGAGAAAGAAAGAATGATGTACACCCCCTTTATCTTCTTGGAGGAAAGATGGGATAAAATGTAGTAAATAAATACCCCTTATTCCTTTGGCTGCACTGGAGCCTTGGGCATTTATTAAGGTTGATGATATTAATCCTTTGTTTTATTCAATATTTCATATTCTCTGTGCATTGATGTAAACAGAGAAGCAAACTGTAGAGAATTCAGTCCACTGGTTTTGCATCTACTTTGTATTTGATAGTTCATGGAAGAAATTAAATATTGCTGCAGAATGTTGTCTTGGTTATTTGGATTAAAAATGCAAATTTTATTGAAGGCAGCTATTGCAGACAAGGTTGAAAAAATAAAAAGGAAAAACGTGATGCAGTTCCGATTTCCAGATTTATATTCTTCATCCTAAAAAAAGAGAAATAAAGTGGAATGACATTTATTTGGCTGGCTGCACAATCCATGTTAACAAGACAATTAGTATGTGATGAAAGTTATTATCTTCCTCAGCATGCCAAAGACGGGGGCTGTTGCTGCTTCTGGATCTTGGAAGCAAGCCTGAGTTCATTTCTTAGTCACAGTAAAAGATAATATTGAATTCTTCTCCCCAGATCTTGACAGGATGTAATTAATACTTTCTGCTTTAAATAAAATGGAGCTAAACACAACTACCAGAAAAAGAAATTAAATTTTCGTTTGGGAAATTGTATTTTGAAGGAAGTTGACGCTTCTTGACATTGACTGACAATCATGGGCAACCAAAAACCTTTCTTGAATCAATGTTGATGCAGCAAGTTACACCTTCAGTTGATACTGTGGCTGCACCTGTCTAAAATTTGACTCTTGCTGCTGCTGTACCTCCTCCTCTCCTAGTGGGAAGAAAGCTGAAATTATATGGGGTTGGATCCTAGGCAGTGCAAGAAGAGCCGAGGTGCTCCCTTTGTGCGTGTTGTGCTGGAATTGTGCCCATATGGGTTAATGGACTTCCAGGAACACAATGAGGGTCAAAGCAGGGGGCTGCAGTAAAAGGGGTAAGTAAGCAAAAATTGGCCTTTGGGAAGTGAAAGCACCTGTGCAAGTGGAAAGTGTGGTTAGAAGCCCAGTCAAAGTCACCAAACAGTACCTGGTCAGGCCACTGAAAATACTGGAGACTGCCACCTGCCTCCTCCGAAGCATTTTCCTGCATGAAAACCGTGTGCTTGATAGAGATGGGCATGAACAGAAAAAAAAATGAACATGATGTTCATTGTTCATTGCCATCCACGAACAGGGACTCACAAACAACCACAAACATGGTCCTGTTCATGAACATGTTCATGGTTGGCTGTTTGTGGGGGCCAGCAGGCTCTCCTACAGCCATCATCCAAGTCAAGATCCCTACTGCACCACTCATAGAAACCTGACCTGAGCAGGCACCAGGAAAGGTACCAATAATAAATAACAGCTTGGCCCCAGAGCCTGGCAGCAGCCCTGGAACTTGAAGGGGTAGATCCCTACCGCACCACTCCCAGAAACCTTATCTGAGCAGGCAGCAGGAAAGGTACCAATAATAAAGTATCTCTGACCAAAGTATCTCTGACCAAATGAGTAAGACACCAGGCCACTGCTTGCTAATCCACTGCAAGACAGCCTGTGCCTGCTTGTAAAGAGCCTTACTCTTTACAAGCCCAAGGTCATTACCTCCCAGGTGAATGACCAATATGTCAGGTGGAGGACCATTTCTCCCCGCAAACAGCAAAGGCGGCAGCCCTGGCCACCTTAGGCCCCAGTGGTCCTGCCACTCAACTGTGGCCCACTCACTTAACCCAAGCTGGGACCTGATGGCCATCCTCTTGGCTTGGTGGGCCACCCAAAAAACCATGCTGTGTCTGCATATAAGGATCTACGGCCTTCCATGGCAAAACACGGCACCTAAATTAAAAACAAGTCAGTTGAGGTTCCCAGCGCACAGTGGGCGAAAGTACGACCGATAAGCCTTGGACCTCCACTGGCCCACCCGCTGGATAATCTGACTAGGGTAGCCCATGGCCACAGCTGTCAAGGCTGCCCCAATCCTAAAGGAATGGGTGCCAAATTTAACATTCTGCAGATCCAAATTTGTCAGAGCCCATCCAGTAACTGTCCAGAAGTAGAATTTAGTCAAGGGGGCTCCATCAATGTGACAAAACAATACCCCCCCCTTTGTCCCCCCGAAGTGCAATATATTGCTTCAGAACCGAGACCGGGCAAAACTCTATGTCCGCACAAGGACCCAGCTGAATAACTGACCCTCGCTGTAACTGATCCATCTTGGAATGCCTAATCCTTAAAGTGACCTTATCCCCTGCAAACTTTACGTCCGAGGCCATTAAGGCCCTTCCAAACTCATCCTTAATGGAGCGGGCCACCAATTCACTTATTCTAAGAGCCCCTCAAAAGGCTGTCAGCGCAGCTGCATGAAATAGAGCCACCTTGTATCCAGAGCAGCACACTGATCCCCATACCACACTAAGGCCACTTAGGACGTCCGGAGTCATAGGCTCCCTATCATCCCTTGGTCTGGCTCCCTCCTGGGACCAACCCTCTAGCATCTTCCTAAGGCAGAAATCCCCAGTGGTTTCCGCAAACCCACGGGCTTTGCTTGTGAATGCTAATGTCACAAGCTGTCCCCTAATTGACTTTACCGCTAAGCCCCTTGCCCTCAGTTGAATGCAAAACTGTATAAGGTGATCAACTGGGATTGGCCATACCTGTCGCAGGCCCTGCTCATTCCTAAACCCCAAAAACTGCCTCACTGCACGATCATAGGACCTCTGTGTGCTGGGGGCAACGGCTAGCTGGATGGCCCTGTAGGCTTCAACCTTCCAAGCTGCCATAGTTCCTGTGGCATCGGGGCGGGCATCAGGTCAGCCACTGGGGCAAGCTGATGAAATCACTCCATCTGTAGGCGAGACAAAGCGTCCGCCACCTCATTATCCAACCCTGGGACATGCTTGGCCATGAACACAATGTTCAGTTTCAAGCAACGAAGAGTGAAAGCTCTAACTAGCCTCATGACACTTCATGACTTAGAGGTAAGGGAGTTCACGATGTGAACTACCGCCAGATTGTCACACCAGAAGTGCACAGTGTAATTGGCAAGGTCCTGGCCCCATAGGAATACCACAACTAGGATAGGAAAACATTCAAGGAAAGTGAGGTCTTGACTGAGGGCCAGCTCAACCCAATCTGCTGGCCACTGCTCGGCATACCAGTGCCCTTGAAAAAACACCCCCATAGAACCAGAGGTGTCCCATAGAGCCAGAGGTGTCAGAACTCCGCTTCCAGCAAAAGATCGCCCCTTCAAAAGGAGACTCTATGAAATGCCTGCAAAAATTCATCCCAAACCGTAAGGTCCTTCCTGATCCCAGCATCTATCCTGAGCACTATGATGGGGAAGCCTTAGTTTGCCCATGACGTCACGGAGACACCTTAAGAAAGCCCGTCCAGGAGCCACCACTTTACAAGTAAAGTTTAAGTGGCCTACAAACTGCTGTAACTCTGTCAGAGATACTCTATGCCGCTCTTTAAACTGCTAGGTGGTTTCGGTCAGCGTCACTCTCCAGGTTGTAAATGAAACACAGCACAAACGGTGGAAGAACTGCGTGCCCCTGAGGAAGTCCGCAAGATGAAAATCTGCGTGAGTCATAGCTGGCCCCAGTTTGAGCAGAACAGTTGGACTTCCACCTTTTTTCTGAATCAGCTGTAGAATACAAGGAAAGAAGATACTTATTTTGGAAGCGTAAGAGGAATTTACCTTCAGCTGGTCCTGGAGTCTCTCTGAGTTGGGCTCATGCTCTAAGATTGACTTTTCAACACAGTGACTATATGTTCTTGATTACACTTAAGCTTGTATACATGGTCATAAGAATGTTCAAGAATTCAAGAGTGGTATAAGTTTTGTATGAATAGCACATTGCACTTTATTGACCGTGTATTTATCTTTGTATGAATTGTATGAATATATGAACATATTTCACTTTATGTATTGAGTGTTGATTTATGTTTGTCTTCCCTGGTGGGATTTCCCACTTCAGTCAGCTCTTTAAATGAGGCAAGCTGCACCCTGAGGTCGGCTAGCTTTTCCAGTGGCAACCTGGAGGTTTGGTGGACAGTGTCCAGTTTGATGCCCAGAAAAGTGAGGGCAGTGGCAGGGCCCTCAGTTTTTTCGTGAGCCAAGGGGACCCCCAATTGTGCTGTTAGATTAATGAAGCCCTCCAAGAGCCGGGTGCATTGGCTGGTTCCAGAAGGCCCCACAAAGAAGTAATCATCCAGTTAATGAACGGTGTCCCAACACTGAAGCCAGTGACCCAATGCCATTTAAGGAAGGAGCGGAAGCGTTCAAAGATCACACAGGAAATCGAGCACCCCATGGGTAATGCTCTGTCCATGTAGAAACGGCCTTCAAAAGAGAAACTCAACAGCTCAAAATCCTCTGGATGAACCAGGAGAAGGCGAAATGCTGACTTAATGTTGCATTTGGCCATCTCAGCGCCCTGCCCACAACACCTGACAACCTTGACTGCCTGATCAAAGGACGGGTACCTCACTGAGCAAAGGTGGTCAGGGATAGCATCGTTAACTGATCCACCCCCCAGGGTAAGAAAGGTGGTGTATCAGCCGGAACTCGCCCGCTGCCTTTTTTGGCACCACACCCAAGGGGGAGACCCACAAACGCGGGACTGGTGGGACTGCAAAGGGGCCCAAAACCTGACCCTCAGCACACTCCTTGGCAATCTTTTCCCTAACGACCCCTTCCATACCAGCCACTGATCGAAGATTAGAATAAACAAAGTGAAAATCACCCAGATATCAAATTTGCTCCTCCGCATCTTTCCAGGGTTCTTTGGGAAGAGTTAACAACAGGTGAGCCACCAGTCCCTGAGGAAGTCGTCCTGACGAAAGCTGCCACTAAGCCAGCTGCAGTTAGGACTGTCAGTGGCTGCCCGACTTCTGTACCAGCTTTGGGAAGACTCTGTAATTAAAAAGAAATAACAAGTATTACAGAAGAACACAATTGGATATACTTACCTTCTTCTTCGCCCTGGGAATACTTACCTTGCTCAAAGAAGGAACGGAGTGGGGTGTGGAGCCTCCTGTGACTATTGGACTGTGGAGAATTCCATAGATATGTGTTATAGGCATATGAAATATATTAGTACCTTGTACAATGATTGTATCAATCAGTATGTTTGCATTGCTTGCACAAATATATTTGCACTTTGGTATAAGAAATATATCTTGAGAGATAGACACAGTAGTGTTGTTTGATATCTGGGTGATTTTCACTTTGTTTATTCTTGTCTGTATCAGATATCAGGCTTGTTTTTTGCATAACTGATCGAAGATTGGCTGCCATGAAAGGGGCCCTAGGGCCCTGGAAAGGGATCTTAAAACCAAACTGAAACCCACTGAACAAAAACAAAGAATCTTCCCACTTAGGGTAACTATCCAAGAGGCACTTAAGTTCCTTCAGCTTTGTTGGGCTGGGACCCTTTACCAGCTTGCTGCTGAGAGTTACCTCTGGCCCCACCCACCCCTGTTTGCCCCAGCCTCCTCTATAGTGCCTAGGGCAGAAGTTAAAGGAGTGGGAGCCCCCACACATTGGGCATTCATGCTTGAACCTGCATGGTTTCCTTGAGCACATTCCCTGATAAGCGAAGTCCCAGCACAACAGCCGTGCTTGAACTGGCTGACCCATGAACCCACTGGTACTGGGGGTAGCAGAGGACCGCTGGACTAAATGGCCATTGTCAGAGTGGTCAGAAAGATTAGCCTTTGCAGGGGGCATCACCTGCAGCCAAAGCTGCTGGAGAATCTTATCCCATGGCAAAGCAGGGTTCATTGCAGCCCTCATACAGAATTCTTCATCATACTGCATCCATGCAACACTGACGAAGCCTGTGTACCCTTTGTATATTATGTCAAGGTACTGGAAAAGGGATACAGCACTCCATGGCTGTGCCCTAACAATTATTCCTGCATAAATCAGGAACCCAGGGAGCCAATTGGCCCAGGTACGATCGACCCGGCACCGTTTCAGCCACTCCTTGTCCCTATCATTGAGGTCCTCTTTGTCTTTCTTCTCCAATTCCCTGTAGAGAAGGGAGAAGACATCGACAAACTCCCCTTTTAAAATCTTGTCTCTAGTAGCTTGAGTAAGATGCTTACCCAAGGGTAGGGCTGTGTCCCCAAATGGAAGGGCCCAATATGGAACCAAGCCATAAGGGGTCATTGCAAAAGTGGGGCTCCAAGAGGGAGTGTAACTGGGCCAAGCAGAGGATTGGCTGGGCAGAGTCTGACTGTCAAAACCCTGCCAACTAGACATGCCCATCTGCGCCAGTGCACCTGGATCAGCAGTAGCATACTGACCATCCCATGATTGATTATTCCAAGCTGGCACCGCCCCGTAAGCAGTTTGACCTTGCATGGTGCTTTGATGCATGCCTGACAAGTGCATCAGAGATGAGGACACTGGGGCAGAGGCCTGGCTCTAGGGTCCCCATGGCAATCCACTACCCTGCTGCATAAGAGAAGACTTACCATCCACCACTGGGTCCACAGCCACTGCCACAGGTTCAGTATCAGCCTCCAGCCTGGATCGACTCCTGAAGGCTCAATGCCGCCTGCTGTGCCTTCCGTGTTTTGTTTGTCTGCCGTCTCAGGGCCTGTTGAAGTAGAAGGCCTCTCAAGGACAGAAAGTCTGCTAAGAACCTCGGCCTGAAAAGCAGCTGCAGATGTCAGCCTAGCAGGCCTACTGCGTTTTGTCCCTCCCGTCTTCCCCCCACCCTGTGCCTGCTCCAACGCTGCTATGCAGCTCAAGATGGCCTGGTGACTAGAACGATGAGAAAGAGAAATTGAAAGTAAATGCATGTAAGGATAACCATGAAAAATGTGTTTCTTGGCAGTACAGCAGTCCTTTTTTGGAGTTCTCCAATGCTTTTGGAGACATTTGTTAAAAATCAGGAATGTCATCATGTTCGTAATCAGATGCTACTGTAATCTACACATGTGCTTAAAGATACATTTATTTATGCATGTTTCAAATGATAAAAAATGTCACCACAGTGTTGGACTTTTAATTCTTATCCTGATTCAGAACCTCGTTTAGTATCACACACCCAGCTTCTTCTTTAAGTGGCACTGGAAGCAAATCTCTTTTAACACTTCCAGTGCCAACTTGTCATCAGAGGCCAAATTCTTCATCTTCACAATTTCTCTCATCACTCATGCTTGAATCTCCCCCTAGTCGAGTAGGAATCAGCAGAGGTTTTCATTTGATTAAGTAGAAGCTGGTATAAAATTATTAAAGCACAACCTATAAAAAAAACCTGTGAGGTTACAAGAATTGCCAAAGTATCTCAGCATTCCTATGAAAATCTTTGCATCTTTCCAGTTGCTGTTGATGAGTAACAGTTTTCTCTAATCTCAATAAAAAGAGCCAGACTCAGATATACACAGCAGCACCATAGGGGATGCAAATACAATTGCTGTAGAGTGCTACCGCATGCACCTCTAGGACAGCTCTTTCGGCAGTGCTATCTCTTTCTCACCCCTGCTCTCTTCTTGAATAAGAATCAATCAACATAACCATTTACCTTAGGAGGGGGTACCTTCTGCCAACCATAGTTCTGTAAGGGAAGCGGCATGGCTCTAGGAACTGGGCTTGGTTCCCCATTCAGGGAAGCATACCAAGAGACAAAATGAACTAAGACAGGCAAGGGCTGTAGTGATTGGTTCCTAGACCAGGTTCCACTTTGCATTTCTTAGAGCCAAAACACACGTTAAGAAATACCTAGGTTCAGCACGTGTTCTCTTACCTCAAGGTTTGCCGGGATCTGTAGGCGTCCTGGAAGCTTAAAGTAGGCGTCCTGGAAGCTTAAAGATCTGTAGGTGTCCTGGAAGCTTAAAGGCGTCCTGGAAGCTTAAAGCTTAAAATACAGGCACCTGTATTTCCCTTCCCCTTTTTGCTGCTCTGTAAATGCTAAACTTTAAGCTTCCAGGACGCCTACAGATCCCGGCAAACCTTGAGGTAAGAGAACACGTGCTGAACCTAGGTATTTCTTAATGTGTGTTTTGGCTCTTAGGTCCATGTTAAGTGGCAGAAATTGTAAAGAAGAGGAAATGAGAGAAAGGGTTGGGGGAAGAATAGAGGCAGGCAACCTAATTAGAGAATGGGCCACTTCACTTTAAATCTTTATTTGCACTCATATTTTAAAAGCCATGTGAAATGTTTTAGAAATCCTGCTGTCCTCCTGGAATAAATGGCCAGAGAAGGCATGTCAGAGTGTTCCCTTGTTAAGCTTCAGGAATCTCTGTAAAGCCTATTTATTTAGGTTTGCTTTCAGAAGCTGAGCTGGTTGTGGATGTTCAAAATGATTAACTGTAGCTGCCTCTGGCAGGAGAGGATTTTTGCTGCTGGTGTTAATTTTCAGTTGACTGTTGTGGTCTGTTTTTATGATGGTTTGTTGTTCTATGATGATTTTTATTGGAAGCCTCTGCAATGTAGAGAGGAGTGGTAAATGTTTGCAGTGGCAATATTGACTATTACCCTAACTCATGGGAGTGAGCTTGACAATCCTGGAAGGTGGAAGCATGTACATTAGAATCTGGACATCAAGGGATGACCTGCAAGAGGCCAAAACATTAAGAACGGTTGCCTAGGGGGACATAAGTGGAAGTAAGTAGCAATTGCAGCAAAAGCCATTGGACAAAATCAATACCACCAGTAGTTCTTTGCAGGGGCAGCTTGATTGCCACATTTCTTCTCAGCTACTGAACATCTAACAGCTTAAGTAACAAACAATCATTGCCTCTCTTCCCAGGACAGTCATTGTTATTATTTTAATAATTACGCTCTGGTCCATCTGCTTGATGGAACTAATGTGCCGTTTTGCCTCTGCTGCTGTTGCTGGCCCATCGTTCCCGCATCAAATTGAGTAGAAAAGCATCCTGACTACACAGAAATCAAGTTGTTTTCCAGACATACAAATGACAGCTTTTAGCATGGGTGCATTAGTCTCCGAGAGGGATGCTTTGATTGGGTCCTCCTCAATCCTGGTTGAAATGAGGACAAAGCAGACAAACAAAAGGAATGCATCAGCTCATCTTCACAGAGTAAGAGGCTATGGGTCTAATTACATTTTATAAGCAAAGTCATGGAACTAAAAACTGTTGTCAGGAAAAGGTCACTTTGGGAAGGGCCAGTTTCAAGTGAAAAAGCATGGGGGGGGGATTAACCCTTTCCCAGTCAAGCACTTCTCTACTCTGTGTATGCTTTACACCCCCACTTGCTCCCCTCCAGTGGAATTTCAAATGTATTTTGCCAGAGGATTTCATACATGGGAGCAATGGGCAGGGAAAGAGTTACCTACTTGCTTTACTGAAGACATTTCAAACCTGACTTTTTCCTAGAAAAGGACCCAAGGGAAATTTCTACTCTTGCTCCTTTGTCAGAGCATGTGGGGCTTAGGGTTGCCAGCTCCAGGTTGGGAAATACCTGGAGGTTTCGGGGTATAGCCTGGGGAGGGTGGAATTTGGGAAGGGACCTCAGCATTATATAATACCATAGAGTCCACCCTCCAAAGCAGCCATCTTCTCGCAGGGAACTAATCTCTGTCATTGGGAGATCCGTTGTAATTCTGGGAGGTCATTTCTACCAAGACCCTTGCTGCCTCTTGTGGTAACCATTGAGGTTACAGGTTGAGCCAGAGTACATTAGAAGCTCTCAGCTACCAAGTGGCTCCATTCTTAAACACCCACTGGCTGCTGAGGCCATGGGGGTAGCCAGGCTCCCTAGAATTTTGTTGCATCCCTTGACATCCCAACTATCTGGGTATGAAGTCACCAGCCCCTCCCTGGCCCAGCACCAGCCATTTCTTTGAACACAAAGGCTCCAGTGAGCACTTGTAGCTAATAGATTGTGACTGACTTGTGATGAAGTGAATCCCCAACTCACCGGCAATCTGTGTAAAACTTACTGCTTTGGAAAAAGGACACTTAATTTGCATTCTGCCACTGCTCAAAGGCTGGCCTAGATGGCTTCTCAGGTAGGATGAGGGCAAAATAAAAAGTTTTCAAGTCAGCTTGCAGCTGGAAAGTAATAAGCTTTCATTCATTCATTCATTCATTCATTTACTTCATTTAGTGCACTTTTCTCACTGATGCTGTAAGTGGATTACAAAATATGGAAAACACTTTAAACAGACAGCATAAGACATTCATAAACCAATGCAACAGGATTACTGAACTGGGAAAGCAATGCAAACAACAGCACCAAAGCTCTAAGGCATGGCATACCATAATGCAGAAAGTAGATGATTACAAAGGTAGAAGTAAAAGCAAGGGGATACATACATATCTATAAAACTTAATGACAAAAGACCCTTCTTGAAGTACGTGTTAATTTCCTGTAAATGATATCGACCAAGGCACCTTTTTGACATTGGGAATCCCTTCTCAATGTTTTTCCCCCAAGACAGATTTTGCTGCAAAGACTTGGGTCCTCTTAGAAATAAATAGTAGCCAGAGAAAAACCTATGAATTTTAATGGAACTAACGGATTTAAGTACCGTGAAGAAATAGTTTTGGTAGGGAGAGCTAAAAACTATGATTTCGGTTTCCTCGTGCCAGCAACAGTGGTGATTTCTGTTTCTATTTGGAATGGAGGAATAATATGTGTTTATGTTAAATAATCATAAGCTCTCCTTTCTTCCTGCATAGCTTCACTAGTTAAGATGTAGAGGCTTCCATTAATTTGTGTCTTCCTTTTAAGCTACAGGTTATCACCACCACTCCTTGAGACCACGAGTTCCATAAATTAATTCTGTATTGCATGAAGACATACTGGGATTAGGAACAGAAGCAGCAGGATTGACTTCAAAGCCTGGTTCCTTAGTCTGAGATTCCTTAGCTTGGCTGCTAAGAATCTGGAGCTCAAGCTGCTGAATTCAGCCAGGCTCCTGCAACCCACGGCATACCCACCAATATGCAGCTGCTGGACACATTATATTTCAAAGATGTTGTACTTTGATCGCAAGCCAGAAAGGGTTGTGGAATGTTTTATTTTACAGACGTATGACTGCCAAGCAGAAGAGGAAGACAAGTAAAGGGCTAGTTGGTAAGATATATAAAATAATGACCACCAACGAGGACTCAATAATTAAAAGCCTTCAGGAGAAATGGCATAGAGAAGGGCTGACCTCAGAAATAACTTTAAAAAAATTAATGGCAGGGGTGAAAAAGATTAAAATGGATAAGTTTAGAGAAATGGAGCTGAAATATTTTACGAAATGGTACAGGACACCAGCCCAATTAGCCAATATGGTACAGGGGATGAGTTCAAACTGTTGGCACTGTAACCAGGCTAAAGGCTGGTATTCACATATGTGGTGGGAATGCGCTAGAGTGCAGACATTCTGGAAGAAAGTATTGGATAGGATAAAAGATAAGACAGGGGTATCAATACCAATAGATAACAATCTAATGACACTGGGTACCCTAAAGACTGAGAAAATAGAGAGTAAATATCAAGAGGTTCTCAAAGCTATGGTATTAGCCGGGAAAGCTGTGATAGTATTGGGATGGAAAAATGAGAACAAATGGACTATGGAGAATTGGAACAATTATCTCTTTGAATTTGTGCAATCAGATATTGTGGCTTTATTTACTGAAGAGAAGACCTGGGAGGAAAAGAAGAGTTCGATTAATAAGAAGTGGTCACCTTATTTTGACTGGATCATGGAGGAAGAAGCCAAGAAGGATATTAACTGGAAACTTTGGACCTTGTGCCCATGGCTGAAGCAATGACAGAAGAAGATTAGGGGAGGGAAGGGAGGGAGGGGAGGGTAAGGAAAAAGGAAACCTGTATAACAATACCAGGAAGTTTACTTTGTAAAAATTTGTGTTAAAATAAAAGGAACAGGTATCACAAAAAAAGAGAGTAAGTTTTGCAAGCTTGCTAAAAACCAACACTGTTTTATTTATTTACTGTATATAAATCTGGAAAAGTCCTTTTTCAAAATACACCTAGCACTAAAGATTTTTTAAAAAAATGACTGCCAAGCTAAAAACAGATCTTAGTGGTCTTGTGTGTGCATGTGCACGCATGCGCGTGCGTGCACATAGTATGTAATTGGGAGAAAATGAAATACCCAGGAAATACTATGCAAACAGCTAATGCACATAATTTTTCTCTGTGTAATACTTTGAAGAAGGTGTACATAGTGCAAATGAGCCTTGATAAATGCATTCACAATAGTAGGAAAGAACTAATTTTCAAATGCCCTGGTATAATGTCATTTACTATGAATGTGCCATGGCAGTCAATGGTCGAGTTTTATGAAATAAGCTGCTTGGAAATAAGTAGATACATGGGAAAAGTAGCTCTTCAGGGCATGTGATGCTATCACAGGTTCTGCAGCCCCCCCCCCCAATTAAGTGAAACATCTTTCAGAGGGCCCAAAGGAATGCAAGAACCTCACTGCTATCGCAAGAGTTGAACACAAATGTGTTATGCATTTATGTCACATAAAATAGGTTCTTACTCGAGTCGAGAACTGTTTAAGAGAAGGGTTAAGTCACATGCAAATTCAATCATGCTCCAAAAAATATGAAATTGGAAGTTAAGGTTGTGTCACCTTAACTTCTGCGCCATATGAGCAGTACAGATGTACAATCTGACATTTCATGCTTGGTTACAACTTAAGCTCCATGCAGCTACACTTTTCTTTGCTTTTTAAGATTTCTTTTTTGCCCAGATTGGCATTGCAGTTACAGACGTTCATTTCAATAGGCATTCCGTGTCATTAATGGTGACATGAGATCAAATGTTTATTAAATATTGATGTAGCATTGGCCCACATTAAGCAATGCATCCCTCAAACTACAGAGGAAGAGAACTGAATGCCAAACAAACAAAGGGAAATGCAGCTCTCCTGTTCTGGATTGAGGTCTACTGGGTGGGCCAGCAAGGCAAGAGTACAAAGGGGATCTACAGATGGTTAGGATCTTGGAAAGCTCACTGGGGCTGGAAATTGACAAACAAGGAGTCTGGGCTCTGGAGATTAGGCATGCTTCTCTCATTCTTGCAACCTTTTCATTTTCCTTTGAAAACCCTCTTTTTGATTTTGCCTCTCATGAACACATGAACCTGCCTTGTATGGAGTCAAACCACTGGTCCATAAAGGTCAGTGTAGTCTAATCTGGCTGCTAGCAGCTCTCCCAGGTTCCACGTCTCAAGTCTTTCACATCACCTGCTATCAGATGCTTTTAAAAGGAGATGCTGAGAATTGGACGTTGGAGGTTCTGCATCCAAAATAGATGGACTACCACGTACTACCATATCCCCCTATACCCTGTACAAATTGAACCTACTGACTTTTACTTTCAAGCAATTTGGGGGGACTTAAAGGGCCTGTTCTAATTTCCAAACATATATCTGGAATGCCTCTTGCATCCTCTTTGCTTAGCATCCTTTTGAGTTCCTGATGGTTCCAAGACCGCGGAGGATTAGGGAAGGGTTGCCTTCTTAGGAACAGTGAATGGAAGCATTTCAGTCCTTTTCCACAGTGGGAATCTCACACTATCTGGGAGCCTCCTAAGGAACTTCCTTGTTTCGAGCCTCTCTGTTTTCACTGTTTTCAGACTCTGATCGTTGGAATCCTGGGCCATGGCAATAAATACATGGGACCACCACTTGCAATTGCCATGTGTTTTTTTTTAAGTTAATGACCATGTAAGTACACCAAGTCTTCTTTTAAACTAATGTGTTTTTTAATTTTTGTAATGCCCCCTTTTTTGGGAAACGGACACCACTGGTTTACTTGAGCTAGACTGAGAGTATGATACAATTTCTCAGCTTTCTGGAAAAGTGTAACAGCCCAATAGCAGATCAACAAAAAATACAGCTGGGATTCAGTTTTGTTTTCCCGGCCATGTCGGATGCTCCTCTCAGCAGGTCTGGGAGGAAATGTCCGAGCAGCCTGACCGGGCGGTTGACCCGCGAGGGTTAACCCCCAGGACTCCCAGGGAGGGAGCGACGGGTCCGGAGCGCTGCGGGAAGAGCTCCCTGAATGCAATGCAGGGAGTAAATTGCCCGTTTGCTCCAACGAAGGCCGGCAGACGGGCACAGCGCCTTGTGTGCTGCCGGGCCATGGAGAACGGCAATAAGCAGATTTAAGGTGAAAGCCTGTAAGTAAGCGAATCCCTTCTGATTCTTAAGCGTATGCAAAGGATTGGTGGAAGCTGAAGCTAAGAAGGCGCGGATTTCTTCCCCCTTTACCAAGTTTCGGAATTCAGTTGGCGTCCCCCCCCCCTAAGATGGCGACGAGAAAGCAGAGCCCAGCAATGAGTAAATCAGTGATGGCGACGTTACAGGGGAAGGGGGAAACTTTGGAAGAGTTGGTGAGACGAGCAGTTTTCGATGCTGTGCAGCCCTTTGTAGTGAAACTGAATGAAATGGGGCAAAAGGTTGATTCAGTGGAGAGCGAAGTGAAAGCCATTAAAGAAACAGCAACCGGAGCAGAGCAGTCTGCGCACGAGAACACAGTACTCATGAAAGCAACAAGTAAGGAAGTGAAGCTTTTGGAGAATCAAATAATAGGATTGCAAGTGGACCGTGCCCAAACGGTACTGCATCTTCAGAATGTAAAAGAGGAGGAAAATGAAAATTTAAAAGATGTGGTGTCTGGACTTTTGGCGACATTTGCAGAGGCAACTAAAGAAGAGTTAAAAAGCGACATCTTGGAGGTCCGGCGGACATCTTCAAAGTATGTAATGAAGCGGCAGCTGCCTCGCGAGATTATTATTGACTTTTCATCCAGGAAGATTCGGGACACCATTTTATATAATTCGTACAATGTGGACTTGGACTATTTGGGCAACAAGGTTAAAATTTTGAAGGATGTTCCATTTCTGGCTCGTAAAAGAAGATCCAAGTATAAAGGACTTGTGGCTTTCTTGAGAAAATGTGATGTGAAATATAAATGGTTGTTTCCAGAAGGCATTTTGTTTAGTTATAAGGATCAAATTTATAAGATTACATCGGAAGCCCAGCTGACAGACTTTTTGTTCAACCATCAGGAGTTCCATCAAGACGAACGTCCAAAGTCTGAAGGGGAGGGTGGGGGGGAGGAGAGAGCGGGCACAGCTGCTCCAGCTGCGCAGAGAGAATTGAGACCGAGACGCAAGGGGGGGGGGGAAGAAGATCTGATCCTGAATATGGCGGGTATTGTATAAGATCTACTAATCTGATCGCATGTTAGAAAGTTAACTTTTAAGAAAAATTGCAGCATGAAGGGAATACAAGAGATGTAGTGTAGTGTTTATTGTTTGTATGTTGCTTTCCCCCCTTTTCCAGCCCCCCTCCCCTTCCCCCCCCCCCTTTTTCTTTCCCTTGTATTTTTGTAGTTTTTTGTAGTTTTCTATGTTAGATATTAAAAAAATAAAAATTTTACAAAAAACAAAAAACAAAAAATACAGCTGGACCATGGTGTAAATACAGAGAAAACCAATAAACACCGTGCTGTAAACTGGCAATTAACAATGCAAAGTTTACTCTTACAATACTTAACAAATTAAAATAAGGTGTGTACAGGCAGATATACAATCAAATGAAAGTCATTCTCAATATACAGGAAACTTTTCCCCCACTGTTTCAGTCTTCTGTAATGCTGTTAACGAACAAACGACCAACTCACATCCGGTTATAGCATGCGTTTCAATGCCTTCCTCAGAGTCGCATTTCACAATAGCTGTGTAAAAAATAACATGAACTTGAGAAGTAATCTTTACATACATATATATAGAGAGAAAACTTATTTTGCAATAATAAACTCACCCTACACACAATAAACATACGATACGACTTGTGAGCTTGCTCCTACTTTAGAGGGTTCCACCTCTCCCTTCCTTTCAATGCAGCCCAGTCCTTTGCCTCTATTGTCATGATTAAATCCACAATCTAATCAATTACACTTGTTGCTTAAAGCAACAGATACCATTAAATGAAGGGAGTATAATCTAGCTCATTATTGAGACCACAAATTGCATAAGTCTTATATTCATATGTTCTACGTTTCTTTTTGTAATTAATTAATTAATTTATAATTTATAAATATGACCCTAATCCCTACAATCTATATAAAAAGACATATGAATATAAAAAAAGAATATATGAATATAAGACTTATGCACCTTACTTTGATGGCCTCGGCCAAGACAATCTCTACCAAATTTAGTTTCCTATCTCTTATATGGGAAGGATAATGACCTAACATTACATATTGCTCTAGGGTTGAAATATATAATATATTAACTCCCCCACCTTGAGCCTCAGGATTAATCAGGATGAAGTCTTTTGTGGGCAATTTTGGCAACATCAAAAACTGCTTTCCATTTTGACTATCTGAATCCCCTGAAATTTCGCCAGGGTCCTTGGCTTCAGGATTTTCCATATGAGAGGAGAAGGTACCAGGAAGAGAGGCTTACTTAGAGACCTTGCTGCCACCTCCGTCATGGCTGCAGGAGAGTCAGTGAGAAGCTGAGGGAGAGGAGATGGGAAGATAGGGAGGAATACTTCTGTAGCTTCCATTGCAGTCTGAGTTGAAGAAGATATTCCAGGGCTGTAACCCTCTTCTCAAACTGAAGGCAAACATTACAAGCCTTATAGTGATGAACTCCAATGGCACCACTGTATTACATTGTAAAGATCATGCCTTTCTTTAGACCTTCCTTAGCAGCATAATTTAATTTATTATTTATATAACAGTAATAATGTGATATGGACTTTGAGTCCATTACATCTTGTTGACCTTTCCTCCTTCCTTTCACAAAGGAACTTTATCTGGAACTGTGGAATTCTTCTCAATTATCAGCTTCATCCCATGATTTAATAAAGGAGACGTTGCTTGGTTATTGACAGAGCAAACCAATTTTCAAATGTTGCTGCCACTATCAGCAGGGTGTAATAGAAGCTCATTACAGTTCAGAAGGCTGATTTAATTACATATTTTCCTCCAGAAAGTTACCCTGTCTCAGCATGCAAAAATGCTCATCTACATATATTTGAGTATTGCGTATCTATAGTGAATTCATCAAAGATGTGGAGAAAGGAGCACCCCCCCCCCCAATAAAGCAGCTTACCAGTGAACTTATGATATGGATCTGCATGTGAATCCTGGCATGCCTACTGGCTCAGGTCATGTATCCATCTCCTTCAAAGGGGTGGGGGGGATGAATCTTATGGTTGAAGCTTCTATGCATAAGGGTAGTATGAGTGTGGAAGAAGACAGCCAGCCAGAGAGAGGGTGGGTGAATGTGAATGTTCCTGCAATACTGGAATAAGATGTTTAGTCTGGGTAATTGTCTGAAATGGTTTTCTGACATCAGGTTTTATAAATGCAGCACAAATTTGGGGAACCAGGACTCTCTACAATGAACATTTTCTCTTAAATAACCCCCTCCCCAATTTTCTAATTCCTTGGAAACAAATCACAGAGAATAAACCTGAGTTCACAACTAGCAACATCCATTTCCATTATCGTTATCTATGTACTCTACAAAGGTTTGATATCAGACGGTCAATAAAACTAGCCCATTTTATTATACATTTTTGCCATGGCCTGCATTGGCATTGCAGTGATAGAACACTTGTGAGGGATTGATTTCACAGAGAAATTTATCTAGGCTATTGGTGGTTTATTAGGAAGATCAAGATAACAAGTGCTGCATTATTGATCAAACCTGGAGGGGGACATTTCCCTTATTTCTTCTTCCCAATGAAGTCTTGTAATTATGTTTTTTCCCATGCTTTTCACTCTTTTCTGCCTGTCTAGAAAGGATCAATTTGGAGGTAGACTAATGAAGTAAAAGTAAGGAATGTCAATCACAGTTGTCTGGTAGCAGATAGAAAAGGTAGAAGGCGGAGAGAGAAGGTTCAGAGGAAAGGAATATTTTCCAAACATGTATGAGGTTTGAAATACAAAGGTTTTCTCTGGTTGCTGCTATTTCAAACCTAGTAGGTACATAATATAATGAGTAGTTCTACAAGCTAGAACCTAATGTGGTGCTCATGCATGCCACGGCGTCCAACAGTGTGTCTCCTGGTGTCCACCTCCTTCTTCCCCAAAACAGAGAGGTAGTCATACTTTCTTCCAGCAGAAGATGTATCAGAAAGCTCCGAGAGGCACCACCTTTTTGTCTATAGGGAGCATTCATTTGGGAACAGCATCATAGGAAGATGTTTGGCCTTTGCCCCCATAAAAGCCGTTTGTGAGTGGCTGCACCACCTACCCTGCTACCAGTTGTAAAAACAGGTTGGAGCCTGATACCTGTTCTAAAAATTCCCATAGTGTCAAAAGGCTCAACAAGGTTCAGGAATCCTAATCTAAATCCTTTCTTGTACACTGTCTTGGGGAGGTATCAGTTTCAGGATATCTGAATCTTTCTACTAGCTTGTTGTTTTATTATTGACTGTTCGGTCAAGAAGGTGGGAGATGTTAATCAGTGCCAGGGGCACTAGGTAGCCTCAGAGGACATAGTCACAAGTCTTTGTTCTAAGCCTGCCTGCAGATACTTAAGCCCCATTCCAATGCAGAGAGTGTGCTTACCTCATCACCAGTTATGTTAGGGTTGCCAAAATCCAGGTGGAGCATGAGATATTCCCGAAATTATATCTGATCTCCAGACTACTGAGGTCAGTTCCTCTGGAGGAAATGGCTGGTTTGGAGGTTGGATTCTATGTCATTATATCCCCTCCAAGATCTCTCCCCTTCCCACAACCTGCTACCCCTGAGATTCACCCCCAAATTTCCAGGAATTTCTCAACACAGTATTGGTAACCCTAGGTGATTTGTGACTTTTTAGCTTTCCCTCTTTAGAAGGTATGAGGACAGCAGCTGTAGTGTCACACCTCTGTGTTTTCAGGTGCCAGAACAGCTATCGCCAGGATTTTGTCATGGTCCTATCTCTGTACTTCTGCTGACTTTGGACAGTCATCTCTACAAGTGGGGGACAAGAAAGTAGTGGCCATTTCTGTGATGAAGGTCAGAGTTGTAAATGCCATTTAGAAGATGTAGCGTGCCGTGTACCTCGACCTTCTGCTAACATACTGAACCCAAGCGGACTTCTAAATGCACTTATTTCATATAAGACTTAAGGGAAACAGGATAAAAAATAACTTTTATTTCAGGAAATTTCAAGAAATGTTCAGGAAAGAGGCTTAAAACTATTTACAGGTAACACACAGCTTCTGCTAGGTTATAATATTTCAGTTGCCAGCTGCTGGGTGCACAGAACACTTAACAGCCAAGTTTGTATTCTTGGGGTGAATATTCCTCTTCCCTCAGACTCAGGAATCTTACAGAGAAAATGTGAGCTCCTCCCAGAAACTACAGATCTGTAGCCAGTTCCCTTCAGTAACTACACCTGGAGACAGCTATTTTGTCTTTTTAAAAAATTCACTATGCTTAGGCTGCTTTGTCACAAAAGACAGACTCTTGAGCCCTCTCTGAAACAAATGTCTAAGTAAATGTAACTGAAGTGAATGCAAATTCTTCTCTTGGGTAGCCTTATCTGCATCTTCTCCCACTCCTGCTTCTGTCTTTCTTCTGGGGAATTTTAGATTACAAATTCCCCAGGTTAAGGACCTGTCTTCTTGCGGTCTCTCTGTAAAATACTGTGAAATCTGGTGGTGCTATATAAATAATAATGACAAATATAGTTCTGTGAAAATTCATAATGGGTATGCAAGGTTGAGCTGAAGTAGGAATTAAACTCTCAGATGATACCCTTTGGCTTTCTTCTGTCCCCAACATGCTCATTAGCGTAGATCTCACCCTCACAAAGATAAGCCGTGATATAAATTGCCACTCTTAAAAAACATACAGAAGCATGCAGCTGAGGGTTTCAGGGATGATAGACGGACAGCAGCAGACAAAACAAACCGTATTTTACAAGGGAAAAGAATTAAATAATCCCTTAGGATACTAGTAGAAATGTATGAAACCTAGTGGAAGAATTTCACCAGATTTATCTACGTTTGTTTAATTTCTCTTGAAATTGCTACAGATGTTTCAGTGGAACATGACCCTCCACTTTTACCTTAGAATTTGCTTGAGGAAGGGAACTGTTTTCATTCTGCCTTGAGGTAAGCAACCTACTAGAAAGTTTGTATTGGGTTTTAGTTAACGCATGTTAACTAACTGCACACAGAAAGCTCTCAACCAAGTTAGAGAACCAATAACTGTTTATTTATCTAAAGAAATATATTTACATAAGTCTAGTGGAGAGAAAGAACTAGTAACTGATCTAAATAGCTAGGATAGCTTTAGATTGAAAGTAGGCCATCTCTCTTGAGAGGAGGGGGAGAGAAGGGAAGGAAGTTCCCCTGGCAGGAAGGAGACTGCTAACAGCCTATCTTTCTAACTGACTCTATGGTTGTTGCCTTCCTTCTTCTCTGCTGGCTGTCCTAAAGGCCTGAGCAAGAGACATCGCCAGTCCCTTCTTCCAACAACTTGAACTGCTGGATTCTAATGCTTTTATTGTCTATATACTCGGGATAAGTAGATTTTTCTCAGATCAGTTTCTTCTGTTATGTTCCAGACAGTCACCCTTAATGCTGGTATAACTAGGAAATGTTCCCTTATTAATTGCAAAATCAGAGCTTCCAAAGCAGGAATTCTTGATCACCTGCAGGTTTGCCTCACACCTTGTTCACTGGTTGTATTCAAGAGATAATAGTTTGCTGAGCTATTCAGCTGCATCCAAATTAATGCTGATGTCCTTTTAGCATGATTACACTGCTTTGTCAAGGTTGTTAGTGACCTGCTACATGTCTGCTGCCGCTGCCACTTCAAATTATTAAAAGGCATAGTTTAAAAAGAGATAAAAACCCTACATTTGAGATTTTTGAGTTTGTGAATTATTACTTAATCTGCCCATGAGCTGCACAAATCTTGTGATCAGTTCTTCCGATCAGTGCATATAAATGCAACTGAATGTGCAGGCAGAAAAAGCAGTCAATGTCGCCTGTCACTGAAAAGTTGCATCTGACTGTGCAGGCAAAAAGAGATGTTAAAATGACTCTGTACTTGACAAGTAGTTAGTTTAATGACCTGACATGTGCCTCATCTCTGATAATGGAGATGATTTAGTCAGTTCATGGACAGTGCATGTGCAAAAGTGGCCACAAATTGCAGCAAGTGTTATTTTGCAACATGGCCCTTTAACACCGCAAAGGTGCAAACCTATCTAAGGTTGCTGTTCCCCCAGTGGGGGCAGGGGATCTCCAGCTCCCACTCTCTGCCCCCCCCGCCACCACTCACCTGGCTGGTGGGGCAGGAAAGGCCTCTGGGGTGTGCTCCCAGTGCGGTGTGATGACGTCACTCCCAGATGTGACTCCCAGAATCAGGCCTATTTGTGGCCCAAGTTGATCTGATGTGAAGTGCACGTGCATACTCCTGGGGTTGTACGATGACATCACTTTCTGGGAATGATGTCATCAGGCAGGTCCTGGAGTGCATGCTCAAAGAAGGAAGATTACGGTGTGTGTTGGTCTGCAGTCATATGTAGAATCCCCCAAAGATTGGTTTTTTTTTGCAATATGCTATCAATGCATATACACACTGAGCTGTCAGGGGGAAGAGGGGGATAGACAGACACAAATGAGCTGAAAGCATTGCAACACGCTGAACTCACAGAGTGTCCTGTTCAAAATTAGGAGCATTAAAAACAAAACCGTAATGAATGCTTAATGTTTTGGTTATATCAGAAACAATAACTCCAGGATCCTGGGAGAAAAGCAGATGAAGAAAATTTTGGAAGCATTCCTATTTGTGTGACCAAAATATCTAGAACATCGTAATATAACAAACAATGAGTCACATCTTTGGACTACAATTATGGCTTTGTTGACATCTACAATAGATTCCCAGCATTAAAAACAAAATACCCTATATAAAAGGAAATTTTATTTCATCTCCATAGATCTAATTTTCTTGTCCCCTAGCAAAGTTCTTACTTCTGTGTAGGAAAGACACTAAGAAGACTGGCATAGAAAGAGTTCTGAGATTTCTTTAGTAGTTAGATAAAACAGATGGGATTCATGATGCTTCCTTTCAAGAAGTTAATAATACACTTTGCATCATGGCAATTGGTAGGTCAATACCAACAAGCATTTAAACAGGGAAGTTTTCTTGCTCTTCTGCCATTGAACTTCAGTTTTGCTAATTGCCATCATAAATAAGGTCCTGACAATGCCTGATTAATGAGGATTAAAAACTCAAGTTTACGTAATTTATTGCTGTTTTTTTCACTTGTGCAGTAGAAGTGATAGTTGTCAGGTTGCTGGAACAACTTAAGGAGGGCTTCTGAAACTGAAGGTGCCAAGGAGAAGAGTGTAAGAGAAACAGTTTCCCAATTGGTCCATTTGTTACAAAACAGGAAAAGGGGTTTTGTTGTTGTTGTTGTAAGTGATCAGCCCCGGCCTCCACCATGTTTAATAGCTACTTCATAGCTACCTGTGATATAAAATCACAGGGCCCCTGGATTAAATGCAGCTTGGGTTTGCAGCAGAGGGGAATTCCAACTAGCTGGGCATAGCGTTGCTGAGTACTGCCCGGGAGATTAAGGCATGCATGGAATGCCAAATGCAAATGCTGAGGACTGGTGGCGATTGATCTGGCTGCCCCTCCAGCTGTGGGTGAGCTTGTGATAAAACAAGATCTCACTGCGTCATCCCTATTAGCACATTCCAATGTCTTCTTCCAGTGATCACATCCCCATCCCAAGATTCAGAGCAATCAATCATCATCAATAAGTTTATTTTTCTCTGGGAGCCTATATTTTTCATATCTAAATTCATCAACTTAGCTCTGGTGGCTTTCATTAGCAAACTGCCCCTTTGTGAGACAGCAGGAGAGACTTTGCATTTCCTCAGCAGCAAATAATCAAGGTAATCAAACCTTTGTAATTCCCAGAGACTGACCTTTACAGTCTCTCTCTCTCTCTCTCTCTCTCTCTCTCTCTCTCTCTCTCTCTGTGCCAACCATTTTTAATTGTCTCTTGTGTGTATATTAGTTTTTCCTCTTTAAATAAAAATACTCTTTGACCTTCAATCACCGTCTCATCTGCTACCTTGGGGAGAGGACCCCGTAAATATTGGTGGAAATATCCCATTGTTAACTCTCTTGCATAGCCTTCCTCCTTGCCGCTAATTCCCCCTCACTTACTTGCAAGGAGGCCCATTCCAGGTAACATTGTCAGTGTTGAAGTAAAATGTCAGTTTATGATGTAAAGTTAGCTTGCCATTAGTACATGATTATTTATTTATTTTATGCATTTATTTTATTAGATTTATATTCCACTTTCCCTGAAAGCGGGCTCAGAGTGAATCACAAAACACAATAAATACAATAAAAGATGGTAGCAAAGATAATAAAATCTATTTCAAACAGTTGTACACATATTGCACAATCCACCAGACATTAATTAGAATTATTTGGTATATATTAAATAATTAGAAATATATGGTAATCGAAAAATATTTTTAACATTGAGCTAGGACATGAATCCTTGCATGCAAACAAGCCAGACTTAGCCCTAGTAAAGTTCAGTCCTAGGGAAGAAAGAAGATATGGGAATTATGTTAAAACTGGTGTTGATGGTGTGGTTAGAGCACTGGTGTACTGGCTAGACTGTGATCAGAGAAAAACAGGTTTAACTCCCTACTGGGCCATTCAGATCACTGGGTGACCACTGGCCCATCATTCTCTTTTAGACTTAGCTACCTTATAAGGTTCTTATTGGGATAACATGGAGAAGGGAGAACTGAGTTGCTTGTAGTAACAGAGGAATAAAAATCTATTATTAATAATTCTTGCACTAGAGTAGAGATCTCCAGACCAGTTGAACCTGTGGACTCTTTTAAAATTTTGAGAACAGACAGTGGGCACCACTGTTACCTGGAATGGGTCTCCTTGTGAGTAAGTGGGGAAATTAGCAGCAAGGAAGATGGCTATGCGAGTGGGGTAACAATGGGATCTCCACCAGTAATTTACAGAGTCCTTTCCCAAGCACACAAAGCCGATGTTCTTAATTAGAGGGTAGTTTTATTCAAGGAGCAAAACTCATACACACACATACAATGCATATAAGCACACAAGAGGCCTAGGAAAAGGAATGGTGAAGGTGGAATAGATTTGAGGGTATGCAAGGCGATAATTACCTATCCGGAGAGCAAGGAAGTCCTCGGAGGGAGAGCTTCAAATGCCAGCATTCTCAGCCAGGAGAGCAAGAGTCTTAGGGGAACCTCAAGGGAGCAGCACTTCATATCCAATAAGTGTACACTATTTGAATGGGGCAGGGGCACTATTCTTATAGGGCAAAATGTGTCCTGAAGTGGGAGAGCCCTCCCAGTCATTGGAACAAAGACTCCAGTGGTCAGTTCCTGGGAATAACAAAGGTTTGATTACCTTGATTACTTTCTGCTGGGGTGTGTGAAAGAGAATGCAAAGTCTCTTCTGGAACTACACAAAAGGGGCAGTTTGTTAATGGATTCTACCAGAGCTAAGTTGATGAATTTAATTGGGGAATGTACGTTTCCCAGGAATGAATTATAAGAACTTATGAATGCTAATTGATTTCTCCTCAATCATGGGCCAGGAATCTCATCACAGAAGGAGGGAAAGGAATGTGCTAAGTTGGAAGACACTGTGAGGCCTTTCTAGCTCTGGATTCCATTCAGAGCTGAGCGGACTGTAAACTAATCACCGCTGGTCACTCTGTATTTACATTCAGCATTCCATTCATGCCTAAATCTCCCAGGTGGGACTCAGCAACTGCTAGGTGGAATTCCCCTGTTTGCAAACCAAATTGAATTTAATCCAGGGGCCTTGTGATTTTATATCACAGGTAGCTATATTAAATAGCTATTAAACATGCTGAAGGCTGGGCTGACTGCTTATACCACAACAAAATGGCTGTTAGCAGGATGACCAAACACAAAATAGCTCCCAACTTGCACGATGATATCACTTCTGGGAGCGTTTGAAGCTCTCCCTCCATGGACTTCCTTGCTCTCCAAATAGGTAATTATTGCCTTGCCCTGGCTCTTTTAATTGTTCCTATAGATAACTTTTATGTTATGTAAAAGGAACCTCAATATTCAGTAACCCTCTGCAACCTGGTGCTAGAAAGCAACATCAAGGGAAGACTAGATAGACCACTGCTCCGATCCACCAGAGTTGTTCTTATGTTCTTAACTGGCTTGGCTTGTTTTTATTGGTCTGTTTTTATTCTACTGGTTTGGCTGTTTTATTGTGTGATTTGTTTTCCTGAATTGGGTTTTTCTCTTGATTGGTTTTGGTTTATTACTTTCTTATCTAGCAGGGAAAACATCTGAGGACAGCATTATTAGGCCATGAGGCTGTTGGGCAAGAAGAATTTACCTGCACAGCATTACAAGGTCTCAGTGTCTCAGCTCATCAGGTATGCAACTGTTGCATGTGTAGCGGCTGAGGGGCCAATTTACCTAAGGTTCTGGGTATGTAGCAACAATAAGTTCTTTTGTTCTATCAGCATCACAATTAAATTGGTCCTTACTAGGTTGGACAGTTTCTATGATACACAAAACAATAAATGCAAATGCAAATACCTTCACATCATTCTGCAATTTTTTTCATCAACATGTAAGTCATGTTTTTGTAGAGTTGAAATATGATTATTATTTTTCATTGGAATTATTTTTTCTTTGACAACAGGATACTCAAAAACAATGAAAACTACTTGACTAACCATTGAGACTGATTTTTTTCCTAGTGAACTTACCAGTTGATATTGAATACATCCAATTTGACTTAAGTAAGTGAAAATGAGATGAAATGCACTACTTTTTCTTTGTAAAATGTAATAGTTGAGAATACTTTCAAGACTGACCTCTCTGCCTAGTTAAAAGGATGAAAAATCTTGAAGAGGCAATAGCTCTTCAGTCTGTTTCAGCACCCCTACTTCAGTTGAAGGAAGAAAGTGAATGTTTCTCTTTTAAAAATTGAAAAGAGAAAGTGACATGTAAAATATAAGCAGTGTGGTGTGAAATAATCTTTTGCTGCTGTAGTCAATTCTAAAACAGCAGTCAATGGTCTGCTTTAGGATTCTACAGATAGTGTAAATGGGACAAAAATCTAGACCTCAAAATATATGCATACAATCTAATTGTATTTGCCAGAATGCAGTTACCAACCAAAGCTGGATCCCACAATGTCCAGAAAGTGAACGATTATAATAGTGCAATGATAGCAAAGTGTCTAATGATGAGTGGATCCAGCCCAAGATTGCTATGCATTTGTGGATATAAATACACTGCCAGGGATTTAGATAGTCCATCCTTTTCTTCCTCAGGTGGTTAGTATATGCTAAGGTTTCACTGGAATGCCCTCAGAAACAAAGTCTCTTTTATCTGCATCGGTGCAAACTCGTCTTTTTTATAAACATTTCACTACATGCTCTCATACTCTCCTTGTTTATCTCTTCTGTTCTGTGGAGCTCTTTTATATGTAACTTGCTTCCAGATGACTCTCCACCACACTTTTTCATATTCTTTGTGTCACAGATGCATGGGATAATACACATACACACACACACACAATAAAATTGGATACTATATAAATGTGTATACACATGCACACAGATGCATATATATATATATATATATATATATATATATATATATATATATATATACACACACACACAATATATAATTAGATATCATTAGATTATTTTGGCCAACACCGCCAACATCTTTGAAGTACCGCTTCCACTTCGCCGCACCGGAAGAAGACAAGCAGCGTGCATAGACTTCTTGCCGAGCGATTTTGTGCACTTGAGAAAGGCAACATAAAAACAGGACATATAAAATAATCTAATGATTTATACCCAGCAAATACAATTGGGAACTGGACTATGTGATTATTTGTATGTAATAAATTGTAACAGATACGTACTGTGTGTAATATAGTATTGAAATTGACAATCTATACATGTTTATAGGGTGTTTCATTGTAACCCCAATCTTTATCTCCTTGAGCTTTGGCTTTTTGATTACTGGTCTCATATGCATAGTGTCAGCTCTCTTCCAATGAAGGTTGTGTTTTTTAAAAAGTCAGCAGTCCTTGGCAAGCATACTCAAGCTGACCAGGTGGGAACTAGAAGCTCAAGTAGGTCTTAACAGTCACAGGCCACTAGGGGAGTGCGTAACAAAAATCCAGAGCTGCAAAATAACGAAAATAGCTGTTTTGCAGCCTTACTTGTGACTCTCTGGAATGGAAATGATGATCTGATCTGCTTGGTGGTCACCGAAAGTCCCCCTCAAACATTCCATGATATTTTTCAATTTCAAGTGCTTTCAAATGCTGCTTCATCACAGCAGTGTGCAGTACTTCTCAGTTATTGTGCATTTTTCCCTAATTTTTTTTGTATCCAGGGCTGTTGAGTGAAATGTTTGTTGTTACTGGGTAGTTTTCTGATGGGGTGTTACCAGAGCCGTTTCCTCCAGGCAACCAACCACCTAAAGACCACTATCCAAAGAAGAGTGGCTCCTCTGAGATATCCTCAACAACTTCATATTTATATATTCATCAGGGGTTCATGCGGATAGATGGGCATGAACAGCAATACGAACAAAAAAAAGTCACAAACAGCCCAGTCTGCTGTTCACAAACGAGCTGTTCATGAGGCCCCATTCTAAATGAACAGGTGGTTGTTGCAAGCCTCGTTCATTGCTGTTCATTGCTATTCATCAAGCCAGACAGTCTGGCACCTGCAATCAATTCCCTTGGCAACTTAGGCAGGAATTGTCTGAACTCTGTCTGAACTCCTGCTGTTGCCCTGGAAACCCAAATCTAAGCCCAATTTAGCTTGATTGGCAGGTCTTCTTTTCAAGTGTGGAGCTCCAATTTTTTTACAATGGAGCAAAGAGCAGGGGGGCTTCCAGCTCTGGCTTAGTTTGCAGACAGTGGAGAGGGAGAGACAGTTGCTGTTGGCATTTTGATAGAGAGAGTGCATTGGAGCTTGAATTTCCTTTGTGTGTGGTGGGATAGGGATCTACCCCTTCAAGTTCCAGGGCTCTGGGACCAAGCTATTATTTATTATTAGTACCTTTCCTGGTCGCTACTCAGGTCAGGTTTCTGGGAGTGGTACAGTAGGGATCTTGACCAAACTTGGATGATGGCTGGAGGAGAGCCTGCTGGCCCCCACGAACAGCCAACCACGAACATGTTTGTGAACAGGGCCATGTTCATGGTTGTTCGTGAGTCTCTGTTCATGGATGGCAATGAACAATGAACATCATGTTCGGGTTTTTTTTTCTGTTTGTGCACATCTCTATTCATGAGCCTAGGATAGCATAAGTATCCTGGACAATATTCACAGGGTATTTCTTTGTTAGTTTCATTGTGACCCAACAGACTGATGCCACTGTACTAGAATTTGGACCAAGAACACCACCACAATGGGCGAATAGCCAAATGGAGGAAAATGTTTGCTGTGAATGTGAAGCCAGATTTAAAAATTCCAATAGATCTTTTTAAACCAAACACCTTCCCTTTAAACTATTATCCTCTCCTTTTAAACTTCATGAGGAATGCACTTGTCCTACTGCATCTGCTAGCATAGAATCAATAAATTTTTTCTACTTTCACTCACAGATGGAATGGTCAAGACCAGATGACACATGCTCTCCTCTGTGTGTATATATGCGTGTGCATGCAAATGCATTGCAGGACCATCAATGTTGTAACTGAAAGAATCAGCAATACCAGGACCACTATACTGGGGTAGGTGGCCATATTTAATGCACCAGAAGCATTAGGTCTTCATTCCACAAAAAAGCTCATACCAATAAGGGGTTCTATCCAGTACAGTATTGCTGCAGGTGCAAGGACTTCTGCATGTGCATTCTTTCTTAGCTCCCTCTCTCCTGTGGCAGCCTGAAATGCCTCCTGAAATCTTTGGGGGTTACATTGTGGGCTGTGATAGAAAGGGGGGAACAAGAAAGTTGGGCTCCTCAGGCAGAGGTCCTTGCATTTTCAGAAAGACTGGGCTGGATCCAGTCTGATATCTGTGGTCGCCTGCATCATCTTGCTCATTTTCTGGCACATCTAAACATTCAGTACTTGCATAGGTCAAACACTGCAAATAATAATTTCAAAAGCATTTACAAAATTAAAGAAAATCAGCACAGGGACCCATTAAACAAAACTCTTGTATCATTGCAATGATGAACTTTTGTGGCAGCCATGCCCTATTGATATTTTCAAGTGAACAAGCCTGTGTTGTTAATAATTATAAAGTCACTAATCCCCTTGTGAATCACTTAGTGACCAAAGGTGACTGGAAGTATGTTTTCCGTTTCTGTTCACCCCAAATGCTGCAGAATTAACTTCCTGCAACAAACAGATCTTCCAATGTGACGTGTGTCTTTTGCCTTGAAAGAATGCCACATTCTTTTTCAAAGAGCTAATTGTCACCATCCATAAAATCAAAGTGGCAGGGAATCTTATTGATCTCTTATATAGCCATTTCACCTTAAAAGTTGTTAGATAAAAAATTCTGCTAGCGATATATATTTAAATGTGATAGCATAAAAGTAAGTTTCAAATCTAAATTGAGATTCCTTTGGATAAAAAAATCCCATTCAAGCACAAAACTTAATTTCTGATAAAACATACCGCACTTAGCTTGCACAAACATACAACTTTATATATATAAAACATGGATTCCTTCTGTGCCCCTCCCAAACCTATAAGAAACATTTGGATTGTATCCAACAAGATCTGCTTGCAGAATGAGCTTTGCAGAGTAAGACTTTCTGTTGCAGCCCACTCAGGGCGAAGCTACAAGTGACGAATGTGACGAACAGCAAGTGTATTTCTCCCTGTTCACTTGCGCTCCACTCAATCCACTTGCTGTTCAAGTGTCATTCGTCACTTGTAGCTTGGCCCTGAGACTTGTATAATTTTGTTCCTGGAGGGTCAGCAGTAGGAACAGCAGGGGGCAAAGTGAAGGATCCATAGTGGGAGGGAGAACTCAGCAGAAATGCCCCCCTCTAGTCTTTTGAAGATGCTCTTTAAGTATCCAGAACTGCGTGATTGGATATAAACCATGGTTATCATGGTCATATTCTTACTTTTGAAAAAAAATGGGGTAAATATAGAATTAGCTATGCACAGGCCAATATTTTAAGCAGAAATCATTTTTTTCACATTTGAGAATTTTATGGTGACTCATTTGTGATTACAATGTGTAAGACTTTCCTTTTAAAAACTTCCACTTTTTAAAGAAGGCCTTCTTGACTTTTATGGTTTCCTTTACTTGGCTTGTTAACCAAGTGGCCATCCTCTAGACTTGTGCCTGGGAACTGTTTCCTTCATTTTGGGGGGGTTTGTTATTTATTCTGAAAGGGATTGTTACACTGTTGGGTTTTGTATGGTTTTATTTTGTTACTTTTTCATAATTTGATTTCCTTTATTGTTTCCTATTGGTTTTGATGGAACCCTCACTCTCCTTTTCTCGGGTCTGTATTTTCACGGTTTCTCATCCAAACTGGATAAAACACAAGGAGATTGTACTACTCCCTTAGGACACCCGTATTGCTAAATTTCAGACAGATAGAATAAAGCCTTTCCAAGGTAAGTAAAGGTGTGTGTGTGTAAAGTGCCCTCAAGTTGCAACCAACTTATGTTGGTTGAATGATCCCAGTAAGGATCATTCAAAGCAAGTGAAAAGCAGAAGCAGTTTGCCATTGCCTTCCTCTGCAGAGTCTTCTTTGGTAGTCCCCCATTCATGTTTTGACTGTGCTTATCTTCCGAGGTGTGATGACAGGGCTATACCATTCCTCCTTCCCTCCCCCAATTAAAGGTACTCATGTTTATTTATGTATTTTCTAATCAATCAATCAATGTTATTTATAGCCTGCCTTTCTAACTGAGACTCAAGGCAGATTACATAATACAAGTCAATACAATCAATAGCTGGGACACTCAATAAATAATCCAATAAGGTAATAATAGCAGATATTTGAAACCAAGCAGAAATCCCATACATAGCTGAAAAACAATGGTGAAACAAAACATAAGCAGATTGATGAGTTATTAAACAGCATTGGAATCTTCAGCAGAAGCATGCACACAGCAACAGACAGTACACAGTAGTATAGTCTGCAGGGCTTATCCCTAAACTAATGCATCTCTCTGAGCCTTTTCCTTACAGCACAGCCGTATTACCTGTGTAAGAAAGTTCTCCTGAATAATTTAGTTTTGCACAGTTTAAAGAAAGCCAGGAGAGTGGGAACTTTCCTAACCACTTCATGTAAGGTGGGAGCCACTACAGAGAATGTGCATGTACAGGCAGCTGTTTATTTTGCCCATTTGCAGGGGAGCGCCTGCAAAACCCCTGTATAGATGAATGAAGCTGCCATGATGGAGCAAAGAGAGAGAGGCAGTCCTGCAAATACAAGGGATCAAGGTCATGAAGGGCTTTGTATATATGCTAGCCAAAATCTTGAATTGAGTCTAGTAACTGATTGAGAAGCCAGTGGAGGGACTGCGGAATGGGAGTTATATGCATGCTCCACTTAGCTTCTGATAATAACTGCAGCAATCTGTACCAACTGCAGTCTCCAAGTTGACTTTGAAGGGGACCTTTGTAGACTGCATCTATTAATTAATTAATTAATTGACCAGATCAACTGTGTCAAGGTAGGGAGGGAACCATCTTCCATGCTATACTGCTATACTGAATTTGTAGAATGCATTTATTTGCAGCTGTGTTAACTTCTCTACGAGTATTGCTGGATCCAGTATAACCCCTAGGCTCTTAAGTCTATAAGGGTCCCCATGGAAAGTGGGGAGCACAATGTCCTTCAATATCTTTGCCTTCCCAACCAATTTCACTTCCATCTTGTCTGGGTTCAGTTTCAATTTGTTTGCTTTCAGCCACATGACCATAGCTGTCAGGGAGCAACTTAGGACCTCTAAGGCATCACCAGGGAATATAGAACTGGATATCATCTACATATTGGTGACATCCAATTCTAAAGCTACAAATGGTTTTTCCTAAAGGCTTTACATGGAAGTTGAATAACATGGGAGATAAGATTGTGCCCTGTAGAAAGCCACAAGACAATTCTCAATCTGAAGACAGCTGGTCTTCAATGGCCATCATTTGAGTCTGTTCCGGAGGAATGATTTAAACGGATCTAATTCTCCCTTGGCAGTCTAGGGCCTGCACTGCTTTCACTGCTTGGGCTACTGAAGGCTTCTTGTCGGCCTGGGTGAGGTTGAGCCACCTGTGTTGCTGCAGGAAGAAGGTAAGTTGGCTGTGCAGTGGGGAGTGGTTGCCGGGGCCTTGTTGTGGGTTGTGGGTGTCGGCAGCCACCATTCTTATGGAAGGTGGCTTTGGGCTTTGTGGAGGTGCCTGTAGCTGAGGTGCTGACGGAGGAGGTGGTGTGGGCCTGGGGGAAAGTGTTCGTCACTGTAGTGCTGGTGGTGGTGTGAAAGGAAAAGAGGATGATGCCCAATGATTCATTATTATAAAACTTTCTTTTGTGGGTATCTTCTTTCTCCATTTTCTCCATTTTCAGATCATTCTCAGAGTTGTTAGTTAGTGGATGATAGCAATATCCTTAATGTCGTTACCATTTGGGCCTGGTATTTCTATCCATAGGAATTCTGTGAGGGATTCCATTTCTCTTCTAGTTTCATTGGCAGTATGCCCTCTCTGACATACAAAGTCACTACACTGATACATCTTCTGCTGTCCTTCCTATATAGCTTATATCCAGGTAGGGCTTTTTTCAGTGGGAATGCGGTGGAACGCAGTTCCGCCACCTCTCAATAGTAATCATGTGTCTGGTGGCCCCACCTCCTCATTTCATCCCATTTCCTCTCCACGTGCAGCCCAAGGCATCCAGCTCTTTCGTGACACGCTGTGTCTAATATCATTGTCATTCCATCCAGTGGACTCAGATCAGGGTCCTGGAAATGATGTCATCGCACGGTCCTAGGAGCACATGTGCGGTGCCAGGGGTGCTTCCTCCTCCTGGGAGTTGCCCCGGGTGCTGGCAACAATGCTACCCCACTAAGTTCCACCACCTCTTTTCCCAGAAAAAAAGCCCTGTATCCAGGGATAACCATAACCCACTGATTTTCCTCTCACATCATGTTTCTGAAATGACATCTATGTTGTCATTTAACACCAGGTAGTTGTAGTATTTGCATATGAACAAACACCTATACTTTGTTTCCTTCTCTGAGCACCTTCAGGGTGTAGCCTTACAGCCCTTTGGGCTCCTTCCAAGGTTGTTATTTTCTGACACAGTCCTACTTCCAAGCTTTAGCCTATTGCTATCTAGATTACACAGACCAGTTAACTGTTAGGGCTGAGTCATCCCAAATTGGATGTTCTCTAGCTCCTGTCAGCTACCCCCATCCCTAAGAATTAGCTTAAACCTTCTCTGTGACCTTTTTGATATTAAGCTCCAGCGGGCTATTTCCATCTCAGTTCAAGTGGAGCCAGCACTTTTGTATAAGGTTAGCTTGTCCCCAAACATTTCCCAAACATTTCCCAATAAATCTAAACCATTCCTCTGGACACCACCACCATCTCATCCATCTCATTGAGATCTTTAATTTCTGCCAGTCAAATTGGCTATGCAAAAGTAACAGATAGCATTTCTGGAAATATTACCACTTACAGTCTAGCAACATAATTTTTTCCTCTCCAGGATCACATAATTACACTTCCTAATGTTGCTGGTGCCAGCTTGTATCACAACCACATGGCTCCTCACTTGTATTACCCATTAATAGAGTGCAGTGTTCATGGCCCTTGCCTCAGACTGTTAAGTGACTGTGTGGTCAATATGGCCTTGACAGATCCATCTCTCTCTAAGGACCTGATCTCTAACTACTAAGAACTCCTCTATGTTCTGTTTCAGATCCAGTATGTTCCTGTCTTGACACTGCACCATCTTAGAATGTAGGGGAAATGGAAAAAGCCCAGAGTCAGGCAGCCTTTCACCTGGAAGGATATTTTAATACAACTGTTTTCGGGTAAGTGATTGCCCTTCTGCATTCCGAGATGGTATAGGAACAAAATGTTTCGGTGGAAAATTTGTCTTTGTTCATCATTTTCAGAAATGTGGTTGAGTTGACTGGGTCATCACAAGTAGTTATCAGCCTGTTTTGCGTTTTTGCATTCCTTAATATCATGTAGTCTTATGTTCCTACTTGGATTACAATAAGGTTGCCAGATCCCCCTAGTCCCCCAGTGGGAGATGTGGGACCCTGCTCCTACCTTTTACTTTTCCATTTCCTGGAAGTGACATTGCGTGGGTCACGGGCCACCCAGGGGCCGAATCGGGCCAGAATTGGGCTGCTGCGGAGTGCAGCAGCATTTCCACACTACACAGCAGCCTGATTTGGCTCA
Organism: Eublepharis macularius; assembly: GCF_028583425.1. Taxonomy (NCBI): domain Eukaryota; kingdom Metazoa; phylum Chordata; class Lepidosauria; order Squamata; family Eublepharidae; genus Eublepharis; species Eublepharis macularius. The sequence goes on from NC_072794.1 coordinate 137,608,510, forward strand.
ATTCTGGGCCAAATTGGGCCTGAATCGGCCTGAATCTGGACACTGCAGGGTATGGGAATGCTCCCATACCCTGCAGTGGCCCAATTTGGGCTGAATTGGGCTCAATTCAGGCCGAATTCAGCCTGAATTGGGTTGCTGCAGCATGTGGGAACATGCTGCGCCATCCGGGGTGTGCCCTGGGAGGCACGTTCCTCGCCACTGGCCAGGTAAGTGGGGGTGGGGGGTGGAGGGTGGGAGCGGAGGATACCCCAGTCCTGACAGGGGACTGACATCCCTAGTACACAGTGGTCCTCTGACTTGTTTACCATGATCCAGTTCATTCTTGATTTTGAATTGAAGCACATTAGACTATAAAGCTTACTGTCTAGGAGACATAGTGGATATTTTATTTTGCATTAGAGCAATAAGTTAGACTTGAGGAGTCGCCAGTCTTTTTCAGCCTTCTGCTTCTCTGATGACTAAGGACAGACTTTGACTAACTATCCGTCAGCTACCAAAGCAAGCAGAGAAGGGTGTGTGAAAAGATCACTCACAGCTCTAAGCATCCAACAAAGTTACTTCCACTGATTTGGAAATAGAATATTTCCAGTGGTATTTTTTTAAAAATCAGGGTTATGCTTCATGTTTGCTTTAAGGGGAAAAGGCAAGGTTATTTGTGAGAACATAAACTCCAACAGAGAGAAAAACCACTCAGTGGAACAAGTTGTTTGCTTGAATCTTTTTTGACCATCAGAGTACATCGCTTCCTTGCATTTTTATAAGATGGGGAATAAAATATGACATAATGAAGATGTACGGTGCGTGTTTCAGCTAAATTGCAGGAGTGGTAAAATATTGCCATCATTTATCTGATTTTATTTGAAATCATAAAGTGTTAAGTACAGCAGTTTGCTATCAGAGTCTTTTTTGTGAATAAGAAAAATAAATAAAGGAAGAAGAACGGTGGCCCATTAATTTAATAGTGAGTTGAGAAAATATACTGATCAGTGGCATTAACTGAAATGAAGGGCAAAGACATTCAAAGCTACACAAGAAAGAACGTTCAGCAGAGCCCATTAAATAATAAAGCAGTATTCAGTGCAAAATCTAGATGCATCCATATCCTTGTACTTATACAGCTGCATATTTGTATTTGGACACAATAAATGAAAATAAATATCGAAAGTGTGCTCTTTTGATCATATAACTATGCATCAATAGGCTTCTTAGTCTGTAGATTTCCTTTGTATGAAGCAACATGAATTTAAAATCTCATTTCCCCCCCTTTTTTGAGTGGTATCACAACAATCCGTATCAGTGGATTAGCAATGGATATCAGCTTCAATGAACAGTGTGAACAGTACATGTAGACTGGAAGCCACTATTGTTTCCTGGACAAGTTTAAGAGAGTAAGCCAAGGGAGGTATTACTTGATTCAGAAAAATTATCCATGGGGGAAGGGAAGAGTAAGGGACTTGACAAACAAGTGGGAGAAAAAACAGGCAACATATTTATGATCATTTTCAGCGTCCAGATGTCTCATCATTCTTGGAAAAAGCATTCTGGTTAGGAGGGAGAATACTGGCAGCAGAGTCTAGACCCTTAACTATCTGCCCGGAGGTATGTTGGAACTCCATTCCAGCATTATTAGAATACCCCAAACCACAGGATTATTTAAGGAGACACCCAAGGGTTAATTATCAGGCAACTCAAACTGCCTGTTTCCTAAACAAAGTGTCACAGGAAGTGGGCAGCTAAAAGCTTACCCACTTCTATCACCAAACTATGGAAGTTCTGTAAATTCTACTTGTGGTTCCTACATTTGGTCACGTGATAACACTATGAATAAAATCTAGAGTGTCTTGGATCCAAACTATAGTATACTTTCCCCCATTCTCGTTCTCCTCAGAAACATGGCAGCTGCAGGGGCCCACTTAAGATGAGGACCATGGAAGAGGAAGAGGTGGGGCTTCAGGCTTCCACCCAGCACTATTTTCCTGACCCAAAATGACCTGAGGCCATTATGTGAATCCTGAAAATAATGTTAAATGTTGAAAGGGTCAGACATTAACACAAATATTAATTTTTAAACTTTATTATTCTCTGGTTAGAATAATTGCTTATTATCTCATTCCCTGTGGATTTAACCTCCTGGGAACTAAATTTGCATCTCACCTGTTCTTTAAAAAAAGTAAGAAAAATTGAACTTGATATTAACACTTTTAAAAATCCTTTCCTGCTAAATAAATGCTGCAAAAATGAAGCAAATGCTTAAAGAAATTTAGAAATCTCTGTGAAATGGTCTGCTTCTGAGGTGATCAGTTTTTTTGTACTTTGACTGTGATCTGAAAATACATTCTTCTACATCATAACCAATAGTGGTGTTAACAGGAAACAGGAGTCTATTGGATTGTGCCATCTATAGGACAGTGTAATTGAGGGCCAAGCTACAAGTGACGAATGACACTTGAACGGCAAGTGTATTTCTCCCTGTTCACTTGCCCGCCACTCAATCCACTTGCTGTTCAAGTGTCATTCGTCACTTGTAGCTTGGCCCTAAGTTGCTGGCTACTCCTTAGGATTTTCATGCCAGGGGACATCCAGAGGTGGTTTGCCATTGTCTGTTTTTGTGTAGCAACTTGGTACTTTCAAGTACTACTCAGAACCAACCCTGTCTAGCTTCCAACATCTGATGAAACTGGACTAGCCTGGGCCATCCAGATCAGTGCTAGTAACTACTAGAGGGTGCTTTTCAGGGAAAACTATCTGGAAAAGATCTGCACACACAAGAGGGGGGCAATTTTGTCTCTCTAAAGCAGCTCTCCAACTCTCGTCTCATGTTGTTTCTAGGGTGGGTGGTCCCCTGTTCCACAGGAGCAACATTCAGAATCCAGTTTGGGTTGCTTTGGGAGAGGCGGAAAGATGAGAAAATTGTATTTCCATGCATAGAATTTAGATGGGATCCAACTGTGTAAATGGTACCCAAGAGCTTTAACTGGGAAAAGAACTACCCATAGAGAAACTGCTGAAGCAGGACTGGGACTCTCTTCAAAAGGATATGGCATGAAAATGCTCCCAGCTTTACATGGGGATTAAATATCCTAACCAGTTCGACCTGCCTTGTTACCTCAATATGCTGGTAGTCCCAAAACTGAGGCAGTCATACATGGTTGCACATAGAAATGCATTGCCGACAGCCCAGATGAAGGGCTGCTTCCTCAGGATACCATTGAATCAATGCTTCTGTGACTGCCCTTTGGCTGAAGTTGACTTGATGATCCATACCTTCTTTCAGTGTCCAAAGCATGAACTAGCCAGAGAGATTCTTTTAAAAAATGGCTACCGAGGCATTCAAACATTCCCAACTCCTCAAAATTAAGACTATTACTGAGTTGCCTTTGTAAAAGCTGCATTGTAGACATGGCAACCTTTTCTTTAACTGTTATGTTTAATTTTTAAACCTTGTTAGAGTGTAGAGATAGGCATGAACTAGGAAAAAAATGAACTGTGTGGTTCGTGGTTCATCACATTTCACAAACCACGAACTTTCACAAACCTGTCCCAGTTCGCGAACCAGTTTGTTTGGTTCGTGAAAACATCACATCTAGGTCAGCAAATCATCACTTCCAGGTCAGTAGAAGGTCACTTCTGTGCCAGCAGAAGGCCACTTCTGGGTCAGCAGAAGGTTTGCAGGAAGTCCATCCCCTGTTGCCTAGGAAACTGATTGATTGGCACCAGGCTGTCTGCAGTGATGGACCAAAAAATGAACCAAACGAACCAGCCTAAAGAAATGGGCTCTGATGAACTGCCAGTTCGCAAACCACGAACCGGCCTGGTTCGTCATGAACTTTGGTTCATATTTCAGTTCATGCCCATTTCTATTAGAGTGTATGGCCTATGGGCTGTTAAGATGAATAAACTGAACTGTAACTGTAAATGGACAATAAACACAATGTTATTGTATTCTTTCCAAAATGGTATCCTGGCTGTTCCTAAATCATAGACATAAGTATTCAGTTTCTATGACCAAAAGCGCCTACAGCTGTAAATAGTCCAAAGTACTGAATAAAATAGCAATTGCTGCAATTTCCACCCTATTCCTCCATGGACCTTATTTAGTTGTTCAATTATTTATTTAAAATATTTATAATAGCTGCCTTTCCTTCAAAGGTGTTCAAGGTGGCTTACAATGAAAATATCCAAAAATAGCCGTTAAGAACAGAGTTAAAACACAGTAAAAATTCATTTATTTATTGCATTTTTATACCGCCTCTCCCTCAAATGAGGCCCAAAGCAGTTTATAAGGATTAAAACTGCAATAAATAATACACATTAAAATTGGGAAGATTCCACCAAAATACAGCCAGTAAAACAATGTAATCCCAATAACTAGAATGACCCAAAATTAAGCATCCAGATGGCAAAAATTCCAAATACTGCATAAGGGCTGGTTCAAATACATTTAAAAGCAGTCCTGAATAAAGCAGTCTTCAGCTGCTTCCCGAAGCTAGAAAGTGATGGGGCCAGGCACCCCTCTCTGGGGAGATTGTTCCACAGTTATGGGACTGCCACCCAAAAGACCCTCTCCAGTGTACTCATCAACTGAGCTTTTTTCATTGATGAAATGAATGAATGAGTCAGGAAGGTTTCTCCCTGTGATCTCAATTCCTAGGCAAATACATATAGGAGAAGACAGGCCTTCAGGTACCCTGATTCCAAGCCATGTAAGGCTTTAAAGGGCAGAGCCAGCAACTTGAATTGGGCTTGGCAGCCAGTATAATTGCTGTAATACTGGAGGTCACATGTTGCCGATAGCTGGCCCCAACCATCAGTCTAGCTGCAGCATTCTGCATTAGCTGCTGCTTCTGAACTGTCCTCAAGTAAATAGCCCAGTTAAGATGTAACTAAGATATATATCACTGTGGCTAGATCTTGCTGAACCAGTAATGGATGCAGTTGATGCACTAGCCCTGCAGGACTCCATACGTTAATAACCATGGGGTAGGAGTCCCCCAACACCACCTTCTGAGACCACTCATCTAGCTAAGGACTCAAAGCACTCTATCACTATGCCCCTTAGTCGTAGGATCAAGAGGCAATCTTCTCACCAACAAACTAGCTTTACCTATAAATAGAGACTTTTTAAAGGCTTCTGTTCTTCATGTCATACAGAAAATCAGCAAGTGAGAAATTTCTTATTGCTACCTCTCCATGTTGGAAAGCTGCCTGTTGAATTTCTGTTTGTCCCACATAGGAGAAAGCTGGAATACTAATAACAGAGATATTCAGATTGTCATCCATAGTATTGCAGGATGGCAGATTGTGACTGGTTGTCTTACTCAGCTCTTATTACTGAGAATCAGATGGAGGATTTTCCCCTAGCAAGTGTAAATGAATGACCTTGAAGTTGATTGTTGTTATCAGTGCTAGGAAACATCGAAACTTAAACAATGTATGTCCTTGTAGCAAAAGATTATATAAGCTTTAGCACACCATCCAGATCTGTGAGTACAACAGCTTGTATGACTGGTAGTTGTAAACTGGATTTAAGTGTGACCACAAAGGTTTAAGTGGTTTGCAGATTGTGTCGAAAGCATCTTCGTAAACCATCAAAGACAAAACCACTCATTGTGAACTCTTTAACTGATAAAAGATTTAGCCTTAGACTGTTGAAAATATTAAAGTTTATATGTATATTTTTCATAGTTAGGTGTAAACAACACAGCTATAAACCATGCTGATGTACACCAACCACATAAGGCGGCATTGCTTCAAGTTATTTGTACTGCAGTTCTGTTCCATTCACAGTTATATACTATATGTAAATAAGCTCCATATTGTAAGGAAATGTTCCATTATCATTCAGATACTTGATCATCAGGGAAGACTGCAGGGGGAACAAAAGAGTCATAACTCATAGTCAGCAGTGGATTTCCTGCTTGTTACAGAACTAGGGCTGCTCTCACAAACACATTTTCAAACACAACAGGACAAAGCCCATGTTTACTAATGGATACAGTTGTGAACTTTCATTGGGCTTCAGATTGTTGCTTAGATTTAAAGCTCATATGAACTCTTTGGACCAGTCGCTATCTCAATGTAAAGTAACTTACAAGGCTATTATGAGGATAAAATGGGAAATCTGAATGCATGCAATCCTGAGTTCTTAGGAAGACAGGTGAGATACTAGTGCATGAAGCTAATGCCATTTTTGTGTAGAAAATCAAATGACCAGAATCTTATATATAGTAAACCACAGTATCTGACCGCCCCCCCCCCATGTACATTTTACTGCAATTCTTAGCAGTTTTCCTAGCTGTGATTTTCTGATAGCTAAAAGCAATCTAAAAAGAATAAAGCAATTTTGGATGGAGAATTAAATTGCTAGAAGCAAACATAGTTATCTAGCTTTAAGGATGTACATTCAGAAATCTACTAATGAAGGTCAAATTTGAATTGCTCCTATTCTTAAATATAATAAAGGGTCTCAATAGAACGAATGGGTGTGATCCAGTGCAGTGTTTCCACGGCAAGATTTCCACTCAGTTCTCCCAATCGTGACAGCCCAAAATGCCCCCCACCCCATTCTTCTCCTGGAGGAGAGGAGGTCACCAGGAGCAGGATTTGGGGGACATTTCACTCATCCACAGGAGGGGCAGCCTGGCGTCTCACTGTCTGTTTTCATTTTCACTGGGGAAGTAGAAAATGCAGTGGCTCAGCAAGTATGTGACTTACAGGGAAGTCACTCAACCAGAAGAGTTAGCCAATTTTTCTATCAAAAAGGATCTTCCCAAATTGTGTACCTATATACAGAGCTTCCACTTTCTGTCAATTGCCTCGCTTAGTTTGCCTTTCTGATTTTAAATAAGCCTGTCTCTGTTTGTGTGGCCTATTACATTCTCTGTGCAAGAGTCAAGTTTTTGCTTGCATACGCTTTAAGGCAGGGCAAAAGGAGCAATAGATGCAAATGTTCAGGCTTATCTAGATCACTCCCTGTTGGAGTATAACAATCTCATATGTACAAAGAAGAAAAGATCCTGCAGAGGGCAGCAAGTTCAAGTTAGACAGGACTGTAGGGGGAGTGCTTTCTTTCTAATGAGGGGTTTTCTGTCTGCAGAATGCTACTGTTAGAGAAACCTCCTTCTCAGAACTCTCTCAACTATTAAGGCAGCTAAATTTATCTTTCTTCTGTTTCCTATCCAGTTTGTTAGTTCTATGAATAAAGCTTTTGTTACTATTAATCAGGTGCATAGGCACTCTGCCAACACTCCCCATCCACAATGGTAGGAAAGCCATAGCCAGCAGGTGCTTGTACATCTTGGCAGGCAGACAAGGTATACAGAGACTGTGGGAAATAAAGGCTGATATGAGTTCTCTCCGCTGTCTTTACTATGTTCAGCAATGCTTTTGCCATGGGTGATTTGCATGATATGCATGAGTCCTCCCATTTACATGAAAAACAGCATGTGTGTGTGTGTTTTAAAGAAAACCAGAGCATCTAGATGGGGAAAGCTGACAATATCTGTCTACTATTTATTGTGGCTCTAAGTGGCTTAAAATATACCACATAAAATCCACCCTCCCAGAAAATCCAACTTGAGTGCCATTAAAAGCCCTCACAAATAAAATGACCACACAGTGCTTCCTAAAAAGTTTCTAAAGCTATCTGTGATGATTTTAAATGTATGTGTGTCTTTAAATGCTTGGTGTGGTACAGATGAAGAGTGGGGGGTGAAAGAGCAAGATGAGTGAATGAGATGACTGGTTGATGACTGAGGGCCAAGCTACAAGTGACGAATGACACTTGAACGGCAAGTGGATTGAGTGGAGCACAAGTGAACAGGGAGAAATACACTTGCCATTCAAGTGTCATTCGTCACTTGTAGCTTCTCCCTGAGAGCCAAACTACAAGTGATGCCTGACACAGGTTGGACACTTGTCAGCTTCCCTCAAGTTTTGATGGGAAATGTAGGTATACTGGTCTTGCAGCTTGGCTCTCCGACTGCTGTCCAATGGACTTTTCAACTGTCACTTTTCAACTGTCTGCCAAGCTGCCTACATTTCCATCAAAACTTGAGGGAAGCTGACAAGTGTCCAACTAGTGTCAGGTGTCACTTGTAGTTTGGCCCTGAGAGTGTGGGCAGAGTGAACTGCAGTTTTCAGTTAATGAGTGGAGAGAAATTAATTTATCTGAAGCAGGCAAACTGTGTGTGTGCCTGAGAGAGAACGTTTATGAAGATCTGTGTGTGTGAGCCTATGCGAGGAAACTTTAAGAACTGAGAACTATCTTTGGAACCATCAAGCTTAAGGACTAGAGTGAAACCGATACGCTTCTTGTAAAAATAAAAGTTTATTTTGTTTTTGTTTTTTTAATCCCAGTTAATCTGTCATTCCTATATATCCCACATAGTCCCATGAAGAAGCCTGACACTTGGGCACATTATTAAAAGGAAAATTTAAATTACTTATTTTAGAATATAATACCAGGTGGCAGCAATCTACCCAGTGGGGGTAAGAAGAGGATTAAAGGAAAAATCTAACTGAAAAATAAAGAAGGTTATAACAATATCACTTCCCCATCTCTCCTCCTTGTCTTGAACTACTCCTTTAGTAGATGCCAAGATAAGTCATCTTAATTGGGAAAACAACTAGAAAGTGGCAACTACAAATGCAGTTGTTCTACAAAACAGCCCTTCACAAATGTGTGTTCTAGGCCATGAAGGGCTTTAAAAGTTATTATAACCTGCACTTTGAATTGAACTCGGGACTAATCTGCCAGACAATATAGCTGTTTTAATACAGGTAAATTGTATTCCCATCGGCTAGCCCCTGAAATTAGTTAGGCTGTCCCATTCTGAACCAATTGTCGTTTCCAGGTTTGTCTACAAGGGCAGTCCAACATAAAACACATTACAGCAATCTAATCTCAAGGTTGCAAAAGCATAGGTTACAAAAAACATGGCCAGGTCAACTGAACCTAAGAAAGGATAGAATTGATGAATCAAACAGAGGTGACATAAGAACTGAAATGGAGGCTTTTAAAAAACACCTCCAGCATGTTTCTGTTGAACCCTTTTTCTTCTATTTACTATTCCTACTTACTATAAATTTTGTACTAGGCAAGCTAGATCGACCCAATCTCAAAGTTAGTGAACATAAGCTGTCTAGCAAAAGCACTGGAAATGTACTCAAGAGAATTATGCTTTCTTTGGTTTGTAATTTTATTAATGTCCATTTACTACTTTAAGAAGCAGCCCACCCGATTAGATGGATAAACAGATTAGTCAAAAAAGGGCATAGGTTCATGTTTCTTTTTTTTTTTTTAAGATTTTTTATTTTTTTTATTAGCTACATTGACTAACAATACAGAGGGAAAGAAAGGGGGCAGGGGAAGGAAAGAAAAAAAACAGCAACATATAACAACACTACACTACACATAATGCTTTCCCTTCATACTGCCATTATTAAAGAATTAAAACTTTGTATGATATTGATGGAGTGGTTGACCTTGCAAAATACAAATTGCAATTCAAATTAAGTCTTCCTCCCCCCCTCCCCGGGCCTCGGACGCAATTCTCTCTGAGCAACTGCAGCCGCAGTGCTCGTTCCCTCCCCCCCCCCTTCAGACTTTGCCTTTTCTTCTTGCTTGGTGTCTTGCTGAAATTCTTGATTTTTGTCCTCAAAATCCCTTAGTTGATCTTCTGATGTTATCTTGTAAGCTTGATCTTTGTAACTGAACCAGATACCTTCCGGAAATAGCCATTTGTACTTTATTCCACATTCCCTCAGAAGAGCTGCGAGCTTTTTATACTTAAATCTTCTTTTCCGAACTAAAAATGGGACGTCCTTCAGTATCTTGACTTTATTACCCAGAAAGTCCAGATCCGCATTGTATGAGTTGTATAGGATAGTGTCTCGGATCCTTTTAGATGAAAAATCGATGATGATCTCGCGAGGCAGCTGCCGCTTCGTTGCATATTTTGAAGAAGCCCGACGGACTTCCAAAATGGCGCTTTTTACCTCTTCTTTAGTTGCCTTTGCGGGTGTCGCCAATAGTTCCGAGGCCAGACCCCTTAAATCCTCATTTTCCTCCTCTTTCACGTTCTGGAGGCGCAAAATTGTCTGTGTTCGTTCCACTTGTAGCCCGATCAGCTGGTTCTCCACCAGCTTTAACTCTTTATTCGTTGCCCTCACGAGTGACGCATTTTCCCAGGCAGACTTCTCTGCCCCCCCCCTGCTGCTTCCTTAATGGTTTTCACTTCGCTCTCAATTAAGCCCACCCTTTGATCTGTTTCATTCAGCTTGTCAACAAAGGGCTTTATGGCTTCGATAACCGACCTCTTCACCAAGTCCTCGAGCGACTCTCCTTTCCCCTGCAGGGCAGCCGAAATTGACTTGCCCAAAGCGGGACTCTGCTTTTTCGCTGCCATTTTAGGGGGGGGGGGCGCCAACCAAATTCTGAAACTCAGCGAGGGGGAAGAACGAGCCTTCTTAGCTTCAGATCCCACCACTCCTTCATGTGCGCTTGTAATAACAGAAGGGATTCACTTACTTACAGGCTTCCGCCTAGTTCTGCTCTTTGCCGTTTTCCATGGCCCGGCAGCACTCAAGGTGCCACGCAAGTCTGCCGGCCTCCATAGGGACAAACAGGCAATTTACCCCCCGCATCGATTTCAGGGGGCTCTTCCCGCTGCGTCCCGGACCCTGCCTCCCTCACTGGGAGTCCTGGGGGCTAATCTTCGCAGATCAGCTGCCCGGTCAGGCCGCTCGGGCGCTTCCTCCCGGACCTGCGGAGAGGAGCATCCGACATGGCCAAGAAAACGAAACCGAATCCGGCATAGGTTCATGTTTCTAATATGATGAAACACTGACTGTATATCACTTTAATTTAGCCAGAGGGGAGTCAAGAAGCCATAAGGAATCCTTTCAGTCTTGTATGTTTCTGAGTTTTTAGGTTAGACATTGTAACTAGGAAATTACCCATAGGAACAATGGATATGTCTCAGATTTATTTTCCTGCAGAGGGTGCATAGGGGGAAAAAGCTTGATTATGAGGCTGTCTGAATGCCTGTGAACCTAGGCAAGTTCTGAAGTCCAGACCTAGTATTTCAAGCTACGGTGGTTAAACTCTGTCCCTGTTTCCAACTGTTATTATTTCTGTTTCTCTTCTTGTTTTCCAGAGTGCCTGAAAAAACTTGGGCGTTTGCCTGTTTTTTAAGCCCAAATTTCTGCTCCCTTTAACAGCTGTTGGAAATAGACCGAAGCAGGCAAAAGACTTTCTGGGGCCTTTGTTATTGTGCTTTTTTCCCCTGGTTGTCAAAATGAGTCCTCATGTAATGCACAATAATGCATCAGCACCTTGCAGATGCTGAATAAATTAATCCTGTGCAAAGAACGTGCTGCGGAAGCCACATAAACTGTGCTATATTACCCCAAGGTTTCTGGTAATTGCTGCTGATTGGGGGGGGGGGAAGCCATCCAGAGGAGAAAACACAATTTGTTGCTGTGGCCACCAGTTCCCAGATTTATTAACTTGCTTCTTGCTCCCTGGGTATTGTAAAACATGCAGCAAATTCAGCTACTTCAGTAGAGTCTTTCACTCTTTTGGCTAGTTATTTATTTTTTAGGAGTGCATTCCAATTATAGCTTTTCAAGGGAGGTGGCAGATTGCTATACACTTGGAAACACTTCCCCCTGGTTTCTCTTTTCAATCCTAATCCAGAGACTGCAATTTCATAAGGCATTTATATAATACTTCCATCCCTCGGAGGGTCGCCAAAGGCTATCCAAACTAGAACACATTATTAACTGAAGAAAAAGAAGCAATCATCAATGTGGTGTGTTACAGAAGCTGATCCGTCCATCACAAAGATATACAAGGCTTTCATAATAGAAAAGGAAAGGGGGAAAAGACTGAATGTAGCACAATAGTTAATGATGGGTGAGGGATTTAGGAACTTATTCAGGATAGCTTGGCTTCAGGGCTGATTATGGGACTGTAATTGCCTTGGTAACCCTGGTGGATGACCTGCACCAGGAAATGAGCAGGGGAAGTGAGACCTTGTTTGTTCTCCTGGACCTATAAGTGGCTTTTCATGCCGTCAGTCATCATAGCCTTATGGACTGCCTTTCGGGGTTGGGATTGGGAGGGATGATTCTGCAGTGGTGCTGGGGAACTGCTGCTTAGCTTCTGGCCTATGGGGTCCCACAAGATTCTGTGTTGTCCTCCGTGCTTTTTAATATCTAAATGAAGCTTCTGGGAGAGGTCATGCAGAGATTTGAGCTGAGTTGCTACAAATATGCAGATGCCACTCAGTTCTACCTCACTCTTCCAACAGATCTTAGGGAGGCTGTGGAAACTGTGAACAGGTACCTGGGGTCAGTTTGGAGATGGATGAGGGCTAACAAGCTGAAATTTAATTCTGGCAAAATGGAGGTGTTATTGGTCGGGGAGGGATCAATCCAGGAATTAGGATGTCTCCTGTTCTGGATGGGATCACATTCCCTCTAAAGAGACAGCTTTGTAGCCTGGAGGTACTCCTGGACCTGGGCTTCCTTTTGGATAAACAAGAGGCAATGGTGCCTGCGGGCTCCTTTCAACAGCTGCAGCTGGTGAGCCAACTGCAGCCTGTCCTTGGCGAAAAAGATCTTGCCACTGTATTGCATGTGATAGTAATATCTAGATTAGACTACTACAATGTACTCTTCATGGGACTACCTTTGAAAAGTATCCAGAAGCGACAGTTGATATAGAATGGGAGGCTAAGACATTGACTAGTGTATGTCATAGGGATCATATCTCTCCAGACTTGTTTCAACTGTACTGGCTTCCAATTTGTTCTTGGGTCCAATTTAAGGAGCTAGCATTGACTTTAAAGCCTTATCCAGTTTGAGGTGCCTAGCCAATCATTCTGGTAATCTTCAGAGATTTGGGTTCATGGGATTCCTGAGAAGGGTGGGAGGATGTCTGCTGCCAGGCACAATGATATCATTTCTGGCAGTGACATCATAGTGCCTGTGGAGAGCATGCCCATTGTGTGCTGGCCCAGGAGGTTTCTTGTCTCTGGAGCCTGTTCTCCGGGGCCTCCCCCCCCACTGGCCAGGTGAGTGAGGGGGGGCAGAGACTGGGAGCAGAGAATCCCCTTCCCCCATCAGGAGACCTGGCAGCCCTACAGTGACTAGACACCTGAGCAGGGTGAAAGAAGTGGCATCTGGCCTGCTCAAGGCCCTTTTGAGGCAAGGGGGAAGACCTGGCCAACCCAAACCCCATATAAGGCAAGGCAGGGGAGGCAGTGCATGGATAAGTCCTCCTGAGCCCAGCAGCAGTAGCTGGCTTGGACTGCCTGATCCCCACATGAAGCAAGGGAGGCTGTGGAGGCTGGCTCAGCCCACCCAATTCCCATGCTAAGCAAAGGATGTGGCAACAGAGCCTGGCTCAGCCTGCCCAAACTTTGTATGAAGTGAGGGAGGTCGTGCCTGGTTGCATCTGAGTCCTGCATGAGATGAGGGAGGCTGTACCTGGCCCACCACTCCAAGCCCCATGCAGGATGAGAGAGGCAGCATCCAGCCCATTTGAACTACACTTGAGGTGAGGAAACTGGTGCCCAGCACACCTGAATGCTTCATGAGGAGAAGGAGGCGACTCCTGGCCCACCCAAATCTCACATGAAAAAGGCATCATGCCAACTGATTAGGCAGGCTGTCCCTTCTTCTCCTGGTTGGAAGGAAGAGCCATTCAGGCTACCTTTACTTCTCACCATTTCTCCTTTGGAGGGCAAGGCCGTGGGCGGAGGCAAGGGCCCTTTTCCAGGGTTTTTCACTCTGCTCATATGATTGTTCTGAGGATAAAATGGAGGAGAGGAGAATGAAATGAGCTACTTTGGGTCCCTATTTGAGGAGAAAGGTGACATAAATGAAGTAAATAAATCATATATTTCATTGCCAAGTGGCCCTGACAGGTGTGGATGCTTGAACTCACTGATCAGCCACTTGGGAACACAGCATAACTTTGGGGGAGCTCAAGGGGTTGCAGAAAAATCTAAAAACAGAAGGGAAAAAACAAAATTAGGGGATGGTACTGTCCCCCTATTTGGAGCAGCCACCACCCACCATGGACTCCGGGTGGATGCCACCCTCCTGGCTCGGGGAAAGCCAGCAGCTGTCCACCTCCACCCTGGAGAGCCAATTGATCCTGGAGACATCCAGGCTGTCATGTTCCCCTTTCCCCAGGGAGGCTAGATAGGGAGGGGTTAGGTGCCTCAGGAGATTGGCTGCCCCCTGGGAGGGAATCTGGTGCCTTAAAAGGGAAACCTCCCAATGAGGCAGGGGAGGGAAAAGCTGGCATGACCTGGCAGGAGGTGTGTCACTGGTCAGCAGGTAGGAGGAGGAACCTCCCTCCCCAATTCTGAGTCCTAAGGAGGGTCTCCCTGTGTACTTGGCAGGATGGTGGAGGTGCAACCTGGTGGAGTAGGTGGTGCGGCAGCGCAAACCCCTCAAACACTTCCCTGTGCCCTGCACATGAGCAGACCTTGTGCTCCAAATGACTTGGTAGAAATAAAACACAGCCTGTTTCAAAGGAATGCACTGCAATTGGCAGAAGAGTAGGACCCATCCTAGCCACTGGGCCTTGCCTCTCCCTGCTCCAGGTGGTGTGGTAGTGATCCACCCCAGGCCTGGGCTGCACAGTGATAGTATGTCTGTAAGCTGCCCCAGGACTGAGGGCGAAACTACAAGTGACGAATGACACTTGAACGGCAAGTGTATTTCTCCCTGTTCACTTGTGCTCCTCTCAATCCACTTGCTGTTCAAGTGTCATTCGTCACTTGTAGCTTGGCTCTGAGAGCCTTGCTACAAGTGACATTTTACACGTGAAGGATAAAGGATCATTTTCGCAAGTCTTTCTGGGAACTGAAGTTCCTCTCCCCCACCCATTTTCCTTTTGTTCCTTCCCCTTGCTGCCTGAAGAGACAGAGAGAGCCTGCGGCAACAGCAACTTTTGCAAATGGTTTCTCCAGTCACAAGCCTGTTCTCAATGATCTTTGGGGCAGGAAGCTGCAACTTTCTCAGCTTTCTCCGGAGCATTCCACCCCCCACCCCCCAGCAAGACGATTTGCAAAAGCTGATGTTGCCTTAGGCTCTCTCTGTCTCTTCAGGCAGTGAGGGGAAGGAACAGAAGGAAAAGGGATGGGGGAGAGGAACTTCAGTTCCCAGAAAGACTTGCGAAAATGATCCTTTATCCTTCATGTGTAAAATGTCACTTGTAGCAAGGCTCTGAGTGTTGCAGCTGCAAGCTGTTCCAGGCTTGGCCACTGCAAGATAAGGAACAAAGTGCAGGGGAGGGTCTTTGGAAGGGCTGTTTGGGAGAGGTGAGCAAACAGGCTGGGTATTTTGGAGAGGGTGCAAAGGGGAAAGATATTTGGAAGGAAGGGAGCCACAAGCCCAGCATGGATCCCTGGAACCCCCCTGTGATATTTTCAGGGGCCCCTGCTTGTAATAAATAAAGCCAAAGATGAGGGACCGATAAAAGCTCGGTTGGTTAGTAAGTGGAAAAGATAGAAGGAAGCGGGAAATGAAGATGTGCAGGGTGCCAGGAGGAAGGAAAAAGGAAATAGTGCAGGGAAGGTGATAGAAAAGTAAATGATGTGCCCCTTTCAAGTTCTTGCATTTCCCCAACTGTGCAGCTGAAAACTGGCACTACACAACTGAGCCATAGTTTTCCCAAGAAGAGTATGCCAGAGGTAGGGAAGGAGGGAAAACTGAATAAGTGTTGGGAGATAAAGATAGGTTGGCTGGAGGGTGGAAAGGAGAGAAGGAGGCAGGAAAACAGGAGAGACTATGGGGGCTTTCAGAGAAAGGAAAGAGGAAATAGTGGAGGAGGGGGAATTGACATGCCCAGCACAAGTCCTTGCAGGTTTCTGCTTGTTTTATAAATATGTTTTAAATTATTTAATGTTTGAAATGTTCACTGCCTTGAGTTGTGTGGAAAGGTGACATAGAATGGTTTAAATAATTTTTTAAAAAAGAAATAACCTCCTGATATTTAGAGTCAAGATGTTGGCATGGTACGATCCCTCTGTGTGTAATTTGGCTGTGAAAAGCCGCTTGCGGTGCTTGATATGAATTAGAACCATGGCACCAGGCATGGGGTTGGAACTGTTTCCTCCATCAAAAATGTCTCTCCAGCCCATGCAGGAAAGTAAAACAGACCCAAGATTATTACTTGCCATTTTTATTTGCAGGCACTTGGGCAAGGAGGAACATTTTTGATCAAGGAAGCAAGTCAGTATTAGCTATTCTTTCTGGTTGAGTACTCAGGGAGATGTTAATCCTCTCCTTCCCCGATATGTGGCCACAATCCATGACTGTTTTTTATAGATAAGTTACACATATCTTCACATATAGTTTATTATGCCATATGTGTCCGTCACATAGCTCTGAAGAAAACATGCTAGTTCTCTAGTTCTGAGTTTGGAATCCAGTTATCTTGTGCTGTGTATGGCCTGAGGGCCAAGCTACAAGTGACGAATGACACTTGAACAGCAAGTGTATTTCTCCCTGTTCACTTGCCCTCCACTCAATCCACTTGCCGTTCAAGTGTCATTCGTCACTTGTAGCTTGGCCCTGAGTCCTGCCTTCGGATTTGAACTTTAGGCTCTCAACTTTGGGACTATGTGCTAGGCTGGCCAAAAGAACAGAAAATTTGCTGCACCTCTTAGTTAAAGCCAAAACAGCCACCCTTTCCTATCATGCCATTCCATCCAGCCACTCAACCTGAAAATGGTTCTATGATGTCAACCAAACCAGCAAATCAGTGTTAGAATAAAGTGCTCCTATGATCAAGCATACCGGTTAATGCTGCGATTTGCTAATTATTCAAATCTACCCGACAGCCTTTGGCTTGATTCCAGCTCTTGAGATAGTTTTCCTGATCTCTATTTAACTGTAGAATCATGCTCCTGTAGTTAATTTTTACATTTATGGCTCCTGCCATCATATTCGTTGGGTCTGTTAAATTTTATGTGCTATAAAGAAGTGTTTATGATTCATGGTGACCCAATGCTGCCTAAACTGCGAAGTACAACTGTAAATCCTATGCTTGGTCTTCCATAGTCCAGTTCCTTTTCCCCCTTCACCACATCAGCCATCAAGACTGATGGGGAAGCTTGCAGAAAGAATCAGATGTTGCTGCCAGCATTTCTAGGCCATGTGCAACAAGCACAACTAAACTGTATGAGCAGTATATAGGTCAAGGGGCAGCAATCTTTGTCTTCTGATAAGGAAAACGTTAACGCCAATTGACAATCTCTTAATCCCATTAAAGTAATTGGAGTGGGCTTAAATTCTATATGGAACAAAGGAAGTTAGACATCTCTTAACTTTCTCTAAATTGTGCCCAGCGGCAATGCTTTATTGTATTGTATTGATCTATTTTAATGTATCGTTTGTTCTTTTCTCAAGAGAGAAAAGAACACATTCTTGGTCACATATAAAGTGTTGCTCTTACTTGGTTAAAATCCAATTAAGCAGTTAAAATACAACAGAGCAAACTCTTCTCCACCCCCTTCAGGGTGATTACTCATGGTGCAATCCTAAGCAGAGTTGCATTCTTCTTTATCTACTGAAGTCAATGGTTTTAGAAGGGTGTAACTCTGTTTAGGATTTCACTGTCAATTCTTGCAAAGCATATTGTTAATGAGCCCCCAAATGATAATACAGCTTTACATCAACTAAAAAGAACAGATTCTTGTTCAGCGGGTGGAGGTGGGGAGGCCTGAAATTAACATGGTTGGCTGTTCTCTTTAAAAAAAAACTGGTATGTGACTGAGAGGTTCAAGTGAAAAACAATTTTATCAGTTTCTTATTTGCTCCTCTGACTTTGTTTTCATTTACTTATTAAAATATTTATACCCTGCCTTTCCACGTGGTTCAAGGTGGCTTACAATAATAGTTAAAACATTTCCAGTTAAAACCAAAATAAAATAACAAAACCAAGCCTTTCCCTTGTTGTGTTGTAATAAAGGAAAGATTCAGAATACGTCAAATTATCTTTGGGCTCAATTCTCAGGTTACTATAGAAAAGCATTGCACAAAATAACTAAATGAAGAGGAAGGTTCAGAATAGGGCAGTCCCCAGAATGATTTCTTTCAACATTCTAAACATTCTTGTTTGGGCCATGGTATGACCACAATTTGTGAGTAATACCCTCGGATACTAAAAGATGGTTACAAACTACATGAAACATTTTGAAAGTGCACATGCTTGCATCGTTTCCTGTGTCTCTCTGTCCTGCTCCTGTGTCTACAATCATCCATGCAATAGAAAAATATCACTAAAGAGGTGTTTTCCTTGATTGCCTTGAGGCTGCTAGAGTGGCAAGGATGCTCTAGTGTCTCAAGTTCCAGCCCTGGCCGTTTTGCCTGCCTGATTTCCAAAGTCAAGGCTGTTTATGTTAATTGAGAGCTAAATGCTATGCCTCCATTCCTCCCACACAAGAAGCCTTCCTCAGGTGTAGGAAGCAGGAGGAGAAGTTTCACTCATTTCCTTCACTTGCTGAAGCCATCCATCGAGACTCTATAGCAGAGCTCCCCTTGAACTAATTGCTGAACAATTCATACCTGCAGGATTGAGTGAGTGTGCCAAGAACTGCAGACTTGGTCTCACTCCTCCCTCTGCACGTACACACCTCCTTTCAGGTGACATCAGCGTTTGGATGCCTAATTGGCTAACAGGCCTGGACCACTTTGGTTTCCAAATGCCATAAAAGTAGCAACTCAGCATGGAGCCGTTAAGCTTTTGGTGGGTTTCAATAACTTAACTGTAACTCGCCCCTTGCTTCACTCCTAGCTCAAGAACTCTGTGATGGACACTAAGGCAACCATCTTTCTGCTTTGTTGTGATGCCTAACTGATGTGCCTCTTGACTAGACATGGGCACGGACAGCATTACGAACGAAAAAAACCCACGAACAGCCTGTTCGTCTGTTCGCTAACAAGCCGTTCGTGAGGCCCCATTCTAAACGAACAAGTGGTCATTGCAAGCCTCATTTGCTGCCTTCGTCAGCCATTCATCAAGCCAGACAGTCTGGCACCTGCAATCAATTCCCTTGGCAACCGGAGGCAGGGACTGAACTCTATCTGAACTTCTTCTGGCTTTCCTTCTGGCTTTAACCCTTCAAAGTACTTCCAGCAGAGAGTCCCATTTTTACCACTGTGAAGAGAAAATGACAGCCAAGGGGGAGACCCATGGATCAGGCCTTTCCTGGGTGCAATCTCTCTGAAACTTGGGGGGTCTTCAGAGAACAGTGAGGACTATGCCCCCTGCAAATTTGGTGGGTATTGGACATTGTGAAGGTCAGTTGGTAACCCCTCAAACTAGCTGCCAGCAGACACTGCTGTTTTTGCCAGGACAGGGCCCTTTAAATTATCAGCTGGCAGGCGGCAGGGGGAACTCCCCCCTGCCGCCTGCCAGCTGATAGTTTAAAAGGATCTTTAAAGGTCCAGGTAAGTGGATTTGAGGGGAGGGGGGTAAGTGGGGTGGGGGTTGGGGGGTGGGGGTGGGTGGTTCTGCCCCCCATGAATAACAAACATGTTCAGGAACAGTTCATGTTCATCCATGTTCGTTGTTCATTGTTCATGGATGGCAACGAATGACGAACAGGGTGTTTGGGTTTTTCCCCCCATTCATTCCCATGTCTACTCTTGACCAGAGACTTTGGTTTCTGCATCTTTGACAACATCTTGTTTTGCCTCCTTTTGGAATACTGTGGTGTGTATTAGCAAGTGCTTACATGCTTTAGGATTTTTGTTTTATCCTCACATTCTGTCTTGTGATTTTAGATAACTTTGCACCTTAATAATAAATATTTTACTTCTGTGTGAGTTTATTGACTTTGAAGCCTCAAAGCTATGAACCACTCTGTTGAACTCACTTTGTGAAACTCGTGACCCACCTACCATAATAATTTTCTGTTTTGTGAATTCTACTTGCAAGCCAATCTTGCAAGGTAGACTTCTGTTCTGTTTAATTTCCTAACAGACTTGGAGTTTTATCCCCTTACTCCTATGCCTTGGGATAGACAAAGAGACTGGTGACAGTTTACCTAGGCAATTGTGAGACTTCCTCTCATTGCCAGTTTTGTAACTTGTGTGAAACTAGCCTATAGGGCAGCGTGCAGCTCTTCCTTGAGGTGGCGGTGCCCCATAGCTATGGAGCCATCCATGCATCAAGGGGTTGGTGTCCTGGCCAAAGAGATGGGTCTCTATGGTGGGCCATCATCTAGGCCACCCTTGCAATTTGTGGGTTTTTTTGCTCCATTGGCGGGGATCAAACCAGGCCGTGCTGTCCCTGTGGAGTGCCTTTCAACTGAGCTACTCCTGTCTGTGCAATGGTGTCTGCCTGGTCCCATGTGGCTGGTGGCTATGCAGCTGATGGCTGCATTGGAGTGCCTACTGCCTTATGGCATGCCTTTAAACCTGCCCTCTTGGCCTGTGCTTAGGATACAGGATACTTGTCTTGGGTATGGGTGGTGTGGGTTTGAGCCTGTCCTCTGTCTTGCTGTTTTGTCTCTTTTTTTGTTCAGTTTCACGGGAAGTTGGTGTATGGCTCAGAGCACAGATGATAGCATATTTGCTGCCAGTTAGGCCCTTGCTGGAGAAGGAGTGGGTATCCTGTTTGCTGCATGTGAGCCCTTCTCCTATGTGCTGCAGTGAGGCACTCGGGCCACATGCCTCTGTTGGGGTTGTGCAGTTGCTGGGACTTCCCTTGGCTCTCTGTGGGGGGGTGAGGGTGAGAGTGGCATCAATGGCCAGTGGCTGAATTGGTGGCTGGTGATTGGCTGCCAGTCCTGTAATAAATCCAAGTAAAAGCTGTTTCTCTTGTTACTCTAAGAACTCATTATATCCTGTCTCCAGGGCCAAAAAGAGATAACCCAGTTTCCTGTGCAAAACACTCCTTGGCCCTCTTGTCCTCGCATCCATGCGGTCAGCAGATTACACAGCATATTTAGTACATGGAATATTGATACTATTAATAATCATGAATCCTGATTAATGAATCATTAGATAACTCAGAAGACCTCCTATTTGACTCTGTAACCCACTGTTCTGCAGCACAAAGGTGAAAGGCTGGAGGGACATTTCCTTGTTTATCCACGAACCATAGGGCCAAGCTACAAGTGACGAATGACACTTGAACGGCAAGTGGATTCAGGGCCAAGCTACACATGACGAATGACACTTGAACGGCAAGTGGATTGAGTGGACGGCAAGTGAACAAGGAGAAATACACTTGCCATTCAAGTGTCATTCGTCATGTGTAGCTTGGCCCTGAGTGGAGGGCAAGTGAACAGGGAGAAATACACTTGCTGTTCAAGTGTCATTCGTCACTTGTAGCTTGGCCCTTAGTCAATATGATCAAACACCCTTAGCCTTGGGGACTCTCAGCCTTGTGGGATGCTGGGATAGTTTGCCCTTTTTGTCCTCGCTCTTGGCACCCGTTGGTCTGCATGCAATCGGTTATCATGTCCAGTTCTTCACAACTGCAAAAGGCCTAAGCTGGGACACTGCTGTGCTTAGCTGGCCATGTCTTCAGATGCAACTCATTTATCCCTGTTTATGTAGCTTTTAACGAGTTCTGCAGGTCCAGTGCACCTGACAAATGCTTCCCATGGATCATTTCTCTTTAGCCATTTGAATATCCTGTGCTACTTTTCTCTGAATGGCCTGTGCTGCAGTTCTGCCTTGCCTTGCAGATACATTTGCTCTCCTTTAGGTTCTTTTCTTACAGCTCACTGTGTTTCCCTGTAAATCCCAGTCAGTTAATCTGTACCTGTCCACTGGCTGCAGGGACTTCTGCCAGGGCAGATTTGTGTAATCCTTCCATCTTGTTGAGTAGGTCATTTTCACACACATACCCTTCCCCATACATAATGCTCTTCACTTTTACTGGCTCCTCTCTCATCATAGCTAAGCAATAAACACAAATTACTAGTAGAGACTCAATTGTTCCTGCCTTGGGTTATGTGTTTGGCAATGAAATTATTTGGTGCATTTTCAGCATTCAGCTATGTAATTAGATACATTTCACAGACAGAGGAAGTCAACCCCCCCCCTCTGAAAACTCAGGTAACATTAGTAGAGTAATGAAGGCTGCGATAAATTCTATGCCTGCATGTCTGCAGCCTGGGAGAAAAGAAGCCTCATGATATGTAGGTGTGGTAAAAACTGAGAAATGCTACCCATCAAAGTTCTCCATGGCGCTATCTGTCACCTCAAAGAAAGTTTGTCTGCTGCAAATCATTTTATTATTGGTGGCTTCAAACTTTTATGGGTACCTCCCCAATTGCTCTTACTTACAAGAGAAAAAGTTGGAAGAAATGATGTCAACAAAGAAATTACCCATATCAGAGTTAGTGCTTCAACTAATGAAGACTTAATTGCCTTGCATCTGATCCATGGACTTTCTTGTTACTCCCAAACATTTCCTGATTACCAAATCTAGAATTTGGATTCCCATTGCAATTTAGATGCACAGAAAATAGCCACACAGTTCACCTTGAGAAACAAAGTGAAAGCTCATATTGTGCATTTAAAATCTGGAATTAGACAATTGCACACCATGGTAGAATTACAAATTCTACCATGGCACCTTCTCTCATCTAAACAGGGCATTCTGCAGGTACCATCTTCCACATGGACAAAATCAACAGCTGCCCATACATATACATTCTCTATGGTGGCTCCTACTCCATGGAATGGCCTACCTGAAGAGGTCAGGAAAACTGTTGCTGTCCTGGCTTTCTACAAACAATGCAAAATTGATATATTGTCGAAGGCTTTCATGGCTAGAGAACAATGGTTGTTGTGAATTTTCCGGGCTGTATAGCCATGGTCTTGGCATTGTAGTTCCTGATGTTTCGCCAGCAGCTATGACTGGCATCTTCAGAGGTATAGCACCAAAAGACAGAGATCTCTCAGTGTCACAGTGTGGAGAAGATGTTGGCAGGTAATTTATATCTACTCAGGAAGGTCGGTTTGGGCTGAGTCATCCTGTAAGAGTTTCCCATGGTGTGGAATGCTAATGGAGGGAGGCTTCACTGTATCCTGAGGAGGTTCTTTTGCATATAGATTGGTGCTTGATATGCTAATCTTCTCTGCAGGGCTATTGTAGGATGTAGAGTGTTTTGTTAGCCTGATGTTTTTCAGGACTGGAAACCATGCTCTATACATTCTTAAAGTCTCTTCTTTCCTGTTGAAATTGTGCTTATGCTTATGAATTTCAATGGCTTCCCTGTGCAATGGCTTACCTGCCAACATCTTCTCCACACTGTGACACTGAGAGATCTCTGTCTTTTAGTGATACACCTCTGAAGATGCCAGTCACAGCTGCTGGCGAAACATCAGGAACTACAATGCCAAGACCATGGCTATACAGCCCGGAAAATCCACAACAACCATCATTGCAAAATTGAATTATTCATAAGGGCCTTTTACTCAGATAGGAGAACTGTGCTGTAAGGAAGCGGTCTCAAAGAGATGTATCAATAAAGGGAGAGGGGACGAACTATAGACTTCACTACTATTGCTAAAAGTATGATTCCACTGGATAGATCCTATGTTGTTTAATATGTCAACCTCGGAATTACATATGTTTTGTTTCAGCATTTCTTTAATTCTGTATTAGATTCCTACTAGTTTTAAAGCTTTGCAAATTTGCATTTTATACCCTATTATATTATTTATTGAAATGTCTTTGAAATTCACAGTACTGACCCATACTGTGTAATCCACCTTGTGTCTCAGGGCCAAGCTACAAGTGACGAATGACACTTGAATGGCAAGTGGATCAAGTGGAGGGCAAGTGAACAGGGAGAAATACACTTGCTGTTCAAGTGTCATTCATCACTTGTAGTTTGGCCCTTAGTGAGAAATGGATGGAGAGTGCCTTCAAATCACAGCTGAATTATGGTGACCCCTGGAAGGGTTTTCATGGCAAGAGACTAACAGAGGTGGCTTGCCATTGCCTGCCTCTGCAACCCTGATCTTTGTTGGACGTCTCCCATCCAATTACTAAACAAGGCTGACCCTGCTTAGCTTTTGAGATCTGACAAGATCAGGCTCACCTGGTTTATCCTCGTCAGGGCCTCAGTGAGAAAAGTGGACTATAAATAACATAAATAAATGTGATGTACCAGATAATTTCTCACAGAATTTCACAGAAATTTGATTTGGCTTCAGAGTTGTTACTGTATTTGGTGGATGTTTTCATTGGTTTCAAAGCAAACACTTTTTTGTGTATGTACTTTTTTAAAATTCATTTTTGATTTGTACCACTTAAGAAATTCACTGTTACTACGTTCAGGAGAGTTGGATAAAGACTCCTCATTCTAGTATTCACTAAAATCCTCATTTGCAGACCAGAGTTGGCAACAAACAAACAGACAAACAAACAAACAAACAAACAAACAATGTATTGTCGAAGACTTTCACGGCTGGAGAACGATGGTTGTTGTGGGTTTTCCGGGCTGTATTGCCGTGGTCTTGGCATTGTAGTTCCTGACGTTTCGCCAGCAGCTGTGGCTGGCATCTTCAGAGGTGTAGCACCAAAAGACAGAGATCTCTCAGTGTCACAGTGTGGAAAAGATGTAGGTCATTTGTATCTACTCAGGAGGGGTGGGGTTGAGCTGAGTCATCCTGTAAGGGTTTCCCAGGGTGTGGAATGCTAATGGCGGGAGGCTTCACTGTATCCTGAGGAGGTTCTTTTGCATATGGATTGGTACTTGATGTGCTAATCTTCTCTGCAGGGCTATTGTCGGGGATAGAATGTTTTGTTAGCCTGGTGTTTTTCAGAACTGGAAACCATGCTCTGTTCATTCTTAAGGTTTCTTCTTTCCTGTTGAAGTTTTGCTTATGCTTGTGAATTTCAATGGCTTCCCTGTGCAGTCTGACAAAGTAGTTGGAAGTGTTGTCCAGTATTTTGGTGTCCTGGAATAAGATACTGTGCCCTGTTTGAGTTAGGCTATGTTCAGCCACTGCTGATTTTTCAGGTTGTCCAAGTCTGCAGTGTCTTTCATGTTCTTTTATTCTTGTAATGTTTTCATTATGCCTCTTTTCTCCATTGTGAATTGTATGTTCAGGTGGATGTTGTTGAGATGATTCAAAAACCCCATCAATTCTTCCTCCCCATGGCTCCAAATGATAAATGTATAAATGATAAATGGAGAAAGAAATCGAGGGAAAACTCCCATTCCTGGATACCCTGGTCATCCGCAAAGCAAACTTTCAGTTAGGTCACAAGGTCTACAGGAAACCAACTCACACTGATCGGTACTTACACAAAAACTCCAATCACCACTCCCGACAGAAAAGAGGCATAATGAAAACATTAGTGGATCGTGCAAGACGGATATGTGAGCCGCACTTTCTCAATGAGGAAATTAATCATCTAAACCACGCACTTCAGGCAAATGGCTACTCCAGAAATGAAATCCGAAGAGCAATCAAACCCAGGATGAATCAAACAACCAAGGAAAAACAGTCTCCTACAGGAAAAGTGTTTTTGCCATATATCAAAGGAATTACTGATCAGATGGGAAAGCTTATGAAAAAGCATAACCTTCAAGCAGTATTCAGACCCACCCGAAAAATACAACAGATGCTACGATCAGCAAAAGACAGTAGAGACCCCCTCACCTCTGCAGGAGTATACCGTATACCCTGCAGCTGTGGACAAGTTTACATCGGGACCACAAAGCGTAGCATCCAAACAAGAATAAAAGAACATGAAAGACACTGCAGACTTGGACAACCTGAAAAATCAGCAGTGGCTGAACATAGCCTAACTCAAACAGGGCACAGTATCTTATTCCAGGACACCAAAATACTGGACAACACTTCCAACTACTTTGTCAGACTGCACAGGGAAGCCATTGAAATTCACAAGCATAAGCAAAACTTCAACAGGAAAGAAGAAACCTTAAGAATGAACAGAGCATGGTTTCCAGTTCTGAAAAACACCAGGCTAACAAAACATTCTATCCCCGACAATAGCCCTGCAGAGAAGATTAGCACATCAAGTACCAATCCATATGCAAAAGAACCTCCTCAGGATACAGTGAAGCCTCCCGCCATTAGCATTCCACACCCTGGGAAACCCTTACAGGATGACTCAGCTCAACCCCACCCCTCCTGAGTAGATACAAATGACCTGCCAACATCTTTTCCACACTGTGACACTGAGAGATCTCTGTCTTTTGGTGCTACACCTCTGAAGATGCCAGCCACAGCTGCTGGCGAAACGTCAGGAACTACAATGCCAAGACCACGGCAATACAGCCCGGAAAACCCACAACAAACAAACAAACAAACAAACAAACAAACAAACAAACAAACAAACAAACAAACAAACAAACAAACAAACAAACAAACAAACAAACAAACAAACAAACAAACAAACAAACAAACAAACAAAAACCTTCAAATAGTCAGGTGTGAAGTCGGACTAGGACCAATGGGAAAACTTGTTTGTTCTACTTTTTTTTAAAAAAATCTCTTGCTGTGACAATAGTATACCTTTAAATATTTCAAGTGAGAACAGCTAGTCAGTTGTCAGTTAAGTTAGAACAGCTAGAACATGCAGACAGATATACAACACAAACATCATATATAATTTACTGGAAAAATGTATAATCCGTCTCTCTAGAGACCTGTCAAAGTGGCTTACAGTTATACCAATAAAATGGAACCCTTTGCACACAGCCCTTAAAAATCCATTAGAAACCAATCAGGTCACAAAAAAAGTGTAACACACATACACAAGACAATAAAATTCCTGATTTTACGTATGTGATGCATACTAGGTCCCCCATAGGTGATTACTTTAAGATGTAAGAGAGAGTTCAGATCCTGAATTGGTCGTTTACTATCAGTTAAGTGCAATCCTGAGCAGAGTTACACCCTTCTAAGTCCATTGAATTCCACTAGGATTGCATTGATAGATAGACATTATAATCTATCATCAACACTGGTCTTTCCCATATATGTGTTGTATGTTTGCTTACTTTTACCATGCTTCTATCCTTCACCTGTGAGTGCAAGTGAGACACAAGTGAGAGCCTTTTACTGGGAAAGTGGTGAAGCTTGGGTTTCTGCCTCTGTCTTCTCTGGCTAAGCTTTGTTACTGCCTGCCTAAGAAACATGTAGCTGCTTCAGTAAACATAGGATCTTGACTTATATTGTAGCTATTAGTTCCTGGTGGTAACTCAAGAGTGAAAACAGCACAGCCCGGTTTGGACTGGGGCAACTGTGTAGGAGAGGGAGGAATTCCTTCCTTCTCCTCTGTGTTGTTTTCTGTGGCTGAAACAGCTGGGGGACACAGGGGGATATTTTTTGTTCCATTGGGAGCCTGCACTAGGGTTGCAAGTCCCCTGCTGGGGGTGGGGGATCCCCCACTCCCACCCTCCACCTCCCACCTCTGCTTACCTGGCTGGCAGGGGGGAACATGCCTCCCGGGGCATGCTCCTGGGCAGTGTGGCACACTCCCAGGTGGCGCAACACACTCACGCATACCGCAGTGGCCCAATTCTATCCGACAATTGTAATTGTCATGGGAATTACCTTGGTGTAAGTTTAAATGTCAGTCAAGCTGAGCCATGCATGAAGAATAAACATCCTAAATGTTTTCTGTGATTGTAGAAGCCACATATAGAACAAGCAGGAAGATTCTCAGTTATATTCAGTTGGAAGAAAAGCGAGAAAGATAATGGTGGATGAAGCACTGGAGAGGGCAAAAGTTTGCTTTGAGACGTACTGGACATATGTAGACAGTGGTGAATGAAGTCTTAACTTCCCCTGCCCACCAGCAACTCTGTCATTTCCAGGAATTGCCTGAAGCATCATCAATTATTTCCTACAGAGCCCATGTCAATGTCAAAGTTAGGTGTTTTTTTTTTAAAAAAAGGAAAGAAACAATAGCAATTGGAATAAAACATCCACACAAACAAAAGCCTCTGATGAAACCCTTTTGAGTAGAAAGATGTTTCTTGATCTTTTCAGCTACCTTTTTCTTCTTATTTTGAAATTATAGAATAAGACAAATTGTGCAGAGGTGGAAATCCACAGGGGAAAGTGCTGCCACCTCTCTCATTCTTTCTTTCTCTCACCAAAGGATTGTTTGCTCTTTTGTTCTCTGATTTGGCTTTTAATTCGCATCCTTAGGAGGAAACAGACTCTATTGGCACATTCCTCATCAATTGCCCCCACCTCTCTCTTGCTGCCAGCAAATGATAAGCTCTCATCTGCTTGAGTGAAGTGGATCAATGTGATGTCTTTGCTACGTCTAAATCCAGCTGTGTTGATTGTGTGTGTTCCGTATCCATGTTCTCTGTTTGTGACCACACAACAGTGACTTTTGGGAGTTGGTGCTGAAAACTGCAGATGATTGACTGTTTGAGACCACAGGAGTATATTAAATAATTCACTGCCAACCACATTATATTCCAAAAGGGACAAATAAAAAAATCTAGTTTGGAATGCAACCTTACTTGTGGTTTTTTATTGTTAAAGTTTAATTTTCAAGAGGAGAGATAGGAAACAAAGCTCTCTGAAGTTCATTGCACAACATTTTAACATTAAAGGGTGGAAACAAAGAATCCAGCTCTTTTTTTCCATTTGACTACAGAGCTCGTGTTAACATTCACCATTTAAATATAAAGCTGGCCTGCTTGAAAAAAATAAGCTTTGAAGTGCTGAGCTGACAAACCCCAGGGAAAGCTTACTTTTCATTAACAACTGCTAACACACATTAGGAAACTAATTCTAATGTTTAGTGAAAACTTATTCAGGAAGAGTAAGAGTTAAAAGACTGAGAAATCTACTGGATGTGGCAGAGCAAATGGTTTCTGTTTTGCTGCCTATGCACACACCCTGTTATCTGTTTCTTTCTTGGTCAACTAGATTTATATTACTCCTGACAAAAGTGATCCATTTGCTATTTGTTTGACTTCAACCACTGGAGTTATGTTATACTTTGCAAAACCTTGCTGTGGTATTAAGATTGATGAATGCAAAATTGCCTATCAATGGTCTGTATACACAGGTGTGAAAGCAATATGAAGTTAACGAAGGCCCATATTATTTTGTTTACAGGTATGGGGATTATGGTTTTATATGGCTGTAGGCAGGTGCTATACCTTTACACAGTA
The DNA here is from genome assembly GCF_028583425.1 of Eublepharis macularius. Classification (NCBI taxonomy): domain Eukaryota; kingdom Metazoa; phylum Chordata; class Lepidosauria; order Squamata; family Eublepharidae; genus Eublepharis; species Eublepharis macularius. The sequence goes on from NC_072794.1 coordinate 137,637,687, forward strand.
CAATCGGGGAGCGGGGAGAGCACCCTAGAAACCAACTGGAAGTCACGCCAGTGTGTCCTGGACTTACGCAGGCATAACCAGGGCATAAGTCCTTTTGTCAGCATACTGAGGGGGCAGCATGCCAAAGGGCTGGGCATGACTTAGTCAGCTCCCTAAGGTGTTTTGGGCATGGGAATGCCCCCAGCCCAGACAGTTGCCTGTATTGTTGGAGGAATTCATCCTATGGAGAGTAAAATGATGTCAGGAAATAATATATAAATACAAATAACATTTGTATATGTTAAATGACTTTGAGGAAGCTCACAAAAATGCACCCAGGCCGGTAGCATCTTGGTTGCTGGAAAGCTGAAAGTTCTCTTCAAGGGTTTGGAAGGAAAATAGGTAATACATTAAGAGACTTTGGTTAACGTCACATTTACCTTTGGAATTCTGTACACTATTTGTATCTTCGGAATTGTGTACTATCCCTTTAAGGAACTATGTATCCTTGCAAGAATATAATTGTATTGAACACAAATGTATGGTAGAAATTACTATAAATATTTGGATTTTATTTTGAACACAGTAGTAATTATATTTATTCTAGCCTTAAAACACCGTGGTCCTCTTGTTTTGGCCTGCAATAACTTACAGCTGGAACCAAAGTTCAGTCACCCTTAACAGAGGTTTAGGGCTTGACTGAGCAACTTCTTTACAACATGGTATACCTGGCTGTGGCCTGTGTGAGGCCAGGCCTGTTGCTGCACATGTCTCCGTTTCTATTTCAGGCAGGTCAGAACCTGTCAGGGAGGTTGAGGAGCAAGGCTGTTCCAGCCCCCAGTCATCATTCTCAACTGCCATTTGAGCCTGCTCCAGGATTGGTTCCCCAGGCAGCCCGCTAGTCAGCCCTCCTTCTTAGCAGCACAGGGAATAGCTTTCCTGGCCCCAAATGCCATGCTAACAGGCACAGCTCCCTTCCTGGGTGAGGGAAGTTGGCAAGACATGTTGCACTCAAGGGCTAGGTTGTGCTGCCGAGGGGTTAGGGGAGGTGGCGGAGTCCATGAACCAGTGCCATGGGGGACTGAGAGACAACTGGTAGGCAAGGCAAGCTGTAAGTCCATAGCATATTCGGGGTTAGTACTCACACAGGGCACTCCAAGAGCAGGTCAGGCGGTCCAAGTCAGTCCACAAGCAAGGCAGTCCAAATCAATGCATGGGCAAGACAGTCCAAGAGCAGGTCAGGCAGATTCAAATCCGAGAGGCAGGCCGGGGTTGGAAACCTAGGATTCTATCCACAGGGTGTAAGGCAATGGTAGGCGGGCAAGCGGGTCCGAGCATGGAACCACAAATAGCAGGGAGTGATGAACAAGGTTGCTTTCATACCTAGCCCTGCTCAGCATTCTCCTTTTATCCCCTCAATCAGTTAACAGGCTGAGGTGCAGGTGTGGCCTCTTCCTCTGATTCCAGCATCTTGGCCTCAGAGACTAGCACAGCCCAGTGCTGTGTGCATAGGCAGGTGCTCTTCCTTCACTCCCAGACTGCCATCCTCTCCCAGTGTCTCCGCCGCTTGGTTGGCTCGGAGAAAACTGGTGGCACATGCTCCTCTTGTGACAGTTTCCCCTCAGCCCAGAATGAGCCCTCACCCCAGAGGCTTCTCCAGTGGGTCTGGGAATCCTGCCACTCTGTTTGATGCTCTGTCAAGGGCTCCTCTGGGGCAAAGACTAGCGCCTCCAGTTCTTTGTCCTCTGAGGAGGACATGATGGCTGATTATAAGGCAGCAAGCACAGCAGACAAACTCACGACAACATGCATCCAGAAACCTTCTTCAGTTTTGGCATGTTCAATAAAGTCTGTGTCGAACAACAACTCCCTCCCTGCCTGTTTGATTGCCTGTGCATGACAGTAGTCCCCCCTTCACTTCCCCACAGGGCTGCCCTTTCACACATCCCAGTGAATAGTCTCTGGCTCTGGGCTGGTATGGATGGGGTGGCCTCAAAGAGGCTCCAGGTGCCTCTGTGCCTTTGTGTTGCTCTGCTGCCAAAAGGAGCAGGAGCCTAGTGGTACCTTGGAGGTTCCAGTCCTGCCCACCTTCTCTCCGCCCCCTCAAATTCACTGCAGGCAGCAGGGTGGAACTTGGAGTGTTGCCTATGTGTGTTTGGCATGGGGGGATGCCATAGAAGATCCTCATTCTCCAACAGCGCTGCTGGCATCTGATAAGCCAGGAAGAAGGCATGCGGGGGTAAGATTGATGTCAGGATGTGGGGGGGGGGATGTGGAGTGACATCCTGGGAGCTTTGGGGCTCCTCCCCCACAAGACCAGACCACTCTCCCTTTTGCTATTTGTGGAGACAGAGATGGACTTCAGGAATCTTGCACTGGATATGGGATGACAGCCCCAGAACAGTTTCTCTGGCTGTCATTCCACTCTGGGGGCCAATATCCTGGCACCAGAGCACAACTTTTGAGGTCCACCCCACATTCTCCTCACATCTTTTGATGCAGTGATGTATTTCAATGGAGCTGCTGCATGTCAATGGGCATTTGTGGCTCCCATTATATCCAATGGGCCTTCCAGCCTCTCCCACTGTTTCTAATGGACATTCTTGTCATTCATTTAAGAACCCGCCCCCTGCTTGTCTTTAAGAAGCTGCTTCTCTGAGACTGGGGGGGGGGGGGGCTGACCTTAATGCCAGGGGATGCTGGTGTGATTCTCACCGGATCCTGCTGCCTTTCTGGTCTTACTTTTCAAAAAGGAGGAGGCATGTTTCTTGGAGTGGCAGCGGTGGTTGGGAGGAGTTTGCAAGTGAGTCATGCTTCAACTGCCAGCCTGGTCCTTGTCTGAAATGGGGGTTGTGTGAGCAGGTGCTCTGTCTGCACCTTCAGTGTTACCCCCCTGCCCCTATGGGCCAGGGTTCCTCTTGAGTCAGGAGCCTTTGTTGGGGTACAGCAAGCCCGATTACGGAAGTCTTTCTGGCCTGTGCATCTGCTCTGTGGGTAAGTAGCATTAGCAGCTGGCAATGGCAAAAACAGCCCATCCAGTGGACTAGCTAGGCTTTTTCCTGTCACTCACGCTCTGTCAAATGCACGGGCCCTGTAATGGGTGGGTTATGCTGGCATTGCCAGGACAACTAGGGACCATTCTCTCTTGGCCACGCCTTGTTGGGCTCAGCCATTGGCGTGGCTCTCTTATGAAAGTCTTTAGGGAGTGGACAAGTGGTGCTGTATGTACGTGGGTGTGCAGGCACTGGCAACACGGCAAGCCTCAGAATTGTACTGTCTGTGTTGTAGAGGTGTCCATGGTACTCACTCTAATCCATTGAGTCTTGCCATGCTCTCATCAAAACTGTTCTGTAAATTAATTATTATTACCAATGCAAGAAGTATCAGGAAAAGCCTAAACCTAGCCGCTCAAGAATATGATGATTATTGCTGCCATGGAAGTGTCTGCACTTCAGTGTGACTGCCGTGGGTACCACTTGCATTGCGCCTAATTGCGCCTATGTCAAGTCATATGTTCCTTCCTTGCTATAACCGGAACAGTTTTGTGAAATTGTTCATTTAAATTTTTGAAATTCCAGATCCATGTTGATCTGTAGCAGAAAAATAACACACAAGTGCATTGGCAACTAACCAAATTTATTCCAGCATAAGCTTTTTGAGTTAGAGCTTACTTCATGCATCTGATGAAGTGAATTGTGATTCATTTATACTGGAATAATTTTCATTATTATTTAATGTGCCATAAGATTTCTGTTTTAATTTAATTGTATGGATGCTTACTTACCATCTAGAAAGAGGATGGGATGTTTACAGGGCCATCTTAAGCAGAGTTACACCGTTATTTATGTACCCTCTTTTAATAAGTAGTGTAAAGCTACTCATTGTTTGTTACAATGCCCAAACTTTTCAAGAGCATTTTCTTACATATTTAATTTATCCATTTTGTCTAGATTGTGTGTTTCTCCTCTTCACAGAACAAACACATAATTTTTTTGGTTTTTTCCCCCCAATCCTGTTTCAATGACATATGAAGCACGTCAGCATGGAGTCTTGGAGATGACAAAGGAGACGCCAACGACAAGCAGCCAGAGCACATAGCCGTGTACAGGGGTTGAGAGCAGGAGGCAGAGTACCAAGCAGACTTGACAAAGACAAGGTTGAAATAAGCAAGAGACAACTCCAAGGCAGCAGCAAAGCTGCTTCAAAAATAAATAAATAAATAAAAAGGAAACGCGAGGCCTTGTCTCTTGGTTCAGCCTTGATTTTTTAAAATGTATTGAACATATGATAATAGTCATATGAAGAAAACAAGTTTCACATCCCCCTCTAACCCTTTCCTCAATCATCCCCCTCACAATATTCCCATTTGGCACATTTATGGTTAGTGGTTTGTGTGTTGGAATCGGGCCTTGGAAATCCAGATTCAGATCTTCACTTACCATGAAACTCACATGCTGACCATGGGCCAGTCACTCTCTCTCAACCTAATGTACCTCACAGGATTGTTGTGAGGATAATATGGAGGTGGGGAGAGAACAGAGTATGGTGCCCTAAGCTCCTTGGAACATGTTCTAAATGAGTAAAATTAATAAATAATAAGTGTGTGTGTGTGTTATGTGCTGTCAAGTCACCTCCAACCTATGGTGACGCTATGAGAACCAGTTTGGTGTCGTGAATAAGAGCATGGGACTCTAATCTGGAGAGCCGGGTTTGATTCCCCTGTCCTCCACTTGAAGCCATCTGGGTGACCTTGGGTCAGTCACAGCTTTTAGGACCTCTCTCAGCCCCATCCACCTCACAGGGTGTTTTGTTGTGGGGATAATAATAACATACTTTGTAAACCGCTCTGAGTGAGTGTTAAGTTGTCCTGAAGGGCGGTATATAAATCAAATGTTATTATTATTATGAGAAATGTATTAATTATTATATAAGAAGTCCAGATTTATCTATGGCTTTTGAGAACTGTAGATCATTAAATTTTATTGGAGAGCTTGGAACTGCTTTTGTTGCTTTTGGTCTTTTTTGGTCATACTGTACAGAAGGAGCATCAGAGATGCTGAATAATCAGTTTGGGATTTGAAATATGGTGCCCCTCAGGATTCTCTTCTTTCACCAATGATCTTTAACATTTATGTCAAGTTGCTAAATGAGATAATCTGTAGGTCTGGAGTTGGGTGTCATCAATATACTGATGACACCCAGCACTATATATTATTAATTCCCTAGAAACAGCTGTTGCAGTTTTCTAGGGGATGCTATGGTCAAGTGGATGAGGGGAAATAAGCTGAAACTGAAGATGGAAATGCTGTTGGTTGGCAAAGGTGATATCTTCAGTGTTATCTTCAAAGTTTATTTAAAATTTTTTAAAGTTGCCATTCCGCTCAGCTTAGGGTCCTCAAGGCATTGTACAATAAAAATGTGAAAACAAGATTAAAAACACATAAACATAAAAAATTGAAACAGTTAAGACAAACTACATAAACACACATAAATCTTTACTCAATCATGTTAAAGCTTAGGGGTGCCTCTATGTAATGGAGAATATGATGGAGTACTTGCTAGAAGTGCCTTTTTTCATCTTTTCTTAATCTGTAAATTCTCCTTTCTTCTCAGCTCATCTGACATGGCAACAATGATCTATGCTTCTGTAGCCTCAACAGTTGACTACTGTAATGTACTCTGGGGCTACCCTTGAAGACAACCCAAAAGCTTAATGGAGCTGCTTCCCCCCCCCCCCCCCCCGGGAATATTACATCAAGTTTAGATCAATTGCACCAGCACCTTATGCTTTTGGGCTCAATGCAAAGTCTGGTTCTTTTACATTTCTTCGCAGCCTGAGATCCACATATCTTACTCACTGTGATTCATCTGCAGGTGGCACATTCTTCAGCTTCCCATTCACGTGTCTTTTCTATCATGGTGCCCACTCGGACTCCTTAAACTCATACAGCAGGCACCTTTGGCATCAACTTCCTGTAAGGTCTATAAGGCAGAGTTGTTTCAAAGGCCTTTCTCTTGAAAGTTATGAGCAATCAGTGTGTATTTGGACTCTGTAGTGATTTTGTTCAATGAGTTTTGTCAGTTCTGTCAGTTTGATTTTTATGTAATTTTAATGATTCTTATTGTGAATCATCTTGAGCTTTAGAAAAGATAGGCTAGAATTTTGTCAGACAATCAAATTAATAAGCAATGTTTATGTTAAAATAGCAATACTTTGGCCTGAAGCCTAGCATTCCTATGCCATTCAGTAGTTTCCAAAATTGGCTTCTAGCAACTGAAGTGAGAATTCACAGGGGAATGAAGGACCTTAAAATTTAATATGGTGATTCAATGGCCTGCTCAAACTGGTCACTTGAGTCAGTGCAGTTGTTTGCTTTGCAGTCACTGCCCTCTTTTCCCTGGGATTGTGCCAGGAAATTGTGCTAGGAAGACACTTTTATGCCATGAGTTTTGTGTGATCTTCTGGGCACATGGCCATGTGAAAATGGCCACTGAGTGAAAAAAATCTGGTTGGATCCAACACAGGGCATCCCAAAAAATGGGAGTGCTCTAGTCTCCACTTATCTAAACTGCTCAACCATGAATCCATCTAACTCAGGTTGAATTTTTCAAGATTGCTGTCACCCTTATAAAAAAAGAAAGCCGTTTAAGCTACTAGTACAGAGGACTGTTTGCTGCCTTGGCACTTTATTTTATTTTATTTATTTAACAAAATGTATATCCCACTTTTATGTCCTCATAAAGGATACCAAGGTGACATTGTCTTTCAATACATTTCCTAAAACAGGATTGGAGCTTGTGTCACCAAAATTTTAAGGAGGGAATCATATTTGTTGCTCCACAAAAACAGTCGCTTGTGTCCAGGCTATGTATATAACTTTCAAGATGGCAGTAAAAGAAACCACCATTTCCCTTCCCACAAACCCATTCAGAGATAAATTGACCTCACAGCAGGATTCCAGAACTTGTCTTGAATCAGTAGGAAATGGCTGTGAAATTTTCTGGCCAGTCTGATTACCTCCCTACTGAAGTTGTTGCCGGTGAATTTCAACTGCTAAGTCTCAAAGGTGTCATTTTCTTCTCTGGCTTTTAAAATGTCTGATTTCAATTCAGATCTTGCTTTGATATGCTCCATTAGAGTATATTCTGCTCTTCCTCACTGTATCAGCTAGATATCTTTTATAGGGCTAACTTTGTTGGTAGGATTGTGGAGAAATTGCAACATGATCTTTTTGCTACCTAGGAGTTACAATGTTTTGAGCTAAATACTCAGAGCGTCAGGGCTTTTTTTCAGCAGGAACGCAGTGGAATGGAGTTCCGGCACCTCTTCAAAATACTCAGCAACAGCACGTGAAAATAATGTGATTTCAAAGAATCTTGTGTGTTTCTCCCTCATTTCCCTCTTGAGAGTTCTGCCACCTCTTTTCCCAGAAAAAAAACCCCTGCTGAGCGTAATATAAAACTGAAAACAAAGGGGAGTTTTTTTGGATGGGCTGGTGGTGTAAATAGTTTAAGGAGATAATTAGATAGTAATACATTGTAAAACAGGCCCCTGCAGTCTTGTTGAGTTGCAGGCATTTTTGGAATTTTGAGACAGGGAAGTGGGTGCCACCATAAAATGGCTGTCGTCGATGTACCGTCTGAGACCAATCACAAAAAAATTGAAGTTTGCAAGACAAATATCCTCCTATGCAGTGTGAAGTAGAGGAAAGCCAGGATTGGTTATTTGCTTTGAGGGTTAGCTATTTTCAATGAGTGCCATGTCCAAGCTTTTCATGTTATTGTTATGGAATATAATCTAACTAAAGCAGGACCTTCCCTCTTAATGTTCCAGGAAACTCAAGGCAGGGCCTGATTATTCTTGATAGTGCTGTGTTTTGTTTCTATCTACTCCCATCTGTGGGATAACAATGTGAACTGTCTTTTCAATCTGTCTTTGCTAGTGACTATCATGGCAGCTTTTCTTAATATTTGATTTCAATCTACTAGTGTTACTGTTTCCCCCCCCTCCCATAAATACATGTTTTTTTTTCCTTCTGGGGTTATGCAGTGCTCAGTGTGTCAATTTAATTAATTTTAAAACACACAACATAGCCATGAAATATGTCCATAGACAATTCTGTCTCTTCTTATGCTGCAAGCATACAATGGGAAGCTGCAGGATTACAAATAAAAAAAAAGAAGGAAAGGGATAGTTGGACACATCTCTGTGGGATAGCAATGCAGGCAGATCATACAAAGACAGTACCTCAGAAAAAAATAGAAAACAACAATACGAATTACTGTGAAGGAGAAACAATAAGACTATAGTATGGATGAATATTATACTGTGATTAGGGATGTCATGAGAAGGTGTTTTAAACTAATAGCATGTAGATCTGCCTACTTTGTCAGCCTTACAGATTGAATTAGCATTGTAATAAACAATGGAATGGACCTATAGACCAACTGTACATACCAAAGGTACAAATGCCTTTGATTATAAAAGGATTTATTAAAAAAGGCAATAGTCCGGCATATGTACTGGACCACCTCCCTCCCTATGTTCCTCCACGGTAGCTTTGCTCATTTGAATAGGGTCTCCTGCAGGTACCAGGCAGCACACAGGTGAAATCAGCAGCAGCCTGTACACAGGCTTTCTCTGTGGTGGCCCCTATCCTGTGGAATGACCTGCCTGAGGAAGTCAGAAGAGCCCCCACTCTCCTGGCTTTTTGTAAACGATGCAAAAACGAACTATTCAAAAAGGCTTTTTACTCAAATGGGAGGGCTGCATTGTAGGGATGGGGTCTCTCTCAGGTGCTTCACTAACAAGTCGGGGATCATAGACTTCATCACCATTTTTGCCTCATATATTATCTGCTGCTTTAAATATGTACTCCTATGTACAACCATCGCTCCATGCTGTCTAATGTTAGTCCTAGAATTGATTATGTTTTACTTCAGTATCTCTACTATGTCTTGGATCCTTGCTAATGCTATGTCTTTAAACTTGTTCACATTTACCTTATGCTATTTAAATGTACTTACTTGATACTGATTGTATTAACCTTATACTGGCCATTTCCACACACGTTGAATAATGCACTTTCAATGCACTTTTGCAATCCCTTTGAAGTGGATTTTTTGTTCCACACATGGAAAATCAGTTTCAAATGTTCACTAAAGAGTATTGAAAGTGGATTATCCAACGTGTGTGGAAGCAGCCACTGTGTAATCTGCCTTGAGTCTCAGTGAGAAAGGAGGACTATAAATGATGTAAATAAATAAAAAAACAAATAATATAAATCTATGCAGTATTTTAATTAAATCCAAACCTGTTTATCTAAATAAGTAGTCCCTAGTGACAGTTGCTGCTTGACAGTTTTAATCGATAGCACCTTTGTGCACAAACTTGATGCAACTTGTTCAGGAGGTGTTTGGCACAAACTGAACAGGCTGGGTCATTGGTTCACATTTGACCAACACCTTTGAATATGGCAAGTGCCCTCATCGGGCAGAAAGGCAGCATACAAATGTTGTTGTTAATAGTAATAATAATAAGTTCATCTGTCAAATATGTTTGTGGTGAAATCTACAGCATCCCTATCTCATGTCATAACACTATAACATTGGGGAGGGGTTAATTCAATGAACTGATCATCGCAGGTTCAAGGCAAAGGATATGGTCACGGCTGCTATGATGGACAACTTTCAAAATTGCCACATTTTGGAAAGGTAAGTTGATCAATAGCTACTGACCATGAAGTAAAATAAATCCTCTTCAGTTTAGAGTTATTATTGCTATGAATACCAGTTGTAGGGGGAACAATGAGGAACCTCTGTTGCCTTCAAATCCAGCTTGTGGGTGTTTGAGAGGTATTTGTTGGAAATGGGATGTTGACATAAACAGATCCTTGGTCAATGCAGCAGGGTTATGTTTTCTAAATTATAGCATATTCAGGATAGGGCTGACTTGAAATGTGCCACCCCCATTTTATCACCTGTTAGTAGGGTACAAACAAGAGGACACTCTTCAGTGATGTGGGGCTAAGAAAATGTATTGGATTGCTTTATTAAAATATTTTAGATCCTGCCTTTCTCTTCAAGAAAGAGGGAAAGTATTCTCGCCACTCATTAGGAGCAGTGATTAGCTCTCTCCTGCTGCCAGATCAAGCCCCCCCCCCCCCCGTCCATTTTAAAGCAAAAGTTGTAAGCAGAAAAGTAAAAAAAAATGCCTTTGCCCTGTTTTGGTGGCCAGTTCCTATTGGTTCATTGTGGAACTAAACCAGAGGAGGGCTATAGTTCCTGCCCTCATTCTGGCATCTTTTGCTTTAAAACATGGAAGGGTAAAATGCTATCAAGCAGAAGAAGAGAGCATGAGTGCTGCTACTAGGAAGGACTACAAAAGTACAGTGAAAAGGGAAATATGAAAGACTGAGAAGTTTTAATTATATCTCTTTCCCCCCTTGTCCCCTCAGCAGCTTCTGTTCTAAATTGAAAAGGTTTGCTGGGAACTTCCTCATAGTGCTTACTCATAGTGTCTGAAAAACAGCGAGTGCCCTGGCAGGATACAGTCCTTTGTTTGCAGTAAATCAGAACTTTAAAAAATGTTGTTACCCTGAAATGGGCTCAACATCCACCTTTACTCACACTGGCTTTCTCAAAATAACAAGCAAGAGAAATGCTTTTCATTTCTAGGATCTTAATAAATGCCTGGCATTGAAGTTAGTCATGTAATAAGTTTTTAAAAAACTTTTTAAAGCAATCATTTGATTAATGTTCCACATTTTCAGAAACTGGAATTATATTGCTTTGTGGAAAGCTATCCCTGACTCTGATATAAAGATTTAAATGATAGTTTGGATTTTGATACCAGTATATACAGGAATGTTGCATTAGATTTCTACTGCTTTCTACCAACACAAGCACTGTAGGAACTCCAGTAGCACAGGTCCTGGGCAAGGAACATTGGATCCTTTGTTCCCCAAGTGTTTTTTACAATGGAGATGGAAGTTAAATTAGGGAAAGAGTTTGGTGTTCTCACCATGCATTATGCCACTAGAGGACACCACATACCTTGTGAAATCAACAGGCATGAAGCAACAGCATGTACCAAGAGAAATCAGAAACTGAAATAAAACTGAGGTCTTATGATACCCTAAAGGTAGGCTGTTGCTAGAATTACACTTCTACTAATTACATTCAACAGGCTCTGCTTTATAGTATAGGTCAGACTCATTTTCATGTAGAAATTTTCATCTCTTCTAAACATACAGAACAAGTATGCAAAGGAGAGAGTCTCTTTGTTCTTAGATATGATGTGCATGTCTAAATCTTTCCTTTATGAAAAGGTTACGTAGGCTTCTTCCATAGCCTTGTTTCCTGAGTGGGAATCAGAAAACTTCTGAATTACTGGGCTAATTCCAAGCACAATTCTTGCCATTCCTGGGGCTTTCCCCCTTAAGTCTCAGAAGGAAAAAGCTGTTTTTGTCCAGCTCAAAGAGGAATCTACAGAATAGCTTCAGAGGACTGTCCATGTGGATATTACCTCTGTTACCACTACAGGGAGGTGGCAAAGCTAAGTTCTGCTTTCAGAATGTGCTGTGTGTCATTCTTCTTCCTTTTAGCCCTTTAAAGTCCCTCTGCTTCCAAGCCATGTTATGCTGCTAGAGTGTGACTTGGAGCCAAGCTACAAGTGACGCCTTACACAGGTTGGACACTTGTCAGCTTCCTTCAAGTTTTGATGGGAAATGTAGGGGTCCTGGTTTTACAGCTTGGCTCTACATTTCCCATCAAAACTTGAGGGAAGCTGACAAGTCTCCAACCTGCGTCAGGCATCACTTGTAGTTTGGCTCTTGGTAGGAAATGGAAAGTGAGAAGGAGAAGATTCGAAACCACAGGGTTTCTGATGCAGTTGGCGTCACCCTGCACTTTATGGCAGATGTGACAGAGAAGAAGTGAAAGGTTGAGGTGGCAGTAGAAGAGAATGGCCTAAGAATAGGTGTGGGTAGATGCTGTTTCCACCTGTTTCCATGTTGCTTGCTACTGCACCTTTTCATGCCCTCATTTCAAAGCATATTTTACAGATGTTTTCTGCAAATGTTTGGCACAGGATTCACCTCTATCTCCAGTAGTGCTTTGAGCACATATCACTAGGACTGTCAATTAGTTAAAAGAATATTTTGTTATTTACCTCTCTGCTTTTTATGATATTAACCAATTTCATGTATATGTATTTTCATATTACCAAAAAGTTCACAGATCCTTTTAATGACAAAAATAGCAAAGTAACAAGGAAGATTCTTATAAGTAAAAGTCATTTTAAAAAAATTCTTTGTGGCAACATTCCAATCTGCAGAAGTCTACAAAATATGCCCTGAACTTGCAACCTGATCATTTTCCTCCTCACTGTCCACCATTAATTGATTAATCAACTAGTGCTTCAGTTACTTAATCTGTGAATTAAGCTGATCAAAGTTTGTAGCTCTCTCAAGCTCTGTCATGCATTTAATTGTGAACTTGACCTCACAGCACAGAAAAAAAAATCCACATAATTGGGCCAGGTAAAGAAAGGGGAGAGATTTCTACAAACTTTGGGGAAAAGTTTAAAAATCTGGAGGTTTAAACTCTTGCAAATAGAGATGTGATATGTGCAAAAAAATACTGACCAAAATCATGGTTGCCTAGCAACCAATTCAGTTGGTAATTTTTAAAAAAATAAGGAGCAGCAGAAGGTAGGGGAGAAAATAAAGGCAAGAGGGCTGGAAGAAGAAGGTGGCCATAACAGCAGACTTGAAGAGGAGGAGAACATGGTGGAGGAGGTTGAAGAGAGGGAGATCGCTGACAGTAATGACAACAGAAGGGTCGGTAAAAAAAGAAGTAGTAGTATTGGTAGGGGTGAGCATAAGGAGACAAAACAGATGTCATATGGGGAGGGTGAGATTTCCCCTCCTCCACGAGTTCTTCACAGGTCTCCTGCTAGTGAATTTATATGCCCTTCAACTGTTACTCAAATGTGAAATTTAGTTTTACTAGGATGTATATTTGATTTCAAAGCAGCTCTTTTTTTGGCTTCTTGTTGTTGATGATGATAGTATCACATCTAATCTAATTATGTTTAATGCTTTCTGTCCCATGTTAACATCATTAGCAAGATGCACATCCAGAGCCAAAGGGTATTTTTAGTGCTACAGGAAAAGATATACAGGCTGCATCCAATCATTGTTGATATTGTGCTATGATTTCACTATAGCAATCATTCATAACAGGATTGCCTTTTCCACACACCACAAAAGAACAATTGCGAATTATAGCTATAGTGCAACAGCCAGCTGTGTGTGGATACAGCCACATGTGTTCAGTGGCCTATAAACTCAATTTGTATTAAACCAATTTAGGAGATTGGTGTAAAAACATTAGCTAACATTGCTCCATTTCCCCACCTCTGGTTCCAGTTGAGCTCATATCCTTTACACCTAAACTGAGAGTTTCATTCTTTAACTCATCTCATTAAGACCAGTAGGACGACTTATAGTTCTTGATTGGACCCTTTCTGAAGCACTGTGTCAAGATTCTGACAATTTTGCTTCTATATATTCTTCTGTTTTTCTTCTACTGTGAAAGCAAATTCAAATGACCAAGTCACAACCCAAAGAAAAGGGAAAGCAGCTCAATTTCAGGACACAAGAGAGATTTTGTAAATACTACGAGCACTCCAGGGTACCAAGCTATTAATTCAGAAAGTTCCAGGGGATCCAGCTTATGTTCTGGGACAGCAGGCAGCAACACAGTATTATTCAGTAAAGTTAGAGCCATTTGCATAAATTACATTACGATCTGGGGATGTATGGTGTTTACATGCTCTTCTTCAGTGATCATGCTGGGTTAACTTGACCTGGGGCCTTACAGTTCTTCCATGTGGGAATATAAAGTACTGATGGGTGTTAGAGCAAGTCTTGTTCAAATACAGGCTGACAGAAGTAATCCTAAGGGTAATCTGGAGCAACTTCAGAGTTGCATTGAATGAAAACAGTGATTGCCAGTGGGCGGAACAGAAGTGTATCATTTGTTCATTTTATTTATACCCTGCCACATTCTTTGAAAAGCCCCAGGGCAGCTAACAGGAACTGTAAACAACAATTAAAAAACTTACCATAGTGGTTAAGCAAGTGAATTGTGATCTGGAAGGTCTCAGGTTCAAATCTTGCCTTTGCTGTGAACATATGAAATATTTGTGATCCAGTTTAAAACACTTGATTAAGATGCTTGACTTTGGGAGTCAGGCAGGCAAAATGGACAAGGCTAGAAGATTAAAGAAGCCATTCAACTCAAACACCGATACATGCACATATATGTACATGCACATATGTACATCCCAGCAAGACTGAAGCAAACAAAGAAAGTACCTTTTTTTTTGGCAAGCTAATTTTTTTGTCAAGTAGGTCAGAAAGATGGAAAAAAGGGGACATGGGGAGTTTTAGAAACACAGTATGGGAATGTGCATGCCCAAAACATTTGCATAATTCTGAGTGTTTCATTAAAAAGCAATTATTTCATTCATGATCAAGGTGGTTACAATCCAATTGTCCACTTGAAATTTGAGTAGAGGTATGTTCAGTTCACCCATCATTGATTTTTTTAAAAAAGTTAAAGCTGAATCATGGCCAAAGCTGAGGGGGGGGGGGAGGAGAAATATTTCCCCTCCATGTCATTATCCTTATTTAAATCAGTCCACATTGCTATTTACCCTGTGGAGAAAATGTAGAGGTGTGTTGTCAGGGAGTTACCCCTTTGTCTCTCTCCTGTCCTGAGCCAGCAACTGGCTGCTCAGAATCCTAGGAGACTCTGGAGATGCAGGGGAACCCTATTTACTAAAGCTTTTCAGCCTGAAAGGAGTGTGAGTTCACCCAGGTGACACAACATACATTGCTAGAGACAGTGAACCAAAGTAGGCAAAGTAAAGGGTATTTTATTTTAAGAAACTTAGGACGGCTAACACAAAAGCTGGTGTTACCCAGTCAAGCTTGCAAGCACATACATGCATAAAATAACAAATCCTTAATGAGGCTAGATAAGGCTAATTTAAGTAAATCACTTAGACTGGCCGGCAAATAACTCTTTAGCTGAAAGTCCATAAGATGCCAGGATGGCCTTGCAATGCTGGAGAAAAGAGGCTGATGCAGCTTGTGGAGTTGTCCAAGCAATGGTGTTCAAAATCGAGCCATGATGCAGCAGCAAAAGGAGGAAAAGCTTGAAGTCCCTGCATAAGAACTCAAGCAATGACTTGAGAAAACTTCTCTTCAGTGAGTCAGGCCTGGAGTGTTTTTCAGAATGATGGCTCAAGGGATGACAAAGGATAAAGGCAGCAGTGAAATAATTCAGAGCAGATAATGATAATATAAACAATGCATGTTCCTGTCTCGTTCCCCTTGACCTGAGCTCTTGGCATGAGCTAGCTATGTGATGCACCCTGTTGCCCCTTGCAAAAGACTTTTTCAGTAGAGGGGATGAAGGTTGAAAGGACAGCAGTGTGCTTTCAGATATTTAAGACATTTTATTCACAGACATTCATTTTCAGAGACATTAGTTCATGCCATGAATCCATTATGCAGCACAAAAGCAGAATTATGAAGTTTTGTTTTCAGGCACATGACAAAGGTCAGTGATACAATGAATCTGTGATCATTTTTCCTAAATGCTCTGTCACGTCCAGAACCCTGCATATCCTTTCCCCATTGTATCAAAATGCTCCATAAAACTGGAACAGACTCTGCCTTCCTATTTGTCAGGCTGCCTCTTTCTTGATTTTCAGTTCCCTCCTCAAGACACATATCTGTAACAAAGACTTTCCTATTCCTTCCTAGACTTTTACAACTTACCCACAACTTACCTTAAGGTAGCTTGAGGCATTTCAAGAGAATCTACTTTTTGGTATTCATGTACAAAATGACCTTGTCTGTGTATATCACTCAGGGCCAGAAGGCTTGTGTGATGGATAGGGCTGGTTCTAGCTCTGCCTCTTCTGAGAAACAACCAATGAGAATGGGCAGAATGCTGGACCAATGAGAGTTGGAGTCTGTTACAGAGAGAGACAGAGAGCAGAACCACAAGTGACAAAAGGCACAGATCTGCTTCCCTCAAGTTTTGATGGGAAATGTAGGCAGCTTGGCGGAATGTTGGACAAGTGACAGTTGAAAAGTCCATTGGACAGCAGTCAGAGAGCGAAGCTGCGAGACCAGGATGCCTACATTTCCCATCAAAACTTGAGGGAAGCTGACAAGTGTCCAACCTGTGTCAGGCATCACTTGTGGTTCCGCTCTGAGTGAAGAGTTTTGGATGCTGCTGAGAGAAGGCAGCAGATATTTGCTGGCTGATTACAAACTTGTTCTGTTACCTTGAAACAGTCTGTTCAACCCCAGCATTTATGAGTTCAAAACCACTCACTCACTCCTATGTTCCATTGTGTAAATAAAAGTTTCTTCTTGTTTCTGTTTTAATCCTTGGCTGGCTTAAAATTGTTGGATGAGGAAAAATATCACATAAACAGACCTCAAACACTCTGGTCATGTTAAATGGGCCAGTTTTGAGTAAATAATGGCAGGGTATGTAGGGGAAAGTTCCCTTTCCCTGATAGCCCTGGTCAGTGGCTGGGTGAAGGGAGGTAAATACAGGGAATGGGCTGCCTGTCTGGTAGAGCCTCTGGAAGAAGAGAGAGGGGGCCTTGTGAGGATTTGGGTCAGGGCTCTCTGCCTGCTAAATTGGAGACTAGACAGTTTGCTTGTGGTGACCAGCCCTTACCTGTTAGGGAAGCCCCAAACCTGTGAAGGGAGTTTAGGGTTGGTGGCAGAGTATGTGAAAGGCGGAGTCTGCCGTAGGTTGTTACAGTTATAGTTCTTATTTTTATAGTTATTTTGTTGCTCAAAATGGTCCCTTTGGTGAGTATTTCATGCCATCTTAAAAGTATAAAACTGCTTGTTACATGTATCTCTTTCATGTATGTATCTGTCATGCTATGTATCTTACTTTATGTTTCTCTGGCTGTTAGCAAGGCTATAGACATTTATATCTGGGGGCAATTAGGTAAACCAGATAACTAAAGTGACAGGCAATTAGTTTCAACAGTACAGAAATATAACCTCATAGGTGGTTTGCCTAAAACACTTCAGTTTGACAACCAGTAAAGATTGTGTCTGAGAGCTGGTAGGTTCCAAGCAAATTTCACCTCGTGTACAAATTCACTTAGTGGATTTTGGCAATGCACTGTTTTCTTAGCCCCAGTCTGGACAGGACACTGCATAAGGTGTGTGTGTGTATATATATATATATAGCATCTTTTTTGAAACAGTGCTTTCATGTAAGTACTTCAGTACAGGGGTTCATTAATGTGTGAAGGCTGGAGAAGCTATTTCCAATAGCACCCCTACCTTGACTTTAATTAAAGTGTGCTCCAGCAGTTACTTTCTTATCACTACATGCTTCTCTCCTATCCCTTACTCATTATTTGTGGGTGAATCCCTTGCCTATTCCACTATCCCTGTCTTGTCCATCCTTTTTAGATTCTAAGCTCTCTGGCCAGGAAGAGTGTTGTTATCATGTCTTTGTTCTATACAATGACTAACAGATTATTAGCACTAAAGAAATGTGAAACAGTGTTACTAGCAAAAAGGCTGCCTTTCAAAAACAAGGTCATTTCACTCAGAAGCTCCAACTGTTAGATTTAAAATAAGTTCAGACATAGAAGCTTCCTATATTACAAACCCCCTCCCCCAGTTCCTTGGATACATTGGTCAAACACCCATAAGATTTTCAATGTATAAACTTTCAAGAGTCAAGGCACCCTTCATCAGATACAAGTTGAAATGGAGATCCCTGAGCTTTTATATCCTTCCGCTCAGGAAGTGGGAAGAATGTAGTAAAGAAGAGAGTCAGGATGCAAAAGTGCAATGGTACAATGCGACTTCATTAGAGCAGACATGAGAATCTATAGTGAGATAAGAATCCTATGTCCTTGTTAGCTCCAGAGGATTCATTTTTCTGAATTGCATTCTGAATCTCTTCTTTGCTACACCCTTCCCACTTTCTGAGCAGGATTTTAAAAAAGCTCAAGAGATCTCCATTCCTGCTGGTATCTGATGAAGGGAGCCTTTACTCTCAAAAGCTTATATCCTGAAAATCCTATTGGTCTCTATGGTGTCAAATCATTAAGTTTGAAAATCTCGCTTCATTTAACATAAAGATTCTTAAACCATTAAATAATAATTTAAATGGCATTGTATACTGTATAAAAAGTATGAAGTTGTTTGTACAAACATCATATTACATATAGCAGAGAAGAAAAATTCCTGACTTCATTTTTGTTCTCTACATTTTCTAACAACACTGAATTAAGAAGGTCCAAATGCAGGAATAAGTGTTTGTTTCCATTTTGTTTGACATATAATATCTGAGCTTTGACAATTGCATGAAAAATTGGTTCTTGGTAAGATTTTTTAATTATTTTATTCTTTATACTGGTTAGAAAAAGACTTCTACTTATTTTATTTATGCCCCATAGCCTCACCTTTCTCCCATGGCATGTTTAGGCATCCTGGGCTGCCTTCCATTCAATTCCTGATCAGACCCAAACTTGAGAGTCGGGCTATGATTCAATGGTAGAGTATTCACTTGGCATGCTAAAGGTTCCAGGTTTAGTCCCTGATAACTCCAGTTAAAAAAAGATCAGGTAGCAGGTGACATAAAAAACCTCTACCTGAGATGCTGGAGAGCTTCTGCCAGTCAGAGTAGACAATACTGACTTTGAAAGATCAATGGTCTGATTCAGTATAAGACAGCTTCATGTGTGTTCGTATGCTTAAGGGTAGCAAGATTGGAGCATTATGTTCTTCATTTCATAACCTGGGACCACTTCTTGAGTGTGCAAGTCAGACTGCACCATCATATGAACATATATGAACACATGAAGCAGCTTTATCCTTTTTCAGACAAGAGGTCCATCTAGTCCTGTAGGACTCCAGAGAAAGATCTTACCTTGTACCTACTGCCTGAGTTCCTTTAGCTGGAGATATCACCTTAATGAACCTGAGACTTTCTACATTCTAAGCAGCTTTTTACAAGTAAGCTACATCCCCTGTACTTCCAGCACCAAAAGTCCAATATCTGGCATGTCTACCATTTTCTAAATGGAGCAGCTTGCTAAATAATGAACCTTTTTAACACATGGCCGTGTGAGGCAGAATAGAATCTACCAAGGGGGCAGGCTATGCAAACAGAGCTTCTAATGCCAATCAAATATGGATTCCAGTTTCCCAAAGTCTTTGAGCATTAATACAAGCCCTAACAATTTGATAGGGCTTTTGCGCAGCTTGTTGCTGCCCCTACCTGATTTTGTTAGGTTTTCAAGAGTCTTGATTGAGACTGGCATTAAGCTCAAATCCCTTTTTCCCAGAACTGGGCAGCTTGCTGCTGGGCACATTTTTATCTATGTCCTCTGAGTCGAGCCTTAAAACCAAATCCAGCTGTCCATTGTAATTAAAAATTTAATGACTCAAGCTGGGTGTTTGTGTTTTGCATCTGAAGTTGAATCATGCTCGAGAGCAAATCAAATAGCCACTTGTCATAATTACTGCAGGGTTTGGAGTTCACACTTGTGGATATGAAGGAGGAAGGGAGATCACACCTTTGGAAGTGTGACCATAGCATCCTGCTTGAACTGCATTAACCTTGACAGTAGCTTTATTGTATACCCAATGCATTTCCACCCAGTGCATAATGTGTTATTTAAAAATACCATAAAAATTACTGTTCCTGGATGAGCCATTCATTTCCTTCTTAGGTCACAGCCCTTTCCTAAGGGATATATTCTTGGCTGTCCTGAAAAAGAATACTTTGCATCTATCTTCTCTTTCTTCTTTCTTTCCAAAGAGCGTTAGTGTACTAATAAGAAAACAATGCTGACAAAGGAACTTGAAACGCAGCCTACTTTTAGCAGTGTGCGGAAAGCAAGAGGAAGTTCCTTTGAATGCTCCTTCTGTAAAGGAGAGGAGGCTCCCATTTGCCTAACACGCTGTTTACCATTTACTTACTTTTGAAGTATATCTACACATATCTAGCACACCAAATATTTGTGTGGATATAGCACTGGTAGGGTTGCCAGCAGAGGTGGGCACAAATTGCAATACCAAGCAAAAAAAATGCATGAACCAGGCCAATTTGTGGTTCGTGAAAACACGATTCATGGGGCCGTGTTTTCCACAAACTCTATGACTTTTTTCCAGTTCGTGAGAGTCGTGAGCAGTTTGTGAAGCCAGACAGGCTGGTGCCACTGCCCACACAGGGTGTGTGAAAGTGACAGCCCCAATCTCCTACCGTCCACAAGTGGCAGGAGAAGGCGGCTGTCACTTTCACATGCCTGGTCTGACAGCCAGTGTGGGCCATGTGAAACTGACAGCGTGTGAAACTTACACCCCATGCTGGGTTCATCGGATCAGCTGAAGCAGGTGTGGGGTGTGTGAAACTGACAGCCCCATTCTCCTGCCACCCGTGAGCGGCAGGAGAATGGGGTTGTCACTTTCAATCAGTGAACCCAGTGTGGAGCATGCAAAAGTGTCAGCCCCATTCTCCTGTCGCCCGTGAGCCTTCTTCCATCAGTTTCAAACACCCCACGCCGACTTCAGCAGCCAGTGCCGGGAGTTTGAAATGCCATGAACCACGAACCGATTCGTGAACTAGGAAAAGTTTGTGGAAGTTCATGGTTTGTGGAATGCAACAAACCATGAATCACATAGTTCTTTTTTTGATTTGTGCCCATGTCTAGTTGCCAGGTCCCCTTACCCTCTAGGTTGGAGGTTGGAAACCTAGCATTCACTTTACAGATGTCCTTGCACATGCGCTTTGTGTGTGTGCTCTCCTGGGGCTATGTGATGATGTCAATTCTGGGAAGTGACATCATTGCACAGGCCATGTGCGCCCCTGGGAGCACTCCCATGCTCAGCAGTGGTTCCAATTTCAGTCTGTTTGGAGCTGAATTGGGCCTGTTTCAGGCCGAAATCAGCTGACTGCGGAGCATAGGAGCACTGCAGGGGTGATGCAATGGGCCCCGGAGTGCTCCTGTGCTCCACAGCAGGCCAGTTTTGGCCCATTTCATGCCCAATTGGGCATAATTCGGGCCAAATGATGACTGTTTTGGGCTGAAATCAGCCCACTGCAGCGCACAGGAGCACGCTGCGCTGCCAATGAGTGCACCCTGCGAGGCACGTTCCCCCATCTTTTCCCCCACAGGCCAGGTAAGTAGGGGAGGGAGGGTGGAAGCAGGGGATTCCTGGCTCCCAGCGGGGGACTGGCAACCCTAAGCACTGGACATATCGCATATTCCTGGATGGGAATGTGGCTTGGTATAGCCCGATCTCATCAGATTATTATCACACCCCCACAAACACGTGAACATATATGTTCAGTGTGACATCAGGATTTAGCTTGTATGTTTGTGCAGGGCATGGAAAAACAGGATCTTTTACCTACAGAGGTGGCTGTGAGTAGCTATGAGAAACATGTTTTAGTAAGAAAAGGATGACAGAGACCACATTTAAAACTTTAAAAAGAAATATGGAGTTTATTGGGGAATATGGTTCAATATTATGGAGAGGGGAACATACTCCTAAGCAGTTAGTTGTTGTAGATTTTCTAGCCTGAATGGCGATGGTCTTGGCATTGTAGTTCCTGACGTTTCACCAGCAGTTGTTGTGACTGGCATCTTCAGAGGTGTAGCACCGAAAGTCAGAGATCTTTCAGTGTCAATGTGTGGAGAAGATGTTAGCAGGTAATTTATATCTATTCAGGAAGGTGGGTTTAGGCTGAGTCATCATGTAAGAGTTTCTCAGGGTGTGGAATGCTAATGGGGGGAAGCTTCACTGTATCCTGAGGAGGTTCTTTTGCATATGGATTGGTGGTTGATATGCTAATCTTATCTGCAGGGCTATTGTAAGATGTAGAGTATTTTGTTAGTCTGGTGTTTTTCAGGACTGGAAACCATGCCCTATTCATTCTTAAACTCTCTTCTTTCCTGTTGAAATTGTGCTTATGCTTATAAATTTCAATGGCTTCCCTGTGCAATCTGACAAAGTAGTTAGATGTATTGTCCAGTATTTTATTGTCCTGGAATAAGATACTATGTCATGTTTGAGTTAGGCTATGTTCAGCCACTGCTGATTTTTCAGGAACCAGACTGTAGGTTTGTGGAGTGCTGATTCTAAAGCTGTTTTTTTCAAAATGTTACAATACATCTTACAATAGCCCTGCAGATAAGATTAGCATATCAACCACCAATCCATATGCAAGAGAGCATCCTCAGGATATAGTGAAGCTTCCCCCCATTAGCATTACATACCATGGGAAACTCTTACAGGATGACTCAGCCCAAACCCATCTTCCTGAGTAGATATAAATTACCTGCTAACATCTTCTCCACACATTGACACTGAGAGATCTCTGTCTTTTGGTGCTACACCTCTGAAGATGTAAATCCCATCTGCTGGTGAAACATCAGGAACTACAATGCCAAGACCACAGCCATACAGCCCAGAAAATCTTCAACTAACGTTCTCCAGCCCTGAAAGCCTTCGACAATATATCCTAAGCAGTGCTAGCAAATACTAAATCAAAGCAAATATGTATTTGTATTTGGATTTATGGCATATTAAAAACTTGAGTCAAGTTCCATCCTTTTGAATTAAAACTAGGTACAGTGAATTCCCTCTAGTTTTCTTGGAAAATGCATTTGTAGGAGTATTTTCCTGTATCCAGTTGGGGTGAAACTATCAAGGATTGTACCCCTTGTCCAAATATGAGATTTGAGAAAACACAAGAGGGCTGAACAGTTGAGTTAATGAACTTTTTCTTCATTTGCTGGGATGCTCAAGTGGGATGTCGAGAAGAGTAGGACTTGGAGCCTATGACGTTGTTCCACTCAAGGTGCTCTTTGGCCAATGTAGAGGTTTTCCTGTGCTGTGGCATTTGCTTCCTTTGCCTCTAGCACTTCTGCATGCCTAAGGGCTCCTTGAAAAATGTTGATCTCATGCACACAAAGTACTAAATAGAGAAAGTGAGAATCATAGTGGAGGAAAACTTCTTCAGCAACTGGAGAAGTGCAAGAGGAACCATATCACAGGATTGAAGCATGGGGGTTTGGATTTAAAGGAAAAAACCCTGGAGCATGCAAGTGAGGGTAGCTAAGCCTTTGCTGATAATGAGCATGTTGAAACTGAATCCTGGCAAGACAAATGTTGGAAAGGCTGAGGTCTTGGAGGGTATTGTGCTTCACACATTCAGTGGGGTTCAGCTAAGTCTTGCTGATTCCATTAAGAGACAAGGGGTTATGACAAAGCCAGTCTTTTAACTGGAGAAGTAAGTTAATTCAGCTCCAAAATGCTTTCTTCCATCTTCACTTAGCCTGGAGGATGGCTGCCTATTCTTGACACAGCTGTTTTAGCCACACAGATCCAAGCCACAGTAGCTTTGAAGCTAAATGATTGTAATGAACTCTACATGTGTCTGCCCTTGAATACAACTTGGAAATATCAGCTGGTACAGAAAAGAGCAGCAATGCTATACTTTTGGGAACTACTATTTTTTATTTTTACTATTTTTATTCTCAGTTTTTGTAACATTTTAAAATATTTTTGTATTTGTTTACAAAATTTGTATCCTCCTCTGCCCAAATCAGGGCCGCCGAGCCAGCTAACAGGCTTAAAAAAATGATAGAAACATATCTTAAAAACCATTAAAACCAAACAAAAGTATGATTTAAACAAAACTAAGCTAAAAACACATACAAAAATATTAAAAAGTGTAGCCGTGTTAGTCTGTCTGTCCATTCTGTACAGCTAAATGTGGTGCCTTCCTCTTGATCTATCTGTGGGGAACTTTTTAATCTTCCAGGACATTTAGCTGCTGACGTAAAAGTAGCAGTTATCCTGCAGAGGAATTTCAAAGGGAGATTAAAAAGAGAGACTGCTGAATTGCAACTGATAACAAAGCTCAAGACAATGCATCCACCTGGACTGAATCAGGAGGCTTCCTGTCTCATTAACAAGGCTGATTTCTCCATACCCACTACCCCTCTGCATACCCCACCCTATCCAATCAGGCTTGCTATTGTCATTTGGCATCTGATATCACTCCATTCTGTAAGATATAAGGACAGATGAACTCACACTCTTGCTGTATCTGAAGACATGAGCTGTGATGCTTATAGGTGCTACTGGACTCTTGCTCTTTTCTAAAAATATTAAAAACTTTAAAACATAGGGCAGTAAGAAGAGATGACTGAGGGAATGGCAAATAAAACAAAAGTCTTCACCTGCTAGCAGAAAATGGCAACAGAAGAGGGAGGGCGAGGAAAGGGAGTTCCAGTGTTTCAGTGCCACAACCAAGAAGGTCCTACTTCAGGTTGCCACTCACCTAATGTAAAAAGGCAGGGCACCTGAAGCAGGGCCTTGGAAGATAAACATGCTGGTCAAGTAGATTGACAAGTCATTCAGGTATGCTGGTCCCAAGTAGAGATGGGCACGAACAGAAAACAAACAAACATTATGTTCGTTGTTCGTTGCTGTCCACGAACAGGGACTCACGAACAACCATAATCATGGTCCTGTTCACGATGGCTCTCCTCCAGCCATCATCCAAGTTTGGTCAAGATCTCTACTGCACCACTCCCAGAAACCTGACCTGAGCAGGCAGCAGGAAAGGTACCAATAATAAATAATAGCTTGGCCCAGAGCCTGGCAGCAGCCCTGGAACTTGAAGGGGTAGATCCCTGTCCCACCACACACAAAGAAAATTCAAGCTCCAATGCACTCTTTCTATCAAAATGCCAACAGCAACTGTCTCTCCCTCTCCACTGTCTGCAAAGTCAGAGCTGGGAGTCCCCCTCCCCCCTGCTCTTTGCTCCCTTGTAACAAATTTGGAGGTCCACACTTGAAAGGAAGACCTGCCTATCAAGCTAATTTGGGCTTAGATGGGGGTTTCCAGGGCAACAGCAGGAGTTCAGACAGAGGCTGATTCCGCACACGTTGGATAATGCACTTTCAATGCACTTTATCAATCGTTTGAGGTGGATTTTTTGTTCTGCACACACAAAAATCTGTTCCAAATGATCTATAAAGAGGATTGGAAGTGCATTATCCAACATGTGCGGAATCATTCAGAGTTCAGACAATCCCTGCCTAAGTTGCCAAGGGAATTGATTGCAGGTGCCAGACTGTCTGGCTTGACGAACAGCAACGAACAAGGCTTGCAACGACCACCTGTTTGTTTAGAATGGGGCCTCATGAACAGCTTGTTCTTGAGCAGCAGATTGGGCTGTTTGTGGCATTTTTTTGTTCGTATTGCTGTTTGTGCCCATCTCTAGTCCCAAGCCATATAGAGGTCAACACTAGAGCCTTGAATTGTGTCTAGAAGGGAGCCTATGCAGATGGGCCAAGACTAGAGTGATATGGTCCACATGATGAGGATTAAGTTAGTAATTCATGTCTGTGAAATTTAGGCAGTTTTCATTGCTTTGTTCCTTGTATATATTATACTATTTTACTGCTTTGTTCTTCAGTTTTGTAATCCAGCTTTGTTGTGGTATTTCTTTGTATCATACTGTAATATTGTCCGTATTGTACTGTTTTAGGAAGATTTTCATGAAGTAAGTAAATACAGTGGGAATTGGGCACAGGGAGATCAGCTAACTGTTCTGGTTGAATGTAGGCACATGTTTTCTTAGTCACTCTTACTCCTTACTGTTCCTTCCATCTCCTGCTGCCTGGGAAAATGAAACCAGACAGTGAGACCCAAGAATAATTGTCAGGTCAGAGGTTTCTGACCTTCTCTTTAATGTCAGGTATAATTCTGTTTGGATTTAAAACATGTACTTTATTTTCATATAGATATAGTTCAAATCAGATTGTGATCAGTAAATTTCCAGTTTTACTGATTTTATATCTAAGCATGCTTCTCCCCTTTTCCTCTTTCACATTTTGCATCTCACATAGTGAGATAAAAGACTAAGAATTTGTTAGCATTTCTTTTTCTCATGAAATGCTAAATTAATTATTCTCTAATACCTTTTCTGGGTCCTTATTCTCTCATGGTAGTGAAAATGCTTTCAAAAGCCTATTCTATTTCATAGCCTCTAGATGGAGCTTGTGTATGGAGATTGCTTAGGAGGACTATATATTACATGCTTGCATATTCAAATTAAAAACCAGGGTATTGTCAGTCTAATGGCTCCACTCTGTGATGTATTTTGGTGCTAGGCAAAGTGTATTTCCATGAATGCTAATGTGACCATTGCTTTTTTATAGATTTTGCAAAGTGCTTTGGAAATCATGAAGTGATCCTATACTTGAGTTACACCTGCTGAGGAGGATTAGATTGCTCCTAAATCTCCATGAGCTTATAGAACAGAATTCTATCAGTGGAGAAAAAAAACCAAGTCTTTTTATGATGCTCTTGTTCCAACTGGATGATAGTGCTGTTGGGATCCTTATTCTAGCACTAACTCCAGCATAGCAGCTACCCAACATAGGAATGGATCCAACCAGCTTTTCTGCTGAAGAAAAAGGAAGAGACAGTGCCTGTTGATTACTCAGAAGGATATCATGGCCCCTGCATGAACAAAACCATGTGGTACAGGTGCTGCAGTAATGAAGACAATTTGTAAGACTGAGTGAAAGAGTTGGCTGGACCCAACCCAAAGCAGGACTATACAACTGTGTATGTGTATGTTTGCAATATATGATGGGTCTCTGTCCTTTTTCTATTTTTCTGAAGATCTGAGGCACCTCTGTCGGCTTTGTAGAATTCTTTATAGTATACAGAATAGGTTGATTTTGTCAGGGAACTAGTATCATCACTGTAAAATCTCAAGGAATGGGCAAAAATGCGGCATGCCTGAAAACTCCATGTTAGTTGACTATACATGGCAGAAGTTTTAGATGCAATGATTAGATGTCCAGAAGCATGTTAAATAATGAACATAAACTAGAATGTAATCTCTAAAAAGGGAAGCTTAAAAATCTATAAAGCTGATGAGTTCCAGGTGTAGTTGTAGACTTTGCATCAATGTGGAGACGTTTTCTTATGCTTATGAGCTGGAGTGAGTATGGACCAGGAAGATGTGTCACCTTTGGGCCACTTTTTGGTTTAAGGAAAGAGGAAGTGGGTGCTAGGAAATCCATCTGTAGGCAATGGGTGCCACATTGATGATCACTGTGTTAAAACATAGTGGTTTGGTATGGAAACCAGCACCTGTATTATACGTCTGTTATGCATGTAAATAATGTACATTGGAATTGATCCAATGTCATGCATGGGTCTGGTGACTCAAGGAATCCAAGATTGGATGGGACTGCTACATGGAAGATCTGTGATCCTTGCATGAACAGATCATTGGATCCATTCAGCTGTATACATAAGTATGTAAATATTATATAAATTTCATATAAAACTATACAACATGCATGCTCAATAAAAATTAGTTACCAAGAGTGAATTATATGAATGATAATGGATTATAATACCAACAGTGAAACCAGAAATAGTGACAAAAATGTATAGAAAAAAGATGTGAAGCAGGGAGTTTTCTTATCCCTACTGGATATTCTTATTTAAAATTCTATGCCATTCACCTATGTGAAAAGGGGCCAAGTTGTTAGTTGTGGAGGAACTTGGTGAGTTGGAAGGGAATATTCTTCCTCTACAGAAGGAGCATTAAGATACTGTCTTTTACTTGAACACAGAAAAACACATGAGCATTTTGTCTGCTTTCACTTATACTGCTAGAACTTGGCTGCTGCCAGAAAAAATGGGGAAAGTGCTCCAAGGCAAGTTGTAGGAGGCTGGAACAGATGGCACTGGCCATCACTTTGAAAGAGCTGAGAAGGAATGTGTTGGTCAGGCAGCACACAAAGATAAATTATATAATCATTTATGTAAAGTGAAGTGACAGATTGCCAACCAGGATGAGAAATGTGCATCTCAAATGAAGCATGTGCCATAGTAGGCGGTAGACTTGCAAGCAGAATACATGGCAGCCGTACGGTAGATAGAAAGTGAATTCTGACAAGACATACTGGGAGGCAGAACATGGAAGAAAAATGAGGTGCAAGACAGGAAGGACTTGATCTGTTTGCATGAAAGGGAACTGATGGTTAACCACTCTCTGTTCATTTTCTTTTTTAATCTTATTACTGTCCTAGAACTCATTGTGACTTGATTGGTTGCACTCAACATCATTAATAGGGTAATCCATACCCTCTAGGCCAGAGAAATTCAACCCACCTGTCTTCAGGATAGCCATTCAAAACTAGTCTGTCTGCTGCAGTATTCTTTGCATTTGGAGATGATCTCTTAGTAATTACAAAGCTCCAGTGAGGCCTGTTGGACCTCCCTTTAGGATTGGGTGTGTAAAGAAAAAACGTTATGTTTAAGAGTATGGGAGGCCCTTTTGAGAGCTGGTTTGGAGGCTTCCTTGGCTGGAGAGATTCCCTCCCCCCTTTTTGGATAGGCTTTTCGCTTTTGCTAGCAGTAAGTTATGTATGCTCTGTCCTTGAGTCAAGATAAGCTGTTCTTGCTGGCTAATTGGTAATTAACTTTGCACCTGTAGATTGGGGTTGTGTGCCAAGAGCTGCAGGCTTGTCACATGTCCCTTTTTGCATTTGTCAGGTGGTGTGGTCAAGCTAGGAATGGGTGGGGTCAGGCCTGCCTCACTTTGGTTCCAGCTTGAACCAATATAAACTGGCTGTTAACCAACATGGAGAAGCTTGTGGTGGGCATCTATCTCAGACCTCTGCCCATGCACTTTTGCTTTGCTTCTGGCTCTATCTGATGAGAAGGACTGAAGCTCCATCTTTTGCTTTGGCTATTTTTTGGACCCTTTACCAGGATTTTTTGCTTGCTATGCTTGAGAAACCAACTTGCTTTGCCTCCTAAGAATTCAGTGTGGTATGTAGAGT
Source organism: Eublepharis macularius (assembly GCF_028583425.1). NCBI lineage: Eukaryota > Metazoa > Chordata > Lepidosauria > Squamata > Eublepharidae > Eublepharis > Eublepharis macularius. Next base: position 137,666,639 of record NC_072794.1, read on the forward strand.
GTACTGCTGTAGATCTTTTTTGTTTGTGCTCATTTTGTGTCTTATGTGCACTTTGATTTAATAAACCTTTATATTTTTATCTTGTGTGGGTTATTAAGACTCTGAAGCCTCACTGTTATAAAACCTTTGCGGAACTCACCCTATGTGTGCTTGAGATCCACCTACCAAACAACTATTCTTTGGCTGTGAACTCTGCCTGCAAGCTTACTCTTGCAAGGTAGACTTTGCTTTGGCTAAATTCCCTAATAGGCTCTGGAGCTTTGCTCCCTACCTCCTTAGCCTAGGGATAGACTGGGGAGCTGGTGGCAGCTTATCGGTTTTGCTATTTGCAACAGGACCTTCCAGGCAGCCTGTGTCCCTTCCCCTTAGCTGGGCTGGGCCCCTGGGGTCTGGAAGTCCTTGACAGGGTGAGTTACCTTAAACCAAGCATAACACTTGCCAACATTTCCCCATTTTAAGGGAAGCATCAATAATGACAGAAGAGTATCCTTCATTTGTCCACCACTGCCTAACATTTGAATACTGAGTATCCCACTTTTCTGTTCAATCTGGCACGATATGAAACCATGTCTTTGGGATTCTCACATTGAATACACAGTTTAACAATGACAGCCACATGCAGGGAGCATGAAGAATCAACAGACCCTATGTCAAAATCATGCTTAGGGCTTTAGTGTATGCCTGATCATTTCTCTACCAGCCCCACTGATCCAAGAGAAAATTATTTTCCATTTTCAAAATTTGTGATCAATTCCTGATTATGAAGAGAAAACTTTTTTGAACGTAGAATGTTCTCAATTCTCTTTCTATTCAGAAGGTATTCTCACTTACTGCAGCCAAATGGCTGTCCTGGTTTGCCCTTGGCCTCTAACGGCATCCTTCTGAGCACATCCAAAGCACAAACATACAACTTAGTTGAACGTGTTCACTCTAATTTTCTGCGTAAGATCATGGGGGTTCCTATGTGTGTTCCATATGCTGCCTTATGCTTAGAGTGTGGTCAGAATCTGTTGGCCACCAAGGCATGGCTTCACACTATCAAATCCCCCCAAGTGGGAGCTGGCTAAGCCTTGGTGGGGGGTAGGAGGAAAGGTGAGATAAGGGCCCCTGAGGGTTGGGGGCATTTTGCATGCAAAATGCCACCCCTGGCAAGACAAGCCTCTGTTATTTCCCAGCTGGAAATAGTGCAGAAAGGGGGGGGGAGAGCACCTACTTTGGGAGACCCCCCAAGTGGGAACAGGCTGAGCCTTGGTGGGGGGTGGGAGGAAAGGTGGGAGAAGGGCCCCTGAGGGTGGGGGGCATTTTGTATGCAAAATGCCACCCCTGGCAAGACAAGCCTGCCTCTTCATTTTTCCCCATAGGAAATAATGAAGATCAGCAGCAGCAAGCACAAAATAAGAGATTAGCAGCAGCAAGCAAAAACCTTTCCCTTTTTAGGCGAGGATAGGGAGACCTGGTTTGGGGGGCCATAACATGGCCCCCCCAAAGTCCAATCTGTCTGAAACTTGGGGAGTTGTTAGAGAGGAGTTAGAGGAAGGTCCCCACCAAGTTTGGCTTGATTCGGTGGGAAAATGCCTCCCCCAGGCTTCAGGGAAGCCTGGGGAGGCTTTTCCCCTTTGAAATGCAATACCGAAACAGGCCGAAATACCGAAACGATTACCGGAACATACCGAAACGTTTCAGTAATCACTGTTTCGGTATTACCGAAGCATTCCGGTAATCATGAAACATTTCGGTAATACCGAAACAAACCAAAATAGGTATGTTTTGGTTTTTTTCGTTAATCTGATTACCGAATTGCACACCCCTAGTTATCGGTGGAAACAACATTTAAAACATAGAGATTGATCTCATGATTCTTCACATTTACATTCAGCACTATGGGGAATTAACTTCATCTAGATAACTTTAAAGAAATCACATAGATAATTCTTGTGGCTTAATCAAGAAAATGTTTACTAGCTCAAGATAGACATAAGTGGGAATAATGACAGTTTCAGGTGGGTAGCCTTCTTGGTCTGTAGTAGAAGAGCAAAATTTGGGACCCGTAGCAGCTTAAAGACCAACTAGATTTCCAGGGTATGAGTTTTTGAGAGTCAGAGCTCCCAGTGATGAACACAGTAACTATACTCCACACTACCTCTAACACTGAACAATAACAATAGAAATCAAAAATACAGCTCCCCATTTACTGAGTCAGATATAATCTCCTTTTACCAATCTTTAAGATCTTACATAAGATCTTACATCAGCAATACACACAACATTAAAGTTTCAGCTACTAATGCAAAAAGAAAAATATGATAAAGAAGATACAAGTGAAGATTTGTCTATTAATCTGAATGCATTCCATGAAACAAAGCAGGATAGTTTCTATCACACACAAAAAGAACTGAGCCTGAATGCTTGTGGATCAATGTGTATTTTTGTGCCTAAATGTGTAAATGTGGTGCAAGAATAAGACCATATTACCTATACTGAAAAGATGATGGGATGCCTACATCCATGATCTTTCAGTGAAACAATCACTCTGATGATATAGCACAGCATGGAAAGTTTAGCATCTCTGGTACAGGGGGAAAGTTGCACCAGACTCTTTGAAAGAGGTCAACACACACACACACATGATTCAAACATACAGAACTACTTAAATGTGGTTAAAGTAATGGGAAAGGTCATAGAAAAATATATTAAGAGTTAAACAAGAAATCTAAAGGGGAAATGTAGGAAATTAGTTTTACTGAGAAGAGAAATAGGAGCTGTTGGAGATGCGGGAGTATGAGGTGGAGGGGGAGAAACAAGTGTTTTAGTAATGAATGAGGCAAGAATTTAGCTAATGTAGCCTAAAAAGGTTACAGAGGAACAGAAGTGAGACAAAGTTTCAAGAGTGAAGAATCTAGAGGAAAGAAAAGGATTCTAGTGGAGAAATAATCCAAGTGAGGAGGAAACTTCCTTGGGAAAATGAATTTCCAACTTCTTTTTGGGAAAATCACTTTAACAATGGTTCCTTTTGGGGACACCTTTGTGTCCCCACATGAAGATGCTTCATGTGAATGTTGTTAATTAATATGGACATCTTGTATTAGTCTTAAAGCCAATTCGATCTGAATGTTTATTTTGGATCATGGTTGGTCTGAACTCCAGTTTAATAGGAAAATAGGGGGAGTTTGGGGAGACTTTGATTTACAACTACTCTGAATAAGATAGCATCAAGAAGTCTGATACTTGCAGTATGGGTGTTTGAAGGATCTCTATCTACCACCTTTAACAATACCAATAGGGTAACAAATGGATGGGTAAAGCCTTTCAAGCTGGGCAAGATATCCTGTTTTCCTGAGAGTATATGTCCTTTGAGATGCCAGCAGTGAACATGAAAACTTGTGTTCTGAAATGTAAAAACTCTTACTTTGCAAAGTACCTCCTCTTGGGGCATTTCAGAGACAGTGGATTACCCTTTGTTAATGAGGATGGGTGATCACACAGTATGAACTTTTATGTTAATCAGAGTTCCGTATTTATAACATATAGAATTAAATCATGTTTAATTTATATACATAACAGGATCTACTGCCTTTTCCTATGCCATACTATGTACAAATTTAAGGTGATGCAGACTGTATGCACTGGATGGCTAGTATTCAATACAATGGCAAAAAGAATGAACACAGTAGAAAACAAGAAAGAATGAAGACGCTTTCCATAGATTTTTGAGTAGCTGGGCAAATCAGAGAGAACTCCAAATGTGAGATATTTTTTTTTTCATATCTCAACACATCATAGCACTCTTTTTCAATGAGTCTGCTTCTCTTTGTCATCTCTTCACCCACATTTCAGTGGAGCAGAAAGCACTGTGATTCTCAGTTTCATCTTCTCTCAGAACATCTTCACTCCTATCCCTCTGGGTAACAACTAGCTGTCTTTCACAAGCAAGGTAGCCAACACTTACAATTCATAAGCAGTGGAGATTTCCCCCATTCAGAAAGAGAATCTGTCGAAAGCTCTTTCATCTTGCTAGTTTATCGTTTATTTCCCATGTGTTCATTCTATGGCATAACACTTCCTACAGAGTATTAAACCCGTCATTGTGCAGAGATATACCACTGTTACAACGTCTGACACTTTGTCCCAGGTTTGACACTGTAGGGGGGGGAAAGAACTAAGATGATTGTCCTTGAAAAGGACATTCTGCACTCCAGTGTAGTAATTGAATGGAAGTGAGTTAGGAAGTAGCTTTACTTCTCAGAAATCTCCTTTGTGAACTTGATGTCAAACATTGACCAGATATTCTCTGAATATTTGAATATCAACTAACTCTTTGATATACTTATTTAATATCCAGTTATCAATGATTTTGTTGTTTGAGGGGTGTCTTTAAAGTGTATTGCAAGATTTGCCAGAATTTTATAGCTGGCTTGCAAAGGTATTTAGTATTCTGTTAACCAAAGAGGCAGCAATTCTGCCCTCCCACTGAAGATCCCTGTAACCTTCCTCATGCTGGGGGTTCCCTGTCCCTCAAGATCTGCTTTTATGTTTGCATTTTGGTTGCAGCAAAAATAGGGAGGCAAGAGGTCTCACTCTACTGACAGAAATTACTTCAATTAGACTTCCCACAGGATCCTGGCAAGAGATTTTATGTTATTTATTTATGTTATTTACAGCCTGCCTTTGTCACTGAGATTTTTCTCACTGAGATCCCAATAAGTCCAAAGCACTTGAATTCTAAAAAAGTGGGATACGCCTTTTAAAATTTCTATTTCAAATTTGAAAACTTGCATTTTTAAACAACAAATACTTAAGTTCTAATACAATTCTTTCAGGCTGTGTCCAGTTAGCAGTTTGCCTTGTTTAGTATTAATTTAGAAATGAAGAACTAAAGCAGAGATGTGAAAAAAGGACAGATGTCATCTAGCATTGAGCTATATCCACACTGATTTTCCTAGATCCCCATCTACCATTTGGATCTGCCTTAGAAATCAACAAGACAGTCATCATGTGACTTGCATGTATCAGGAGTGCTATTCTTGATTTAGAAGTACCTTTGGTTTTACTGACCAACTCAGAACCACGGCTACAAAATACCACCGTGTTATACATTAGGGGACTCATTAGAATATCCCTCTTGCTTTTTATTCTTGTGCATAAAGTGGTAGGGTTTTTTTGTTTGTAAGACCACAATAGAAGATACCCTATGGACCACAGCAGTGCATTAAAGATAGTTGTGTTGATTCATTATACAGCAGACAAAAAAATCTTCTGACTTCTATTAATTAACCTTGTGATCCATAATTTCTTTAAACATGCATGAACAAGTCTGACCCTATCAGTGTGTGCATTGGAGAAGTGAAAGGTTCTCTGTAGTCCACCACACATGGGCAGAAATGAGTGGACTAAATCATTCTTCTAGTGTGGAAGCTTATTGTTATCAGGTCCAGGTGGACCATTCCCTATGATAGAATGGGATCTTTTCAATGGTTGCACTATTGCTATGGGATTCCTTGCTACTAGCAGATTATCAAATTTGTTTCTTCTTAGTCATTCAGAAGTTGGTCGAGATTCATTTATTCCACAAGAACTTTAGAAGACTGGCTAAACAAAAGTCCTTTAGCTTTGCTATGGCTATGTGGAGGTGTTGTTTGCATGCTGCTATTTTTAAAACTGTGTTTTAGATTGCTGTAGAAAAGAGCAAGAGTCCAGTAGCACTTATAAGATTAACAACATTTGTGGTAAGGTACGAGCTTCTGTGAGCCATAGCTCACTTTTTCAGATACCACAGCTCACTTCTTCTTTAGATTACTGTAACGGTAAATTGATACAAGCCACCTACTGGAGGAAAAATGACAGAGAAATTCACAAGTGAACAATGACCTTAGAAGAAACCTCTATCATATAGAAATTGCTCTATTATTTCCATGTATGATCAATTGACATATTCACCTTTTATAATAACTGGAGGGGCAGGTCAATATTCTGATCTGACAATGAACAGACAGCATGTCAGGTCCCTGTGACAGAAGAGGTTATCTTTTATTGCACAAATTCCCAATGAGAAATCTCATCTCACAGTTTGAGAGTTCAGGATCAAAACTAATGTTAAGATGAGGCAAGCAGGGTGTCGCACGAAGATGGCAGGCATAGGAAAGCCTCATCCTGAGCCCTAAATCCCCACCGTGGCTGCAACCCAGCACCTGAGTAGTGGTAAGCTGGCAAAAACTATGAGTAAAGTCAGTGGGGACAAAGCTAAGCCCCCTGGCACAACAAATTCCACATTAAAGGCATTCCTGGAGCCTGTAGAAGCAAATCAAGCCCCAGTAAAAAAAAGACAAAGGCAACCTAAAATGGCTGCTGCAAGGTACCTCGAAGAATCAGAGGAGATACAAGCACTGGAAAATGAACTGAAAAAACGCTATGGAGAGAATAGAGGGGAAAATTGTTAACAGAATTGAAGGCATCCTTAAAAATCAATTCAGTGAATTCAGAGAGACTCTACAACAGGTAGCCCAGACTGCAGAATGTGGAATGGAACTGGGGCTTACTGTTCAGGAGGAGGTTCGGGAACTACAGGCTAAAAATATGGCTTTAGAGAATAAAATAATGGACCTGGACAATAAATTAAGATGTAACAATGTGAAGCTCAGAGGTTTTGAAGAGAAAGATGAAAGTTGCACAGACCTTACAGCTTTTTTAGCTGAATGGATAAGCCATGAGCTGAAACTGGAGGAAAGCTCAGTGAACAACCTAAGACCCAGACAACAGAGAGACATAGAGCCAAAACACACGTTAAGAAATACCTAGGTTCAGCACGTGTTCTCTTACCTCAAGGTTTGCCGGGATCTGTAGGCGTCCTGGAAGCTTAAAGTTTAGCATTTACAGAGCAGCAAAAAGGGGAAGGGAAATACAGGCGCCTGTATTTTAAGCTTTAAGCTTCCAGGACGCCTTTAAGCTTCCAGGATGCCTACAGATCCTTTAAGCTTCCAGGACTTTAAGCTTCCAGGATGCCTACAGATCTTTAAGCTTCCAGGACGCCTACTTTAAGCTTCTAGGATGCCTACAGATCCCGGCAAACCTTGAGGTAAGAGAACACGTGCTGAACCTAGGTATTTCTTAACGTGTGTTTTGGCTCCCAGTTGTAAACTTCTTGGACAGCAGGACAAAAGAAAAAGTAATGAAGGAAGCAAGAGCCAGGAGGTTCTTCTCTTTCCAGAACAAAAACAATTATATTTATCAAGATCTCTCTAATGAGACATTTAACTAAAAGAAAAGAACTCAAACCCATCATAAATAAACTAAATGAAGCAGGCATTAGATATTGGTAGATAACATCGACAAGGCTGCTGGTGCATTATCATGGAAAAACCTTGCAAACCAATGATGTAGAAAGTGGATTCAGAATACTGAAAGAATTACAACTGGATATATCTACAGAATCTCCAAACAAATCTAGAGCAGACAAACCAAGATCTTCAGCTAAAATCTGGAGCAGAATCCCTGTGAAGAAAGAAACCTGGGAAGAGTATACAGGATCTCTTAAATTCAACTCTGCTGCTTACCTATTTTTGACTTTCTAATTGCAAGGGCTTTTTTTGCTCACAAATGTGTTAGGAAATAATGGCCGGGGTGGGGAGTGGGGTGGGATGGGGTTCTGAGGCTTTATTTGCTTTTGTTTTTTTTTAAAACCTAGAAACTGGGCTTTAAGCCCAGTGAAGACAAGATTTATATAGTTTTTTTAAAAAATATAACAAACTTTTACTCAGAGAATTAACTCTGTTGTAAACCCTACATTTATAGTTGTTTTTATTTCCCCTTAAGGGAAAAGTTCTGGTGGTTTTCCTCCTTAGAGAGGACTATGTTGTTTTCTAAAGTAAGACTTGTTCATTAGTTCTTTCTTTAACTCTCCCTTTCTTCTTTCTCTCTATCTTCCTTTCTATAAACTGCTATCTCTTTTCTCCCTCTTTTAACTATCCTAGAGGTAAACATATTGGTAAGCATTGTGTGAGCCTTAAAAATAATAATAAGAAAAACAAAACTAGGTTGGATATAAGATCATAAACTAAGGCAACACACAACATCTTCTTAGGCAAGAAACTGTTTGGTAACATATTTTAATGTAATTAATTATAACATCACTTTTGTAGGGGATGACACTCAAAGTGATTTCATTAAATTGCAAAAGTCTTAACAACATGGTCAAAAACAAAGGAGTTATGACAGTGATGTTAGGGCAATGTCCAGACATACTACTGTTACAAGAAACCCACCTTCCAGCAAAGACAAAACAGGTATTTAAATAAAAATGGTGGGAGTATCGATATCAAGCACATGGCATGTCAAAATCTAGGGGAGTTGCAGTATTGTTCTCAAAGAATGTCAGATTTGATTGTACAGCAATAGAATCAGATCAGCAAGGTAGATGCACACTTGAGGCAAAAAGGATGACATTTATTTCAATTTATCCCCCCAATAACAATCTGGCTTTATTCCTGAAAGAAACGTTCACTAAATTAAAAAATTTCAAGAATGTGAAATTTTGATAGGAGACTTGAACTTAATTGCCAGTCCTAAGATGGACCACACAAGCCATTAAAAAAACTAAATTCATAAACCAAAACAAACCAAAATTAGAACATTTATCAAACCTACTAGAACACTTTGATTTAGTGGATGTATAGAGCAAAATCAAAAAGAGTCCAGTAGCACCTTTAAGACTAACCAATTTTATTATAGCATAAGCTTTCGAGAATCAAGTTCTCTTCGTCAGATGCCTGATCAAAACTGGGCAGATACAGAAGAGGAGGGCGAAAGAGAGGGAAGGAGGGGAGCATAAATCACAAGAAGGCAGAATGCAATTAGCATAGAGGCAATCAAAACATTCCTTTGCTTGGAAATGTAAACATTTCCTTTTGGTGTGCAGTCAGTTTGTAGCAGTGAAGGTATCCAATTCCTATGTAGTATAAGCCTTCGGTAACCACAGCTCTCCCTGCCAGTTGCATCTGACAAAGAGAACTGTGGTCCCCGAAAGCTCACACCAGGCGTCACTGGGCTCCCCCAGATCACGCCTCTGTAAAGAGAATCTGTTACCTGTGGTAATGTGATAACCATTCATAGTCTCTATTCAGTCCCCGCTTGACAGAGTCAAATTTGCATATGAATTCCAATTCAGCAGCCTCCCGTTGGATTTTGTTTTTGAAAGGTTTCTGTTGAACCACAGCGACCTTTAAGTCTTTGGTGGAATGTCCTGGTAGATTGAAGTGTTCTCCCACTGGTTTTTGGACGTTTCCATTTCTAATGTCAGATTTGTGTCCATTTATTCTTTTGCGTAGAGGTTGGCTGGTTTGTCCAATGTACAGAGCAGAGGGACATTGTTGGCACATGAGGGCATATATCAGGTTGGAGGATGAGCAGCTGTAAGAGCCAGAGACAGTGTAGTTGATGCCATTGGGTCCTGTAATTGTATTCCCTGGGTAGATATAGTAATCAAGTAATCAAGTAATCAAGTAATCAAGGAAGCTGACAAAGGCGGAGCAGTTGTCATCATGGATAAACAAAATTATATACAAGAAGCAGAAAGACAACTCTCCAACACAACATTCTATAAAATACTACCTTCTGACCCCACTGAACAATACAAAAGGGAACTCAATAAAATATTAAAAACACTCCCCATGGACATACAAGAATGCATCCATACAGACACACCCCAGGAACCACGACCAGGAAGATTCTACCTACTACCCAAAATCCACAAAGCGGGTAACCCAGGACGCCCAATTGTTGCAGGAAAATGCACCATCACAGTAGGAGTCTCGGGATACATGGACTCTATCCTCAGGCCCTATGCCACCAGCACACCCAGCTATTTACGGGACACCACTGACTTCCTCAGGAAAATACAATCCATTGACAACCTACCAGATGACACCATCCTAGCAACCATGGATGTGGAGGCCTTGTACACCAATATCCCACATGCAGATGGATTGCAAGCCATACGGAATATTATCCCGGACAAAACCACAGCAAACCTCGCCACTGAACTTTGTCACTTCGTACTCACTCACAATTACTTCGAATTTGGTGACAACTTATATCTACAGGTTAATGGCACAGCCATGGGCACACGCATGGCACCACAATATGCTAACATATTCATGGCGGACTTAGAGCAACGCTTCCTCAGCTCCCATCCACTGGAACCACTACTATACTTAAGATTCCTGGATGACATCTTCATCATTTGGACCCATGGGAAGGAAGCCCTTGAGAGATTTCATCAGGACTTCAATAACTTTCACCCTACTATCAACTTAAGCCTGGACCACTCTACACAACAGGTACACTTCCTGGACACCACTGTACAACTACATAATGGACGAATAAATACCACCTTATACCGGAAACCAACAGACCGATACTCATATCTACATGCCTCCAGCTTCCACCCTAAACATACCACTCGGTCTATTGTCTACAGCCAAGCCTTACGTTACAACCGTATCTGCTCCAATGCTCTCGACCGAGACTCACACTTAAGAGATTTACAACAAGCATTTTTGGGACTACAGTACCCACCAAATGAAGTGAAGAAACAAATTAACAGGGCCAGACTAGTACCCAGAAATAGTCTGCTCCAGGACAAACCTAAAGGAACTAACAACAGAACACCACTGGTTGTCACCTATAGCTCCCAGCTCAAACCCATCCAACGTATCATCAGTGAGCTACAACCCATCCTGGAAAATGATACCTCTCTCTCAGAAGCCCTGGGTGGAAGACCTTTCCTTGCCTACAGACAGCCCCCCAATCTTAAACGACTTCTCACTTACAATCATGAATCGGCCAGCAGAGTCACCAGCACAGGTACCAAGCCCTGCAACAGACCCAGATGCCAGCTCTGCCCCTATATCTACCCAGGGAATACAATTACAGGACCCAATGGCATCAACTACACTGTCTCTGGCTCTTACAGCTGCTCATCCTCCAACCTGATATATGCCCTCATGTGCCAACAATGTCCCTCTGCTCTGTACATTGGACAAACCAGCCAACCTCTACGCAAAAGAATAAATGGACACAAATCTGACATTAGAAATGGAAACGTCCAAAAACCAGTGGGAGAACACTTCAATCTACCAGGACATTCCACCAAAGACTTAAAGGTCGCTGTGGTTCAACAGAAACCTTTCAAAAACAAAATCCAACGGGAGGCTGCTGAATTGGAATTCATATGCAAATTTGACTCTGTCAAGCGGGGACTGAATAGAGACTATGAATGGTTATCACATTACCACAGGTAACAGATTCTCTTTACAGAGGCGTGATCTGGGGGAGCCCAGTGACGCCTGGTGTGAGCTTTCGGGGACCACAGTTCTCTTTGTCAGATGCAACTGGCAGGGAGAGCTGTGGTTACCGAAGGCTTATACTACATAGGAATTGGATACCTTCACTGCTACAAACTGACTGCACACCAAAAGGAAATGTTTACATTTCCAAGCAAAGGAATGTTTTGATTGCCTCTATGCTAATTGCATTCTGCCTTCTTGTGATTTATGCTCCCCTCCTTCCCTCTCTTTCGCCCTCCTCTTCTGTATCTGCCCAGTTTTGATCAGGCATCTGACGAAGAGAACTTGATTCTCGAAAGCTTATGCTATAATAAAATTGGTTAGTCTTAAAGGTGCTACTGGACTCTTTTTGATTTTGCTACTACAGACTAACACGGCTAACTTCTCTGGATGTATAGAGAACTCATTTCCCAGAAGAACGTGATTATACATACTTCTCACCCAGACATGGGGTGCACACAAGGATTGATTACATCCTTGCATCACCAAATTTAATGAAATGAATTTCCTCATCAAAAATTGGCTTGAAAATGTGGATGGACCACTCTTGGATGGAGTGTTCACTCCTATAAGACCAAAATAATAGGCAACCAAATTGGAGTTTAAACAAATTCTTTTTATTTGATACCAACTCATATACTAGAATAGGTGAGGAAATACAAGAGTATTTTAATCTTAATTTGAAATATAAGGTCTCTTTGGAGTTAATTCGGGATGCAATGAAGGCAGTAATAAGAGGAAAGTACATTGTGATAGCTTCTGCCTACAAAAAAAGAAGGCAACAACAAAATTAGAAATTGTGACTAATATAACAAGATTAGAGCAGACTCACAAAAATATAGCAAAAATAATATAAACAAATTCTAACTGAAAGGGAAAAAATGGAATCTTTAGAGACAACAACCATCCAAAAATATTTATTATTTTTAAAGCAAAAAATCCCAAATAACTAAAGCTATTATCTTGGAAAGTAGGCAAAAAGAAAGCTTCTAGACTGATTAACTTCATAAGACACAACCAGAATCAAATTCACACGCTCTCCAAACTAATTTTAGATACCTTCTCTAACTTTTACAAGACATTATATTCTTCTGACAATCCAAGAATTGATGAAATTAATAGTTTTCTAAGTGGTGCAGGCATCAAAAACAAATTAACACCAGAGCATAAGACATTCATGGACCAATCCATAACCATCCAGGAAACACTTGAAGTTATAAAAAAAAATTAAAGAACAATAAAACACCTGGAATGGATGGATTTCTGGCACAGTACTATAAGAAATATTCCAACCTGCTAGCCCGACCTTTAACGAAAGTTTGCAATCTAATTATGGATTATTATTATGAATTATGCCTCCTTCTTGGGCAGATTCAAACATGATAGTACTCCCCAAACTAGGTAAAGACACAACTAATCCAATATTTACTGCAATCCTAACAGTGAGACTGAATAAAACAATCCCAAATTATATTAATTTAGATCAATCTGGATTCATCCCCAAAAAATAATTTATGGATAACATAAGGAAAACATTGGACATAATAAATTACAGCAAAAAAACCTAGATTGTCCTCACTAATTTTAGCTTTAGACATAGAAAAAGCTTTTGATCATATGGAAACAAATTACTTACAAAAATTATTAAGCGAAATGAACTTTGGGCATAAATTTCTAAGAGCAATTCAAACAATCTATGCGGCTCCCACCATACAAATTAAAACCAACGGCCTTAAGTCAGACAAAATCAAGTTACTAAGAGGTACAAAGCAAGGATGCCCACCTTCCCCACTATTGTTTGCCTTAGCAGTAGAACCACTTGGAAACTGTATAAGAGATTGTCCAACAATAAAAGATATCCAAACTGGCAACAAAGAACACAAAATTTCATTATTTGTAGATGATATGGTCCTTTATTTATCAGACCTCAATAACTCAATGAAAGCATTAGAAAAATTATCTAATAAGTTTGTAGACGTGTCAGGCCTCTTTATTAACTATAGCAAAAACAAAATTTATCCTATTTAGTTATCAACAGACCTAGTCAATAATATAAAAAGAAACAAAATTGGCAATACCTGGAAGTCAAAATCCCTATTAATTTAAGAGATTTACAACAAACTTTACAGAGATTATTCAATCTCTTACCTCATTGTTCGACAATTGGTGTGAAATCCAGCTTTCACTTATAGAAAGAATTAACTTAATTAGGTCTTTTATTTTACCAAAACTATTATTTTTATTTAGAGCACTACCACTAACAATTCCAGATAAAATATTTAAAGATTGGCAAACAAATATCAGCAAGTTCATCTGGAATAACAAAAAACTGAGAATCTCCTAGAAAATCATGAAAAGAACATCAAAAAGGGGTGGCTTTGATGTCCCAGATCGCAAAGCCTAATATGAAGCTGCACACCTTAATAATATCACAATGCTACTTAATGATGCTATTATAACTGATTGGAAAGATATTGAACAAAGCTATACATCGGGAAAACCCATTCAAGAATACATTTGGAATAAAGCTAAAAAATGCCCCCAAAGCATCCAAAATAACCAATTTTTAAACAGTGATTTAAACGTATGGGATTATATCAGAGAAAAACTAATACCAAAAATATCTCAAACCTCTCCATTTGTTGAGCAGTATTGGTTTCCCCCAGCATTATCTCAAACTCTTTTAAATGGTGGAGACATAATAGGAAAACAAGATTAATAGATATTACTGCAAAAGGTTCAATACAAGAAAAAGTGAGCTTGGAAAAAGAGGCAACTACACAAATCCCCTGGTTCAAATATTTACAAGTTAAGTATCTCACTGAAAATGTAAAGATTAGAAATGTATTAAAAATACCTCTCGCAGAGTTTGAAAAACTGTTAATAACAGACTTGAATAAACAGAGGGGCTTAATTTCAAAAATGTACCATGCATTATTAGAATTAAGACAGAAAAATAAATTACTTTCATATCAAAAAATGTGGCAAAAAGAGTGCAATATAGATCCCTCTAATGAAAATGGGAAAGAAATTTGAAAATCTCAGAATTTTAAGTCCAGAATTGTCAATATAAAAATGCTAACTGTCACAATATACTCTCACTGGTATCTGACACCTGTCAAACTCAATCACGTCAATCAATCCTTTTCGCAGAAATGTTGGAAGCAATGTGGCGAACTGGGAACATTCATGCATTGTTGGTGGGCTTGAAAGTATATAAAATCATTTTGGGGAAAAATAATTTAAAAAATAGAACAGAACACCAGGTTGAGGTAGCCAGAACCCCAGAAGTAATCTTATTGAATCTCTGGAATGACCCAAAGATTCCAGACATCAGAATTAATCTGATCACTTTTAGCTATAGCCAAATCAGTCATAGCTTCCAAGTGGAGCCAAAACAATTTACCTGCAACTTCCAATTGGCACTCCCATCTGTGGGACCACTTTATAATGGAAAAGTTATCTGACCAAATAACCCACCGAGAAAAACAAAATTACAAATCCCACCTTCTAGAGCAATGGCTCCCTGTTCTAGACTATCAAGCAAGGGCTTTAAGTTAAAGGACAATATGAAACAAGACTATTATTTCACATTGGCTTACCTGTGAAAATCGATGTTATAGTCAATACCAATCTTCTTCAATAATGCAAGTATGTTATTTTGAGCTCTGTATTACAGTATTACTTCAATGTCTTGCCTAAGACCAAACAGTTTATGAAGTATGGAGCAAGAGAGAGGATGTTTATTTTTCTTATGGTGTTAAGTGAACTTTCTTACTATTCTCTGTTTATTATTGTTATAATTGTTGTTTGGAAAAATTGAAAAAGTTGAATAAAATACAATTAACCCCCCACTAAAGTTAAAGTAATTGTTGGGGTTCTGCCTTTGGATTTGGAATGCAGACCAGACCATGTGGAGAAGGGAATCGATGAAAAATTTGCAGTAACAGAGGTTGCATTTTTATATTCATTGCTAGCATTTTGCAAATTAAAACACATCAAATACAAAAAAAGCCCTTTGACAACTATTAAGAGGATGGAATTTATCTAGATATTTATCGAAGTGGTACAATAAACCTGAGCCAATTTTTATGGGTTGCAAGTTGAGTTTCCACTTCCTTAAAGCGCTGTTCATTTCCACCGAATGCCTTGGAACGTGCCTGCATGCCGAAACAATCAATAATAGCAACCACCACAGGGCAGCAGAAATCATTACACTTGATTTGTTTCATTACAAGCCTTGTAATAGGAAATAATCTTATCACTTCATTGGTAATGCTCTGATATCTTGCAAGTTACAAATAGTGTTGCTGTTGCATGGAATCATTCTGGGAAATTTCAGAGCTACAGAGAACTGGTTAACTGCACTGTGTTTGTGTATAAAGAGGTCAAAGAACCCACAGTGCTTTTGTTTATTTATTATCCATATTTCTATGGCATCATCAATGTACATGGAAGTTTAAGAAGCAATTAAAAAAACCCTTTAAACAATGTCCCAGGACATTTAATAGTGGAGGATGAAGCTGCTGGCCTGGAATTCATATCCAGATTTGATGCTACAAACAGGAGCTAAATGGAGACCAGAAGTATAAAGCTAACAGGGTACGGTGGCAAGAGTGTCAGACTAGGACCTAAGAGACGCAAGTTCAAATCCTACTCTGCCATAGAAGCTTGTTTGGTGACCTTGGGCCAGTGACACATGCTTAGTTCAACCTTCCTCACAGAGTTGTTGTGAGGAAAAAATGGTGGAGGGCAGAGTGATGTAAGCTGCTTTGGGTCCCCACTCGGGAAAAAGGAGATATAAAAGAAGTAAAATAAAAAAATAAAGAAACAAAACAGTTCATCAGTGAAAGTAATTGTCTCTTTATTCACCTTTCTTGGCCAATTAATCAGCAGTTAGGAGGAGACTCCACACCCATTCTGACTGGACAGTGCAATCCTAAATAGATTTACATCCCTTTAACCCCATTAACTTCATAGGGCTTAGAAGGGTGCAACTCTGCCTAGGACTGCAGTGTTATATTGTTGATTGGTTCTTCTGTTTGATTGGTTTTCATCTGCCTCTACAATGTAATGTAACAGATCTGTTTTAAAATGCAGAGCTTGCCAGCTTTCCTCCTTTTGTAGTAACCCCTTCTCCTCCCCTCATTCTGTTTGTTTCCTTACAAACACATACTGCCAAATAGGTATAACAATTCATGCAACTAACAAATAGACTCTGGCTTACAAAGGCCTATGCCACAAAAAATGCATTGGTCCTTAGGGTACCACAAGACCTGTGGTCATTATAAGAAAATAGGATGAGTTCTTTCCCTGTGCAATTTACTATCAGTATCAGAGACAAACCAGAGGAATGGGGAAAAGGAAATGAGAAGGTGAAATAAGATGGGATGTATGTTTGTACACCACTTTCAATTGTTTTTTGTTTGGACAAGAATGTGGAGAGAGACATTCAACTCAACAAACCAGACTTTTTAGTAGAAAAAATGTAAGAGATGAAAATCTTTTCTCCAAACTATATGAGCCTATTGCAGCAGGCTTGTAGTAATTTCCATTGACACCAGTTTATGAGCAATTCTATGCATGCTGACTTCATGTCCTGAATTCAGCCAGGATTGGCCATTTATCACTTGTGTTCAAAAAGCTTATGGGCATTATCCAGCCAAAATCAAACACTTAAAAACCCCATTGTATGCTATTTATTCTCTTGGTGAAATCCATAGAACTTATAAATATGTGGCTTTAATTTTACTGATGCTGTGCAAGGGGCATGCTTCTTACTCTGCACGTAGAATGTCCTGAGTGTAGATTTCCAATAGGCCATGCACTGGAGGCAGGAATGTGGTATGCAGATTAGATTTTACCATTAAAACTGTTTTATATGCCCCCTAAGTTCCAATGCTCACCAGCCATGTAGCATAAGCACTTATTATTATTATTCTACTGATTTCCTGGACAATGGAGTTTCTCCCTTCCAATTAGGCCCTTGCAAGGGAGGAGCACAGAGCACTCCCACCCAATCCCAAGCTTCAAAGAGCTGCCATTCTCCTTCTTCTGTCCTTTGTGGGGTGGAGAGATAGTTTTTTCCTTTCTAAAAGTAGAAAATCTAGGCTTTTTCAGGCAGACATAGCATCCAAACCTTTTATCCAATTTGCTTGAAACTGGAGGTTTCTTTGCTGGACAGGCAAAAGAAGCTCTGCTGCAATTTCGATAACATTTGGTTGAAAAGCAATGACTTCAGCTCCCTAGTTAATCCCCCACAGAGGCAAATGGTAGACTGGGGAAGGGCGCCTGCAAGGAAAATTTTCAGCAGGAAAAAATGTCATTCTAAAAGTAGGAAAATGAAATGAACTGAATGCAATAGGGTTTTTTTAAGGGATGTGTGCTTTAGGTTTCAGAAACCCAAAGCGCACCCGAATCAACCCTGATTCAGGTTGATCTGTGATTCCCAAATTGGCCCCAGAAGAACTGCAGCAAGGGAAACAGGCTTCACAGAGCTTCCCAAAGCACTTTGGGTTGCTTTGGGAAGCTCTGTGAAGCCTGTTTCCCTTGCTGCAGTAAGAGGGAAAAAGCTTCAAAGAGCTCTTCCCTTCCCACGCCTTTTGCATGATGGGAGGGGAAAGAGGGGAGTGAGAGAGGCAGGAGGGGGAGGGGGAGAGTGGGGTGATCAGGGAAGGGAGATTGGCTGAGAGAAAGAGCCAGTAGCTGCAACAGCAAGCAGCTCGTCCCTTCCCGATTGGGGGATTCTCTGGGAGGACAGTATTTTATTTTTTAAAAAAAAATTGTTTCAAGGTGGGACTGTGATTTGAATGTGCTATTAATGCTGTTTCCAGAAATTCAAGAAATGAAATTTAAAAAAAAATATATTTTTGGTGTGTGATTCTCTGGTGTGATGTTAGAATTTGTTTTGAGGCGGGGGACTGCATGTTGTGATTTGAATTTGCTATTAATGCTGTTCCCAGAAATCCAAGGAATATTTTTTTTAAAAAAAATTGGTGTGTGATTCTCTGGTGTGATGTTAGAATTTGTTTCATGGTGGTGTATATTGTGATTTGAATGTGCTATTAATGCTGTTCCCAGAAATCCAAGAAATGAAATTTTTAAAAATTATTTTTGGTGTGTTTTTGGTTCTGTTTTTGGAGTGTTTTTGATTCTCTGGTGTGATGGTGGGGGTTGATTTAATCTAGGACTGTACATTGTGATTTAACAGTGATATTTTTATTGCTGTTACCAAGAAATATTTTTTAAAATTAACTTTTATGTGTGCATGAATCTCTGTTGCAATGGTTGGCCCCATAGGGAAGCATGGAGAGTGGCTGGCCAGCCAGCTCTGGGGGTGCTGGGGAATTTTGGGGAGTTTGTCTTTGGTTTTGTTGGGCTGTTGGGGGGTTTATTGAGGGGTTTCAGCCTGTGGCCATGGATGCCACATCCCATGTGTTTCTATTGTGGGAGTCTGGATTTTCCCGCAATAGAAAGTGGGGTGGCTGGGGTGGTGGTCAGCCTTCTTTGGGGAACCATTACATGGCCCCTTGAAGTCCAATCTCCCTGATGCTTGGGTGATCTCCATAGGGCAGGTAGGAGTAGGTCCCCTGAAAGTTTTGTGCATTTTTCTTGCAAAATGCCACCCCCAGCCTGCTAGAACAGCCCACTAGGTTTCAACACAAGGTTCAGTTTGTTTTTGGTTGAATTCAATGGATGATTCTCTGGAGTGAAGTTCATCCCCTTTCATCAGTTTGACTGCGCTGAGGGAAGTTGTTCATTAGTTCACTTCTAGTTGCTCACTCACTTTCTTCATATGGTTTTGTGTATTTTAAATCAATTTTTTCTTATTGTGATTCTCTGGTGTGAAGTTAGTCCTCATAGGGAATAATGAGGCTGGGGGACCTTTGGGGGGGCATAACATGACCCTCTGAAGTTCAATCTCCCTGAAACTTGGTAGGCCATGGGAGGAGGGTTGGAAGAGGGTCCCCTCCAGGTTTGGTGCATTTTGCTAGCAAAATGCCACCCCCAGCCTCCTGTGAACCTTCCCTGTGATTTTCCCCATAGGAAACAATGGATATTGGTGGCGGCAGGGGGGACCTACATTTGTTATGGCCCCTCCGAAGTCCAATCTCCCTTGGATGGACATGAGAGGAGGGTTGGGAGAGGGTCCTCTGCAAATTTGGTGTAATTAGGGAAGAAAATGCCCCCCCAGGCCCCCAGATAGCTGGGAGCAGCATTTCCCATTGGAAACAATGGCCGAATCTTCCCTAATAGTCCTGAATTGGCTTAAATGCCCAAACCCGAAGTGGCTTGCTGCTTTGGGATTCGGGTTTACCCAAATTTTCCACCTGCTCTGGGTAAACCAGAAGTGGGAAACCTGAATCTTTTGGGGGTGAACACCCCTAGTTTTTTAATGTTAGTGGCTGGCTGGAGATCTCCTGCTGGTCCCTGCTTGGCAGCCTTTTTAGGAACCAGTAGAGAGAATTTAGTGTGGCTGCACAGATAAAGATCTACTTTGGAGGTCTGGAAAATCAAAATGTTGTTGATTACTGAAAAGAAGATGTACAGGGTACAATAAAATAGACAATACCATATTATTATTAAAAATATAATGTTCTTTGTGTCTTTGAGGACAATTACATGGTCAAAATCATGATGCAAAATGAGACTACAATAATATCATTAGCTTGCTTTGCGGGGGCTGGAAACACTTAATAAAAAAATCTACATTTAAAAATACTTATTTACACTTGGTGATGAAGAATTAGCATAAATTTCATGTTCCCTTCTGTTTAAGATTTGGTTAGATGAGCCTCAGTAAGATACTGTCTGCCTTTAAAAATAACTTTCTTGGCATTTCATGAACTCAACAGCTTGCTAATGTAACCAATAGACCTAGGTGACAGCTCTGTATGATTTAAAGAGGTTCATTAGGGCAATGATAAGCTGTACTACTATCTTGTTTGTCAACAATTAGCAATTCTACTTTTACTTTCTTTATCTAAAAGAAGACCCTCCTCCACTCGGGTATTAACTCTGTGTCAGCAGTTTGGCATATTCCCTCCACCCCTGATCAACCTGAGCCAACGATACTTTAGGTACTTCCCACTGAATAGAAAGGTTCACACAGAAAACTCATGTTACCTATCTCTTGATTCTAGTATCACTGTTTGAACTCCCTCTTTCATCTCTATAACATCCTCAAGGCATATGTACTAGACTTGCCAGGCCTCCCACCACTATGGTAGGTGGCTCTTGAGTAGCTCTTGAAATTGGTGGAAACTCCATGGTTTTACGCACAAGTGGTGTAGTAATGTCACCGCTACTGCTGACATTGACCACACCCCCTATGTCCCTGGCCCCAGCTCTCCTTCTGGTTTCTCAGTTCAGCCTGGCAACCCTAGTATGTACTAACATTTGAACTGGGGAGACTCAGGTTCAAAACTCTACTTAGCCATGAAGTTCACTCAAAAACCTTTGGCCAATCTCAAAGTTTCAGATTCATGATTAATATCTAATGATCAATATTTAATGGATAATGTTTAATGTTCAAAGTTTAATACTCAATGTATAATATTTAATATCTAATATTTAATATTTAATGTTTAATATCTAATGTTTAATGGAGTTAAAATACTTCAGAATGCCTCACAATTTGGTTTGTGAAAGCTGTAGTCATTTATAAAGGCCATACAGTTTTGTATTAATTTTATACAACTATTCAATTTGAAATGTTTTATAACTTTGTATAGAAAAAAATCATGTTTGTATGTAGAAAGGTTTATAAAAAATAAAAATCTATTTTCTCAACAACAAAAATGTTCTCAGTAAAAAATACCCCACAAAAAGTTCCAAGAGGGTGTTTAGGATAATCCTGATGTCCCCCACCCTGAACACTTAGGAGAAAAGATGGGATACAAAGGTGATAATTTGTTCCCAGTTTTAAATCCTTTTCTTGTATTGCAAAAGGAATACTAAGGATACTTAGAATTAATAATTAAAGATAAATGATAAAACAAGAAAAATGCAGTTTGAAAAACATAATTGCTAAGCCAAATCCCAAACAGCTAATAGCTGTCTATATCATTCAGTGGTGGAGTATCTATTAGGGATGTGTACTAAGAAAGTTTCCATTTCATTTTCAATTCTGAGGAATAATTCCATTTCATTACTATTTGTTTCAGGGCAGCTGGTGCCATCTCAAAGATTTTTTTTTTAAATCAATCTGTTGCACACTTGTTGGCTGCACATGTGCAAATGCACACTGGTCTTTTCAGGCGGGGGGGGGGAGGGGGAACAAAGCTCCAGGGAAGCTGTTTTCACATGCATGCACCCCCCCCTTCTAGCCAACAGAATTAATTAATAACATAATGTCTCTCTCTCTATGGAATCTAATTGGTGTTGCTCAGGAAAACAAGCTGCTGCCCTGTTAGTTGAGCCCCGTGCCTCCCTGCAGCTGGCAGGTATGAACCAAAATGAAACACAAACCTTTTGGTAAGAGGGACTTGTTGTAATTTAATTTCCTCAATTTGGTTCAGCGTTTTGGAAGCTGCTTTACTGAGCCAAACCAGCGAGTTCTGTGTGTAATTTTGGCTTGTTTTTTATGTTATGCACACCCTATGTATTTATTTTGTGTGTTGAAGGTCCCAGGTTCAAGCTCTTGCATCTCCAGTTAAAAGGACCATGTAGTAGATGATATGGAAGTCCCCAGCCTGAGATCCTGGAGAGCTGCTGCAAGTCCAATACTGACCCTAATATACCAAAGGTCTGACTTAATATAAGGCGGTTTCATGTGTTCAGGCATATATTAAGCATCAAAAGCCTGCATAAACTCTCATGTTTTGCCAGCTTCATAAAAAAGTTATGTAAAACAAACCTGATGGGGACTGATTTTCACAATAAAAGAGAAACCACTAAGATAACCAATGCCTTGCAGCCCATTCAAGTAACTTTAGCCTGTAGGAGTACTGGGCTTAAACATGCGAATCCTCAGGATATTGTTTGTACAGGAGGATATATAAGGAATCAGGAGGCACTTAAAATATTTCTGTACTGAACAGTTTTGGGGACAGAATTAGCACTCTGAATTGTGCCCAGGAACTAAGTGAAAGACTGTGTAGCACCTTGAATACCATATTATGGGTACTTCAGAGACATTATTAGTTATTTCCTTAAAAGATTTATTCCTCACTTCTCTATATTATTATATCTGAAGCATCAACAATAAAACAATATGCTAAAAACTAATAAACATTAGAAACAAAATAGAAACAATGACTAAACTGCAGCAGTAACAGACATAAAAATAAAGAACAAAATCATAAATACTCCAAAAACAGCATTAAAGGAGTTATTTTTTAAAACCCAGAAAATCTTAAACAACAAAGATAGCTGACTAAAAACCACTGTAAGCTTGGGAGGTTTGGGAGATTAAAAACATCTTTGTCTGGCTACTAAAGGCCAAACTATACGATAGGTTTTTTGGTGAGTTGTGTCTTGGTTCCCTGGACTGATTCTCTTTCTCTGCAGCCACAGAGCATCTGTGGGGAATGTATTTTTTAAAATCAGTGAGAGTCCAATTCAGCCCAGAATTGTAGCATGGGGGGAGGAGGAGCTCTTCCCTTCAAACCAACACCACTTTTCTGAGCCAAAACAGCCCTGGCAGGGAGATAATTGCATAACTTTGGAGCTACATGTTTGGTATTTTGAGCATTTTGCTGCAAAGTTGTGCAAATAACTCTCTATTGGGGTCATTTCAGCTCGAGGAAATGGCATGGGGGAGGGGAAAGTAGGATCCCTCCCTCCATAGCACAGTTCTGATATAAAGCAAGCTCCTGTTGATTTTTAAAATCCCCTGCACCTGTTTTTTTGGCCTTAGGGAAAGTGAGTCAGGTCCAAGTTCCCCAGACCCGACTTGCCCAAAAACATAACGTGTAGTTTGGCCATCGTCACATCTGTTCAGTTTATTTATTTATTTACTTAATTTATACCTCACCTTTCTCTCCAATGAGAACCCAAAGCGGATTACATTATTTTCTCCTCTATTTAATTAATTTATTTATTTTTCAGATTTTTAGACTGCCTCTCCCTCAAAACGAGGCTCAAAATGGTTTACAACATTAAAAACACAATAAATATAATATGTTAAAAACTAAAAAAAAATCACCACAATTAAGAGAGTATCACAAGAATACAATCAATAGCAAAGCAACCAGGTGGCAAAAATTCTGTAATATATACAGCTGGTTACAGTCCTGCTGAAATAGTTCTACCTTGCATGCCCTGCAGAGCCTGGAAAGGTCTTGCAGGGCAGACATATTATTGGACAGAGCAGTCTTTGTTGGGCCACCACACAGAAAACCCTCAACCTGGTGGAGGTGAGATGAGCCGTTAAGGAGCCGGGCACCACCAATAAGCCATAAGATTAAGAATGTCGATGTCATGGGGGATCATATTGGGAGAGGCAGTCCTTCACGTATGATGGTCCCAGATCATGCAGGGCTTTAAATGTTAAAACTAACACTTTGAATTTGATCCAGAAACTAACCAGTGCAGCAGCTTTAAAATAGGCTGCATATCAACAGACATTGATGATTCAGTCAGGAGAAGCCTGGGAGCTGCATTCTAGATGACCTGCAGTTCCCACAGTTTCTTCAAGGGCAAACCCGTGTAGAGAAAATTGCTGTAGTCTAACCTGGAGGATACCTGGGATAGGTTAGGCTGAGATGGTGTGATTGCCCCAAGTTTCCATGGCAGAATGGGGATTCAAACCTGGGTTTTCAGTTCCTAGTCTGACATTCTAACCACTGCACCTCACAGGTTTGCTGAATAGATTTGCAATGGGTTTTATTTTAATTCATCCACTTATTTATTGTGGCATTTGTATGCCTCTTTTCTCTCCAAAGGGACCCAAAGCAGCTCAAAGAAAACTGTAAGAATAGAAATTTCCACTAATACATTTAAACAACAAAGAAAACAGATAGCAGGCTGGTCTTGAGCTATGAGCTAAGAGACCTTTGGATTGTGCCTCTGGACTCACCCAGGCTTTAAATCCATGCAAGAAGAGGAAGAATAATATAGCCCAGATGGAATTCAGATGCTGCCAGCTTGCTGCCAGTAAGATCTTTCTTTCTTCAGCCCCTTGCCAGTTTTGCTCCTGTGAAAATACTGACAATACAATCAAATCAGCAGCTATTAACATAAGGGCTACTTAGACGAACACTGAATGGTAGGATTGTAAAAAAAAACCTATTTATTTATGACTGATTTGTGTGACTTATGGCTGATTTAACTGTGTAGTTAATTCTGGGTGAAGCAGCTATGCAGCAAGGAGAGAGGAGTACAACTCAATCAGGCAGGATGAGAATGTGCGTGTGAAACAAGCCAATTGCCCTGAACTGTATTATTAGGAAGGGATATGGTGAAGCATTCCCCTGTCTTGAACACCCACAAACTTCTCAACAAAGAGATGATTGCAAAGGGATAGTTGTGTTAGTCTATTGTAGCTTTTTTTTTTAAAGTCCAGTAGCACTTTACGGACTAACAACATTTATTTCAATATGAGCTTTCATGGCTCACAGACAGCTTTGAATATCAAAAGCTCATATTAAAGAATCCAGTGCCACCTTAAAGACTAATCAACTTTATTGTAGCATAAGCTTTCAAGAGCCACAGCTCTCTTCATCAGATGCATCTGATGAAGAGAGCTGTGGCTCTCAAAAGCTTATGCAATAAAGTTGGTTAGTCTTAAAGGCGCTTCTGGACTCTTTGCCATTTTGCTACTACAGACTAACATGGCTAACTCCTCTGGATCTAAAAGCACATATTGAAATAAATGCTGTTATTTTTTAAAGTGCCACTGGACTTCAGATGAACAGCATCCTCCGTGTGTGTGCCTTGACCTTCTGGCCCCGACCCTATGACTCTACCTCAGCATTTTGTGCTTGGCTGTAGGAGCATCTGTATGTTCCTTTGTGAAATGCTGAATGCCTGTTTGAGTGCATGGGCCTCTGAGTGCTGTTGCATAAATCTAGGATGTATTGTCAATGGGGAAATAGACTAAGCCAGAAACTCCAAGAGGAAGAAGCACATGCATGTGGGAAATATATAAAGATCAATTCTTGAACTGCACAGAACAAAGCAAAATGAAATTAAATTTGGTGATAATGCTGACAGAGGCACACCCCTAGAGCATCACAGATACTTAGAGTCTGAGAAAGAAAATACAATATGATATACAGGAACAGCAACAGCTATAATAGCAAGAAAGTGAAGCATCCTATTTTTTTCCACATTAGGATTCTCCTCATATCTGTTAGAGCAATATTAACCTTTTGAATTTATTTAGAAACTCATTAGTGCTTTCTACATAGTCCATTCTTTTCCTGATTAGCTCTCCTCATTACAATTCAAATTTCTTTCTGCTACATTTACCACATTGTCCTGCTTCCTTTCATCTCTATTGTTGTTAAGCTTAATTTATTAAGGTAGCAAAAAAAGAGCAGAGAGAGAGAAAAAATCAGTTGACACAGCAGACTTCATATTTATTCCTGGGCTTCTCTTGGGAAAGGATGGAGAGGAGGCCCTGAGGGAAGAGGGGAGAGAACATAGGAGCAAATAGAGAGGCATCATTAACTTCAGCCAACCTTTGTGTGTGTGCCTTTTTCACTCTTCATTGATTTCATCATACAGCAAGTGAATATCTTAAGGAAGCAAAGAAGAAACAAGGTGGGACAGAAGCACAGTATTAATTCATTAGGTGCAATGAAAATGCCTAGCTAGACATTAAGGGTATCTTAATATCAAAATTTAGGTCACACTGCAGAGAACAAAGAGAGGACAAAACATTGGCTACAGGGGCACATGATGAGCCTTTTGGAATAGCCTTTAGCTGTCTACACTATAACAGGGTAATGATCCTCAACATGTGGCTCATGTACAACATTGGCGCTTGCCAATGTGTTTTGTAGCACCCACTCATCCCCCTCATTGGAAGTGCTTCAGAGAAGCCCAGGAGACATCACTTTTGTCTTATCAGGGCATACTTGTTCAGAAACAGCTGCTGTCATCATAAGAGGATTCTTGGCTTGAGCCTCCCACTATTTTGTGATTGGTCCCAAAACCCCAAGGCAATTGTTCCCACCTCCCATAGCAGCACCAAAATTCCTCAACATTCTAAAAATTCCCAAAGTGTCCACAGGCTCAACAAGATTGGGGGTCCCTGTGGTAGAGGGAGCAGGTGTGAAGCCATTGGCTCTTCTGCACAAAGGCTGTGCACAGACAAGTTATAGGTACACAGGCTCTGTACACATGGTCTGTACTGATTAAAATTCAGATTGCATGGAGAGATCCTATGTGTGTTCAACTTGTATGCGCATAGACCCAGTTGCAAAATAGCCATTCAATGCATGGTGAATGAGGGCTAGGTCTGATAGCACCCCCCCTCCCCGCATTCATTGGTTTATTCATAATTGTTGGCTCTGCAACAATTGCTGTTAGATTAGTTGAAGTTGTCAGGGCTATTTGTGATCAGGGTTATTGTGATCTCCAGTTGCTGGAATAGAATTGCCAACTCTGAGTTGGAAAATTCCTGGAAATTTGGCAGGGAAGAAGGATGGAGTTTGAGAAGAAAAGGGAGCTCAACAGGATAGAACCCACCCTTTCTCCATAGGAACTGATCTCTGTAGCTTGGAGATCAGTTGTCATTACAGGAAGAGTCCAGGCCCCTCTCTATCTGGAGGTTGGTAACCCTATGCCAGGAGGTGGTGCACGTTACTGATATTACTTTCTTCTTTCTGAATATATTTGCATTCTTGCTGCTCTCACTAGTAAAAAGTCCCAGAAAGCAAGGAACTTAACAGTCCTTTCCACAAGGGTGTTTTCTGACTTCTAGACCCAGTTTCAAGTCCTTGGGTTACTTATTCCACACAATGTGCTGCTGCTGCTGCACTCTGGTGATGTCACTGCAGGCCTGTTACTCCATCAGAATTCCAAGTGTATCACCTTCAACCATTATTTGAATTGATTAAAAGCAAAACAGCTAATCAGCAACCCAAACAACCTGTACTTGGTTGACAGGCCTAATTAAAAACAACCAGGTGGCTGTTGTGTATTGTCACACATTCATTTAGTTTCACGTGCCTCTGTAACATCTGCATGTGTGAAGAATATCAATGAGTTTTTGATTATGGCATGAAGTGTAAATGCAAATGTTTTCAAACTGTGGTATAGTTTTCCCCCTCCCATCCCAGGAGAAGATTAGAGCAAAAAGGCTTACAGGCAGGGAACAAGGAATAAAATAAGGCCACAGTTCCAGTGACATTCATTTGTAGTTACTGTTCTATTTTATTTATTTCTGCCCTGCCTAACTCACAAAATGCTCACCATATTTGTAGCTTGTGAACAGCCATAGAAGCTTTGGGGTTGCCCTTTTATTAGTACTGGCAATCACACTTGCTGCTGCCTTTCCTTTCCTTTCCTTTCCTTGCAACTGTTTGGTAACCACAGAAGTCAGAAAAAGGGCAGGATCTCATCCTACTTTGGACAATTCAGACATTATTATATAGCCAAGCTTTCCCTCTCCCTCCCAGTTCACTGCTGCTAGGTTTAGGTGCTGCTGCTGCTGGCACACTGCCACCTGGCCAAATAGGCTGTAGGTCAAATAGCTGCCCAACCAGTGGCTGATCAGATGAGAGAACAGAAGCCAGTAGCATCTTCATCTCCTCTCAAGATTATTAAAGTCTCTTTTGGGGGAAAATCATACACATATTAACAGGAGGGCTCCACTTGGACCAGCTGTGGATAAACATACTTAGTTTAGTGTACTGCTTCCACTAGGCACTGCTTAAATTGCGTCTTATGGCATTCTCTGATTGTGTAACTTTAGTGCATTGCATTTCCTAATCTACCATTGCTACTTGCTTTTCTGTCTACTATTAGGGGCGTGCACTGAAAAAAATTGTTTCATTTTCAAATCCAGGGTTTCAAAAGAAGTATGTACTGTTATTGTTTTTTTTCTGGATGGGGTGTTGCTGTCTCAGATATAATCTGTTTGAGGTTTTTTTGGTTATCATGAGTTTTGGCTTCAATGAGAGATCCCAGGCTCTTTGGGGCAGCTGTTTTTGCACTTAATGGCACCAAAATTGCAGAGAAAACAGTCCTCCCTTTAAACCATTGATCCATCGAGTTTTTCCTCAGTTACGCGACACACACAAACAACAGATCCTGAAGAAGACAAGTGTCAGTGGGTATACACTATAGTGGGAAACTGGCTGGCAAAGGGGTGGTGGGGCGGTGGAGACATTAAACACAATCCTGCTGTATGTTAACTTTTTTCATTTTCTGTAGTGCGAATAAATTATTACCTTTACATCCTGCTGTTGCCTGTTGGTGCCATGTTTCCTTGTGCTTTGCAGTTTTGTTCCCACAATGAGGGGGGACAAATTGCCACCAGTCTCCATCAGCCATGTACAGGCAGGCAGCATGTTTGTCTGAACCCCCCCCCCCACAGGACTTTCATCAAGTTTGATTGATTGCACCCCCTTTCTCAACCACTGTTTCTCACAGAGACTGACCATCCAGGTGCCCTGATGGGTACAGGAGACAAAACAGTGCCCAAGTAGCAATGCAGAACAAACCAGTATACTCAACCCCCCTAAACAAGTCTACTCAGATATAAATCCCATGTTATTCAATTGTGCTTAATCCCACGGAAGTGTCATTAGAATTGCAGTCTATAATTGAAGTCTGCACAATCCCCCTTCCAAACATTTCCAAAGCTAATAGGTAAGAGGGGTCTCCTCTTGCAAGGACCCAATTACCAGGGAGACAATGACCTTGCCCATGTTGAGTCTGAAAAAAATGCACTAATGCGCATTGCACACATTCCCCCCTACACAATTAGTTAATAGTGTAAGGGCTTTCCCCACTTGGGATTTGGTTAGTGAATGCTGTTAAAGAAAACTAGATGCTGTCATGAGGGGCAAGTGATTGCCTACTGTTGCTGCCACTGTGAAATCAAAACTGAAACAAAACACACAAACCTTTTCATGAGAGGGTGTCATTACAATTTGGTTTCCTAGATTTGATTAATCATTCCAGAAGCTGCTTTAACGAAATGAAACAGCTATTTCCAGATTTACTTCTCGGCTCTCATGTTTTGTTTTGCCTCCTCATCTTTACCTATGTTGAATAATGATCATGTTAGCTAGAAACAAATTGTAACTCAGTAAAGCTCTTTAAATACTGGTAAGTTATGTTTCCTTCTGACTGCTCCTGGCAAAAGCCTTGTAGTTGTAATCTGAAACAGTTGAAGTAATTTCTGTTGATTACCGTGCAATATATTTCCAAATAACACATAAAGGATGTGACGGAAGTCAAAGTATCTAGCAGTCCATAAGCCACAAACCATTAGACCAAAAAGTAAAGTAGATGAGGAACAGATGTCTTAGGCATTCTTAGGGGGACCTGGAAAAGGGATGCTGGAAAAATGTTTGGGCATTTAATCCTGCATATAGGGCTTGTTTAAAGGGGTCATGATCAAAGTTGTAGACTGCTTATAAAAACTAATACGCTTCTACATTTGTTGTGGGGAAATAATCATCTCTGTTATTCCTTGAGTATACAGCTCCATACAGATTCATGCAGTCATAGTTAGCAATTTTTATATATTTTATTTATTTTATACAATACCATCAATATGCATGATACTATTGCTACAACATCCCCATTTTATTCATATTTCCTCTTCCCAGGTTGAGTCTGGATTTAAACAGAGTTTCCGGCCATTTCCATGTACCAAATCCCATCATTCTTACTGGCACAGAACAGGCTGTCCCAGGGAGAAGCCTCGCCTCACCAACTGTCTAGCTATCAAGTCAGGTTAAACAAGGACTAGAGATGGGCACGAACAGCAATACGCAAACAAGCTGTTCGTGAGGCTCCATTCTAAATGAACAGGTGGTCATTGCAAGCCTCGTTCATTGCTGTTCTTCTTGCTGTTTGTCAAGCCAGACAGTCTGGCACCTGCAATCAATTCCCTTGACAACTTAGGCAGGGATTGTCTGAACTCTGTCTGAACTCCTGCTGTTGCCCTGGAAACCCCAGTCTAAGCCCAATTTAGCTTTATAGGTAGATCTTCCTTTCAAGTGTGGCACTCCAAATTTGTTACAACAAGGGAGCAAAGAGCAGGGGGGAGGGGGGCTCCCAGCTCTGACTTTGCAGACAGTGGAGAGGGAGAGACAGTTGCTGTTGGCATTTTGATAGAAAGAGTGCATTGGAGCTTGAATTTTCTTTGTGTGTGGTGGGATCAGGATCTACCCCTTCAAGTTCCAGGGCTGCTGCCAGGCTCTGAGCCAAGCTATTATTTATTATTGGTACCTTTCCTGCTGCCTGCTCTGGTCAGGTTTCTGGGAGTGGTGCGGTAGGGATCTTGACCAAACTTGGATAATGGCTGGAGGAGAGCCTGCTGGCCCCCACGAACAGCCAACCGCGAACATGTTCATGAACAGGATCATGTTCGTGGTTGTTCATGAGTCCCTGTTTGTGGATGGCAACATACAACGAATATCATGTTCGTTTTTTTTTCTGTTCGTGCCCATCTCTAACAAGGACTCTCAGTAATTAATCAGTGTGCCTTTGGCCACATACATTTTTATTTTTTTTTACTTTTAACATTTGATTTATATACAGCCCAGGACAACTTATGCCACATACAGGGTGGTTTATAAAGTGTGTTATTATTATCCCCAGAAAGCTGTGACTGACCCAAGGTCATCCAGTTGGGAATCAAACCTGGTTCTCCAGATAAGAGTCTTGCCGCTCTTAACAACTACATCAAACTGGCTCTCAGATACTGTTGTACTAGTATTTACCACCTTTTATTAACTATCACAATGATCCAATACTTTGTTTTCCCAACAGAGTCCTGTGACTTTGACCCAAGGCTACTGAATGTGTTCTTTCTATACCTGGAAGTCTCATTCTTTTATCTAATATGGAATTATTCTTAGGACCTGGACCCACCCATTTCCATATACAGGAAATGTATATGGAAATACATTACTTAGAATCCCAAAAGCTTCTAGGCAGTACAGCTTCCTTGAAAGGAATAGAGGCTTGAGGAAAATACAGATCTAAAATACTCAAACATTCCTCCCCCCCAACCCACAGTTTCGAGCAGGAAAAGTCTGGGAAACTTTTGCTTATGCATCAGCTAGACAAGATAGAAAGGAACGTTAACATTTCAGACATCCAAGGTCATTTCGGTGAGCTTCAGAGAAATGTCCGTCTTCAAAGAAATACACAGATTGCACAGCTGCGTTCTCAGGCAAGGAAGAAGAGAAACGAAATTGATGCATATAACATTGGTAATATGAAATCAAACCACAGTATTGACAATTAGCATTCCCTAGAACCATGACATGGATGGAGGGGTACAGACATACATGACATATAGTATACCAATAAAATGGCTGCCTGATAACCATTGTTAAATAGGACATGAATTGAGCCAGGGGGGCTGTCAGCATCTCTAGTGTAGAACTCCACCATATGGAAGCAGCCCACTTGCATGGTTTGTGTAAAAGAAGCCACTGGTGGGTGTGACTGGCATTCTGCCTCTTGGTTCAAACAAAATGAATGCTAAGGAGGATTCCAGTTGGGGCTTTGATGGAAACTATCCACGCTTCCCTAAGGAAGCTCCTCTCAAAACTTCAGCACTACCAGTTTAAACTTTGGTCATGTGTGATTTATGACTAAGTGATTCCTTCAGGCTGTCATAGAAAGTTTATTACAGGGCAGGACTTGAACTCAAGTATCCAGTACCATAAGCACAAAAGACTCCTATTCATGTTTTTGTTCTGTTTATCACTCAGCACTTATGCCTGACATGGGGTGGGGATGGGGAAGGACAAAAACATACTTTGCATGCTTCTACAGAAGCCACACAAAATGATAGCAACAATCATAATTGTCTAAGTGTATAATTTTGGACTCTAACTGAAGCTTAAAACAAGCAGGGGTAATTATTTCACTCAGCTCTATGCTAGTTAGGAAAGTGGGCTGCTCTGAACAGCTGAGTTTTTAAGATAAAGCTCATGAATTGGAATGAATTCAGACAGCAAAATGCATACAGGAAGTTCTGGGGAAAATGAGACTAAAAAAATAGTGAGAGGAGATGGGCCTACGAAATTTGGATGTAAATGCCTGAGATGATAAATCACAGTAGCCTATATCTAACATTGCCTATAAAAGGTAGAAGTCTGTTGGGCAGTGGGACCACATGAACGCAAGCACACATGGGGCAGGGGGAGAACATTATGCTCAGCCATGATATACTCTGGCCACAGATCCAGTCTGCCTATGGCGATCCATGCTGCAATTACATCAGGGATAGATTACTGTGATGTGCTCTATGTGGGGCTGCCTTTGAAAGCTTCAGTTGGTTTAAAACTGGAAACTTTAGCTGGTCTAAAGCACAGCAGCCAGGCTACTGACTGGATCATTCCCATGCTTGAAGGATCTGCACTGGTTGCCTGTTTGTTTCTGGGCACAATTCAAAGTGCCGGTTCTTATATTTAAAACCCTAAATGGCTTAGGGCTGGCATACTTGAAGGACCATCTCCTCCCATATCGTCCAGCTGACCAGTTAAGATCTGCCTCACAAGTCCTGCTTTCTCTGCCCCTGCCTTCAGGTGCCCTGATGTTACCATGGAATAAAGGGTACATACAGATGGCCTTCACATATGCATGCCTTGACACTGTCATGGGATCTTTCGAATCTATGGATACTCAAAAGTGTTTGAAAGTGACATCATAGAAAGAAAAGGAGGCATTAAAAAGTTTGATTTTATTAGTTGCAAGGGACAGATAAATAAAAAATAGAAAACAGGAAATTTTAAATACAAACCAAGCAATAAACATGATTCACCGCATAGGCAGCAAAAGTATCCAGACACTTAGGGCCAATATGGTCTTGTTAGCATCCATAGGTCTGCCCTGTGGCTGCCACCACCATTTTAAAGTGATTTAAAAAACTGTGAGGTCCTAATCGTCAGCTTGCAGAATGTCAGGTTGAGATGCTCTCATTCCCACCCCCCACATGCCTTTTTATGTGACAAAACAGCTATCTCCTATGGCCATTTTAGGCTTGAAATGATGCAGGGGGCAAGAGCACCTCAACCCACCATATTGTGAGCTCAATCAGGATCAGGCCTTGAACCATTTTTAAATCATTTAAAATTGAAGCACCATTTAGGGATGAGATTTGTGGATGCTGCCATGTCTAGTTTGGTCCTTAGTACTATATAGAGAAGCTGTTGCCCTCTCTGTGTGTGGTAGCATGTGAAATGCCCAAACAAAATGAAAAAGGGGGGGTTGGTTTGAGAAAATGGCTTAGCAGAAGGAGAAGGGCAGCCACTCAGTAAATTCAAGGACCAGTCCGTCTAAAAAAATTACTGTACGCACCGGCCTTTAGTATATGGCAGGAGGTAGGTTGTTTGCTACTACTTTCTTGTCATTTTTGACTAACAAGCCAGCAAAGCTTGTAGGGGTGTGCCTAATAGAAAAAACGAGCCAAAATTGCACACAGAAATTGCTGGTTTGGCTTGTTAACCCAGCTTTTGGAATGCTAAACCAAATCTGGGAAACTAAATTGTAATGAGTCACTCCTGCCAAAAAGTTTGTGAGTTTCATTTCAGTTCATACCTTCCAGCAGCAGGCAGGCACTGGCCTCACCTCACAGGGCAGCAGCTTGTTTTCCTGAACAGCACCAATTAGATTCCAAGGGGAAAGAGACCTTACATTATTAATTAACTCTGTTGGCAGGAAGAGAGAATGAGACAAATATGTGTGAGTGCATCTTCCCCATCCCCCCACCCTGTAGCTACCTTGGAAATGGCATTCTCTCTCTCCCTACCAATTGGACCCCTCCCATCCTATCAGTTTTGGAAATGTGTGGAAGGGAGACTTCAATCATAGGCTGCAATTTGAAAGACACTTTCCTGGGAAGGACTTACATCTGAGTAGACCTGTTTAGACCTGCTTCTATAGTTTTTTAGGGCTCTCTCTTTTTCTGAGTCAAATGGCAAATGTGTACCTGCTTGCCCCCACAGCAAAAGAAAAACGTATGGGAAAAGCATAGGTCTGTTTGGGCAGGGGGTGGGTGGGGTGGAGTTCAGCCAGTCATTCTGCCTGCCTGCCTGTAATGGAACAGAATTATTCTGGATCCACTCAGAACCAGAACTAAAATAGAAACTCCAGCTCCCTAGCTATATTGTGGTTATAATAACCTCACCTTGTTCACCACTCTAAGTGGTGCATTAATCTGCCTTGAAGAGTGGTATATAAGAACTGCTATTATTATTATTATTATTATTATTATTATTATTATTATTATTATTATATCTAAAAAAGGAAGTATAGAGGTGCTACACAAAAATCTGAGCTGTATCACAGGATGCAAATACCAGGTTGTCCTTTCATTTCTTCTTTCCCTAGAGGATATGCTCTGAAGATTTCTTCAAATATGACTTCCTGCTATGCAGCTTGGTTGTGTAGCTTATGCAAACTCTACCTGAGCAGGCAAATATTTGGAAACTCAACAAACACAGTCATAAAGTGATCTGATGCCTATCAGGGCAGATAAAAATGTGAAAGAGCTGAAATTGCAAAGTTATTTTATTTTTTAAAAAATGCATTGACGACAGGAAGGAATGTAGGAGAACACAGGACACCAAATAAACTATGCACATTTATGTTGTTCGGTATTGTACAAGCTGCTTATATATGCACTGGCTGTATGTGCCTTTGACTGTTGCAGTTTTATTCCTTTTTCCATTGTTTCAGTACATTGGAGCGAGGTGGATCTGAATAGTTATAATTTTTCCTTTTATGATTCTAATTTGAATCTTGCAATAGGGTTTTTTTGTGTATGTGAAAAAACCAAAATGTAATCAGGTTTTAATCATAATCACAATAATAGATAATAGTTCCACATTTTTATACTCTATATTGATTCCTGTGGATTTTTTTATTAGTATATGTGCCAGTAAACCATATTTCCAGGCTTTTTATCATAGCTGTACTTATTCACATTTCTATGGCTAAGAATTACAATTCGAATATTACATGTTTATGGTACTTTTTAATTTTATAATCAAATGCATTTTGACTAGAGAGATAATTTATCATATTTTTTCTTGTATTTACAAAGTTGTTCTTCCCTGGGAAGAATGCTCAAAGAACATCGGTAATTTTCCACGGAAATAAAATGTTCTCTGCCCCTTTTGGTTTTTGCCAACTACAATTCTCTGATCTGAATATTTTTCTGGTCAATGAAGAACAAGGCTGCTAAGATTCCAAACTGGGCCAACAGATCCTGTGACCAGAACTCAAGCATAATTTCTTTGGCCCAATGTGGATTTGCAATATGCCCCCTACCGCCCCAATCAATTTTTTTCTGTAGCAGACCTCACAGTGTGGAATCATTTTCTAGAAGCTGTGTAGAGAGCTCTATGCCATCTAGTATTTAGTGATGTGTGCCTTTTATTGCCAGCATCTGCAAGACACAATGTCTGTTGAGCTTTGTTCAACTGAACAGGTCACAAATAGTTGTGCAAACCTGGTGCTCAGCAAACCTAATAACCTACAGAGTTAGGCCACTTCTTTTGTACCATTATTATTACTTCACAAACAATGAGCAACTCTGCATAGGATTGTACTGAATATGTCCATGAATATTAAATGTGTGCTCTGAAACTTCTCTTAGAGGAGCATTTTGGCACACAAAGAGGCATAATTTATATGTGTAACGGCTGAATTTTACCATATTGATCTCATTCCAGTTATCTGAGATCAGAATTTTAGTCTTTCCTGTAAAGTGTTTGGATTCCTTCCCAAAATTGTACTCTGTAAGAAATTGTTCTGAGGCCTTACTGACTGACATCAAAAGTAATAAATGGAGTTGTCAAGTACTTGCTGAGTAGGCCAGTGAAGACTTAGGGTTGGATACAATGGAAAATTTCCAGTGTAGGAAAGGGGGATGTTTTCTGCTGATTCCTGCCTCCTTCTGCACACCTCCAAGGGGGGGGGGATCTCCCATCCCTCAGAAGAAACTTTGGAGGGGCCTTTGGGGCTGCGGTGAGTGGGAAGAGGCAAGGAAGTCCTGTTCCATGGACAGAAATCTCCCAGGTGAGATTTTCCATGAGATCCAAGGTCTGTTTTCCTTCCTTCCTTCCTTCCTTCCTTCCTTCCTTCCTTCCTACCTACCTACCTACCTACCTACCTACCTACCTACCTACCTACCTACCAAGGGGAAGACATTGGTCGGTGGCTACAAATTCTAATTACCAGCAATCTATCTTGTATGAGGTATCCTGCTTGTTGCCAATGGACAGTTATTACCCTATTGTGTAGGCTGTATTGAACCAACTATGCAATCCTTTATGGTTCCTCATTGTAGTCTCCACTTACCAAGCTTTTTAGGAGGCTGCCATGCCAGAATATAATTTTGTCTCGATTACAATCCCTTCAGCTAATAAAATAGTTATTTTTTCCTGTAGATACCGAGTTTTATTAAAATGGAAGCGAATAATGCATTTTCTGTATCTGCATGGCCAATAACCTTAATACTCTCTCTGAGAGCAAGGTCACTAAAGAGAATAGCAGCAAATACTCCTCCAATGAATGTACAGACTCGTCATTCCTTATCGGTTCAAAAACGTTGGTGCCTGAAGCTATCACTCTTCTGGATAAAATTCAAGGACAACTTCCTTCTTTTTTACTGTAAAATGACCAAACTTATGTGATAAGAGAATCTTTGGTGTTCATTCATTCTGGAATGTTTTAATACAGTGAACCCATTGGGAAGGTAGTTAGAATTTGTAATTACATGGAATCTTCTTGTTCCTCTTATACAATTTATCTGTGATTATCACTTCTTGGAAAGGAACTTATGCTAGGTGGTTTGGAGAACCACATCTCCAAAACAGACTATACTTGTTAACCTTTAAAAAAGACATTTAAATTACTATGAAAAGATTCAGAACACTGGGGGGAAATATATGGAAGTTCAAAATATTTTGGATTCCCATAAAATAATTTAAGAGTTCATGGGCTGGCTTCATCAGAGAATTTCCACCTGCGTGGGAGGGGATTTTTGCCAATTCCTGCCCCCTACAGCAGATTTCTAACTCCTCCATCATGCTGTTCCTATTTTGGGGGAGGGGTGCATTTTTGGACTGCCACAAGAGATGAGATAGGTGAAGTCACACTTCATGGATGGAAATTGCCTCCATCCACAGAAACCACAGAAGCTGTTAAATATAATATGGGTATGTACATATAACGGTATTGTAAAATACAGTAATAGTCTTTGTAGTTATTTAAACCATTAAAAATGTGAACAAAGGAAAGAAAACTTTTGTTCCTTATCAAATAGATGAAAACTTAAGTATCTTCCCAGACCTACATCCCAGTTAGATTTTCTTTAAGACATACTGTAGATGATCTTTCCCCTTTTCCCTCTCTATCTAAGCTGAAAGAGATTTAGATGGCACAACTGATGACCGATACCAGTTTCCTCAAAATATGCTTGAACTTGTTCCTGAAAAAATTGTTACAAGGTTTGCGAATTTAGCTATATGACAAAGAGCATTCCCATCTTCAAATATGTGTGCCATTTGGAAAAGCCACTATGTAGGAATTTGGGGGAGGGGGCAGCAGAAATGCATTTTCAACTGCAAAGGTTATTGCAGAGTACATGGATTCAGGTTTTGGTTTTGACTTTTGAAGAATGTTCTCCATTTAGGGAAAGTTCAGATTAATCTGATTTCATCTCAAGCTCCTGGTATTTTGTAATTTTATCTTCTTAAAAAAATGTGATTTTTTTTTTCAAAAACAAACCACTGTAATCTTTTTTTGCAACATTGGCTGATACATCCATCAGTTTTTAAAGAGACATGAAAGAAAGTCAGTTTGATAGATATGGTAACCTTTCTGGGCATATATACAGAGAAATAAAGATTAGACTAGTTCTAAGAAATGATAAGAAGAATCATCAGAATGCATTCTGATGGTTTTTTTCCTCATTTAAAGCAGAGTAACTGGTGTAATCAAGGTCTTAAACTTTGTATAGAACTCAGAACACCTGTGGACATTTATAATGCTATACTTGCATACATTAATGGGCACATGTTTGTTCTGTATGTGCTAGACAGTCTAAAACGGGGGAAGGTGGATCAAATTTAGTACATGGTGTCCAAAATGGGAGACCGTGGAGTTCAAATGAAAGTTATGCTGCCTGATGTAAAAAGGCCGAATATTAGATGAGTGGAGTCTGATTGTGGTTATTTAGTGGTAAAAGATATGCTACTAATGTTAATAATAGTTCCAGGTTCCAGGTTTAAGCCATATCATTTAAGGCCAACATTGCACTAAATGTCTGACAGTTTTAATTTGGGGGCTGAAATTAGTGACTTTGAAGGGTAGAATTTTTTCCTTAAAATTACTTAATTGTTTACCTTAATTCAATAGAGAAAATAATTTGCTTTTCTTTGAATCAGCCAAATAGATGAACCCATCCAATTAAAGTTCAGATAGTGAATGAGATAATGTCGCAGTGTCACTGGTTGTCAGTTAAATGGAATTTAAGCAGGTTGACACAACCAATCAGATTTAGCTGTATGATGATTTACTGATGGCAAATGAAGGCATTGAAGGCTGAAAACTAGTTAGTGCAAATGAATAGGAATGCAGTCGTATGCAGAGTAATTCCACTCTAAGTGCTCATTTTAGCAAGATACTGAAATGTTTCTAAAAAAGGAAGGGTCCTTGGGGACACCGTCAAAAATATTTACCTCAAAGGTAAATGCCTCTGTTTAAAAATAGTTCCAGAATTAAGCCTTGCTGAGCTTCAGCACAAATTAAGCTCGGAGGAGATCTATTTTCCATACCATGAAAAAAAGGGGAAACAGATTTTATAGATTTCCAGGTAAAATAAATATCTAAGCTTCATTTTCTGAGATATGGTGCCCATTCATCAAAGTCAATTGCCTCTGTCATTCAAATGACAGATTTTCCTCATTGAAAGAGAAATATTTAATCTACTTAAAGGGATGTTATTTTAGTGGCTTTCTGTTCTGCTGGGCTAAGCCATTTTATACTCAAAATACACTTAGTTTTGAGTAAGTCAACCAAATTTTAAAAATGCAATTATTAATATACTACATCAATTGTATCTTACTAGCCTATAATATATTAATGATGACGACCACTGAGCTAATTTCAGTAGTAACAGAAGTCACTACTGTCACCAGATCACTAGTATGTGCTCTTCTGCACAATCAGTCAAAACATGGCATCCATGGCTTGGATCAAGCAAGGCACTAAAGGAAACAAATGGGCGTAGCACTGTGCAAGATTTAGTGCAACATCTAGCACTTTCCTCTCTATATATCAGAGTGGCCATAAATTGGTTGCACAAGATCTTGCAGATAAAATAAGTATGACTTAGTACAAATGGCTACTGTGGTCTCTTTCTTGTATTTTCTATTGTACTAGCAATTGATTCAAAGTGGAAATTTTGTCCTGGATCCAACCTTTGTATTTTCACTTTTAGATGATGTTCCTGCTTTTTGCAAGATGTGCAATGCACAATGTTCAGTTTGTACATAATAGATGGAGGAAATGGGTTAGTTTGGTTTTTCTACAAGTTGCCTTCCAGGCTTGTAGCTGTTTGGCTCTGCTTTGACAAACATTTGGCTTGAAGTGTACAGGATATGAGGAGCACATAATCTCCAAAAAAAAATTTTTTTTGAAATTGGCGTAAATTGGCAGGACGAATGTAAGCCTGTACTGGAAAAAGGGTTTGGGGCCTAGGGCCTAGGTCTGATTAATAGACTGCAGATACAGAGATAGATCAGACTAGCAGATAACTGAGCTGTACTAGGGTTGTATTAATCTGCATGTTTAGCAAAGGCTCATGGGGCATGTGTATAAAGAAGAGGTCACCATGACTGGGAGAGGTGGTATAATACAGAACTAGGCTAGCTGGAAAGACTGGAGAGAGAAGAGAGCTTAAGCTACTGCTCTTTGGAAGGCAAAGCTTGTTTCCAAGTGTTGGAGCTAAGAAGATCATAGAGCTGAAACTGCTAGCTGGAAGAGCTGAACCCTTCTTCCTGGGAGATCACAGCAGTAGCTGGGACGAGTTGAAGAATCAAGAAAAAGCAGGAATTGCTGGCAGCTGAACTTGAGACCATTACCCTAGTACAGAGCTGCCCCACGACGTCTTGCTAGGAGAAAAGGGGAACTGCTCCTAGGGCAACAAGCAAGTTCCAGGATTCAGACAGTGTCTTCACAAAAAAAGTCCTGCTGTGGCAAGGCCTTCTGGATATTTGGGATGCTGTTCCAGGCATAGCCTCTGGTCAAGTCCACAGAACTGTCTGCATACTTTACCAAGGGATTGTGAGTAGGACTCTGCTCTGGGTCACTGGTTACTGATCCAGTATTGATAACTTTGGGAATGTTTTCATAGTTGTGTTCTGTTATATTTAAATAAATTAGATTTATATTTTGAATTGGTAAACCTATCTCTAGACATTGAACCTGGTCCTCGGGACTCTGGGGGGTTACACAAAGCTTAAAGAAGGAACCTAATTAGTGCTTTAAAAACATTTTATTTTATTCAATTCATTGTTAATAACACCTTTCCTCCCTTGGGGAGAGAGAAACATAGCAGATTGAAATTAATCATCACAACTTTAAAATCATTCAAAATTTCAAAAATAACCCAGTCCTAAAAACATGATGACACAACTCCTTCCATGATCTGTTTGTACAGAGTAATGGGTTGGAGCTGGTTTTCTGCAGACTTAGAAATAAATTATGTATCCTTCTCAGTATGCCTCCCCAGTTACTTCATGGGGTCTAGGAATCCATGTGAATGGCATGGGATGTGGTCATGGGGCTGGAGCAAAAAATAATGCATTGGCAGAAAATGCCCTGCTCATTGTATCAGCTTTTGCTCCATTCATGGAACTTACACTGCGTATAGAAGAATATATATTACCTGAATGCCTACTTGTGTCTATTATCCATTCCTCTGGGCACATCAAGAGTACAGCCAATCATTCTGCCTGCCTGCCACCTGTACTTGAGCAGTGTAGAAGACTGGCAGCAAGAATGTCCCATTTTGCAGTGGAACGCTGAGCATCAAAAGGAAGGATTTGGATTTGCCTCTCATTGTGGGAAGTTGGGAACAAAACTACAAAGAACAAGGAAACATGAAACCAGCAGGCAACAGCAGAATGCAAAGGTAATAAATTACTGGCACTATATAAAAAGAAAAAAGTGAACATGAAGCAGGATTGTTTTAATGCTGGAGCACTCTCCTACTTGGGAATGCGCTGCTGCTGCTGCTGCTCCACCCCTACACACTTGTCTTCTATGGGTCTGTTGTTGTTGTTGTTGTTGTTGTGTGTGTGTCATTGTGCTTGAGGAAAACCTCAGTGGATCAATGATTTAGACTAGGAGAGGAATTTATGGTTGATGCTGTTTTTGGTTAAGTGCAAAAACGCCTGTCTCAGACCCTTGTTCCACCCTGCTGAAAAGAACATCGTGTGTTTGCGCATGTGCAGCCAAGTTGTGCACAATGGGCCGAAACTCATGAAAATGAAAAAAAACCCTAACTCAACAGTTCTGAGCCCATACTGGCTGACCCGGAACAAACTAGCAATGAAACAGAATTATTCCAGAACCCTCAGAACCAAAACTAAATGGAAACTTTCTTTGTCTACATCCCTAGTTGCCATCGGGGTTTCATCTTCCCTGTGGTAAAATGTTCATTCCATATTGTGTTATATATCACAGTGCCTTGGCATGTATCAGTGTGAATGCTCTGCTGTCTCAAAAGAGCAGGGTGACTGCTATCTACCCTCTTCCCCTGTTCTTGCTGCAACAAATGGGGAACAAATGTGCTTTTATTGCTCCATATACTGAAC
Organism: Eublepharis macularius; assembly: GCF_028583425.1. Taxonomy (NCBI): domain Eukaryota; kingdom Metazoa; phylum Chordata; class Lepidosauria; order Squamata; family Eublepharidae; genus Eublepharis; species Eublepharis macularius. The sequence continues at coordinate 137,708,952 of NC_072794.1, forward strand.
CCATGGAAAGGCCCTTATGTCAAGCAAACATAGGTATCACTAGAGCATGATATAGATCTATGTCAGTGTTTATGGCACAGGTTAACAAGCAATTGGTATTAAACCCCATACCATTTCAGATTAAGAAGGCAAGCAAATTGATAATGGAATGTGCAGTGTGTAAATGACAGGCTTTATGAAATATCAAAGCCGAGAGATGTTTCTCAATGAGATGGCTTTGGGTGGATTGGAGTTTACATTCCCATCTCATTCTCTCGGGTTCTTCTGAAACTTGGATCCCCTTCATAAAACAAACAGCTTTTAATTAATACAGCCAGGTCATCTCAATTTCAAGCATAAGATTCTGCAGCCAAGAGAACAACAAAAATGTATGACATTGGCCAGGAGCCACTTCGAAGCTCAGTCTGCAATAAATGGAGGAACTCATGAAACCTTGAGAAGTGGCATGCAAGCTGTCTCATTTGCCAAACTCATTATAAAGAACAGCCAAATATTTTTTCACATTCAAGTTCCATTCTTTCACCAAACCGGATGTGTCCTGCCAAGAATGATTTGGGGCCAAATTCAGACCTGGCATCAACATTGGGGTAAGCACTGTTGATTTTGTTGGAATTTACACCTTCTTATATCAGGACCTAGATTCAGCATATAAACAGATGTTTGTTTATTATGCTATATTTACTATTATGGGATCCAGTGGCTTCCATAAGGTCTAGTGTAAACAATGTCAGGGCTGAGGTATAATTTGCTGTCATAAGTTGGCAGAAAATGGTAGATGCTATATTCTAATTCTCCCCTTGCTGCATATTACCTTGATGCATCTCTCTCTTTCTGTGCCAGCACAAACAGGATTAGGGATGTGTACATGGCTTCAGGCCTGAACTGGCTGATTCAGATCCCAAACTATTGCCACCTGTCAGCAAACAAGAACTGCCAGACTTACTGCATTTTTGGGATGCATTTAATTTCAGCAAGGCATTTGACACAGCCCCCCATGATGTTTTGGTTAATGAACCAATCACATGTAAGGTAGCTGAAAGTAACAGGTGGTATTCGCAGCTGGTTGGAGAATCATACTCTAAGAAGGCATGTCAATGGCCATCAATCTGTAGGGATGTCCTGAGTGGGGTGTCACAGGGCTCTGTTATGGGCCTGGTACTCAACAGTTCTTGTTGATAGACCATGTCAAATAGAGGAAAACTAATCACTCTGTCCTGCAGTCTTACTCACACAGTCCTCAGTTAACTGCACAAGCACACTGTCTTTATTCTAGAGAAGGGCCTTAGGCTGAGCAGTTCAGAATGTTGCTCGAGGCTGCTGCTCTAACGCTGCTTCTGAATGACTCCAGGAAATCTCACAAGAGATCTGGATAGACACAAGAAAATACATTTCTATAAATATTCTTAAGCATGATCTACAGTTTGTTCTCATTTTCCCCCTAATGGTAATATGGATTGCAGCCTGGCAGGGCCGGGGGGGGGCAGGGGGTAGTCTGCCCCCGGCACCACCAGGGAGGGGGCACCGGGAGCAGCTACCAGCTGCCGGAGCACACAGGCAGCAGCATGGTCAGCCTTGCAGCCCCCCGCGTTGCCGGGCAGGCAAAGGGCAGCACGGCTGCCCACGCCATTCGCCTGCCCCGCAGGAGAGGGGGCAACTGGTCGCCCCCTGTCCTGTGGGGCAGGTGCATGGCGTGGGCGGCCTCACAGGGACACGCGGCAAGCCGGCTGCCCCCTGTCCTGCAGGGCAGGCGAAAGGCAGTGTGGGGGGCTGCGAGGCTGCCCGCACCATTCGCTTGCGGAGAAGTGAATAGTGCGGGGGGCTTCCCAGCCCTGCATGCCGCCTCCGGCGCCTGCGTGACGACGTCACCAAAATGACATCATCACACTGCACCGGGAGTGTGCGTGTGCACTGCACACGTGCGCAAGGCCGGACTAGGGTTGCCCCGGGCGCCGGTAACCCTAGATCCAGCCCTGCAGCCTGGTTAATCATGATCAGGCCCCTCTGGACCTCCAGGTCCCAATAAAGTGGACTCTTCCTCCCCACCCACCCCCGGCATGTGTGGCCCCTTCTATAGCAGGAACATCAGGAAGTTTGGGGAGATATTGCCAGTCTCTAAGCAACTACAGAGTGAAATTCTGAACTTCTGTAAAAAGCCCTTCCTGCTCCTCTTCTGTTTGACATTTTCTTTGATCAAATGACATAGGAACAAAAAGGAAAGAATTGTTGGATTTCAAGGAGAAATTGGGTAAAGATGAATTTAGAGTATTTCTCTTAACATTGCTATCTCATTGCCTGTTAACTAGTAACCTTCCTGGTTAAACTAGCAATTACTATCAGCATTTTGAGTTTTTAGTCTGTAAATATTCTCAGAGACCCCTTATTGGCCACTTATATTCAAAGAAATTGTACATGCAACATATGTTACATTAACTGGGCGGTACAGAAGAAGGGGAATGCTGCTCCATCACCATACCATGTCCTGATGAACTGGGGCATAGACAAATACATTTCACAAAAGTAGTTGGAGTTAAACCATTCTGACCAGTGACAATACATCGCCTGGATGAAAAAATGACATTTTAAATGGCAGTTGCATCCAAGCTTTTTTGGTGATTTTTAAAATAACATCCCATGTAGAAGAGTTTCCTAGGCAGTTAACTTTACAACAAAAGGTCACCATATAAAAGTCAGCCATGCCTCTGCGTCCCATGTACCGAAATCTACAACCCTGCTCTGTCACATGTGGTAACACTCATGGTGTTTCAATTGACATGAATAATCTGAGACACTGCTCTTTAACAGCCTATAGAAATCAGCATGTTCCTTGAGCACGCTGCCCTAAGAATACTCCCGGAGATCATGCAAGCTTGGTCACAGCATGTGCCTCAGTAGTGGTTTGTAATAGGAAATGACACATCTATGTTGAAAACTTTACATGCTCTTGTCTTTAGGCAGGAAGATGACACAACAGCTGTATGCCGCGTGAAGCTTCTTCCAGCCCAGGGAACTGGGAAGGAAATGTTTCTTTTCAGCTAATAAAAGCCTTGATAAGATTGTAAGGGGGTGGCAAGGTGTAACTGTTGCAATGCCAGGCTTTGCTTTGCTTCTGACAGTGTCATTTAGGGACAGAGTCACCAGTACCCAGGAATCTTATCACTGGTTAGTTATAATTGTAAGGAATAAAAGGTGGAGCTAGCATGTCTAGTGGTCTTTTAGTCATTACCAAAGTATAAATGCTAGAGCTGATTGCATATGGAAAGAAAATAACTAGACTTGACATTTTAGTAAGGAATGATAATTTCAGCTAGCTGAACATAGAAATTAAAGTTTGAAACTTTAAAATGTCCTTGTACAAGATGAATGGTATTCAGAATCAATCTATATTATATTTCAGTGTGGTTTAGGAAGGCAGGGAAGGAGGGGAGTCTAATAAAGTTGGTGAATAATGGGGGTATTAAAAGTAGGGCTGAAATGTATATCCAGAAATACGCCAACAGTGAGTGATAGTGAAACCCAATGCTATCCCATGTGAACTGAATGTAACCTTCAATCAAGTCCCAGAATCCTCTCCATAATGCACAGGGATTCCCAGTGTGATTCCGTGGCAGCCATGCAGTGGTTGATGTGGGAACTATTGCCTGAAGGCAGAAAGCTGCTGCAATATAGCATTATGTTTCAGCTATCAAGATTGTTCAATACAGTGTAACACTGGATATCAACTCACGCGGAAAAATATCAACCGCCAGATAGCAAACATTGGCATGAAATATTATTGGGTATCAAGCATAGCACATAACATATTTGGGGAAAGTTGGAAAACACTGAAGCAAGTAGGAGACATGCAGAGGATAATCAGCAAATGTAACACCATGGAGAACCCTTGAAGAGTACTCCTAGAAACAAATGAAAGGTGCTTTTCTGTCTTGCCTTGCCCAATGGCTGGAAGAAGATTTGGTAGTTGAGGTTTCTCCTGTCACTGAAGTACCACCATGGAAGAAGTTGCCACTCAATAATGCATAGCTATTACATGCTCTGGAACCTTCTTCAAGACCATACGCTGGCAATAAGTTGCCAGCTTTTTTCATAGAGCACAGAGTCTTCAATAATATTACATGTACAGAAATTTAACCACTGAAGTGCTTCCCTGGTGCCAATCAGGATCCCTTATAACATACTTAAAACTAGGGATGCTACAAACTTTGCATAAACATACCATTTTCTATTGCCATGAAAACTCGGGAGGCAAACCTTGGATCTCCTCAGTCCCATTGGACTAAAGCTGTTGTGAAACAGCTTTGCAGCTGTGCAGTTGTGGTGGTGGTGGAGTTTCATTTCCTTCTTCCTTGTGGCCACGTTTTCATTTGCATAGGAAGTGACATTGTTTCTCCCCTAGCGTTGGGTCAGGTAATTTAAAGACATGTATAAGGGTGGAAGTGGAACTGCTATGGGGCTACGCAGAGACTCATATTAACACTAAGCTGTAATAAGTTTGTTTTTTAAAAAACAGCATTTATAGGCACTGATTGATTTGCTCATTTTTATTTAAATGATTGGCTGCTGAGTTGCATGCACCAACAGCAGGTCTGGATGGAGGTACTAGGACTTCATTAGGCTGCATGAGAATGCAAATGCATGAAATGCAGCCCATGTGAATACTAGACTTGTATATTTATTTTACTATTGATTACAATAATTATGAACATGGGGTATCCATAAATTATCATAATTAATATGAAAATGAAACCAATTCCCCACCTTAACAGCCTACAATGAAAAACAAACAAACATGATTTTTTTTCATTATGGCAGTTTCTGCCTCTTTTGGTTCCACTTTTACAAGGCAGGCAGCATTTTCCTGATAGGGAATAGCATGGGGCTTCTGAGGTGGAAGGGAAGAGAGGTTCTGGGCTTTCTTGAATGACCGCCAACTGTAGTCACTAGAATTACATACATGTATGAGGTATTCCAGTCCTGAAGGATATGGGATGGGATTCTCCTTCCTTTCTGCTCCTAATGCCTATCCCACTGTGCCAAATTTTCCCTTGCAGCCTGCACTCCCCTGCTTGTCTGCTGCTTTTCAAACTTTATCTTCCTTCCAATAAATTTGCCTCAATGTCCTCTTCCTGCCGTGTGCCTGCTTACAGGCCTTACCTTCTTTGCATCAACAAATTCCCTTGCCTTGTTAGTTTGCTTCTTCCTTGTGGTACTTTTCTTCAAGCTAAGTGGCTCACTGTGTTACTGTTTGGAATCTTTCCTATCAGTTCTCTCATAGACTTTAATGCCAAGCATGGGTGCCTTTCACTGCATCATTGCTTTACTCTGTCTGTCTGAAATTTGGCAGTATGGGTGTCTGTGAGGAATACTACAATCCCCCTGAGTTTTGTTTAGTTTGGGGAAAAAAAACATTGGAGAACAGACCTAAGGGGGGGGGGGGGTCTTCCATCGAAATCAATAGGGAATAACAACAAAATAGAATTATGAAAACAAAACAATAACAAAAGAAATATTCATGAATCAAAACTATCTGAAACAATTCAATAATGAAACAGTCCCTTTTGTAATTAATAACAAGGGGGAAAAAACAAGCACCTATGCACAAGCCTAGTGAACGCATAGAAAGTAACCTGATCAGCTGAACTGCTCAATAAAAAACTGGCTTCCTATTCATGGCCAGTGAATAGAACATGAGCCAAACTAGCGGGTGTTTGGGACATCTTCGCATAACTACAAAATATTTTGTTCCAGAAAGCCCAGTTAACACAGTTCCTTTATCCATTGCATGACAAACTACATACAAGAATAAAGTTGCTGATTTGGATCTGTGGACAAAGATGAGTTTCTGGAATGGATTTTTGCCTGTCCTCCCTTCCAACTAGGGATGTGTGCTTTAGGTTTCTTTAACCTGAAGCAAACACAGATCAACCCCAATTCGGGTTGCTTCGGGTTGCTCTGTAAAGCGTTTTTTCCCTTGCTGTGGCAAGTGGAAAAGGCTTCAAAGAGCTCTTCCATTTCTCTTCCCTCCCCTGTCATCAGAAGAGGGGGGGAGAGGGGGGCATCAGGGAAGGGAGTGTGATTGGGTGAGACAAAGAGCCAATCGCTGCTATTAATGCTGTTCCCAGAAATCCAAAAACTGAAGCCCCCCCCCAAATGAGTGTGATTCTCTGGTGTGATGTTATATTTTGTTTCAAGGTGGGATTGTATGTTGTGATTTGAATGTGCTATTAATACTGTTCCCAGTAATCCAAAAACTGGGAGGGTATGATTCTCTGGTGTGATGTTATATTTTGTTTGAAGGTGGGATAACTTCACCTCTCTGGGGTGAAGTTGATCACTCAGTTTTGTCTGTATTGAAGGAGGCCGATCATCAGTTCACTTCTAGTTGCTCAATCACTTGCTTCATACGGCTTTGTGCATTTTTAATCAAATTTTTCTTATTGTGATCCTCTGGAGTGAAGATAGTCCTTGTAGGGAAAAATGCAGCTGGGGGACCTTTTTTGAGGGGCCATAATATGCCCCCCCAAAGTCCAATCTCCCTGAAACTTGGGTGGTTGTGGGGGAAGGGTTGAGAGAGGGCCTCCTGCATTTTGCTTGCAAAAAATGCCACCCCCAGCCTCCTGGGAACCTTCCCCCTGATTTTTCCCATAGGAAACAATGGAGATAGGTGGCAGCTGGGGGGACCTTCTTTGGGGGGGTATAACATGGCCCCCCGAAGTCCAATCTTCTTGAAACTTGTTTGGCTGTGAGGGGAGGGTTGGTAGAGGGTCTCATACAAACATGGTGTTATTAGGGAAGAAAGTGACCCCCCCAGACCCCCGAATAGCCGGGAGCAGTATTTCCCATTGGAAACAATGGCCAAATCTTCCCTAATAAACCCAAATCGGCTTAAAAACCCGAACCTGAAGTGGCTTGCAGCTTCGGGTTTCAGGTTTACCAGAATTTTTTTCCTGCTCTGGGTAAACCAGAAGCAGGAAACCTGAATCTTTTGGGGTTGCACACTCCTACTTCGAACTGCATTTCTCTTGTGCCTGTAGATAAATGAACAGAAATAGCTGTAATGCAGCCTAGGGGCAGAGGGTGCCATGAGAAGGAAGGCATCAGTAGAAATCACCTCCCTCTTTCAAAATCTTTTGGGGACAGGAGGATAAATTTCTACTGATTCTTCTTTTTCACTGCAGACTCCACCATTCATGAGGGTCCCTCGATTTGCAAGATTTAGAGTAGATTTAGAATAGATTTTCAGGGATATCAAAGGCTCAATTAGAAAGGGAGAAGTCAGTGATCCATAGGTTCCTAGCCACTTGCAGTTCTCCAGATGTATGCCGCTGAAATTCGATATTGTTTACTGAAATGCTAGTTTATATATTCAGCAAAATCAAATGGTTATGTTTCTACTAAAATTATTTATTTTTATGCTGGCAAGCAGTGGATCATGACCTATGGATATTTGAACTCCATATACATAGAAAAATAGCTTGTCAGAGAAAAGGTTTGACACTTCTCCCTGACATGATTGGTTTCTTAATCCCCTTCTGCACTGGGGACATATCTCCTCACTATCCCAGAAGTTAAGCCGAAAGGCATGGAATCAGCTTTTCTGGGCCCTTTTGCACCTCTCACGTTTGTTCAGTGTGGTGCTGTTCTTTTTATCTGGCCCATGTCAAAATATGTTGGGATTGATAAGTGTTGCCAGCTGTCAAATTCACACCTCCCCCCTTTTTTTTTTGCATGCATAATGAATCGATGCATCACAGGAATGCTGGATCAATCTATTTACTGGATTTCTCTCTCTCAACCCATTGGGGCATCAATCCTACACTGGATGATTTAAACAAAAAAAAAATAGTGGGAAGGAGAATGGAGAGAAAAGAGGGGAGAGGGGGGAAGATTGAAAAGGAGGGGGAGGGAGTGGCTGGATAGACAAGAGTGGCCAATCACAATGATGTGGGCTGGTAGAGGGTGGGAGGGGGGCAGAAGAGGGTGGAATGCTAAAAGGTGGGATAAAGAGTGTGCATGAGGAAACAGCAGACTGGAAAATATATTTTTTTAAAAGTTGGGGTATAAGCACTCCTCAGAAAGGCACGGAAAAGCAGCATAGTAGCCAGAGCAAATTGGGTGCAGATGACCATGAAAAAAATAGTGCCATGTGAGAACTGAACTGGCAAAATTGGCCCATGCAGAAAGGGTTGTAGTTAATTGGGGGTTTTCCATAAGAGAACATCATGCTCTACCTGCATGCTAAGAAAACCTTTAAACCTAGATTCTGTTGACTGTATAAACTAACACTTCTTTTTAAACTCTGCTTGATTTTTCATATTTTCCAGACTAATCAGAAGGATTTTTTTTACAAACCTCCCTTGTTTTCAATAATCCAACAGACAGAGAAGGAACTGTCTCCACAAAAGCATTGCAGACATGGTCTGCATTAGAATTTGGTGAAGCATGAGCGGTGCTTAGCATTGCCATGAAATTTTAACAGCCTCTGACATTTTTCCTTTCTGACAGCCTCCTTGTTTACAGATACTGGATGCTGATTGGCTTTTCAGGGTAAAAAATCTAATCAGCCAACTTGGCTGATTTTTATTTTATGTTATAACGACACCTTTGAAGCACTAGGCAGCTTTCCTTTATGCCTTACAAAGTGTTATTTGCATAGAACATCACTCACATTGGTTCTTATTTCACTTCTCTTTTGTTTTGTACTTGCTTTTAAGCAATATGCAAATATTTGCAGCCTTAAATACTCTTGTTTCCCCCCTCCTTTTTATTTTATAAAGGATATCAACAAACTGGAGCAAAAAAGACATTCATTCACATGTATATGGTACTTATCATTCAATATTCAAGTACAGATTGACATCTTTTACCTGCAAGCCATGGATGGAGATATCCCCAAAAGGCTATTCTGTGATTCCCTGAGTAACTTGTTCCACCATGAACTACATCGTTAGGATGTTTCCTTGATATAAAACAAAAACACAGCTTTAAAAATATGCTTGGGGGAAAAGTGGTGGTGGTAGTGTTGCCAACTACAGCTTGGGAAGTTTCTGGAGATTTGGAAGCTGCTGTAGCATAGTGGTTAAGTGACTGGGCTTTGAATCAGCACCTTGCTGGTCTGACCCCCCACTACTACCATGGGTTTAGCAGGTGACCTTGGGCAAGCCACTCCTCTCAGCCCCAGCTCCCTAGCTGTAATGAGGGGCTAATAACACTGACTTTGTTCACAGCTCTGAGTTGAGCACTAATCTGTCTTGAAGGGTGGTATATAAACACACTGGTTGTTGTTGTTGTTGTTGGCTGTGCCTAGGATGGGCAGATTTCTGGAAGGGGACACAAATGTGTGGGAATGTGGTGCCATAGAGTCCACTCTCTGAAACTGCCATTTCCTCCAGAGGAGCTGGTCGCAGTATAGTCCAGAGATCAGTTGTAATTCCAGGAAAACTCCAGGCCCCACCCACCTTAAGGCTGATAATCCTAGTGAAAGGAAGGAGTTGTAGGGGGAAAACAGTGAGTGGGGGTGAAGTTTAATCCCATAATATTTCTACTGTGGGTGGCAAAATATCTGGAGGATATCAGATGATTTACAGTTGGAGGGTCCACAAGAAATGAATACCTCTCTCCCCATCTATCGCTGCAAAACATAAAATAGATTTGGATTACAGGCCATAGCATATTAAAATTTATAATAATACTGTAATGATGCAAGGCTCATAAAACATTGATCAAGACTTAGATTTGTTTTGTATTTCGTAGAGATACCAGCCATGTATAAATGACAGATGTGGGTACAGGGCTATTCACATTGGCAGGAGTTTGAAGTGCACGTGTTCAGCCACCCCTACCTATGCAAGTTCTCTATAACATGGACACAAGGCATGACAGCTGCATATTTAAAGGCTCCATGCCATTGTTTCCCCAGTATTCCAGTCAATTAATGTTCATACCTGTGTAGGCTGTGTGGTCATAATCTGAATGAGCATGCACAGATGGTGGCCAATATCTACAATCCTGGGTGGGGGAAGGAAAAACATATTTGATTTTGTCCCCTTATACACTTGCTGTACACAAGTTTATTGATACAAACTGAAAAAGATGATCAAAATAAGCCTTTCGTTCATCCTGAAACATTTAAAAGGAAAAATTAATCCAGTCTAATTTGCAACAATCAAGACCCAAAACAATGGACACCCCAGGGCTGAATCAGGACATCAGGACATTTTTTCTTGCATTATAGATGCTAGTTTTCTGCACTTTGCATCCAAGTTATATCAAGCTAACTACAACATGTATTATAGCTAGCTTCCTGACACTATAATTTACAATACCTCTACCACCCTTTGCCTAGATTATAAGGATCTCTTCCTTTTCCCACTCCTCATATCTGACAGAGGGAGCTCTGACTCTCAAAAGCTCATACTTTGGAAATCTAGTTGGTCTTCCAGGTGCTACTGGACCTGAATCTTGAACCAAAAACCTGTATGTAATAGGAGGATCATCTGGGAGTGCCATTTGCAGAAGAAGGGGTAGAACTTGTCAGAAAAGTCCTTACTCTTCCCTTAACAAACTTTCCAGATGAAATTGAAATAGACAGACAGCATCATCATGGGACATGAACACATAGTAAGTTCATAGTGCTATCCTAAGCAGAATTACAACTTTCTAAGTTCATTGGAGACAATGGGCTTAGAAGAGTGTATCTCTGTATAGGGTGGCACTGTTAGGCTTCCCAGACAGGATATGAAATCTTTTTGGAATTTTTATAGCCCATTCCTGTTCAGAACTGTTGATTTCTGTTTGGTTTTTTTCTCTACTAAAACAAGAAGCACTGAATCCGATAATGATTATTTAATCTTTTAAAAAGCATACAAATCCCTCTTTGGTAATCAACCTGCTTGAATTTTTATGATCACCACCAAACTGTTCACCAACTGGCTTTTGGATGAGAAATGGCTGCATGAAAGGCCAGCTGAGTCACATACGGCCTTACAGTATGTCCATAGCACAAGATCCCCAACATAGCCAGAACTTCCAAATGCTTTTTAAAGTTAATGGTCTGTGTGCTAATAGCTGCTGGCCCTGGAACCTAAGATAGCAGCTGGTGCCACTAATTGTTAGCCCTAAGGAAGCATGTGTGTGCAGCAGCCAGGCAACAGATTCTGGGAACGACCAAAAAAGATTAGTGTTGCAGCATTGCTAATTCCATCATTCACTGTAATCTTTAATCAAAATGAAGACTCAAGGAACCGCAAGGGGCTAAAAAACAATGGCTTTGTTTGAGTGCTGGAGCCCAGTTCACTCAAACATTGACATCCTTCGCTTTGAAACAGTTGGGCCTGTGGCATCTTGTAACACTGCCTAGTCACAGCTGCTGTTCTCCCTCCCCTGTAGCATTTGATGGACAATGCTAGAAATAATATCACAGCAGACTGCTGCCTGGCTCTTGACCTCTTCGGGGGCCACTTGCTTTGTTATACAACAGGCTAGTGTCAAGCTTTATTAAAAAAAAATAGTGAAAGATCACTAACTGAGCTAAGCAAAATCAAAATGAATGCCTTAATACAGGCTGTAGTGTCCACTGGAGAGCTGCTATATAATACAGCTTCTCTCCAGTCCTTTTCTTCATCTTCATCTCTGTCCTTAGTGGTATATTTTGGGAATTGAAAGGCATAACCTTCTAGTGCACAGACACAGCAAAGTCTGTGTTTATTGCACAGTTGAAAATTTGAAAGAGATTGTAGGAAACTGGAGTTCTGAGTAGCTCACTAAGGCCAACTGCATTGTGCAGTCACTCTACATGTTACTTCTTTTATGAGTTCCTCATGGAGACAACCCATGCTCTGTGCAGACGTACATCACTCAGGGAGATGGCTTCTTTAAAAAAAAATAGCATGCAAATAGGCTCAGAAAGCTGCCGCCAGGGAAGGGAAAGCTCCTGCTTTTCTCCCAAGCTTATTTCCCTGTTCAAAAACAGTGCAGAGGGGAGACATTTCATCATTTCTGCTGTTCCATGTGGATGTATTGTGTGCACTTGCGGCAGCAGAAAGGGGAAAACTCTCCTTCCCCACACTGTTTTTGCACAGGGAAAAAGGCTTTTCCTCTTCTTCAAACTGAACATTCCCAAGTCCCTCAGTCTTTCCTTGTAGGGCTTGGTCTCCAGGCCCCTGATCATCCTAGTTGCTGTCCTCTGTACCCGTTCCAGTTTGTCCACATCCTTTTTGAAGTGAGGCCTGCAGCAGGCCTGAACAACATAGCCAACCAGAAAGAGCCAAACCTATTGCATGTACTGGCATTCTATACATGTCTCATTCTCCTGGGTGGGATCCAGCAACACTTTGCTCAGCTGGGTGGCTTGTTAATGCAGCTTGAAGCACATTAGGTTCAGTGGCTTATGATTTTTATAGCAGCTATTAAAATGGCGGAGGCCAGGCTGACTGCTTACACTATGACAACAGACTCTGCAGTTGCCTGTTTTCACAGGTGGAGGAAGAATTAATTACTCCACTCCCATAATGTTACATGTTAACAAGCTAGAAGGCTGGTGCCAGCCTTTCGCAAGCTTTGTCCTTGAGAACTGTTAAGATTCAGCACCTGCACCCCATGGCCCTATTTTATCTGGCTGGAAACTTACAGTGCAAACCAGCCTTAGTCTCCTAAAAGAGAAAACATCTTTTCTGATGACTAATAAATCCATAGCTAGGCCAAAAGCCTGAACCAAAGTGTTTGAACTAAACAAGAAACTAGAAAAGCGAGTTTTTTTTATAGGCACAGATGCCAATTTTGTATACCATTAAAAATTCATGTTTGGCCCCTCAGTGACCAGCTAATCCCACATTTTTTTAAAAAAGGGGAAGAGTAGATAGGTTAATGCAGCAGCAGATGCATACTTCCAGGATACCTGAGGAAGCCTAGGTGCTTTTCCGGCACACACACACATTCCTTACACACATACACAATGGCTGCAGCATACAAGATGCTTGATGGTGTACACCCAGAAGAGGCTTGGAATATAAAATATCTAAATAAATAAAATAAAACATGATTCCCTAGCTCTATCTATACACTTTTCCCCTTAAAGAACACTGGAAGCCTGCTGATTACCTGGTCAGAAAGGGAAAAGGGATTCCCTAACCCTATTCCAGCTTTCTTGAAAAGAGGCTGTATATGCAGACCTGCCTGTGTGAATTGTGCACTATTGGATTAGGGAATGACAACATCTGAGTTTTGATGCTCCCCATTAGGTTTGTAGCTTAAATCAAAGATCTGCTCCATGTCAAAGGAGGTGGGATAGAAAAGGTTAAACTTCTAGTTCATGGATCTCCAAACAAAGGAAAACTGGACTAGTGAAAATTGCGCTATCAAAGTTGATTGGCTTGTAGGGATGTGTATAATGAAATTCCTGAGCTGAAGATAAACACAGAAATGGCTGTTTTGGGAAACAGACAACTAGAGGAATTGAGCACTTATGATAGAAAAGCCCAGGGAATTTGTTCATCACTGCTTCTCTCTCTTTTTTTCTTGTTCTCTGGACATATGTCTTGACATTTCTGGAATAAACATGACATTGGTTCTGGTTCAGTGACACACAGTGACAAGTTCTCAGATAAGGTCTTTCTGTGTGTCTCCTTTTTTCCATTTTGTATTTGTAATCCCTTGGCTCTGTCTTGATTAACACTTCCCATTCGCTTATACTGTACTATTTTTTTTTACTTCCCCCATATACTTGCCAACCAACTTGATATTTCCTAAATGGCAATGCCCAAGATTAAGTGAAACAGATTTTTTACCCTCTTGCTTCCTATATTAAGCATTAGGTATCATTAGCTGGCTACTAGCTTTCCTTACTAGGACTGTATTGAGATTTAGAACATCATTTATTAAACATGCAAACAGATATTTTGTATGGTGGCTGCCACATCTCACAATATGTTTTATTAAAGCCACACTGCTCTGAGTCATTTGTCACTGTCAGTATTACTACTGTGTCTAACATTTCTTAGGACCATATTAGCGAGCAAAATAGCATCGGATATTGCATGTTTCCCCAAGGATTTGGTGTAATCTATTCTTTGAGTGGTGAGAGGTTGGAACAGTGGGGACACTATGCAAAGATTAAAGTGCATTTCAAATATGGTTATATTGCCTTCTCCTCGAATATTCTTGTTAGTGTTTCAGAATGTAAAAAGTGAGGGTTTTGTACAATCAGAGAAACCCATATTCTGTAATTATAATCAATTATGCCATTTGAGTAAATTGGAATGGACTTGCTGATTTTGCAGATTTTATTTTCTTTCCAAGCTTCAAAGGCTTTGGAATGTTTGAGAAAGGAATGACAGAGGAGAAGAAAGAAAGAGGAAAAAATGGAAAGGAAAAAAATTGCCAGAATATCTACAGAACCAGAAGGCAAAACATGAGAAGGGGGGAAAGACTTGTGTTGTCAGGTATTTTGCCAGCACTTTTAAAATTCGCCTGAATATCGCCCCTATGTTTTCACTGACTTCATACATGAAGTCTAGAAAAAGCTGTAAAACAGATGAAAACTGATATTCTCTTCATATCAGATTCTGAATCAGACTTCTTACTTTGTGAATCCACACCCAGGTGAAAGACATGTTGTAGAAACAAAGCCAGTAGTTCTCATGATATGTCTTTCCACCCAACACTCATCTTTTACACATGAGCTATTTGACCCTGTTTAGCCCTATACTATGACAGATGTTTCAATATCTTTGCATGTATGACAGCATTCAATACACATGTATGACAGCATTCGATACCTTCAGTGGTGATCTTGACACTATAACATTTGATTTATATACCGCCCTGCAGGACAACTTAACATTCACTCAGAGTGGTTTACTAAGTGTGTTATTATTATCCTCACAACAATCACTCTGCGAGGTGGGTGGGGCTGAGAAAGCTCCAAGAAGCTGTGACTGGACCAAGGTCATCCAGCTGGCTTCAAGTGGAGGAGTGGGAAAATCAAACCTGGTTCTCCAGATTAGAGTCCTGCCACTTGGTTTGCCCAAGTTTAATGGAAGCTAGTTTCTCATGACTTTCCCCTCAATGCTAGAACGTATCAGGTCTGACTTCTGATTCCCAGGCATAATGTTGTCAATTAGCAGCTTTAACAGTTCGGAATCATAGACTCATAGAATTGGAAAGGGCTCTTACAAATCATCTAGTCCAACCTCCTGCCCAATGCAGGAACAGCCTAAAGCATCCTCGACAAGAATTTGTCCAGCAGCTTCTTGAAGACTGCCAATGAGGGGGAACCCATCACATCCCTAGGCAGCTGATGCCACTGCTGAATTACTCTTAAGTTGAAGTTTTTCCTAATATCCAGCCAGTACCTTCCCTCCTGTAGTTTAAACCCATTATTGTAAGTCCTATCCTCTGTTGCAAACAGGAAAAGCCCCCTTCCCCAAGTGAGTCTTTTAAATATTTAAAGAAAACAATCATATCTCCCCTCAGCTTCCTCTTCTCCAAATTGAATATTTCCCTCATAGGGCTTGGTGTTCAGGCCCCTTGGGTGCTCTCCTCTGCACCTGTTCCAGTTTGTCCACATCCTTTTAAATTTAATTTAATTTATTACATTTATATTCCGCCCTCCCTGCTTTCGCAGGCTCAGGGCAGATAACAGAAATACAAATATCAAATGCCATTAAAAAATTTTAAAAATATTACATCTAACACACTACATCTAATCAATTAAAATTACAACTTTGCAAATAGATAAATGTCGTATATTTACATATAAATAATTAAAAGCAGCACATAATATAGATTTGGTGTTCCGTACAACGATTCTTCCAGAGCAAATGTATGCCGTATTAAGTGTGGACAGAATTAAGCACGGACAGTAACATAGGTGTGAACATAGATGCTACTTTTTGAAGTAAGGCCTCCAGAACCATGCTCAGTACTCCAGATGGGGCCTGGCTTACACAGTATATAGAGGGACAATGACATCTTGTGATTTGGATGTTATGCCTTTATAGATATACCCCAAGATTGCATTTGCCTTTTTTGCCACTGCATCACATTGACCGCTCATATTGAACTTCCTGTCCACCTGTATCCTAAGATACTGTTCACACACACTGCTGCCCAGAAGTGCATATTCCTTCCACTATGCATGCTTTACATTTTTGTAACTCAGGTGCAGGATCCAACATTTGTCCTTGGAGGGTGCAACCCCGAGATACACCAGGATAGCATCGTTGTAGGCCTCTGCTAGAGCACCACTGGTGCAACCTCCTGCAGAGATGGGGCAAGTGGTGCACCTTGGGGCATGGAAGGAGTTAGTTGGCTCACAAAGCTGCTCCACCCAGGAACACCCCAAGCAATGGCACAGAGTTATGCCAACCCCCCTCCATCAGCCACCAAACCCCAGTGCTGCAAGACCCACAGGAGGGTGATGAACCCTTCACCATTGCCCCCCTGGCCAAACTCCTGCCACCCTGCCAATGCTAATACCAGGTAGGCAATGTAAACTCCAGTCCATGTGTGGACAGGTCATTTGCCAAGTCACACAACATGGGGCTATGTGTTGGTCGATACCACACATGCTCTCAGAAAATGGGCACGTCATGAAGGAGAACAGCTCACTGTCGGATGAAGCAACTACAGAGGGTCAGCAGAACCCGCAGACCTGGTATCCCTGACAGAGGGTGCCCTTTGCCACTGTAAGGCTGAACCCAGGTTCTCTCTTGCAGTCATGCAGCAACACGCAGCCTGACCCCAGATCCCTGGGCCAATGCTCATAGCTCGGTCATCCCAGCATGCAGCAAGCTAAGTTCATCACCTCACATCCCCCTTCCTTTATTTATTTTATTTTTATTTAATGTTACATACCACAGGGTGCTCTAGGAAGGTAAGAAAATCTAGGAAGCCATTATCTGTCTCTGAACATGTATAGAATTAAATTTTGAAATTTTGTAAAACTTTTCTTCCTGCCCCTCCTCTCTTTGAACCTCTCATTTGATTAAAATGAGGGAAAGGATTGTTGGATTTCAGGGACAAACTGGGTAATGAGGAATTAAGGGAATTCCTCTTAACAGTGCTACTTCCAGGAAATTCCCAAGCAAGTTTTTATATTTAACTTTTGTAGATAAAATTGAATTTACATTATTCAGAATGACCATCTTCTCACAAGTGAAACCCCACATACGGTCACATAAAATGGGCAGTATTTTGAGTAGTTTTGCACCTGTGCAGTTTGCGACATTCAGCAGAGCAGCTGGCCAGGTAGCAGCTGTTGGCTGCGTTCACAATTTATTAGATTGCTGAGGATTCCATATGCCCCAGTATCATCATGGGCACATTATGCATCTTTCCAAATGAGCTGCATTTCAAGAATATGTATACTGTTTTTCAACCTGTGCAGTTGGCAATATTCATCAAGTTGGCACACGCTGGACAGAACAACGGTTCCCAGGCAGCGGTGCAAAAACGCACAATTTATTTTGATTTGATTTAATATTTTAAAACACTTGACAAATGCACGCATGTATGGCTTCAGGAGTCAGACAGGCAAACAGAGCAAGACATGAATACTAGAGAGAGAATGGGGAAAGGCAGAGATAAATATTGTACTAAATAAATAAATAAATAAATAAATAAATAAATAAATAAATAAAAGCCACACAGTCCCCCCTTCAAGACAGAGAAGGAAAGCTCCTCTTTTGTAAGTTAATTTTTTGTTGTTGTTGAGTGGATTACATGAACAGTTAATAGAGAAGGAGGATAGAATCAGCTGAGGGAAAACAGGGTGAGCCCACAAAAGCACTAAACATTACGGCTTGATTTTTTTTTTTATGTAGTAGGGTACCGCCAACAAACTGAACTTGAGCAAGAAATTGCAGTAGCGCAGAGGAGTGTTCACGCATCCTGACCTCTATTCCATTTGAAGGGGCAGCCCTGATTTTTAAAGGATTGAAAGAATGTTCCTTATAATTTTACGGTTTTATAGTTCTGTTGAAGATAATGGCTGACCCAGAGTTCATGGCAGCAGAGCTCCACAGGAGTGAATACTTCAGAAATGACAAAGCATTTGCCCCCTAGCATTCAGGGTTGCACTTCACCCATTAAATGCATGCATGAATGCCTTAGACATTGAAGTATGGGCAACCTGCATTCTGTAAATGTTACAGGCAATAATTTCTGGGTGTCTAGCTTCTCACAATCAGTGCATCATCTAGGCCTGTCATGTGGCAGATGCTAAGAATTGCATGCTGTACCTCAATGACACTGTTTGCAAAGGGGAAAAAGCATAGAGCCTACTTTCCCAGTTCTACTTGCAACATTTATGGTTTAACATGAGAGCTCAATGAAAACATTCCCTGTGTGGGATGTTCTGTAAGGATTGACATACTAACTCCAGTGCCATTTTGAGAGATGTGAGTGAACTGGATCCTACCAGCTTTCCACTGACACCAGAGGAACAAAGAGAAATTTCCCCTCTTCACTGCAGCCCTCTGTCTCAACATGGCATTTTGTCCATGTGGGTCTCTTCTTGATACCCAGCACAGCATTTGGGAGGGATGGGGTCACAAGGGGTTGCTGAAGGAAAGGTAGGGAAATGCATTTTTCCATTGGAAAGCTGGTTGTATCCAACCCAATGTTTTGATTTCTATTGCCCCTTTCTTTCCACATGGCCCTCAATCTATGCAAAGAAACGTGCAGTTTCAGCTTTCAGTTGGTGTATGTTTGTGCATGGGGAGCAAAGTTCATAGCAAGATTCAAAGTTGTGCTCCTGGAGTTATTCATAAATTGCAATGAAGCAATAACACTGTTTGCAAAGGAGAAAAAGCATACAGCCTACTTTCCCAGTTCTACTTGCAAAATTTATGGTTTAACGGGAGAGCTCAATGAAAACATTCCCTGTGTGAACTACTTAAAATAAAGAAAACAGAGCCAGTTTGGTGTAGTGGTTAAGAGTGTGGGACTCCAATCTGGAGAGCCAGGTTTGATTCCCCATTCCTCCGCTTGAAGCCAGCTTGGTGATCTTGGGCTAGTCACAGTTCTCTCTCAGCCCCACCCACCTCACAGGGTGTTTTGTTGTGGGGATAATAATGGTATACTTAGTAAACCGCTCTGAGTGGGCATTAAGTTGTCCTGAAGGGCGGTATATAAATCAAATGTTATTATTATTATAACATATTGTAATATTTGTTGTGGTTACTTTTTGAGAATAATAAATAAGTGCCATAAAGTCACAATGCTCTCTTATGGCAACCCCTCAGAGAACTTACAAGGCAAAGCATGAGCCAAAGTGGTTTGCCATTGTCTTCCACTGCATAGTAACACTGGTTTTCCTTGGTGGTTGACCATCTAAGTACTAACCACGACTGACCCTGCTCAGAGTCCACGCTCTCACAAACTCCTGCTAGTCTGAGCAATTCTAAACAGAATTATGCCAGTCTAAGGTCTTTGATTTCAATGGACATACACAGGAGTAGCTCTGCTTAGGATTTCACTGTGAATGATCTCAACTCCCTTCTCGTAGTAAACAAAAAGACTCAGATCACTTGTTGTTTTTATTGTGGCTGAAGGCTTGGTCTGAAAACCCATTTAGAAATCCCTATTTATCATCATCATCATCAATCATCATCATCATCATCATCATCATCATCCTATATTCTGATAACAATATCACATCTTATGCAGATTGTAGCCCCAGGGTTGAATTCTTCTGTTGCTTGTGTGACAACATGAATAGGGAACTAAACTGTTGATATCTTTAACAATGTTCTAAAGATAAGGGAGAAGGACAGTCTGGAATAAGGAACCATATAGGATTATAGTAAAGAGTCCAGTAGCACCTTTAAGACTAACCAACTTTTGTGTAGTATAAGCTTTCAAGAACCACAGCTCTCTTCATCAGATGCAACTGTGGTTCTTGAAAGCTTATGCTGCAGTAAAGTTGGTTAGTCTTAAAGATGCTACTGGACTCTTTACTATTTTGTGTCTACAGACTAACATGGCTAACTTCTCTGGATATAGGATTATAGGATGTTTGGGATGAGTTTCTATCAAGACTTTCACATCAAGTGTTTCTTATATGCTGGTGCCTATTACAAGCATTACTGGTGTAACATGGAACTGGAACTTACAACCACAATGATATGACTTGATTTTTCCCCTTGACACTTTAGATGACTGCCTTTCATCTTACTCAGAAGAACATCTGTGTTGCATGCACTTAAATGTATTGACGCATGTCTGTGTTCATTTCTTTATTTTAAATACTTATATTCCACGTTACTTCCTTAGAGTCAAGTTGGCTAACAGTGCAAACAAGTTGCAAGGATGCAAAACATAAAAGTCCACTAAATTTATTTTTTTAAGTGCACAAATTAAAAACGCACAGCCAAATCTGCCAAACAGTTCACCCTGTCTCAAATGCCCTCTGAAATAAAACTGACTTGCACACCTTCTCAAATGTAGCCAATGAAGGCTATTCCTGAGGACTTGACCCAGCACAGACAAAGGCTGTGATCCAACTGTTGCCATGTGGACCATCCTAAGAGGGCACAACAAGCAAAAGGGTGTCCAAAGAACATAGCTGGCATAAGTGGTAGTAGTACCAGGAGATGTAGTATAATAAGAGTGTAAATGAGCAACAGACTTCTTGTTCTCTTTTGGCTCACACAGCAACCCAACATACTGGTGGTCAGTCATATGCTTGTTGCCAACTGAACAACAAGCAAAACATGGGTGCATTCAACTGACAAAGTCTGTGGGTAAGAACCATTTACAGGTACAGCTAAGTATGAGAAAACCCAGGGAACAATGGAAAATGTCAGCCCTTAGAATTTCCCCTCCATTTGGCAGAAACAGTCTACCACCTGTACATGGGGGCAAACACTAGCAGCTGTTGTTGTACTTGCTTAAGTGCATCCATAGGAAAAAAAACACAATGAGATGCTACTTAGGTGTTCTGTGCAAAATATTCACAATGCTTCTTTAGCATCTTGACTCTAAAGAAACAATGGCAGTCTCAGGAAAGATACAGAAAGCAAACCAACACTTTTCTCCTTATTTTTACACCAGCACAAGAGCGACACCATGAACATTGGCTGCTTAGTTCCCCATTTGCACTGGTGACTGTGAGAAGGGAAACAGGCATTGGGGCTGAAATTTGCATGAGATGTGATATTGATATAGAAATGTGCTGTAACACCAAATTGTAACTGGAATGTCCAAATGGATTTTTAAAGCATGCCCTCAGCCACAATTAGGACTGAGTGTTCAGAAATGTTTTGTATATGAAGCACTGAGGGACTTACTTAAGGGGGGCGGGGGGAGACAGCCCTCCCTGGACTCTCTCCTGGCATTGTTATATTGTATGCTGCTGTAATTAATGAGAAATCAGGCTACACAGAAAAATAATGTTTTTTTTCTGCCTGACTTGCATAATGAACAAAAACAATTCTAAGCACTTCATAACAGGATATGTGTGTGTGTGTGTGTGTGTGTGTGTGTGTGTGTATCAATGTTTGTTGAGAATTATTTGAATCATTTAGATATAAGCACAGAGATTTCCAAGTAATGAATTCTCTGCTGATTCAGCCTCACCTCAAAAGAATTGAAAAGCCTAATTAGTAGCATTGATTTGATTCTATTTTGAGAGCTGGTCTTCCACTCACTAAATTTTGCCAGCTTTCTAACAAATCATATTTCTGTCTGAGTAGGGCAGGTCTTAACCCCTATCCCACTTTTCTCTCCAAGTGTTTGGCATCCACTACAACATAGAGAGAACATGGGTTGGGTTGCCAACTGACAGGGGGGAAGCCAGGTTTTGAGCCAATTGCTATAAAACCAAAGTACTGGATTTATTTTTAACTGTGTACCATAGAATAGACAGCTATTGCAACCCGGTTTCCCAACCTGTGGGTGTGCTGACCCAAATGTGGGTTACGAAGCTTTTGAAAGTGGATCCCAAGGTTTTGCAGGATTTGACTCCAGTGGCACCTTAGAGGTCAACAATAATTTCAGGGTGTACACTTTTGAGAATCAGCGCTCCCTTCTTTAGGCATGAATAGGGAGATCCCTCAGACTTTATATCCCAGCCAAAGGTGTATATGTGTGTGCATGTGAGGGGGGGGGGGTTCAAAGAAAGGCATCAGGATGTAAAAGTACAATGCAGCTTGATTAGAGCTGAAATTATCATCTGTAGTGAGATTAAGAATCCTAAATCTCTATTCAGATCCAGGAGGGAGGGGGGTCCATTGTTCTAAATTTGTGAATGAACTCTGTTTCAGCAATCTCACATTGTAATCTCTCCCTGAAGTTTTTCTCTTTGAGGACAGCCATTTTTAGGTCAGCAGTGGAATGTCCTGGAAGATTAAAATGTTTTCCCACTGTTTTTGAGTGCTGTGATTTCAAATGTCAGATTTATGTCCATTTATTCTGAATAGGGACTGACCTGTTCGTTCAATGTAGAAAGTAGGAGGACATTGTGACACTTTAGCTTATATAATATTGGAAGATGAATAAGTGAAGGAATCTGAGATGGTATAACTGGTGTTGCTGGGTCCAATGAATTTTGCAGTTGGAGTAAATATGAGTGCAGAGTTGGCATCTTGATCTGTTGCAGGCCTTGATCCCAGAGTCCATATCCATGTTAGGAAGTATATTATAGCGAGAGAGTTGTTAAGATTAGGAGACTGTCTGTGGGCAAGAAAAGGTTTGCCACCCAATGCTTGTGAGAGAAGAGTATCACTGTCCAGTACAGTTTGCAAGTTGTTGATGATGCATTGAACTGGTTTGAGCTGACAGCTGTATGTGACCACCAGTTAGGTTGTTTTGTTTGGGCCTTTCCTGTAGCTGTTTGTTCCTTGGTATCATTCTGGTTTTGTTGATTTGTTTCAGCAACCTTAATTGGATTACATCTGAGTGTATCCTCCTTTGTACCCCTTACAAGATGGCACACAACCACAGGCAAGCAAGACTTGAACACCTCTCACTCTGAAATGGCTTTACCACAGTGTACATACCCCTTATTTTGGAATGTTACAATTTCAATGATAAATCCACAACTAGGGTGCCAGAGAACCCCAGCAACTGGTGGGGGGTTGGGTAGACGTACTAGGCACGGGGAGCTCATCGATGATGTCATGACGTTGCTGGCAACTGACTGATGTCGCTCCTGGAGGTGATGTCCCAGAGCCCAGTAATGACGATTTAGAATTGGCTGGGCTAATTTTTCAGTGTTAGTAACAACAGCAAAAGTAGTAGAGTCCTGACCATTTAGATCTCATGATCTTCATCCAAGCAAAATGACAATGTAACCCCTATGAGCTAATTCGGTTTAGCCCAGTAGGGCAGAGTTAATATTTGGAGCCAGGCAGCTGAGGAAGAGGCTGGCTGCTGGGAGCTTGACAACACTTTACATGCTCTTATCACCTTGAATAAGGTAATCGGAAACCTGTTCTATGTGAACAATAGTAACTAAAAGTGGAGTATATCGGTGATAAATATTTGGTCTTATTATTAGAATTATATTATTCTTGCAGGGCTGTAACTCCCCAAGAAGAGGACAGAAACCTGCATTCCAGTTGCTTCAAACTGGAAGGATTGTGGCAAAGGACTGTATCATTTTGTAGAATCTGACAAGTTGAACTGTTTACCTTGAGTGGTTTTCAAAGACATTGTTGGCTGAAATTTCTGTATAGTTGCACTTATGAGTTTGTTTAAAGAAAAGGAAAAAACTATTTGCATTGTACTAATTGTTAAAAGGTTTGGAATTTTTTTCTTAATTTACATTTGTGAGAAAGTTTGTTTCCTAAGCCACATAGAACCCATACAAAAGAGGTTACAAGAACAAATGAGAAGAATGCATAAAACAAAATTTTGCATTCCCATTTTGCCTACTCCATTCACCTTGCCAGGATCAAATTGCAAAACCGAAAGAAAGAAAGAAAGAAAGAAAGAAAGAAAGAAAGATTAAAGGATCCTAGAAAGCTTGCTGTCAAATGGTACTTGATGCTCATGTGTTCTTTCAGAGTTTGTAGTCACTTTTCACTTTCATGGGAGCCATCCATTCATGTAGGCAGTGTAACATATAACTTGGCAGATCAACAATTTCCATGCTCTCCAAAGAGCATGTTTTGAAGCATCAGTGAGTTCAGAAGCTTCTATGGCTGAGATCCAAGTAATATTGTTCACATTAATAGATGGTGCCTGAGATTTCAAGAGTAGTCCAAGTACATGTGTGGATCAGCCCACACCCACAGTTTCCATTAATAGCCCTATGGGATAGTCAATAACTACAAATATAATTTCCATAAAGGCTAGGGGTAAAAAAAACAAGATTTCTACGAAGATTTATGGTGTGTATATCTTCTGGAGAATTCCAAAGTCTGCAGACCTGGAAGCTGCGTGGTCCAGAGAGAACCAACTGAAATTGCTCAGACTCCATGAGAGTAAATAGGTTCAGGGATGCAGCCCAAGGTTGCTTTCTGGCATTCCTCTGATTGCTGGACCTCAAGCAGAGAGCCAAAAGGCAACCTTGAAAAGGAATTAAGATGGTTAGAGGAGAGTGAATGAGAAGAGACAGTTGGGATTTCCCAAAGCTAAGTACTCATGTGCAGCGCATTAATACTGTGCAACAGCTCTGAATCTGCCACTGCTGATAGCCAAAGGGGATTGAACTGAATATCTGCCATCTGTGATTTGTAACTAGTTGGTTGCAATCCACCCCCCCCTTTTTTTCCTGAGTTCCATTAAAAGTGTTCATGATTTGGTTTTATTGATGATACGAAAGAGCAGGGGGGATGCATCAATTGCTCATTTGGTTGCATCGACTGCTCATTCTGACTGTGAGCACAGAACAGGGCAGGATGACAGTTCCCTGCTTGGAGAAAGAAGTTGGTCAAGATACTTGCATATGGTAACTTCAGGCCCAAACAGGCTTATTTGTGCAAAAAGCGCTCAAAAGAACATGGAATTGATTGTTTTAGGCACTGAACTGATGGCCCTTATGGATGCAAATTAAAAAAAAAGTGGGTATATCAGTGGAAGCTCGTTAACTAACAATATCATGTTCCTTAGATATGACGAGCATCCTGTTAAATTGCATCCTCTATTATTTTCCTCTATTATTTCCTGTGTACTCTAACTTTATTAAGATGGTACTTTTCAAAAGATGTCAGAAGGGTTAAAATAACAGTGTAAGGCATTTGTCAGGGCGTAGCTGCACAGGGTGTTGGTGTGCCTGAACTGTGGTCCTTGACTGTGGATAGGGATTGCCCAGGTCTCCGCTCTGTGTGGGGAGGGGCACCTGCTCAACCTGTCAGGGTCCCTGTGGCATCCTCCTACTTCCAGCCTTCTGCGGCTTCCACTCTCCTTGCCTCCTCCTTGCTTGCTCTCCCTTTATCTCCCTCCCTCCCCCTTCCCTGGCTGTCCCCCACTTGTTCCTCTTGGCAAGTCCGGGGGCTGAACCTCAGACCCCAGACAAACAGGAGGACAACTGAGGCTAAACCAACATCTGAAGCTGCCTTCTACAAAGAACTAAACTACAAGAGATGGATTACATGAGGATGCTCATATGAAGGGAGTCGCGTTAGCCGGAAAGCCAAGTTTTAAAAGACAGATTGGAAGGCCCTGTCATTTTCCCCTCTCTACAGAGCAGCAAAGATCACCCCTCAGAGGGTTTGTTTATTTCCTATTTGCCTCATAGAAGGGGAGGTGAAACTGACAGAGCCTTCAGGAGGCAAAGAGGATCCTGGCCTAGGCCTAGGCACAGTGCAGTCTCAGGAGCTGCCACCTCTGCCAGCAAGTGAAACTGATCCAGCCTATTTAGGCTGAGGCTTAGGAGGGCTACATTGCTGAATCAGTTGGTCCATTAGATATAAGCCTTTGCCCCAGTTCCCAAGCCTAGCCTTATGTCTGAGGAGCCTAGACCCAGCCTGTTTGCAGAGGACAGGACAGCATGTCTAGCTCTTGTTATGGGGAGGGGAGCTTCTTTTTCCAAAATTAATCCTTGATTCTTTATATTCTTTTTTTCTCTTTCAAAAGAAGAATTCTTCTTTCACCTGTCTTTGAAATTTCATTTTCTGTTTCTTCTCTATGGTGTTACATAGCACTGAGGGTTGGGTAGGAAGATTTGGGAAGAAATTGCCTCCCTCTGAGCGTCTACAGAATGAAAATCTGAAATGCTGCAGTGCCTTCCTTTCTGCCTCTCCTCTTTGAATTTCTCTTTGGATCAGAATGGAAAGGACTTGAAAATGGACTCCACATTCCTAAAAACGGATGGTTGGATTTCAGGGAGAAATTGGGTAAAGAAGAATGATGAGAATTTCTCTTAAGAATGCTAGTAGTCTTCAGTCTGTTACACTGGGACAGCATTTGTGGGAAGACAGTATGCACCCTGATCCTACTCATGGTGCTACTGCTGCTTGGTTACAATATTGGGCTGCAGAGATCTTGAGACAGTAGCTTTTGTGAGCTGCATTCATACATCTGATGTCATGCAGGCAGCCCCAAAATTTCCCAGGCAATTTTGTGCTGCAGCAGGATGTGGAACTGAGAAAGTCATATTCCAAAGATAGAAATCTACCCACTCACAGGAATGCTCCAGTAGATCCAGCCTTTTAAGTGGAAATTACTGGGTCATAACTTTAAAAATCTGAGGGGTTTTAGTGAGGGTTTTTTTGGGGGGGGGGTGCATTCATTGGCTACATCCTGGTTATAAGTCAATGTATGCATCTGCGCTGGAAGCAGTATGATTGCCTTCTATAAGCATGCTATAAAAAATCAACTATACCCAAAGCTGTCCTGGGCAAAAAAATTAATAATGACCAAGGGAATGTAAACAAGAAAGGTCCTTGAAAATTGTTTATCATCCAAGTATATTTGTTTTCTAGTGCAAGGTGATGAAGCTTGGAACATAAATTATTTCCTTGCAAGGAAACAATGATCTCTCCCAGTAAGTGCTTTGAGGGTCCCCTCTAATGGAAACTGCATTGAAGTTCAAAACAGGTTAAAATGTTACTCTGGGAGGTAGAAGAAGTCGGGAAGTGTAAATCTTCTTAATCCCATTTCCATAAGAGCTCCTGACAAGTATAAGAGTTGTATCCAGAGTGTGCTAGCTTACTTATCTTTTCCAGGATTCACTCAGGACCCTTTTCTATTTGGAAATTAAAGACAAGCCATTGGGTGGGGAGCAGCTAAACTGGCTCCAGTAAAAATGCATAACCCACTTCCCAATATCAGTATCAATTTCATTTGCCATACCTTATATATAAACTCAAAACTGTTCTTGGTGAAGTTATTCATAGGAAATGTTTTCTTATATTTGAGTCTTCTCATGGCCAGAGACTGCCCCTTTATGATGTTTCATTCTCAGCTGAAGAATTCTATTCTACCGTGGCTCTGTCCCACAGATTGCTTATCAACTCTTCTTGGGCTGAATCCACATTACCTCCGCGCGTCCCGGTGTTGCACTAAATGTTCGCTAAACACCCAGAAGTATAGCGTCTTTCTAGCGCGATTCAGAAATTGCGCTTGAAAGACGCTATACTTCCGGGTGTTTAGCGAACATTTAGTGCAACACCGGGACGCGCGGAGGTAATGTGGATTCAGCCTTGATTTGGCCACACTGTAAATGCTTACAGATCTGACCTGGATCTTTTGCCTGGACTTCAATGCATAATCAATCTGTAACTCAATAAGTATTCTATATAAACCAAAGAAGGCAAGCATAGATTTGAGAATGCCCAAGATGTTTATTTTTCTGGGGGCCAACTATGGACACTTTTGTTCAAGTGGTTTCTGTTACATATGCCTTAATAAAATCCAGATTAGATTATTGCAATATAATCTCCTTTGGGCTACCCTTGAAGACTGTCCAGAAACTTAACTAGTACTTTCCAAATTGTATTTGGCACCTTGTGGGTTGCAATAGCTCCTGGTCCAATTCAAGCTGCTGGTTTTTAAAGGCCCAAACAGGCCTAGATGGCTTAGGTCTAAGTAGGCTTAACAGGTGATCATCACAGGCAAACAGACTCCTGGCAATTTGTCTTTCTGCTCATCTATCACTGGTGATCAGCAGGAGGAGGCAGGCTACCCAGAGATTGCCCACCATCAGCAGGATGCCTGGGTAAATGGCCCTGCGCTAGGATTTCCAGTCGCCCGCTGGGGGCAGGGGATCTCCCACTCCTACCCTCCACCACCTGTCCCTGCTTACCTGGCTGGCAGGGGGAACGCACCTCCCAGGCATGCTCCCAGGCAGTGCGGCACATTCCCGTACACCACAGCAGCTCAATCTGGGTCAGATCAGGACACTGCAGAATATGGCAGTGCTCCTGTGCTCTG
Source organism: Eublepharis macularius (assembly GCF_028583425.1). NCBI lineage: Eukaryota > Metazoa > Chordata > Lepidosauria > Squamata > Eublepharidae > Eublepharis > Eublepharis macularius. Next base: position 137,737,269 of record NC_072794.1, read on the forward strand.
CAGCAGCCCGAATCAGGCTGAAATCAGGCCACTGCAGAGTGCAGCAGTGCTCCTGCACTCTGCAGCAGCCCGATCTGGCCCAGTACAGCCTGATCAGGTCCAAATTGGGCCCAAATCAGGCTGGGAGCACTCCCAGGGACAGCTCCTGCCCTGGGCGATAATGTTACTTCCCAGAAGTGACATCATTGCACAGGGCAGGAGCACGCATGAGGGGACATAGGATGGTGAGTGCCAAGTTTCCCACCTCCCACCAGGAGGGTCAGGGGTCCTGGCAACCCTACCCTGTGCAATGATGTCACTTGCAGTTACGTGTGCCCTGTGTGATGATGTCACTTGGGCTATGATTTGGGCTGATTCTTAAAAAAATGACCTTGGTATGATGTCATTGTTTTGGTGTAACCAGAAGTTATGTCATTGTGCAGGGTACAGAAGTGATTACATACTGATGAACATGTGCAAAAACAGGGAAAAGGTAAGGGGGACCTGGAAACCCTAGGCCTAAGGTACCAGAAGGATTCCACCCATGTCAGCCAGCATGAGTTTTAAGATCAATGGGTGAAACTTTCATTGGGGATCCAGCATTATTTGAGATCCAGTTGGCAGAGGGACCTATGGTAGAGCCTTTATAGTCTTTACAGTTGTCACCCTTATGGAGGTGAGCCTCATATTGCCATTGTGTATGTTGTGTGCCGTCAAGTCGCCTCCAATCTATGGTGACCCTATGAATGAAAGACGTCTAAAATGTCCTATCATAAACTGGAAGATGTCGCTTCTTGCCATTACAAGCCTTTTATTCCAGAATTCCTTTGCATACTGTTGTTGATGGTTGTGTTGGGTGATGGTATGATAGGTTAATATTTTATTTGGTTGTGTTTTTATGGTTTTTATCGTGAGATGCCCTGGGTTCCTAGATAACTAAATATTCCACATGTGCCTTGAACTCTGTGGATTTAGATGAGACATAGTATTCAGCCTCAGCCTCTGTCGAATTATGGAGATGGTGAGTGAGGTAAAAGGCACTGACTAGGATCCACAGGTGCCTTCTACCAACACAGGATTTCTTACTAATAAGCATGTCTTTCACTTGTGGTAGAATTCCTTCCATTAACTGAAGATTCCTTCATGGCCAGAAGGGTATCTTTAGGATCAATCCATTACAAAGAAAGATCCATGTACTCAGCAGAACTTTTAGTGGTTCAGGAGTCGGACTCCTCTCCTTCGAACTGGTCATTGCCTTTTACCTGTTACAACAAAAACATAATATAGATGATGCAAAATATGCAATCACTTTACTGATTTACCTTCCTATGCTTAATTCATTTGAATTTGCTCTTCTTGTTTTAGAAGTTTGGATTACTCTGGATTTTTTATTTTTAATTGCATAGTAGAGACTGTCATGACAAGAGGGTGTTGAAAGGAAATAATCATTTTCATGTCAAATGTTGACCAACTGTTTGCTATGTATCAGGCAATCAGGAGGACTATACTGACACAAACTCAGCACTTCAGATTTATAGCAGATCGAGTTCTCCATTAGCATCTCTTGTTCACTCCCCTTCCTGAGCTGTGAGAAGCCCATATTAATCTTTTGCTTTGATTGGCATCATCTCCCTTCATAGGTTCATCTGGTGTAACATGGACACAAGGTTGTCTGAACCTGGATGATAAGCTCTTCTTGTTAAAAGCTATTACATTCACTAGAAGCAGAATGTAATTCTGATAGACTGCCACACAGTTCTCCTCAGCATGTAATTGAATTCATATTCATCACAGAGCAATGAAAAATAAATTGTGTATGTGTGTGGGTTTTTTTCACCCCTTGTCATAAGGCAGGGCATCCCGCTGGCTCTGTCTTTTTCATAATCTTCCTCTCTGCAATGCTGTAATAGAATTCACAGTAACGGAGGTGCTGAAATTGCATACCTGTGGCCCACCTAGTGATCTATTTAGGTGCCAAGCTGAAATTGATTCATTCTTTGGTGGTTAAGGATATGACCACTTCACTGGTAGTAAGACCTATTAAATGAGGTGGAATTGCTTTTGAGTAAACATGCATAGGAACAGCCTATAAGAGTACCGAATTTGAAATAACCCCCAAACAAAAGAGACTGTATTGGGCAGTTGTGGTCTAGTTCACACTGTTCTTTGGGTCTGCCCCATTTCATACTGTAGGCTAGGGCTCATATGAATGAATACTCCTCCAAAGGAAAATATTCTGTAGATATAGAAAATGAGTATGTCAGAGAGAAGGCTAGGCTGAAACTTTTATATCTAGTTTGTGGAACAAATTTTATATATGGTTTAATCATGCATCTCTTCTTGGTCTCAAGTGGTGCAGCCTAGAAATAGATTTACTACTTCAGTGCAAAGAATTAGGCCAAAACTTACTGTGTTATCAATAATCATCCACTAGGGAATTTCAGCCTCATAAATGAGGTAGAGTTGCCATATTTGCCAAAGGACGTCCTGAATACATTAGGTTCTAGAACGTGTCATAATGCAGAGCAAATTGAAGCAGGGACCAGGGAGCAACATGTAAGCTAGGAACATGAACATCAGTTGAGATTGCCACAATTAAATGTTGTTACGCATAATTAGTAGTTTAAATATGTTTTCATAGACAAAGATACATAGATATCTTAACTCTACCACCCCTCCCCAGCAGTTCTCTGTATTCTTTAGAGACATCTCTCTTCCTAAAAGAATTACTGCAGTAAACACATGACTATTTGGAATATTAACTATGCAGTTCTAATGTCTTTATCTGGGGGATACGCATACCAAACCTAGCTGCTATTTGTCACGCTTTACAGATGGAGACCTGGAGCTGAGATCTTTTTAAAAAAAATTAGTGCATTTAACCCAGGTTATCTGATCTCATCATGACACCTCAAAAGCTCAGAAGGGAGACCACCAAGGAATTATACAGAATCTATAGGGTTGTGAAGAAAATGCTCTTTTTCTAACTTAGGCAGAAGCCATATTTCTTGAAACTCTGGTCAAGAGGCCTCATGTTAAACAAGCCTCTTGCTAGGAAAATTCCTTTTGCCCCAAACCCTCATTTCTTTCTGCTAGAAGCATCTCTGAGAAAGTAACTGTCTCCAGAGTCTCAGCTTCCTGAGACCTTGGAGATAACACGTACTGTCTTAACGAGTGAGCCTCCATGGCACAGCTATCTGCAAGCCGATTCAGATTCTTGACTGCTTAGATTAAGCACCTGTAGGACTGATGGGTGGTACTAGGGACTGCAGCCTTGGTTTCACTCCTTCTTCCTCATCTTTGGTGACATCAGCATTTGGGCACCTGATTGACTAACAGGCCTCAACCACTTCGGTTCCCAAGTGACGTAAAAATAGCTACCCAACCTGGCACTCTAAGGTTTCTGTGAGTTCCAGTGACTTGACTAGAATTCGCCCCTGGCTTCATTTCTGGCTTAAAATTCTGTGTATGGATGCTCATGCAACCATCATTTCATTTTGCTGTGCTGCCTAGCTGTTTGCCTCTTGAACAGAGACTTTGACTTCTGTACCTTTGACAACACCTTACTTTGCCTCCTTTTGGAATACTGAGGTATGTATATTAGTAAGTGGTGACATGCTTTAGGATTTATTTTTTTATCCTCACATTCTGTCTCGTGTATTTAGATAATGTTGCACCTTAAAATTAATAATTATATTTTACTTCTGTTGTGGTTTTTAACTTTGGAGTCGCAAAGATATAAATCATTCTGTTGAACCCACCATAATAATATTCTGTTCTCTGAACTCTACTTGTAAGCCACCCTTGCAAAGTAGACTTCTGTTAATTCCCTAACAGGTTTGGAGCTTTGTCCCTTTACTCTTGTGCCTTGGGATAGACAAAGGAAATGGTGGCAGCCTACTAAGGCAAATGTGAGACTTTTTCTCATTGCCAGTTTTGTAACTTGTGTGAAACCAGCCTGTAGGGCGCTGTGCAGCTCTTCCCCTTAGCTGGGTTGAGGCAGCAGTGCCCCGTAGTCTGTGACAGGGGTCAACGTAAGTCAACTGCAACTTGACAGCAAAAAAAATTGTGCACTTACCTTGGTCTGGCATACCTATGGGACCACCTCCCTTCCTATGTTCCTCCTTGGCAACTTTGCTCACCTGAACAGGGTCTCCTGCAGGTGCCAGCCTGCACATGGTAGAGATCAACAGCAGCCTATATACAGGTTTTCTCTGTGGTGGCCTGTATCCAGTGGAAAAGCCTGCCTGAGGAAGTCAGGAGAACCCCCACTCTCCTAGCTTTCCGCAAACGATGCAAAACCGAATTATATAAAGAATTGCTTATGTTCTGTTTCAGCATTTCTTTGACTCTATATTGGATTCTTGCTAATGTTATGTCTTTGTAAACTAGTGTTTCTTTACCCAATGACATTGTTTATGAATACTGACTGTACTAATCTCACACTGTGTAATCTGCCTTGAGTCTCAGTGAGAAAGGAGGTCCATAAATGACACCATCATCATAACATTCAATTTATATACCCCTTTCAGGACAACTTAACACTCACTCAGAGCAGTTTACAAAGTATGTCATTATTATCCCCACAACAACAATCACCCTGTGAGGTGGGTGGGGCTGAGAGTGCCTAGAAGCTGTGACTGACCCAAGGTCACCCAGCTGGCTTCAAGCGGAGGAGGGGTAATAAAACCTAGTTCTTCAGATTAGAGTCCTGCTGCTATTAACCATGACACCAAACTGGCTCATAAATAATAAATGACATAAATAATATATGGGTCCCCGGACCAGAATTTAAAATACCCAACAAACCATATATTACTTTAAAACAAACAAAAATAAAGCTCCATAAAGACACAAGACAGAACAATAACTACGAAGGGCCAGTCCACATATTGCAAAGTCCACATGGACTTTCTGCAGAGGAAACTTAATTCCCAGGCACACGTGGGACCAATTTGGATCAGGACAGCAGCATGCAAGAAACAAGGGAGCTGCTATTTTCCCGTTGGAAGCTTGTGTGTAATGATGGCTACACATAGGCTGTCTTATTGGGGGCAAATATCAGCTTCCTGAAGATATATTGTCGAAGGCTTTCACGGCTGGAGAACGATGGTTGTTGCGGATTTTCTGGACTGTATAGCCGTGGTCTTGGCATTGTAGTTCCTGACATTTCGCCAGCAGCTGTGGCTGGCATCTTCAGAGGTGTAGCACCAAAAGACAGAGATCTCTCAGTGTCACAGTGTGGAAAAGATGTTGGCAGGTCATTTATATCTACTCAGGAGGGGTGGGGTTGGGCTGAGTCATCCTGTAAGAGTTTCCCAGGGTGTGGAATGCTTATGGAGGGAGGCTTCACTGTATCCTGAGGAGGTTCTTTTGCATATGGATTGGTGCTTGATGTGCTAATCTTCTCTGCAGGGCTATTGTCGGGTATAGAGTGTTTTGTTAGCCTGGTGTTTTTCAGGACTGGAAACCATGCTCTGTTCATTCTTAAAGTCTCTTCTTTCCTGTTGAAATTGTGCTTATGCTTATGAATTTCAATGGCTTCCCTGTGCAGTCTGACAAAGTAGTTGGAAGTGTTGTCAAGTATTTTAGTGTCCTGGAATAGGATACTGTGTCCTGTTTGAGTTAGGCTATGTTCAGCCACTGCTGATTTTTCAGGTTGTCTAAGTCTGCAGTGTCTTTCATGTTCTTTTATTCTTGTCTGGATGCTACGCTTTGTGGTCCCGATGTAAACTTGTCCACAGCTGCAGGGTATACGGTATACTCCTGTAGAGGTGAGGGGGTCTCTACTGTCTTTTGCTAAACGTAGCATCTGTTGTATTTTTCTGGTGGGTCTGAATACAAAAGGAAGATTAAGGAACTCCTGGACCCTTCCACCTACAAAAAACTAAAACGAGATCCAACCTGCAAAATCACCAGGCTAACTAATGCACTGATCAAGAATTCCTCACTTCATCCTGACACGCACAGAAAGCTATTCAAGACAGAAGCACAGCCACCACATTTGCTTGAAGTGCATGGTTTAGATGATTAATTTCCTCGTTGAGAAAGTGCGGTTCACATATCCGTCTTGCACGGTCTACTAATGTTTTTATTATGCCTCTTTTGTGTCGAGGGTGGTGATTGGAGTTTTTGTGTAAGTACTGATCCGTGTGAGTAGGTTTCCTGTAGACCTTGTGACCTAACTGAAAGTTTGCTTTGCGGATGACCAAGGTATCTAGAAATGGAAGTTTACCCTAGGTTTCTTTCTCCATGGTGAATTGTATGTTCAGGTGGATATTGTTGAGGTGGTTTAAAAACTCCATCAACCCCACCGAAATTCCTGTGGAAGATATCATTGCAAATGTAGAAGCTGCCATTCGTCATCTACCTGAAGAGAAAGCTGAGGAAATAAGAGGAAAGACGGCCAGGATTCTACGTAAGGCAAAACTTCCCACCAGCAATATAACATGCATGGAGAGGAATGCCATCAAGACCCTCAATGCGGATCCAGACATCATTATTCTACCAGCTGACAAAGGCAATGCCACAGTGATCATGAAAACAGAAGAATACAAAAGGAAGATTAAGGAACTCCTGGACCCTTCCACCTACAAAAAACTAAAATGAGATCCAACCTGCAAAATTACCAGGCTAACTAATGCGCTGATCAAGAATTCCTCACTTCATCCCGACACGCACAGAAAACTATGCAAGACAGAAGTATAGCCACCACGGCTATATGGACTCCCTAAAATTCATAAGGATTTGGTCCCACTCCGACCCATCATGAGTGCCATTGGTTCACCAACATATGAATTAGCTAAACATCTGGCCAATCTTCTACAGGACCATATCGGAAAAACCACGTCTTACATCAAAGATTCAGCACATTTCATCAACAAAATCAGTTCTCTGAAACTCAATCCACAGGACATACTCATCAGTTTTGATGTTGTATCCCTATTTACCAAGGTTCCGGTAAAAGACACAATCTCACTTATTAATCAGATTTTTACAGAGGATGTAACAGCCTTATTCCACCATTGTCTGACAACCAGTTACTTCCAATGGGATAACGAATTCTATGAATAGATGGATGGGGTGGCCATGGGAAGCCCTCTCAGCCTGGTTATAGCAAACTTCTACATGGAACATTTTGAAAAAACAGCTCTAGAATCAGCACCCCACAAACCTACAGTCTGGTTCCGGTTCGTGGATGATGCCTTTATCATTTGGAGCCATGGTGAGGAAGAATTGATGGAGTTTTATAAACCACCTCAACAATATCCACCTGAACATACAATTCACCATGGAGAAAGAAACCGAGGGTAAACTTCCATTTCTAGATACCTTGGTCATCCGCAAAGCAAACTTTCAGTTAGGTCACAAGGTCTACAGGAAACCTACTCACACGGATCGGTACTTACACAAAAACTCCAATCACCACCCTCAACAGAAAAGAGGCATAATAAAAACATTAGTAGACCGTGCAAGACGGATATGTGAACTGCACTTTCTCAATGAGGAAATTAATCATCTAAACCATGCACTTCAAGCAAATGGCTACTCCAGAAATGAAATCAGAAGAGCGAGTAAACCAAGGATAAATCTAACAACTAAGGAAAACAGTCTCCCACAGAAAAAGTGTTTTTGCCATATATCAAAGGAATCACTGATCAGATGGGAAAGCTTATGAAAAAACACAGCCTACAAACAGTATTCAGACCCACCCGAAAAATACAACAGATGCTACGTTCAGCAAAAGACAGTAGAGACCCCCTCACCTCTGCAGGAGTATACCATATACCCTGCAGCTGTGGACAAGTTTACATCGGGACCACAAAGCGTAGCATCCATACAAGAATAAAAGAACATGAAAGACACTGCAGACTTAGACAACCTGAAAAATCAGCAGTGGCTGAACATAGCCTAACTCAAACAGGACACAGTATCCTATTCCAGGACACTAAAATACTTGACAACACTTCCAACTACTTTGTCAGACTGCACAGGGAAGCCATTGAAATTCATAAGCATAAGCACAATTTCAACAGGAAAGAAGAGACTTTAAGAATGAACAGAGCATGGTTTCCAGTTCTGAAAAACACCAGGCTAACAAAACGCTCTATACCCGACAATAGCCCTGCAGAGAAGATTAGCACATCAAGCACCAATCCATATGCAAAAGAACCTCCTCAGGATACAGTGAAGCCTCCCTCCATAAGCATTCCACACCCTGGGAAACTCTTACAGGATGACTCAGCCAAACCCCACCCCTCCTGAGTGGATATAAATGACCTGCCAACATCTTTTCCACACTGTGACACTGAGAGATCTCTGTCTTTTGGTGCTACACCTCTGAAGACGCCAGCCACAGCTGCTGGTGAAACGTCAGGAACTACAATGCCAAGACCACGGCTATGCAGCCCGGAAAATCCACAACAACCATCTTCCTGAAGATACTTCGGGTCCAGAAAATAGTGTAGAGGGAAGGCTGAAGCTTCTCCTTGTATACCTTGGTTTCAATCTGAATCAGAACTGTGCATTGGGAATGTAATTCCCAGTGCACAGCTGACCCAAAGTACTTATGGTGGCCATGTGTCCACCATGTCAACTTCACAATGTGTGGATATGCCCTAAGAGAAGATAGAAGAACAAGTAACTTTGCATTCATTCCATTTAATTAAATGCCCTTCTGAAGGAAAGTCTTTACTGAATTTAGAATCTGGAAGATTTAATGGATGGTGCTGATCTGACTAGAGATGAGCTCGAACAGAAAAAAAAAATGAACATGATGTTCATTGTTCGTTGCCATCCACTAACAGGGACTCACAAACAACCACAAACATGGTCCTGTTCATGAACATGTTCGTGGTTGGCTGTTCGTGGCGGCCAGCAGGCTCTCCTACAGCCATCATCCAAGTCAAGATCCCTACTGCACCACTCCCAGAAACCTGACCTGAGCAGGCACCAGGAAAGATACCCATAATAAGTAATAGCTTGTCCCCAGAGCCTGGCAGCAATCCTGGAACTTGAAGGGATAGATCCCTACTGCACCACTCCCAGAAACCTGGCTCAGAGCCTGGCAGCAGCCCTGGGCATGAACCGCAATACGAACCAAAAAAAGCCACGAACAGCCCAATCTGCTGTTCGCGAACAAGCTGTTCATGAAGCTCCATTCTAAATGAACAGGTGGTCGTTGCAAGCCTCATTCATTGCTGTTCATCAAGCCAGACAGTCTGGCACCTGCAATCAATTCCCTTGGCAACTTAGGCAGGGATTGTCTGACCTCTCTCTGAACTCCTGCTGTTGCCCTGGACTCTCCAATCTAAGCCCAAATTAGCTTGATAGGTGGGTTTTCCTTTCAAGTGTGGATCTCCAAATTTGTTACAAGGGAGCAAAGAGCAGGGGGTAGGGGGGCTCCCAGCTCTGGCTTCGTTTGCAGACGGAGAGAGGGAGAGACAGTTGCTGTTGGCATTTTGATAGAGTGCATTGGAGCTTGAATTTTCTTTGTGTGTGGTGGGATAGGGATCTACCCCTTCAAGTTCCAGGGCTGCTGCCAGGCTCTGGGCTAAGCTATTATTTATTATTGGTACCTTTCCTGCTGCCTGCTCAGGTAAGGTTTCTGGGAGTGGTGCAGTAGGGATCTTGACTTGGACAATGGCTGGAGGAGAGCCTGCTGGCCCCCATGAACAGACAACTACAAACAGGTTTGTGAACAGGGCAGTGTTCATGGTTGTTCGTGAGTCTCTGTTCGTGGATGGCAACGAACAACGAACATCATGTTCGGGTTTTTTTCTGATCGTGCCCATCTCTAGTTATGACTGGTCCCAGGTTGTTCAGCTGGTTCGTGGCTGAGTTCTCCAAAATCAGTGTCCAAGATACTGCAAATTAGGCAATATCAGTCTTTTCAAAGCGTTTTCTGAGCCCTAGCTGTATAAAAACCAGTACAGGAGGAAAATGTTTTTGTTTCTGAAGCCAATAGCTTTTATATTTGTCCATTTTTCATAAAACCCTTCGGATAGGAACTGAAAGTCACCAATTCCCCCTAGATCAAGAAACCGATTTTTACAAAAGAAGATGGTTTGGGGCCCCACCCAGTAACAAAGATGAATCTATATCTGTGGCAGAAGGCAGCACAGATGGTACCCCTCCTCAAGGGTGATAAGGAGGCCATCTCTCTATGCAGATAATTCACTTTGATAGCAGTGGCTCAGCCCAGGGAACAGCTAGAAGCGCTGTCAGATCCTAAGACTCTAATGACATAATTACATTCAACAATGTATTTTTTAAAAATCACCTCTCTTTCGTTCCTCTTGGGAAAATAATTAATGCATCAAAAAAGGGAATTGAAAACCTGGTACAATAGCCTCAACAAACATTATTCAATTGTTTTTAAGAATATCGGTGTCTTTGGGGTGAATGCCCCTGAAGAAGAGGCCCGTAATTACTCCCCTTTTTTGCAGAAAAATATGTTAAAATTACTCACAATGGGAACTCAGGAATTGCCTAGCAGACAAATTATTACAAACAATTCCCCCAAAGCATTGTGTAGCATTACTTAACAGGAAATTTTTTATGACTATCGTGGTATTATATATACATCTTGCTAGGCTGTTAGTAATTGCTAGTTTGCACAGTAACAAACATCATAGAGTTGCAAAACTGTGGCTTATTGTTTCTCTGACTATAACGCATAAATTGGCTTTGTGAGTATTTATCCTGTTGAAACCAAGCCTTTAATGACGCCTCTGGTAATGTTCACTAGTAATGACTCCTCTGATAAAGATTTCAGGCTCAGGAGCTCCCATGACTCCTCAGTTGTGTGTGTGTGTGTGTGTGTGTGTGTGTGTGTGTGTGTGTGTGTGTGTGTGTGTGTGTGTGTGTGTGTGTGTGTGAGTCCCATAGGCCACTACAAGGAGGAGGATAACACATGCCAATGTGTCATAAGATCAAGCCAGTTTTTAAGTTCCTGCATTTTAAATGGTGTGTATTTCGAATTTGATTGCATTGTGTATGTTTTATATTAGGGTCTTGAGCTATGGGGAAAGCAGCATTAAATAATATAAAGAAACTGAAAAAAAAACAGGGAGGTTATATCTGTAATTCCAAAATGCATGGAAAGATTTGTTCACTTATTGAAACAATACACTCATTCATATACAGTAGCTACAGTAGCCAACTTCTAGGTGGGGCATGGCGTTTCCCCAAAGTTACAGCTGCTCTGTAGACCACAAAGGTCAGTTTTGTTGGAGGAAATGGAAGCTTTGGAGAGCAGACCCTATGGGATAATTCCCCACCAAGAGTTTAAAGAGCAAGACATTTATCTTTTCATGCTGTGGTTGCAAACAGGAAAGAGCCAGTATGCATCTGGGAGGCACCAAACTCCCATTGCATTTGTAATACAATTTCTTCATCTTGTTCCTCAGCACACACAAGGACTTTGTAATGTGTTGATGGACTCTTAGACCTTGTTGGATCAACTCCTGTTATCCTTGGAAGCTCTAAGGTCTTTTAGATGAACAGCAATCTACAGCTAATCCTTATCTATTCTTCACTGCCATTCCCTGTTTCCTGTGGTTAGGGATAATCTGCCTTTAAGATTAGTTTCGCTACAAGTTTCTCACATTCTGTAGGCTCTCAGCATGGTTTGAATAGGACACATATTGTTCAAGAAAAAACAATATATTGGTCACTGACAGAATAATTTGTTCTGTGCAGCTGTCAACTCCTTAAGGCCATAAAACATACATACATGTATATATTAATTATATATATGTAAGCCTGTACTTGAAAAACGGTTTGGGGCCTAGGACCTAGGTCTGATTAATAGACTGCAGATACATAGATAGATCAGACTAGCAGATAATTGAGTTTTTCCTAGGGTTGTATTAATTTGCTTGTTTAGCAAAGGCTCATGGGGCATGTGTATAAAAAAAGAGGTCATCAAACCATGACTAGGAGAGGTGGTATAATACAGGACTAGGCTAGCTGGAAAGACTGGAGTGAGAGAAGAGCTGAAGCTGCTGCTCTTTGGAAGGCAAAGCTTGTTTCCAAGCTTTGGAGCTAAGATCATAGAGCTGAAACTGCTAGCTGGAAGAGCTGAACCCTTCTCCCTGGAAGACCAGCAGTAGCTGGGAAGAGCTGAAGAATCAAGGAAGAACAAAGAGCAGGAATTGCTGGCAGCTGAACTCGTTGACTGCTTGAGACCAGCACCCTAGTACAGAGCTGTCCCACGTCATCTTGCTAAGAGAAACGGGAAACTGCTCCTAGGACAACAAGCAAGCTCCAGGGTTCAGACAGCATCTTCACAAAAAGAGTCCTGTGGCAAGGCCTTCTGGATATTTGGGACTGTTCCAGGCATAGCCTCTGGCCAAGTCCACAGAACTGTCTGCGCACTTTACCAAGGGATTGTGAATAGGACTCTGCTCTGGGGTCACCGGTTACTGATTCAGTATTGATAACTTTGGGAATGTTTTCATAGTTGTGTTCTGTTATATTTAAATAAATTAGATTTATATTTTGAATTGGTAAACCTATCTCTAGACATTGAACCTCGTCCTCGGGACTCTGGGGGTTACATTTGTGGGGGCTCATCTGGGATCATATTGTGTATTTGTGAAAAAGTGGTTGTTGTTGTGTATTATTTTAAACTGTTAAGCTACAAAATGGAATCCCAAAGATTGAATAATATGTGCCAAAGTATTAATGTAGACCCTCTAAAAGCTATCTCGGTTATCCAGTTGGCTGAGAAATATGACGCTGAAATTATACAGAGTACTTTGCAGGCTGTTGAGGGTTTGGGTCAGTGCAAGGTAAGAGAGATGTCCTATAGATCTGAAAACAAAACCTATGAGGCTGTGATTGAGCTGCATGTCCCAACAAGTACAATATAGATACCTTCTAGCCTCCATACAGAGTATGGGCAATGGGAGCTTGTGAAGGGCATAGGTTCATCCCCTACTCAGGATGTAGCATTCATGGAAAAGCTCTCACAATTTTTAGAAAAGGAAGGGAAAACTATGGCTGACATGGACTGTTACCACCCAAACCAGATACCAAACCAGAAGTGCCTGTAGCTCATAAGGAAATGAAACAAGCTATGGGAGAAATGCTAGGAAAGGTGTTGCAGCCCCATCCTGAGGTGGCACCATATCAGAAGTCATGACTCTTCTCTGGTGCCGTACCCCCTGGTCCAGGAGAGGAAGAATATAACACTTGGGTCCAGCATGATAAAGTGATGATGCAAGACTGGACAGTACCAGAGGCTGAAAAGAGGAGACGATTATCTGACAGCTTAAGGGGCCCTGCCATGGACATCATCCACAGCCTAATAATAAACAATCCCCAAGTCAGTATACAAGAATGTTTAGACAGTTTGGAGCACAACTTTGGGAGTGTGGATGGCACTGAGGACTTACTGTGGCAATTTAAGACTACTATGCAAAGAGAAGGAGAGAAGCTATCTACATATCTGGCGCAATGGTTGGAGAAAATATTGCAGCAAGTAGTGCAAAAGGGTGGTATGATCCTTGAGTAAATGAATCATGAGAGAGTTGCTCAGCTCCTCAAGGGGACTCTATATGATGAGTTTCTCCCAGTGAATCTCCATCTGCAAGATCAACAGAAAAACCCACCAAATATTTCTCAGCTGATGAGAATGATCTGAGAAAAGGAAGAAAAGCAGGCAACTAAAGAAGCTTGCAGGAGGCAGGCTCAGCAAGCTGCCAAGTCAAAGCAGCCCTCGGCTATGATGCTTATAAGTATCGTGGGTGAGTCATCTTCTTTGTATAGCGAACCTGTAACAGTGCTCCAAGGCCGGAGCATCCCCAGGAACCCGAAGAGGTTCCAAAACAACAACCAGCAGCAAGTTACTAGGGGACCAGCAACTACAAGCCCAATGGCACAGCAACGAAGATCCAGACGATTTGTCTTCTGCTACAAGTGTGGGGAAGATGGCCATATATCTCTTACCTGCAGAGCTCCTGAAAACCCTTCCCTTGTTTTGCAGAAAACCCGTGCTGCCTGGGACCATCAGGGAACAGCCCTATTATCAGGGAACAGTGCCTATTATAATAGGCACAGCCCTATTATCTGAGTAAACAAGCCTTCCTGAGTAATTCAGTTTTGCATAGTTTGTGGAAAGCTAAGAGAGTGGGAAACAAGATGAACTAGCATTGTAAATATTTTTAATCTTTGTTGGTCTAATAGTTATGTGTGTTCTCTGTGCAGTGTGTTCTCAATAAGGACTATTTTGGTGTAATTAATCTCCTGGCCTCTTTGCAACTTAACAAGCAGGTTATTACACAGGTTAATTGTATATTGTATAACAAGATGCTTCAAATTAGCAGGGATTATTTTCTTTTAACTTGCTTCTTTAAGCTTTGAGATATGTGTCTTTGTTCCTGTATGATAATGAAGAATATCAATTTCAAGTCTCAAGAGTTAATAATGATTTAATGATTATATATTCTGTTCATACGAAGCCTGTTGATTATGGTCCAATGAAATTCCCTTTTCAAAGAACTGGCACGAAGATTTTGCACATGCATAGGATTTGATTTGGTCACTATATCTGGACTGAGAAAAGCATTGTGCCTAGCAATGAGCCTTTGTGTTGGGTCAAGACTAGGGGTGTGCAAGCCAAAAATTTTCGACTATAGCCGAAAGTAGAAAGCCGAAAGAAGATTCTCTATCGTTAAAGCCGAAAGCCGAAACAAGAATCTCTTTCGGCTTTCGGGATTCTTTCGGCATTATTTCGGCATTCTTTCGGCTTTTTTCTATGGGAAAATGCCTCCGTCTTCCAGGACGCCTGGAGGAGGCATTTTCCCACCGAATAAGCCCAAAATTGGTGGGGACCTTCCTCTAACCCTTCTCTAACAACCACCCAAGTTTCAGACAGATTGAACTTTGGGGGGCCATGTTATGGCCCCCCAAAGCAGGTCCCCCCATCCTCCCATAAGAAAGCGAAGGAGCAGCATATTGTTAGCATGCTGCTGCTCATCTTTCTTCATTATTTCCTATGGGGAAAAAATGAAGAGGCAGGCTTCCTTTGCCAGGGGTGGCATTTTGCATGCAAAATGCCCCCTTACCCTCAGGGGCCCTTCTCCCACCCCTCCTCCCACCCCCCACCAAGGCTCAGCCTGCTCCCACTTGGGGGGCCATTTCATCTTACTATCTTACACAAAAATAACACAACTCACTTAACATCAGAGAATCACAAAAGCACAATTCCTGTCAAAAACACTTTATTTCTTGAACAGCTTTAGGCTACACAGCAGGGGGGGAACACCAAAGGGCATGGAAGCAGTATCTTACACAAAAATAACACAACTCACTTCACATTAAAGAATCACCCCAAAAAATTGCTGTCAAAAGCACTTTATTTCTGTAACTGCTTTAGGTTACACAGTAGGAAGGCACCACAGAGCAGGAAAGCAGTGTACTACACAAAAATAACACAACTCACTTCACATCAGAGAATCACACAAACACAATTGCTGTCAAAAACGGTGAAGTGGGTTGTATTATTTTTTGTAGTACATTGCTATCATGCCCTGTTGTGCCCTCCTACTGTGTAACCTACAGCTGTTCAAGAAATAAAGTGTTTTTGCCAGGAATTGTGTTTTTGTGATTCTCTGATGTTAAGTGAGTTGTGTTATTTTTGTGTAAGATAGTGCTGCCATGCCCTTTGGTGTTCCTCCCTGCTGTGTAACCTAAAGCTGTTCTAGAAATAAAGTGTTTTTGACAGGAATTGTGCTTTGTGATTCTCTGATGTTAAGTGAGTTGTGTTATTTTTGTGTAAGATACTGCTGCCATGCCCTTTGGTGTACCCCCCTGCTGTGTAACCTAAAGCTGTTCAAGAAATAAAGTGTTTTTGACAGGAATCATGCTTTTGTGATTCTCTGATGTTAAGTGAGTTGTGTTATTTTTCTGTGTGGGGGACTGCTGGTGTAATGTGTCATAATGCTTTGCCTACTTGTACTTTGGAAGGGAGAAAATAATTTTTTAAAAACTTTATTTTGTGTTGTTCTTGTTTTATTCTTTGTTGTGCAGTTGGTTCCCATCATAGGGAACAATGGGGCTGGCTGGCCAGCCATCTCTGTAGGTGGTGGGGGAATTTGAGGGAGGGTGTCTGTGGTTCAGGTGCTCTTTCACAGGGACCAGCTGGCACTCAGAAGTGTGCCCACCATTGTCTTCCCGGACGTCTTGGGGAGGCATTTTCCCACCGAATCAGCCCAAAATTGGTGGGGACCTTCCTCTAACCCCTCTCTACAAACCCCCCAAGTTTCAGACCGATTGGACTTTGGGGGGGCCACGTTATGGCCCCCCAAAGCAGGTCCCCTATCCTCCCATAAGAAAGCGAAGGAGCAGCATATTGTTAGCATGCTGCTGCTCATCTTCTTCATTATTTCCTATGGGGAAAAATGAAGAAGCAGGCTTCCTTTGCCAGGGGTGGCATTTTGCATGCAAAATGCCCCCTTACCCTCAGGGGCCCTTCTCCCACCCTGCCTCCCACCCCCCACCAAGGCTCAGCCTGCTCCCACTTGGGGGGGGCATTTCATGGCCTCCCCAAGTAGGTGCTCTGCTCTCATCTCTACCACTGACAGCTGGGGGAGGCTTGTCTTGCCAGGGGTGGCATTTTGCATGCAAAATGCCCCCCAGCCCACAGGGGCCCTTCTCCCACCCCTCCTCCCACCCCCACCAAGGCTCAGCCTGCTCCCACTTGGGGGGGGGGGCATTTCATGGCCTCCCCAAGTAGGTGCTCTAATCTCTACCACTGACAGCTGGGGGAGGCTTGTCTTGCCAAGGGTGGCATTTTGCATGCAAAATGCCCCCCAGCCCTCTGGGACCCTTCTCCCACCCTTCCTCCCACCCCCCACCAAGGCTCAGACTGCTCCCACTTGGGGGGGGCATTTCATGGCCTCTCCAAGTAGGTGCTCTTTTCTCTACCACTGACAGCTGGGGGAGGCTTGTCTTGCCAGGGGTGGCATTTTGCATGCAAAATGCCCCCCAACCCTCTGGGGCCCTTCTCCCACCCTTCCTCCCACCCCCCACCAAGGCTCAGACTGCTCCCACTTGGGGGGGCCATTTCATGGCCTCCCCAAATAGGCCTTCTCAGCCCCTAAAGTCCACCCCTTACAGCCCCACACAAACCCAATTCCCCCCCCCAGCTGCCACACACGGACCCAAATCCCCACATTAGCCCCTCACAGACCCAAATCCACCCCCAGCAGCCCCACACCCATAACCCCAGGAACAGGCTGGCAAAGGCCAGCCCTCTCCCTTTGTTCCCTATGCTGGGAACTTCTAAACTCTCTTTCCCTGAGCAATTCTGCACAGCCCAGGGGTGCCACAATGGTGGGCACACTTCTGAGTGCCAGCTGGTCCCTGTGAAAGAGCACCTGAACCACAGACACCCTCCCTCAAATTCCCCCACCACCTACAGAGATGGCTGGCCAGCCAGCCCCATTGTTCCCTATGATGGGAACCAACTGCACAACAAAGAATAAAACAAGAACAACACAAAATAAAGTTTTTAAAAAATTATTTTCTCCCTTCCAAAGTACAAGTAGGCAAAGCATTATGACACATTACACCAGCAGTCCCCCACACAGAAAAATAACACAACTCACTTAACATCAGAGAATCACAAAAGCACGATTCCTGTCAAAAACACTTTATTTCTTGAACAGCTTTAGGTTACACAGCAGGGGGGAACACCAAAGGGCATGGCAGCACTATCTTACACAAAAATAACACAACTCACTTAACATCAGAGAATCACAAAGCACGATTCCTGTCAAAAACACTTTATTTCTAGAACAGCTTTAGGTTACACAGCAGGGGGGGACACCAAAGGGCATGGCAGCACTATCTTACACAAAAATAACAGAACTCACTTAACATCAGAGAATCACAAAAACACAATTCCTGGCAAAAACACTTTATTTCTTGAACAGCTGTAGGTTACACAGTAGGAGGGCACAACAGGGCATGATAGCAATGTACTACAAAAAATAATACAACCCACTTCACCGTTTTTGACAGCAATTGTGTTTGTGTGATTCTCTGATGTGAAGTGAGTTGTGTTATTTTTGTGTAGTACACTGCTTTTCTGCTCTGTTGTGCCTTCCTACTGTGTAACCTAAAGCAGTTACAGAAATAAAGTGCTTTTGACAGCAATTTTTTGGGGTGATTCTTTAATGTGAAGTGAGTTGTGTTATTTGAAAAAGCCGAAAGCCGAAACGTTTCGGCTTTTTTTCTTTCGGCTAGCCGAAACGTTTCGGCTTAGCCCGACACGTTTCGGCTAACCTGAAAGAAGCCGAAACACTTTTGTTTCGGCTTTCTTTCGGCTTTCAGAAAGCCGAAATGCACATCCCTAGTTAGCTCTCATCTACGTCATTCCAACAAAGGATGGCTAGGAATCTTGGTATCTATTACGTCTCTTATTAAATGTTTCCTAACTATACTTAGCAGATCCTTCTGAATATCATATCTTTTTTCTGAAGGAATATTTCCATGTATCCGAGTGGGGTGGGGTTGGCTTATCTTTCTGGAGTCTTTATTTATTTCATTGTCTTTTTGAAGCATAGTGACATTATGCCTCCTGAGGACAAGTCATTCAAACATTTCAAGATTGACATACATTTTGTAAAGTTGAAAGCTATAGCAAATCATGGAGACTGTTTTGGAAAGGAATGTGGTTGCAACAACTTTTAAATTTGCCAGAACTTGTCTGGATCTTTCTGGTAGTTTGTCCAAGTGTGTTAGAGGAAATGGGAGACACTCCCACAGGGAGCTGTCAAAAATTGTATCTAAAGCATAGAGTTTCTTTGGGAAACTGTGATAAGCTGGATCTGCTTTGAGGGAAAAATTCAAGTTAGGCTTATTTGTAGCCATGGGGAGGGAAACATGTCAGCCCTGTGCCGAAAGGGATGGGGCAGGACAACACTGGTTTACCTCGCCCAAGCTAGGACCTGATAAAACCTCAGGACCAGCTGGGAAAGTAGAGTGTGGCAGCAATGGGAGGAACGGGCTCACCCCCCATTTTTGGCCCTGCCAAGACAGAGCATAGGAAGCTGACTACTGTGGGAGCCAATCTGCTCATGCCCTTGTGGCGGCTGAGCTCCTGCCCTGGAAGCCAATCAGTCCCCCACCCACCTTACATAACCTCTGGCCAGTGCAGCCATAGCCCCAGGTAAATAAGAGTGTGGTTGGAGACCCTGCCCAAGAGCCCCCTGCCATGGGGACTTGAGCACAAGGAGGAGAGGGTCACACCTGTTTGGGGAGGGCGGACTATAAATTTAAGAAAATAAATAAATAAAACAAGTAAACACAGTGGCAAGGCAAAAGTGCACCGGGGAACTTGGCAAAAGTTGGGGAGTACTGTGCACTCATTCTGGGGAGGGGAGCTGAGTCCAGAATGTCTGACTAACAATTTCCACCCAAGTTGCGTTACAGGTTTCCTGAGATCTGAGCCTTGGCTCAGGGAGGAGTGAGGGTGCACTGACAGGCAAGAAGGAGCCGGGAAGGCAGCTGCCCAGCTTTCCCATTCACATCAGACACCTCCTGTCCCTACTCCCCAATGCCAGCCCCCATGGTTGAGGCTTGCAGGGAGGGTGAGCGTGGCACTTGCCCACGAGCTGGAATTGTCCATGCCTGACACAGAGGCAGTCGCTCAAGGAGCCGCACTTGACTCAGCTGTTGGGGGGGGGAGGGCTTCCAGCAGTCCATGCCAGGGCTCTGTCTACATTCCCTTGGCTGGGTTCTCCCTATGGGCAGGGTAGAGAGCATAGCCATGGGTCCTGGTGACTGGGTGTTCGCTCTCACAACTCCATGTCGACAGCAGGTGCACAGCCCCTTGTCTGTCTCCCTCACAGGATCAGAGCTGCAAGCAGCTGAGAGCAAACCATCCAGATGCAGATGAGGTGTACTTTTCTCATGCATCATCTGTTTGCTAGCAGCACCTGTAACAATGCCGCTGCTGGCAGCAGCCATGGACACCCTCCCGGGACATGGCAAACCAGGCTGGGGCTTGTGCAGGGCTGGGCCTCTTGCCACACATGTACCTGTTTCCCTTTCAGGCAGGCTCAGAGGCCAAGGAACATGTCCCAGTCCCCAGTGATCCTCCTCAGCTGTGATTTGAAGCCAGCCCAGGGAGCAGTTCTCCAGACAGCCTGCACCTCAACCTCATTCCTCTGAGGGAAGCACAAAGAATGGAGCTTGCAGTTCTGTCTGCTGAGCAACCAGTCTCTGCTTGCAGCCAAGGGACATTGGCAAGACACATCCAGACATCTTCCTCATTTTTCACAGTTCAGCAAATTCTGTGTTGAACAACTCCTTCCCTGTCTGTTTGAGGATGACAGTAGCACCCTCCTCCACTCCCCTGTGAGGCTACCCTTTCACACATCCTGGTGACTATTTTCTGACTCTAGATTGGTATTGATGGTGTGGCTCCAAAGATCCTCCTGGTGCCTCTGTGCCTTGGTGTCGCTCTGCGGCCAGGAGAAGCACATGTCCAGTGGCCCCTTAAAAGGCTGCAGCCCCATCCAGCTTCCTTTTCCCCTTCTCCCTCTCAATTTCACTGCAGGCAGTGGGGTGGGACTTGTAGTGTTGCCCCTGTGTGTCTGCCGTGGGGGGGGGCATGAAGGACTCTCATTCTCTGACAGACAGCTCTGCTGGCATCTGATAAGCAGGCAGATGAACACAGCATGTGGGGAGCAAAGTTGATGCCAGGATGGTGTTGGGGATGTGGAGGGACATCCTGGGATCTCTGGGGCTCCTCCTGCATGAGGCTGAACCACTCTCCCGTTTGCGGGGCGGGGATGTACTTTGGAAACCTGGCACGGGGGATGGAATGATGGCCCCTGGAGCAGTTTCTCTGGTTCCATGGGTTGTCATTCTACTCTGGGGGCTGACATCCTGGGACTGGTACACGGGTTGTGCAGTTCATCCTGTATTCCTCTTGCTTCTTCTTGATGCAGTGTTGTGTTTTGATGGAGCTTCCACTAGTCAAAGGGTGTTTGCTGCACCCCTTACATCCAGTGGCCCCACAAGACCCTCCTGTGTCTTCAGGTGGCCATGCCTGTCATTCATCTCAGAACCCACCCCTCTTGTCCCTATGGAGCTGTCTTTCTTAGACTTGGGGGGCTGTCCCTGGTGCTGGGGCTTATGTGTGCAGCCCTCGACAGGTCCTGCCACCTTTCTGGTCTACCTTTTTGACACGAGGGTGCATGTGTCTAGGAGCAGCGAAGGTGGCAGGGGGTGTTTGCAAGCAAGGTTGCTTCAACTGCTGGCCTGGCCCTTGTGAGGGACAGGGCTTGGGTGGACAGGTGAATGTCATGTCTGCACCTTCTGTGCCCCCCTGGGGAAGAGCTCCTCTTGAGGAGGGTGCCCTTGTTGGGATGTGGCAAGCCCAAATGTGGGGATCTCCCTGCCCTGAGCACTCACTCTCTGCAGGGTGGGGGAATGGCACTGGCAGCTGCCGTTGGGAACCATGGGACAGCCTGCGGAGTTGCTATGTCTGTCCCTGCCACTCACAATGCTGTCAACTGCAGCCATTCTCTGATTGACAGGTCCTGCCAGCATTACCTGGGCAACAAGGGGACATTCTCTCCTTGTTGAACCTTTCAGTCTTGCCCCTGGTGGGGTTCAGCTCCCACCCTCTTCCCACTTGCTCCTCACCAATTGGCCTCACTTGACCAGGCTCCCCATGGGGCTGTGTAGTTGCCAGCTGCCTGCTCCGGGAAGCCAGAATCGTGGCCTGTCGATTGGCTGCATCATTCCTTGCCCGTTATGCACCTGTCAGGGAGGCCATTGGTGGGTGCTGGCAGTGTTCTCAGGGGAACGGTGGAGTGTGTGTTCTCAGTAGTCGTCTCACCGCACCTTCCTGGGCTCATCCGCCGGTGTATCTCTCTCACCAAAATTGTTAGTGAGCCGACGAGCAGCACTGCTGCTATGCTGGCACATAAGTGCAGGTGCAGGGCTGGCCCCTTGGATTGGGCTGTAAGTCATAGTGATAACACTAATCTAATGACTGCAAGGTTTGAAGTGAAAAATCTCGGGATTTCACAACTTTCTGAGTCCATTATGAACTGAGCCCAACTTCCCAAGGTGAAATTTGTGCATGGCTTGGAATGAGCTTGCTCGATGCTTCCCACATTTACCTTTGCAATTTTGAAATGACATTCGAGAGGTCTCATGTCAGTGAATGCTCATAGCCCATCACTTTAGGAACCTTAGTTCCTCCTGGCACAATACATAGTTTCTGGTTGGAAAGATCAAGCTAATTACGAAGTGAGCCAGAGGGAGCTCACCCATCACTAGTGATTTTCATATCCTCATTAATACACTAACTAGACCTTCAGTATGGAAATTTTCATTCCCTGGTTTCAAAGCAGTTCATGCACACAATAAACATTCCTTCTGAAAAGTAGCAACCGCTCAGTACCTAAATGCACATTTGTTCTCTAATGTTTGAACTGATTGTATCAGCCATCCACCTGGCCTGCCCGTGAATACCACTAGCTCGGCATCCAATTCATTTGATCACACCACCTAATCAGCACCATTGAACAGAGGAACAATGCATTTAAAAGCATAATCACCTCCCAAGTCAGCTTGCTGTCAGCACTTACTTCTGCGATGACAGCAAAATCACCTGAGGTTAAGAAGCCGGGTAGTTTTGTAATTGAAATGTGCGGGTGTATTTTTTTTTTATTTAGAAAAAGCAGGAAAATGCTGCAGGCAGGGTGCATTCAAATGGGGAATTCGATTTGCACATATTAGAATGTTCATAAAAGTTTAGCCAGTTCCTTGCGCTGGAATTACAATGTGGGTTACTGTGTTCTTGAGAAAAATTGTAAATAAACAAAACTAAATAAAGACCTTGAGGCCCGCTGCTGTAGCTATATGTTCAAAAAATGAGCGCTGAGTGAATTGGAATGGTATATTGAAGCAGTTGTTGCTTTGAAAAGATAATCTTCCTTGGGTAATACAGAGTTACTACAAAATAGACTAGCATGCCAGCCAAGATGCTGCAATTTCATGTAGAACAACACGAACAACTGAATAGAAATGTGACAAAGACTAAAATGGATTGTATCTATTGGGTGGAAATGTCCTAGAGCTGAAAGGATCTGTGAGGGTAGGAGCAGGAGGAGACTATAGATTTTTGGGTGTGGTCATGGCTTGGATTGCACCTGTGAGTTTTCAGAATCAGTGCCCAGCTTCTCCAGTTCAAAAGCTCTCAGACAGGAGATCTGGGAAGAGCTGTGCTTGAGACTAGATGAACAACTGCTGCTCATTATTGCCAATATTGAGCTACATGGCACAAGTTTCACATGGCGCTGGCAAAAGCCAAACTCCCTGTGATTAAGCCTCATCCTGAGGAGTTCATAAAGCTTTTTAAAAAGTCAAGGAATTGTGGGATTTTATCAAGAGATATTTCACTGACAAAGGTTGGTAATAATGATTAAATACCAACAGAAATTTTAACAAATCTTGGGATATCAAAAGCGAAATTAGCATCACCCCATATAATGCATGAGATGCTGATACAGATCTGATTATGGCTTGCCCAGGTTCATATCCTCTAAATACTTTGGCTATATCACTGAAGTCTATTATTCCTCTCAAAGAAGCACCACAATATTCAGCAGATCCTGACATTGACCCTTTTCTGCTATAATGTCTTTCTGTTACCTTTTCTCCCACTGAATTGCTCTTAGAATGAACTTACAGCAAGTTTTAGGACAAGGTACTGAATGTGCATTATTAAAAAACTTTAGGGTACAGAGTAAATATACATAAGTTTGTTGATTAAAAGACTGTCTAAGAAAAAGATGTGAGATATTATACCTGTAAAACAGCAGCCTCTCCAAATTCCCACCTCGGTCAAATGATCAAACTGCTCTTGCATCTTATGTCAAAAAATAACTTTGTGGATATACCATGATATCATAACAAACATGCTCAGGGTTGTTATCGAAAAGGATTTTAATAACTGTCTGTAGGTTGGTTTTAAATTACTTTCTTAAAAAAATGTTCTTATTTTATTCTTTTAATTTTGTTTTATTAGATTCCTCAGACAAAGCTACAGGTGAAATGCATTGGAATATATAATTACTAATAAAACAATTCTCCCACTGCACTTTGTTTCTATTTCTCTTCCTGGACCTTACATTGGTACCTCCCCCCACCCCATTTCTTGGTTGTCAACCACAGAACAAGACAGAGATCCAGGGAAGGGGAATATAGGAAGTTGTCTGATACTGAACCAGACCATTGGTCCATCAAGATCACTACTGTCTACTCAGACTGGCAATAGCTCTCCACAGTGCAGGTGGAGGTCTTTCATATCACCTACTAGCTAAACCTTTTAACTGTAGATGCTAGGGATTGAACTTAGGATCTCCTGCACGCCAAGCAGATGCTCCTGGTATAAATTCGTGGGGGATCTCACTTGTTACCCCTCTTGCAGCTTTCTTCTTGTTTGCTAATTCCCCCAGCTCGTAAGGAGACCCATTCTAGTAACAGCTCTGCTGCTGAGACATGCCCCTCCCAAAGTTGGCTTCTGAGTAGAGATGGGCACGAAATGAACCGCGGAACAAAATTCCCAACGGGATGGCTGGTTCGTTTTCAAAGAAACACGTTCCGTGGGTTGGCGCTTTTATGGAACAAACTTTTCCTGCCATTCCGTTGCTGGTTCGGGAAGCCAGACACTGCGCCATTCAATCCATTGCCCAGGCAACGGTGGGAGTCTTTTGGTTGCCCCCAGTCTGAGGCCTCCACGCTTGATTGGCAGCTGTCCCTGTGAACTAGAGAGCTCCCACTCTGGCCCATCCAGCCAACACTCCAGTTTTTGCCACTGCAAAGAGAAAATGACGGGAATGCTGCCAGTCTTGCCAATGGCATTGCCATTTAGGTGGGTGGCAGTCCTTTGCCTCACTGGAAGGATGGAGGCAGTGTGCTAGCCCTACATACGGGGCTCAGCCTTGGGGGCGGAGTCCTGCAGCATTTCGCTGGCTCATCCGCCCCCATGGCTACAGTCTTGCCTCGTGCTTGGCCTACCCACCTCACCTTATTTCAGTGTGGGATTAGCCGGTTGCCTTAATGGGGCCAGGTAGGAATTTTTTCTCTCACTGACCCTGATTGGCCCTGGGTCTGGAGTTTTTTCGCCTACCTCGCACTGTCCAAACGGGGGTTAATTGGCTTGGTAGGTCTGAGTTAATTGCCATCGGTGGCAGGATGTTAGTTAGGGAAGAATCTATAGCGGGCCGGTGAGCACCCTTGGCACCTCCCCATTGGTGGGGAATTGGGGTCTGCCAGGAGCGGCTGGCTGCCGTACGGCCCAGTTGCATGGGTAGACTCCCTGGGTGGGGAACCCCTGGACAAGCCAGTCTCCCCCCGCTGCCGTACAGCTGGGTGGGGGAGCTTTACCGGGGTGAACCACTTTGCCTGGCCAGGCTGGGTCCCAGCCATTGGATGGATGGCTCGCACCCGGGGCAGCGGGTGTCTCGCCCAGACAGGTCAGGGTGGGGTATGGAGTGACCTCAGGGCCTGACCTGTACTGCTAGTTAGGCCCTTGCCATAGCTGATGTTTATTTGTTGTTTATTTAAATAAAGTGGCCCATTTTAGATACCCAAAATACTGTGTCTGTCTCTCATTCTGACTAGGGGGGCAAAGGGGGGGACTCATGGATCATGCCTTTCCCGGGGTTAAGTTTCTCTGAAACTTGAGGGGTCTTTAGAAGACAGAGAGGACTATGTTCCACTGCAAATTTGGTGGGTATTGGACATTGGGAAGGTCAGTTTGTAGCCCCTCAAATAGCTTCCAGCAGACACTCCAGGTTTTGCCACTGTGAAGAGAAAATGACAGGAAAGGGAGGGACCCATGGAACATGACTTTGCCGGGGTTCAATCTCTCTGAAACTTTAGAGGACAGTGAGGACTAGGTTACCTGCAAATTTGATGGGTATTGGACATTGGGAAAATCTTGTTTAGTTTGGCTGTGAGTGTGAAGGTGCCCGTTCTGGGCTCCCTCGAACTTCAAACCGGTTCGGAACCAGCTCAAGTTTGACTAATTCGTGGTTAGTGTTCCGTGAAAATGAATGAACCACGAACCACGTGGTTTGTTTTTTCCCATTCCGTGCCCATGTCTACTTCTGAGTGATCATTACTGTTCAAAACGGTATTTTTTGCCTGCCAGACATGTTTGCTACAAAGTTCTCAACAACTATGCTCCGAACTCTGAACTGCAAGGCTGTCAAATACTTTTCTAGGAAGCAGCCCACAATTCCCAGAGAGTCTACTATGTCAACACCAAATTCTGGACTGAATGCCCAGATTTATCCAGGCATTCTTAATCCATTAGTTGTTTTTTGTCAAACATCTAAGAACAATATAATAAGGTTACTTAGTGATTCTGGCAGTGAAGCATTGCCACCTTCAAAAAATAGCAAGAAAAGGTCTGAGAAAAATGGGAACAAGACACAGAGGAAAGGGAAAGAGGCAAAGGTTTGGCAGACTAGTCAGGGAGAAGTACTGCATGGGATTAACAGTGCAATCCTAAACAGAGTTTCTCCAGTCTAAGTCCATTGCTTTCAATGGGTTTAGACTGGAGCAACTTTGCTTAGGAATGCACTGTAATGTGGCCTGAAGGTTGCCTATTGATGAAATGGCCTGAGTGAGATTGCAGTGATGTAAGGCTGTGTAGTCTGAAATAACATTATCCTCTGGTGCCACTTCAAAGGCTACAGCCTCAAAGCAACATGAAAATCTGAACTAATCCACCCAAGTGGAGAAACCACTCTCTTTTGAAATGCTTTACTGGGGATCTTGACTTTTTGACCGGCTCCACTATTCAGTACTCTGCAGTAGGTAATACTGTGTTGTGATTCACTGCTCAGGAGGCCCAATCCTAATTATAATCCTTTTTGCTTTTGTATGTACTGGCCTATAATTTGAACCCCAAACTCTTGAGTGCGTAATGAGGCGATGCTTTATGGCTCATGTCCTGACATGTGCCAGTAATCCGCTGATGCGTCTTTTCATGCAAACTCCAGGAATACAAAGTCAAAGTTGTTTAATATAAAAGGAATAAAAATAAAACCCCGGCTAATGTGAGTTCTTTCAATTGGAAAGTGAAAAACGGTTATTATGATGATTTTTAAAGCTTGCCTGGAAAATACTTTTTTTTAAAGGTAACTTGCAAAATCCAGACTTTCTCTTGCAATTCTTGTCACATCACATATCTTTGATATCTGTTGGCCCAGAGGAGATGCTGCAAGTAGAATCATACCAGAGTCATTTCTGCCTTTGACTTATAAAGACAGAATGCAAACATGCACACACATGTAAAGACACTTCCTGGTGTCTGCGTGCCCTTCCCGGAGGACTGTTAACAGACCATTTATTGTCTTGCTTCCATAACTGCTAGGCTGAAATGCCAACTTAAATTGAGGCTCAGACTTAGTGACTTGTGGTGCCTGGTGAGGTCCTGAGTGCCTTTTATAACTTTGCATAGATTGTTCTGTTAATAAAGATGGTGGCTGGTTGTTTTCTTTGCTGCCAGGCTGTTTCTCGGTGACTCCAAAGAAACAGGAGTTGCTGGATCTTGGGGTGGGGGGCAATGCATGGAGTAGGATAAAGAAAATAAGCAAGCATGGAATGTAATGGGCAATATGCCTTTTAATAAAGATGGAAAGTCCAAAATTGTGGTGGCGGGGTAGAGGAAACATCACAAGTAAAATTTAAAGGTATTACAGGAAAAAAGATAAAGAAAGCCATCAGTTTAAACAACCACGGCTGACTAGACTTTCAAAATAGGCATAGAGTTGTCTGATGTGCTTTATATTAAAGAAATGACCCTTAATTTAAGGGGGAATAGGCATCATTCTAGAACTGCACAAATGCTATTTAAAAAAAAATAATGTCTTTCCCCTATTTTAGAAAATTACAATTCCAGACAGAAGACATTATAGCTCCACAGGGGCTCTTACTTTTGAATTTTGGTCCAGAAAACCTAATCAAAGATGCTTATGCTTTATTCAGCTTTTTCCTTTCTCAAGGTTTTAAAGAAATTATGCTCAGTTTGTGAAGTGTGACCATACTAACGAGTTTTTCCATGTGTCTCTCTTTTACATATATTTCACCTGGGAGTTGGGGAAATAAAATGGGGAGCCATCTGATTCGCCATCATATTTTGGACGTGCTTGACCAGAGATGTTAAACTGTAACCTCTGAGAGAAATGTTTTTCTATAGTCTTAATTTCCTTTACAAACACCATTTCAGTAATCTATTATTCTATTTCCTCTAATCCATCCAGTTTAGTGCAACTCTCAGTGGAATTGCATCTTTCTAAGACCATGGACTCAAATGGTTGGGTTGCCAGCCCCCACCCCCACCCCCTAAATGGCAGGACATAGGGAGTTGCAAGAGCTTACAGGAGGCAGGCACAATAATTATCTTAATGTGATGATGTCACATCTAGTGCAACCCAGAAGCAACAGCATTGTGCCAGGGATGATTCTTTAGTGCTCAGTCAAAAACAGAATTTGTGTGCTTTTGGCAGAATGCTGAAGAATTGACCCTAGTAAGATGCCATCCATTCTGGGTTGCACAGGAAGTGATGTCATTGTGTGGGGATAATGATCATGTGCCCCCTTTGTCCAACTGGCTTCTGTCCATCGATCAGTTGAGGATCAACAGGCAAAGTCAGGAATCTCCAGGAGATTGTCTGCCATAAATGGGCACCTGGGGATCCTATTCAATGGGTGTCTGAACTCTGTTTAGGATGGCACTGTTAGTTAATTATTTGAGCTAAGTAACTGAGAAACCATGAGCTGTCTTTCACCTTGTGAACCTATTTACTGAGTTACTAAGCCAAAACAGAGAACAGGTGCACTGTGACCTGCATCCTTTCCCAGATACTGCTTGGTGATATAGAAACTGCATCCACACACAAACCATGATTGTAAGAAATCTTGACCCCGGTGAATAAAGAAAGATGAAATGGAGGATGACAAGTGATTAAAGGAAGGGAGCTTGAAAACAAAGAGGAAAAAGTAAAAAGATGAGGATAGAGATTGGATGAGGGATGTTTGATATGAAGCACAAAGAGAAGAAGGGAAATATAAGAAAGAATGGGGTCATTGGTACAAAAAGTGTATCTGAATGCAGAAAGAACCAATTCCAACAAGAAAATAGAAAGTGTAGGTAATAAATTATGTATCGCTAGTTCTCCCCTAATTATTGTAGTCTTCTTGAGGAAGGCTACAAGATCTTCAGCAATCCAAGCACAAACGGTTGTGAAAAACAGACATTTTAAAGATAAAGGATTCTAATCCAAACCTACATAAGTGCAACAGGGTGGGTGCTGATGGGTAATCTTCAGATTCTTTTACTGTGGTTGAATTTTGCCCTCTGCTGTCCTTTCTGAACACGTGACATTCTGGTTGGTTCATCAGGATTCAAAGAGTGTATGCTATACACACAGTTCGTCAGCCAACAATGGAGATAGCAAATAGTAATTTTTGTTTCCCCAAATATATATGAAGGTCCCTCACATGCGAGGAGGGGGGGCAGTGTGTGTGCAGTGTGTGTATGTGTACGGTGGGTACTTAGAGCCTGGAAGTACAAAGTGGCTGATGATTGCCTAGCCTACAATCCACATTACCATGAGGGGGGGGGGGGGAGTGAGGATAAACTGTAAATTATGCCTGCAGATATTTATAGAAACTTACTTCCTTGTATCTACGAATTTATTGTCCAGATCTCTTGTGAGATTTCCTGGAGTCACTCAGAAGCAGTGCTGGAGCAGCAGTCTCAAGCAGCATTCTGAACTGCTCGATCTAAGGCCCTTCTCTAGAATAGAGTGTGTTTGTGCAGTTAAACGAGGACTGTATGAATGAGACTGTGGGACAGAGTGCTTAGTTTTCCTCTAGATCAAGATGGGTAGATGTGTTAGTCTGTCTGTAGCAGCAGAAAAGAGCAAGAGTCCAGTAGCACCTATAAGACTAACAAAATTTGTGGTAGGGTATGAGCTTTCATCACAGCTCACATCTTCAGATCTGAAGAAGTGAGCTTAAGCTGAAGAAATGAGCTGGCACTCATGAAAGCTCATACCCTATCACAGTCTTATAAGTGCTACTGGTCTCTTGCTCTTTTCTAGTTTTCCTCTATTTGACATGGTCTATCAACAGGAACTAGAAATGTAGAATTCCTTGTGCATGGGCAGGAGGGAGAGATTTCACAAGTAATCTGTATCTTTCTGAGAATTTTTCTTGTGAAATGTGCCTTTAAAAAAAATCTTCACCCCTATTTTGGGAAAAGAATATGAACAACCTCACTTATGTTATTAAATGAGATTTAGAAGAAACAAATTCAATTAATTGTCACTGAAGTACGCATAGCCCTATGGATTTTTTGCACATGGCCAGTGATTGAGGCAGAAGTTAAATGAAGTTTCAGCAAGGCCGTTTCTGCACATCCTTAGACGTGTGGTTCACCCTCAGAACTGTGGCAGCTTTTCCCCAAGCATACATGTTATCATTTGGCAGCTGTGTGCATATTGGTTTTTTACCAGGTTTTCCATGGATTTACTAGGACCACACTTGCTCTGACTTTGTTGCTGTTGTTGTTGAGGGTGTTCAGTTTCTGAGAGCCAGTTTCGTGTAGTGGTTAAGAAGAGCACAGGGCTCTAGTTTGGAGAGCTGGGTTTGATTCTCCACTCCTCCACTTGAAGCCAGCTGGGTGACCTTGGGTCAGTCACAGCTTCTAGGAGTTCTCTCAGCCCCACCCACCTCACAGGGTGTTTTGTTGTGGGGATAATAATAATTTGTAAACTGCTCTGAGTGGGCATTAAGTTGTCCTGAAGGACAGTATATAAATTGAATGTTGTTGTTGTTGTTATTTTCTGGCATATGAATGTTTAAAGTGTTTCTGAAGAAACCTCCCACTCCTCTCAATCTCAGCCCAGTCCTTTGCTTGAAGCTCTTGCGCCTCCTTCTTTACATTTCTGTTCAGACACAGAAGCCTGCTTGCAACAGTAGCTAGCTGCATGCAATAGCTCATGTGCAAAGGAAAAAAAATGGGGACAGGAGCTTTTGTTTGTGGTGATGAAAGTGCCCAACCTCTCTCTAAAACCACTTTTTAAAAAAACTGTGGTTTTCCTCTGACCTCACAACCAAAGGTTGTGGGTACTGTGCATGGAGGATGAGTTCTTGGGGCAACTCAGTAAAACACAGACCTGAGGTGAGAACAATGGACTGTGTGGAAACAGCCCAAATTAGAACTTATCAGAAACTGCTGACATTCTACAATGGGGCAATTCAAGGTACCTAACCAGATTGTCTATTGCGAATGAACTTGTAAGAGAAATTGACTTTGGGAAAATAATTCATGATTTTGCTATCAAAAATAAAGCTTTAAAGTTAATTGATCAAATGTTTGCATTTATTCCATCAGAATAAAAAAAATACTTTTTTTAAAAAAAATATTTTTATTCAATTTTAGAACTGTAACAATAATCAAACAACAAATCAATATAATACATTGCATTTACAAATATTAACACAGTGCTTCAACTTTAATACATCAACAATGAGTGGTGTGAAGAGGGAGGTTGCAGATCTCTTGCTTCTATGAATTCGTAAAATTTACAAGTTTTTACTGGGCTCAAAAATAATGCTTGGGCTCTTGTATTCTAAACATTAATCTAGATTTAACTTTAATGAGTAACTTAGCGACTTGTGATATGTATCAAGAGTCACCAGTTTCATTTGCAAACATTAGTTTTATGTGTAAAATTTATTGAATTGGAGCTCCTTCTGAAAAACTAATAATTCAACTGCAGCTGACTATCTTTTTAAAAACATTCCTATGCAGTATAGAGAAAATGGACATTTAGAACCTTAATTTACTGTACAAAATGATCAAAAACATAAAATAGTCTTATAGTTTCTTAGATTCACCATGGGCTAGCTTAGACAAATATATTTAGTCCATTTTTGGTGCTTGCTGTTTTGTCTGGAAAATAATATAATTTGTTAAAAAATCTAATTTTGATTTTGAGTGTGGCACTGCTATTCAATCTTCCATTCGGTGGTTAGAGGCATTTGGTGCTGAGAACA
Source organism: Eublepharis macularius (assembly GCF_028583425.1). Lineage (NCBI taxonomy): Eukaryota > Metazoa > Chordata > Lepidosauria > Squamata > Eublepharidae > Eublepharis > Eublepharis macularius. The sequence goes on from NC_072794.1 coordinate 137,769,366, forward strand.
TTGTAATGAGGGTTCTATAACATCTGAGACTGCTTGGCCAGGTTTCCTGGCCAATTCCCTGTGCTCAAGCAGTAAGCCTTGGCTGGATTTCCATTGCCAACAGGAAATGCATAGAAGACAATGGTAATAATTACTCCATTACTTCTGTAATTTTAAAATTGCATTAGAGTGGCAGGTGCTAGCCTATCCATATTCCAGCCTCCTAGGGCATACTGTAGCTGTTACATGCTGTCATGGGCTCTCTCTCTAGTATTCTCTCCCTATTTGGGAACAAAGTGTATAGATTTGTATGCAATGATTTGTCAGATGTTCTGTGCAAGATTGTCTTCCTACACACATATCATGTCCATGTAGGAAGATGATATACACGGTAATACAATAAAGTCACATGACTATATCCAGGGCTTTTTTTCAGCTGGAAAGCGGTGGAATGGAGTTCTGGAACCTCTTGAAAATGGTCACATGGCTGGTGGTCCCACCCCCTGATCTCCAGACAGAGGGGAGTTTAGATTGCCCTCCGCACCGCCGAGCGGCGCGGAGGGCAATCTAAACTCCCCTCTGTCTGGAGATCAGGGGGTGGGACCACCAGCCATGTGACCATTTTCTCCGAGGGCAACAGTGAGTTCCACCACCTCTTTTCCCAGAAAAAAAGCCCTGACTATATCTCTGTGTGCACATTTGGAAAAAGCATGCGAAGCAGCTTTCAGGTATTACTGGATTACGGTGATAGATCTCCAGTGCTGCAATTCAATACACTTGCCTGGGAGAAAGCCCCATTAAATAAAATAGGACTTACGACTAAATAGGCTTGCTTAGTATTGCTCCCCAAATATCTTTCCTTGTAAGGGACTCTCTGGTACTTGGCTGGTATGACTATTTTATTTTATTTATTCTAGAGGGAAAATATCAGGTCAAATTAGGGGTTGAAAATTTCCAAGGTAATTCAACATAGATATCTATGAGGTAAAATGGTACATACACAGACTTTAGTTCACAGATACTTAAATTTAGAGATGAGCACGAACCAAAATACAAACCAAAGTTTGTCATGAACTGGACTGGTTTGTGGTTCGCGAACTGGTGGTTCATTAGAGCCCATTTCTGACAAACTGCAGTGAACTTTAGGCTGGTTCATTTGGTTCATTTTTTGGTTTGTCACTGCAGACAGCCTGGCATCCATCAATCAGTTTCCTAGGCAACCAAGGATGGGCTTTCTTCAGCAGAGGTGCGCATCTAGCCATTTCTTAGCTGATGGGAGGGGTATCCCCCATCATCGTGAAAAAGCTGCCAGTGTTTGAAAGGAGCAACACTTTTCTTGCATGGGGAAGTCCCCCCTCCCCCTCCTCTCAGCTGAAAAAAGCTGCTGGCATTTAAAAGCAGCTTTTTTAGCTGATGGGAGGGGGATCGTCCTCCCGTCAGCTGAAAAAAGCTTCCAGTTTTGACAGCAGCTTTTTTCAGCGGATGAGAGAGAGATCCCCCTCTTCTCAGCTGAAAAAAACGGCTGGCATTTGACTGCTGGCATTTGGTGGGAGCAAGGGATCTCCTGCCCTGGGCAGGGGAATGGCAAGCCTACTTTCCACTCAAGACCACTCAAGTTTAAAGCAAATTGGGCCAAGCATTCCAATTCTATGGCCACTGGTTCCTCTAGGCTTTCTACTCCACAATGGAGGGGTGAAGGGGAAGGCAGCTCTCTGTAACTTGTGATTGGCTGGGATTGCCTGGAGTGTTCTGTGCTCCAGAATCTAATTGGAGGCCATTGTCTGGGAAGTTAGTAGGATCAAAGAAGATCACATGTTCATGCTGCATGGCTGGTAAGCACCGAAAATTGAAAAAAAACCCATGATTTTTCTCAGTGAGAGCATCTCATAAATCATAAGCATCTTGGATTTGTTATCTTTCCAGACAATCAAGGTAATGATTCAAAACAGTAATTTCTGTGTATATCTTTGACTTGGGAATTTTGTTATGCACATCCCTATTGGTTAATGCAAGTTTCTATTATAATAGAATGCTTATGTTTGTTAGCCACCTTGAGTGTTCTCTAAACAAAAAAGGGCAGTATAAATAAATAAATATGCTTAAAATATTGTAGTTCTACCTTTTTTTCACAAAGGCCCAAGGCAGTTTGAAAACAAAAATGCCAACAATGAACACTGGCCTGCATCCTTTGGAAAGTTTCTGTGGACTGAAGGGTATCTGCTCAGAGAGGAAACTTTGTGGCCTCCTCTCCCCAAATGCATCTCAAAATGCCACCTAGAATGCTGTTCCCCCATCATTCCCCCTATCCCTTCCCCCTATCTATAACCCTGACTCCCATGAACAGTCTTCAAGAAGGCATTACTCCAATAGTCAAATGAAAGATCTGGCACCAACATGACACATATTTAGCATTATATTCAGAGCTGTCTGCTTATGAAAGTAGTGTTAATTAATAGGTGAAATTAGCCAACAGCTCCTAACATCATAATTGTAAATAATTTCCTGATGATTTGTACACTTTCTCCTGGAGACATAAAAGATAATGATAATTTGGCAACCTCCAGCAAGATGACAAACATTAATTATGGAGTATTATGATGTAATCATCAAATTTAAGAGACTTTGACATTTACGGAAAGAATTGGATAGAAGGACTTGGTCGGCATCCTTCCACCCCTGTATTGTCTAGATAGTTATTTTCAGCCATTCCTCTTGGCTGGTCCCATGAGAATACTGTACAGAGAATAGAAACTTGATGAAATCCAAACTTAGAAAGCAGGGAGATGGATATGACTAAATGACTTGAACACTTGGCTAAATTGTCTAAACCTTCAAGTATGTCACTCATGCTGTGATCTCAGATTATGCGGAGTTACCTGCTCCTATGCATTGATATCCGTCTTATTAAAGTCAGTTATAACAAAAGTCAGTTATAACAAAGAGTAATTTGCCAGAAAAGCACAGGCTCTTGTCCATATGAGCAACTAACTATCAGGAGAGGCATCAACAACATTTGGGATCATGGTAGGAGCAATTCCATGATTTAATATGTAAATTGGGTCAGAGCATCATTTAGCCTCATGCAGCTACTTAAGATCCACATGGCTATATGCAGATGCCTAATCTTTTGCACTGGGAAAGATCACTGTCACAGAGCTGGCCATACCATTCACTCTCATAGTGTAGGCATTATGTGTGGGTAAAAAAATAAATCTGGATTCAGGCAGTCATTTTAAAAACTTGAATAAGATTATTTAATATAGGAAGTGAAGCTAATTCTACTATCAATCAATCCAATAGTCATTTCCTTTGGTTTGAATAAGAAACACAATACTGGATACGAATTATTTTCTCCTTCTCACTCCCATACTCAATAGGGATCTAAGCTTAAAGGACTGCAATCCTTTCTCAAGGAATCTTCCCTTGCAAATATTCAGCCAATAGGAGAAAGCATTTGTGTCCTATAGGAAACAAATTCTTACTTTCCAGAGTGGGCAGAAGGACATTTAAATTTGCCATGTGTGAGCTTTTCTAGGATTCTGTGGTGGAACTGATTTGTTTGTTTTACAAAAGCTGGATTTTCAGATGAGCTCCAGATCCTGCCTACTCCTGCTCCTCATTGCTGTGCTCCTTTTCCACAGCATTTTTATCTCAGTCTAAATTGACTTGCAGTATTGGAGCCTGATTCGGAGAAAATACATGCCGAACAGCAAAGGTCAATGTGGAAAAGTTGGGAGTAGCAGAACTCTCAAGTTTTATTTAAAAATAGAACGCTCAATTTTATACATTAATGGGCAGACTTGTGCATATTCCTCACTCACCGGGGCCACAGTACATTTAAATGCACAAACATCCAAGAGATCTCATATCTGCCATACAGAGAACTAATATGATCCTTTACTATCAACAATCTCTCTCACATCTACCACATATGTGAATTTACTCTTCACTAACATGGAGGGTAGGGCTTAATCCTCTTTCAATCCCCTTCTCAGGTTTATGGCACAAAGTTGCTGCACAAATCAGGGGGCAGGGGTGAAATCTAGACCTTTGCTTCTATTCCCCTTTTTCTTCATGTGCAGACTACCTTTCAGCTTGTGAAACAAACCTTTTGCTTGTTTCTCTGCAGCAGGCAACTTCCAGCCACTATAATTCATGTGCATTCAAAGCCTTTGTCCCAGGCCAGCCAGCAGTAGCCACAATTTCAGAAACAAAATAACTGACACAAACAAGATCCATATTTATATAGATTCTGAAAGCCTTCCCCAAAACAGTAAGATTTGCAATGACTTGCAGAAGAGGGAATCTCTGAGCAGTTATGGCAATTATGGCAACTATGTTTGGATGGAAATTGGGCTAAGTGTTCTGGTTGAACAATATCCCTGTCAGTTACATAGCTCCTGAGTCACCCTCCCCTTGCTGCCCTGGAAAATCAGAAGGCTTCTTAGAGCTCCCAAATATCAGAAATAATTTTGTTCTTATTTGGTTCCTTTAATGTATTTATTATGGAGTACTGTGTGGGTTGAACCTTAATCTTAACAAGTGGGGGATGAACAAAGACTTGTGGGGAGGTGACTAGGGTTGCCAGCAGGTTCCCTTGCCCTCCTGGTGGGAGGGGGGAATCCTGGCACTCACTTTTGTTATAGTGCTCCATGTGCTGTGCCGCCCAGGAGCATGCTTCAGGAGGCATGTTCCCCTGCCTTTCCCCCCGCCTGCCAGGTAAGCAGTGGTGGGGAAGCAGGGGATCCCCTGCCCCCAGTGGGGGACTGGTAACCCTAGGAAATCTCATTTCCCCTCCTCCACCTTCCCCACCTCTATGTTGACCTTAATGAATTTGTGAAGTTGGAATGGAGTAACGCATTGGCGTTATTAATTGCAACCTGTACTAGTTTGACTCTGCCCCTGAGGAAGCATTGCGTGAGAGTACTACATGCGAAATGGAAGAGGCCGATTGTCCATAAGGCAGGAACATCGTTCGGAGGATTGTATATTTTGGACAGTAGCCTCGCTTTTTGCTTTTTGCACAGCACCTTCTGCACTTTAGTTCTTTTGTTTACAGCAATCACAGCTGATGATTCAGGAGGAGTTGGTCATTGTTCTCAGGGATGTGAATGTTGTGTTAATTTCTCCAGACGGAACTGATGGAATGTATGTGCCTGTGGAATTGTGAAATGCTATGAATTGTATTAATTGTAATTGATTGTAATTAATCTCGTTATATGTAATGTTTGCACTTCTTGCACTTTGAATTTAAAAAGTTTTGTTGAGATTAATTCATGTTTCTTGGGATGGACGAAAGGTTTGAGTACCTTGATTGGTGCTGCTGGGGTGTGACAAAAGAATTAGATTGGTTGCTCCTGATGTCTTACAAAGGAACTGTAGTTAATTAAATGTTCCCAGAGATGACTGATGAATTTAGAGTTTTGATTAAATGTTCCCAGGAAGAGTTTCAAACTTATCAGAGCTGACTGATGGTCCTAGATTGCAGAGCAGGATCTAATAAATGGGAAGAGGGGAGATTGGAATGTCCAAGGGGAGGTGACTCACAAGTGCCTTCCTTGTCAAAGATAGCATGTCTGCAGCTTTGGAGGGCAGGAACTAATCATGCCCAGTCATTTGGCATGTACTCACATTCCATTCATGTTTTTTTCTCCTGGGCAGGAGCCAGCAATACTTTGCTCAACCAAGTGGTTGCTAATGCGGTATGAAGTGCATTAGATCCAGTGCCTTATGATTTCATATCATTAGCTATTAAAACAGTGGAGGCCAGACAGACTGCTTACAATGAAATATAGCTCAAAAAGTGCACACATTGACACTGCTCATAAGCAATGAAGGCACTTGTAGACCAGATGTGAAAAGAGGTCATGACAAATGTTCAAGAAGGGGTGATTTTAAAGAAATGAAACATGATGCTTATAATTTGTATAAAGAAACCTATAGCTTTAAAAGGACAGGAATAGAGCCTTCCTTTTCCAAAGATCAGATGCTTACCAGTACACATGAAAATAGAACTACAGTGAATAACATTTGTGATTTCTTTATTCCTATTAACCCAGTAAGAGTCCACTTTGGAATTAGACCTCATGGCAGAGTAATAGGAGAAGCTGATATTGAGTCTGCAGTGACAGCATCTTTCTAAGCTGGAGTATCCAAGGACAGACTTAGAACACAACACAGATACACAGAACTGGCCTGAAAAACTCTGAAAATCTAGCAGCACCATTTACAGAACTGTGAAAAAGTCTGTCTACCATATAATGTAAACTAGACCTGAGTGTGTTAAAAAAGTTTAGGATAACATCAAAACTTGCTTACTTAGGTAACACAGAAAAAGGTGGTTTGAAAATTGTGTGGGTTTTTCTAAAATACAATGTTCCAGTCCAAACTGTAATCATCTTCTTTGTGATGACATTAAATAAGTGGATATTTTTTTTAAAGAGATGTGTGACAGGTAGAGCAGCAAAAATTACCCCAATAGCACAGGATCTAATGAGGATAGTTCTCTGAACCAGCAAATAGGAGCTGTGGGCTGAGTGAGGAGCAGCAATCACTTTAAATTCTGACAGTTGAGTTTTGACAGATGAAGGCTGAGTGTGGGGTCTGAGAGAGCAGAGTGTGCTCTTAACACAGCAGGAAAATGGGCTAAAGGCAGTGCCCTGAAATTAGAACTGCCCTGAAATGGCAAGGATTATGGAATTGCAGCTGAATGCTACAGATTAATTATAATACTTAACAGGAGTGTAACCTGGTAACAAACTTGGCATGTAGCATTTAAGAACTGCCACCCCACTTCTCTATGTTCACTGTTTATATTTACCTCACTTTGAATTATTTTCTAAACTTCGTTCTTGTTTCCTTTTAAAAAAAATCTTTTGTCAGTTTATTTTATACCTGATGACCAAATTAGACGAGAAGGGCATCCCCAAGTTCTTCCCAGGTATGTGCCACTATTGCAGAGAATTAGTGCCCATCCAGGAATTCCTTTAAATGGGACTAGAGGTGTTATTTGCCCATACACTCCTAGCATAAAATTCCCATATGCCCGCCAGTGAGCAAACTCCCGGCAGTTTGCCCCTTTGCCTGCCAGACTGGCAGGAGGTTGCAAGCTGCCTGGTGATTGCCTGCCACCAGCAAGCACCATGGGAAAAAACACAGCACACATGTTACTGGTCGGCACAATGACGTCATTTCAAGAAGAGACATCATTGTGCCAGCCACGGGAGTACTTCCATGCTTCTCAAAGAAAGAGCACTCATGCAGCTGGCTCAATGATGTCACTTCTGGAAGTGACGTCATTGAGTGGAAGCTGGGAGTGTACACATGAGAGGGTGTCAATGACAGAGAATCCTTTGGGGTGATTTCTAGCCTGGGGAAATTGTCACAACAAGCAATGGCTTGTTGAGATGAGCCCTTAAGATATTTCACAATGGTCTGAGCAATACTTTTGATGATGCGTAAGGGCCTGTGAACAGGGCCAAGAAACAGCAATCCATGGAATGGGAGAATGTGGTGTCTTCCATTGCCTATGCAATCAGCAGTGCTGCTTGTTTTCCAGATTTTGGAGTCAAATCCCACTGTCCAATACAATCTAACAGTTAAATATGTGCACAATTTCAGCCGACTTAAAAACTGGCTCTTATAAGGCTCTGTGAGGATCTTGATGTCTGTTTGTCTACGTCAAATGAATTGTATCAACCAAGAGCTGAGTTCTGTTATGACAACGTAAGGGATCTCTTCCACTGACTTCACTTTTTTTCAGAAGCTTGATAAAATCTATGGACATAGATTCATTGTGAGTTAAATGCAGTATAGAGATTATATCTCCATGAATACTAATGAATGCTAACAAACAAACATGTGACTCTCCTCGTTCCTTATGTACAATGAATCAGCCACATGATAATTACAGAGTAGCTATATTTATAGGAAGAGGGCACTTCAGAATTGTTATCTCCATATGGACCAGGATTCTATAAATAATTCTAATTGATAATAATCACTACTGGAACTATTTGCTAGAATTACAAAGACATGAAAAGGGCAAACTGAAATAATTGCTATTCTGTGATTTTATTTTATTTTATTTTATTAGAAAAAAAACACACTTTAGAGAGATGCTAGAATTCAAGTTTTTGATCCAAGCTTAGAAACTCTAGGGAGCAGAAAATTTGGATATACAAGAACAGCTTGTATATAACTAAAGCCAACACTGTCTGAGGAACAAGGCATTTTCTGCTTGAAAATAAAACACAGTGGGTTGGATCCAACCTGCTTTTCCACTGAGAAAAAGAGGAGAGATCCCTATTGATTGTCCCAAAAGGTTATGCTCAGGATCATGGCACCTGCATGAAGAAATGTCATGTGGGATGGGGGCTGTAGAAAGGAGGAGATTTTAGTGAAATTGAACTTAAAAACACTGGCTGGATCCAAATCCACAGTTTTGTAACAGGCAACTGCATCTGGCCAATCTAGCCCCTTGCTAAGCCATACAGAGTTAGCTTCCTTTCTAACAAAAACAAAATGATCTCTCTCTCAGAGCGGAACTACAAGTGACAAAAGGCACAGGTTGGACACTTGTCAGCTTCCCTCAAGTTTTGATGGGAAATGTAGGCAGCTTGGCGGAATGTTGGACAAGTGACAGTTGAAAAGTCCATTGGACAGCAGTCAGAGAGCCAAGCTGCAAGACTAAGATGCCTACATTTCCCATCTAAACTTGAGGGAAGCTGACAAGTGTCCAATCTGTGCCTTTTGTCACTTGTAGTTCCGCTCTCAGTCAACATGATATGAGGATTCAGAGAAATACTGGCTTTTATATTGTTTCATTTTGTTTGCATGCCTTTCTCACATATAGGAAAGCTAGCTTGCTATTTTTAAATTTTGCACCAGTAACCTGACTATATATGTCTGAGAAGTAAGATGGAGAATTGCCTCTTTCTAGAGAACAGTTTTCACAGCTGTTTCATCCCACAGCAGCTGAAATATTTAACCCAGGCTGTGTTGGGCTGGTCATGTTATGTGCCAGCACTCATTAATCCCTGCCGAGTTTGGCATTGGTCACTTGAATGCACACTGTAGGCTCAGCCAAAGGCAGCATGGCTTGAAGTCAACAACACTGGCGATCTTGGCTATTTTAATGTAGCTGCCATAGGTGTAAAGGATCCTGGACACAGGCACTACAATACAGTATCTCTTAAACTTTGTGTGTGATGTGTTTTTAAAACTGTGCTGTCAATTTCATAATCTAGAGATATATTAAGTCAAAACAGTGTGATTTCTCCCTTCTGTGGATTTGGAATCACTGCTGACATCCCAGGCTAATTGGGTGTCACAGTCGATCTTCAGGATGGAATTGGTACCCGCAGTAGTAACTTGTTAACAAGTTTTAGTGACAGTTGCAGTTATTGCTTAACAAATCCAGCAATGTCAGCTGAAAGTGTTGGCTCAATCAAAGGTTAAGAGGGTTTTTCCTCCCGTTCCATGTAGCAATCAGATAATGTATTAATTCTGTTTCTTTGCCAATTGTAAACAACAACCTTGAAATATGTGGGTGGAGGATGGTAAAGATGTCAGTGGAGCCTGCCAAGGCAAAAGGCCTTCAACTCCTAATCCACAGAAAAAAGAGGCAATTGCTGTTCCTCAATTTAGGAATCCTTAGCAACAGCTTGTCATACTAGAACTATCAACTACAATGTTAAAATGCACATTTCGATATAGAATTCTACTGATGAAATTTAAAGACATTTGCTCAGGGAAAACAAGGGTACATCTTCAGCTAGGCTAAAAGTCAGGTCTGGTCCAAATAAAATGGGGTAATAGCAGCAGGCAGTCCTCCCATCACTTCCAGTGGTGAACCTGTACCACTTCCATCTCACCTGTGTTTACGTACTGGCAGGCTGGCTATGCTGAGGAGATGTTGAACATTGCTGAACATACTAAAGCATGAAATATTGTAAATGAAGTATGTTGTACATATAAGTACCATACTGATTGCCTATAAAACCATACACATGTATGCAATACAACCAAATCTACAGTGAAAAAGCTGAGAATGGAAAAAAGTTGACAAAAATGGAAAGAAATTCAATAGGAAACATTTGTTCACCACTAACACTGGTTGACTTTTGGACTACGAATGGATGGATAATGATCAAGATGGGTAGCTGTGTTCGTCTGTCTGTAGCAGTAGAAAAGAGTGATAGCTCAGTAGCACCTATAAAACTAACACAATCTTATTTATTTATTTATTTATTTATTTATAGTCCACCTTTCTCTCTGAAACTCAAGATGGATTACACATTGCTTATGGAATTGTCACAGGACAATTCCATAGACAATGCTAAAGGGTAAATAAACACAAGTTTACAAAGACATAGCATTAGCAAGAATCCAATACAGAGTTGAAGAAACGCTGAAACAGAACATAAGCAATTCTAGGACTGCCATTAGACAACATGAGGCTCAGGTAGCTCATAGGAGCACATATTTAAAACAACAGATATTATGTAAGGCAACTTAATGGTGAAATCTATGGTCCCTAACTCATTAGCAAAACATCTGAGACCCTCTCTCTACAATACAAAAGCCCTTTTGAATAATTTGTTTTTGCATCATTTACAAAAAAAATTGAGCTAGGGTATGAACTTTCTTGAGTCACAGGTCACTTCTTCAGATCTGAAGCTGAAGAAGTGAGCTGTGAATCATGAAAGCTCATACCCTAACACAAATTTTGTTAGTCTTATAGGTGCTACTGGACTCTCCCTCTTTTCTACTGTATGGATAATGAATATATGGCACTCAGGCTTAAAGAGAGACTGTAGTTAGCAGCATACTGAAAAGTGGAATAAAGGAAACTGTTACAAAATGGAATGTTATTGATTCTTCTTCCTAGCATTTAGTAGAAGAAACAGAACAAACAAATCTCCATAGGAGAGCCATAGAATCCTTGTGCAAATTCTATGGTGCTTTGTACAAACTGAATATTCCTCTGAAGTGGTTACAGAGGAACATAAGCACTTGCATAAGTATATCAATTTTCAGTCATAGTAGTGTATTCTGTTTTTTGAGACCTCTAATACTCAGTTTGAAATCCTTTGACAAAGTTGCAGCTAGACAAGCAGTTAAATTTCTCAAAAGACTTCCAGGGGAAGACAGGTTTCCTTTTCTGACTTCCAGGGGAAGGAAGATTTCCTTTTCTGAAGGAAATCACAAAGTAGCTTGTCCCCCAGGATAAATTATAAATGGCCAAAATACTAACCAATTTCAAAAAGGTTCTCTAGTTTGTTTATTTCCTCCCTGGAGCTTGCAACAGTTTACCTGGTTTCCTCTCCCCTCCACCTTGTGTCCTCTCAACAACTTTGTGAGGGAGGTTAAACTGAAAGAGAGTGGCTTGCCTAAGGCCTCTCAGTGAGCTTCATGGCACAGTAGAAAGTTGGACCTGAGTCTTCCTAGTCCAGTCCAATACTGTAAATACCATATCATGCTGTTTTTCATTTTTCTGCATATTATCATATTATAGGAATGTATCAGATACTTGGAAGGAGAGCAAAATTACAATTTACCACCTATCGACATGGGACTTGGAAAAGCAGGATTTAAGTGCCATGTCTGTCATGGCTACATTGTATGGCCCTCTTTTTTCCACTTAGGGTTGTCAGTAATACAGTGTCAATAGAAGCCACAATGATCAAACTTTTCTCATCTTAAACACTGTACAGTTTCTTCACAATCATCCATATGAATAGCGATTCACCTCAGTCCTCCCCGTTGTATGCCCTTTACTCAAGCTTTATTATTCTCTTTTCAGGCCATTGCCTGCCATGCATTATTTTTTCAGACTCCTTGCTTTTGGTTTTCCTCTCTTTGGTCCCCCTTCTTTCTTAGACCTCTTACAGCCATTGCATATATGAAGTTGTAATCCCAACTAAACTGACAAATTCCCCTTTCCTCACAGATGCTGGACTGAAAATTACTTTGGTTTCTTAAGACCAAACTTCAATAGAAGTCCTGGGCATGAGCTTCCATGAAGTTTTTTATTTTAAAAAAGTAGATGTACAGCGACTTGATTTTCATGGGCTCATGGTGTGAGGGAAAGGGGAGATCGAGCCTGCCCTTCTTTTTCATGCTAATTTCCAGATCCAATGTGTCCTTGTGGGGCTGCTATTTATCCCATTAGGGCAAACACACAGGTGGACCCATAGAAGGATCTGTACGTTTCAGCCAGCAGACAAATTAGCAGCTCCTTGGGGTGATTTCCAGTTAGTAAATGGAGGGGAAGCTTAAACTCTCCCCTGTACCATGGTCTCAATCCCAACTGGGGCCCCGCATGCCTAATTCATTAAAAAAAAATGCCTCAGAGTTCATTCATAAGAGCTCCCAACGTCGTGTTTGATTTGGGTGCAAGCCATCTGACCATTTTAGCCTATTGATGTCAAAGCTTTATGTCACAAGGATAATACAGCATAGAATAAATAATAATATAGTCACAGGCCCTGCTGTCAGGTTTACATCCTAAGAGACTAAGGAAAACTATGCTGTAGCATAGTGGTTAAGTGGTTTGGCTGTGAATCAGTATTCTGCTGGTTTGAATCCTACAACTGCCATGAGCTCAGCAGGCGGCCTGGGGCAAGCCAATTCTCTCAGCCAGCTCCACAGCTGTATTGTGGCAATAATAACAACACTGACTTGTTCACTGCTGTGAGTGGGGCATCAATCTGCATAGAAGAGCGATATATAAGTGCTATTATGATTATGATTATATCCTTTGATCTCCAACAACAGTTGGAGATCAAAGGATATAAGTTTGTTTTTAGAATGGTACTCGAGGACTCAAGAAGATGCCAAGAGACACAGATTAGCAGGTAATTAGGAGGAAGAGCATGAAGACATTTGAAAGTCAGTAGGAGAAGTTTTAACATGTTATGAGAGGAAAGAAGGGGCCTGCACAGACAACTGCAACGTGGTCATGAAATCTAACAAAACAGGTAAAATGAGCTGAGAGATTCAAGACTGAGTGAAGAGATCTGAGAGAAGAAGTGGGAAAGCTGACTATGAGGGTCTTGCAATATTTAAGTTATGTGAGGCTACCCAGAATTTCTGATTTCTAAAGAGAGAGTAGCCATTAGTTGCATCTTGACAGCACCATCAAGAAGTTTTTCTGTACAGGGTTTTCTCAGGGCTCCTCAAGTGATTACACTGAGCACGAACACAGTTTGATTTGAAGTCAAAAACCGAAGTTCTTCAGCCAGGCTAGCTTATCCTAGCTGTCATGAACTTTCAATATTTTGCTATCCTTTGTGTTTTTGTTTGTTTTCCTTTTTCCCCCTCAGTGTTTAGATTTCTTCTCAGACCAACTCCTGAACGTGTTTGTTGCAAAAAATATTACAATACATAATAAAATTCAATGATGCAATATAAAACATAAAAAAATTGATAAAATCTAATAAAAGCCTATGTGATAATTAAATAAACTTGCCCTGCACCTATAATTTGTAAAATGTATTGGCCAGCTAAACTGGAGTTTAATTCTGAGCCCAATCTCAAGAATACTGACATATGCATTGAAATGGATGAGCGTTGTTTTTTTGACATGCTTTTGAAAAGTACTGGTAGATCTAGTGGGCAATTCTATTACTCTGAGATTTTATGCTAAAGGGGAAAAAATCCATTCTTTATTGCCCCTGAGCCATCTAGCATTGATAATCTGTGAAAGACAGAACAAATAACTAGATTTTATCATGGAAGTCTACAGTATCTGGGCTTTGTAGTGATGGAAAAGGGAGAAATGTAAAGGAGCAAAAAGTGAAATGGAGGAAATAACTGAGTAGTGGGATGTGACAGAAAGCAGAGGCTTGTACAGAGAAAATATATTTTATCGGAGGTAAAAAGACAGAAGAATCGGAGGAATTGACCTCAGCGAAATGCAGTAGTCTGATTTTTGCTTTCCACAAGGCAGAATGGCATTGTTGCACATATAAATATTCATTTCTCACTGGTAACAAAACTGTCACTGAACAAAACGGGAACTAGGAAACCAGCATCTTTTCTGTCTAAGTTTCAGCCAGGGGCAGCGAGGTGAAACCCTCAAGCAAGGGGTGAAGGACCAATGACAGTTCATTTTCTTCTTATCAGGAAAGCAATATCTTGTTCACTTACATGTGAAAAGATTTACTGAATTACATTGCTGAGAGAAAAAAAAGATTTTACAAAGAATTGACAAAAAGAAGGATGTGTGTATATGAAGCAGACCTAGTGAGGGTAGGAAACTGTACCCTATAATCATGTAAGAAGACAACTGTAAAGAGATTTTGAAGTTTCTTTGAAAAATTATCAGGTGCATCAAACGTTGACTTCCTTAGCCATTACAAGACAGGATCACAGACAAGAATCTTTCAGACATTGCAGTTTGGCTTCTTCCATTCATATTCAGCTAACGACTGCTACATAAAATAGACTTTTTTTTTGTTTTGCTAATCATTTGCTTTTAATAAGTCCAGCTTCAGTGGAGATCCAAACTGACATGGGGTCACAAGTCTTGTAAAAAGTAAACACTCCTGTTATGATTCTCCAACATATAGAAGCTATATGTCTGGGGTCTGAGTCCCAGCCCCCAGACTTGCCAGGAGGGAGCAGTGGGAGGCAACCGGGAGGCAGTGGCCCTACCACCCCAGCCAGCAACCAGGTCCAGAACCTGCCCACTCCAGGGGGAAGGGGCGAAAGGCCAAAGCCTCAGAGGGCTGGAGGGAGCAGGGAGAGACCAGCCAGTCCTGCCCTCCAGGGGGAAGAGAAGGGGCTAAGCAGGACAGAGGAAAAGGGCCAAGGCAGGGGGAATAGGGACCCAGTAGCAGCCCAAACAGAGCCCTTACCAGCCGAGGAGGAGAAGCAGCCACTACAGCCCAGAGCCACACCCCAGCTAGAGGACAGCAGCCTGGCTCAGGAGTTGGTAGGAGCCAAGCCCCTCCAGGTGGAGCTGCCACAGGCATTCTGGGGGAGGAGATGGGTAGCCCCGCCCAGCATCAATGAGCAGGCAGCCCAGAAGCTGGCCAGGGCAATTCCTCGCGAGCAAGGCCAGGCAAGCTCAGCAGTTCAAAGGCCTACTGGGGCAGCTCCTCATGAGCAAGGCCAAGGAGACCTCAGCTGGGGATGGCTCGCGTTCAACGCCACCCTGCCAGAAAGGCAAGGAAGCCTAGAAGGGATTAGTGGTAGGAGGGAAACACCTGAGGGAAGGCACAGCTGGGCCAAGTCAGGAGAGGGAACAAGCCTAGAAGGAGGGTGGGGCAGGGAAAGGAAACCCTATATAAGGTGACTAGGAAGAGCTCTGAGGTGGTGGGTGTGAATAAGTGGTGCGGTGTGGGAATGGAAGCTTGGAGGAGAGTTCTGGGAGGAGGAGATGATGGAGGACACAGGGGGTAAGCAGGCCAGGTTGAGCAGGTCAGCGAGTGGATTGAGAGGGAGTTAGGGTGATGTATACTGCCCCTCCTTCCACAGAGCAGGGTCCTGCAGCATCCCTGGTGCCCCTCTGACATCAGGGCTGGCCCAGCCGGCGCCCTGCCCAGTGGCAGCAGCAAGCCCTGACACTATAAACATCTTTCAAGGATTTAACAAAAAACCCTATTAATATATTCTTTGTCATTAATGAAGAAGCTAAGTTCAATTAAGCAACATCAGATGCAATTAGATAGTGAATTCAGTAATTAATTAATGTGTATCTTCCAGTAAATGTCAGAAACTAAGAGCTAAACCATATGAGACGAATTACATGAGGGAGCTCAAGTGAAGGGAGATGCAATGTTGTCTGGGAATTGTAGTTTGAATTTCACCTCCCTCTACAGCAAAGAATGCTCCTCAGAGGGTTTGTTAATTTCCCCTCTCTATGGTCCAGCACAGATCCTCCTCAGAGGGTTTGTTAATAATTGCCAGAGCCTTCAGGAAGGTAAAGAGGAAATTAACAAACCTGCTGAGAAGTATTCTTTGCTGGCTATGTAGAGAGAGGTGAAATTCAAACTATGATTCCTGGCTAACATTGCATCTCCACTTTCTTGTGTAACTTTTCCTGGTTTAGCTCTCAATGAATGTTAACATTCATTGGTAAGTGCTAAGATTTTAGCAAAACACAGAATGCAGTGCAAGCTATTGAGAAGGGCAATGCCTGAGAGTGGAAGGTGGTGTCTTTGCCTGCCTCCATCCATTTGAAGGAGTGGAGCTCAAGAAGCCAACCATGGAGATGGGCTGCCAGCTTAACTTTATGTGGTTCTTTTCTGTTTTGGATTTTCCTACCTTTTTAGATAAGTTGCAAGCACAGGGTTTTGCTTCACTTGGTTTCCAAGAAGCAAAAATTGGTGCTCTTTTCCACTAGACACTTTTCATTTTCCAGTTCATTTTTGATCTCATTCTCTAGTACTAGGGCTCCAATGTTCATCTTTCATAGACACAAATAACAGTGGGGCAATGAATTAGTAATACTTGAAACAAACTTTATTCAACTATCTCAGGCATTTAGATTAGATCAAAATTTCCAGAGGGATCCTCAAAAAAGAACAACTACAAGAACCTTAGCTTAAGCAGCAAGGAAATGGTACAGCACCACCTGTTGGCTGGAGGTGCTGCTTACAACTCATTAAAGAAAAGCATTCTGCAAAGGCTTTTGGTTCTTTCTGTCCACTTATATTCAGGGGACTGAGTACATTGTATCACTGGTAGCTGAAACCTGATTATCAGGCACAGTAAATCAGAATTCATGGGGGTGACAAGTTCATATACATGGCATTTATATACATTTTTATGACTCCCACATGCTACTTCCTTACAAATGGCTGGCTACCTTTCCCTATTAAATAGGGAAAGAGAAGAGTGCATAAACAAACACACAAGCTTTTGCTTCTCCCCTTCCTATGATTTGCATTCTCTGTGTAGATTTGTTGAGAATTCATTGTTCACAACCCAATTCATTCCAGGGGTCAAAGGAACCACCTGTTTAAAAACAGCATATATTGTTCTGTCTCATGCCTAGTGCTCTGCCTCCTGATGTGAGGGGTGCAACAACAAAATCAGAAGGGTGCCTTTTTATGTGCCCCGCATTAGCAAAAAAAAAAAAAAAGCACCAAATTGACAGTGTTCAAAGGGAAACTCTATTGCATCCAATAATTTATAGGCAAAACAGGCTTGCTTACCCCTGCTGTGAGCCTTGACTTTAAAATAAGAGTAGGATTTTGGATTGCACATTTGATGATATATCTGCAGATCAAAACTTGGAATGTCTCCTTGTCATATATATATACCCTTGAATAGGAGCAGTGCTGCTGCTATCAAGTGTGCACAGGCATTTTTAAGAGGAAAACAGCTTTCTAAATTCCTGCTGTTTTCAGCTAAAATAAGTGTATCTGTTCATTTTTAGCCCATCCTTCTTCCAACCAGAAATAATCAGATCTGTGTATCAGACTGCACATTTAATGTTATTTCTGTGAACCAAGTTATAGAACTGCCCTCTTGTTTATCTTGCATTTATGTATGGCTAAGGAATGCTATTGGCAAGTCAGATCATTTTTCATGCAAAAGAATCTTTTTGCAAGAATCTAAGCCAAGCAGATGTGACAGGCTGCAAGCATGATCTGATTAACTCCAGATCTTTACATATTATGTACTTGATGTTAGATATGTATTCAACTGTCAGGGCAAAAGTCAGATGTTTATAGCTTAGCCAACGGGATGTACATTAGGGAACTTGTCTAATTCCAGTGAAGGCTGGACTTCAGCAGTGGATTTATGGTTCTACTGATAATAAAAATTGAAGGACAAAAAGCACAAACTGAATCTGGTGGATTCTGCTGCAGACAGGAAGCACTGTTCATGAGATCCTGCACAAGAATTCATTTTCAAACCAAGCCAGTTCATCACTTCTCACTGATTCAGGGGATGTTTTTGACTACAGCCTCCATGAGAGGAATGGGAAGTGAGGTTCTGTTCTGAAGTGCAGCATGGCTGTTAGGCACCTTATGCACAATGGTCAATAGGTAAGAGGTGAGCAAGGAGTGGCTTGGCTTCTGCTAACTTTCCTTCCATTGTAACGATGTGGGATCACCTGCTCCATCAGCAGCCAAGCAAGAATTCTTTGGAATGACATCAAATGGGCGTGAATGGCTAATTTTTCCTGCCTACTTCATACTGCCTGCACGGGGCTGCTGACTTTAAATGGTAGGGGTTTTTTTTTAAAGAATTGGGTAGGTCATTTCATTACTAGGTTGCACGAATAGTGTGGATTGCTGTAACACATAAGTAGGAATATCTGGTGAACATCCTAGGCATCTAGCAATCTATCTACACATTACATTTTCCCCACATACATTGCTTGAGTCAGGTGAAGAGGCTTGTTCTGAAGTCCTGTGCTTCCTAGTTATGTGTGGGTCCAATTTAGATGGGAACCATGGAACATAGAGAGAAGGGCCTTAGACCCTCTTTCACCTTTTTTTCCAAGCTGAAATGTCCTAGGGGGACACTATTTTCTCTGTTGTGTGAATGTAACATGTCGTTCATTAGTACAAACGTAACCACTGATGGAGTAAAATAGCAATCATCACCCAGCCATTTCAGTTTAGGAAAATGGTTCATTGGGAGGTGTAAGTCACTGTGGTCCTAACAGGAAGTTGAATCATGGAACTTCAGAACACACCTCTCCATCTTACCTGGGGACATCTCTAGGGAAAATGTTATGTGTAGTTAAACCCTAAGAAAGAAGCAATCCAGCTGCCTATCTGCTGTTACTGCTAGAGAGTTTGGGTAGAGTGATTGGCAATGTTTAGCTGAATCTGAACTGCTGTATGGCAATGGGGGCAAGGCACGAAGCCTGCCATTTTTTGCACAAGTCATTGTGTGGGCTGGCAGAATGAGGCACAGCAAAAATGCGAGGCTGAGCTTTGACAAAAGCAACAGTGGAAACCACAACTAAGGGATTAAAGAAACAAGTACCCAGTCTTAACAAATCATAAGAATACTTTATATTGATACAAAACAATTCAAAGACCATTTAAAGTGACTCAGTACAAAAGAATAAATAGCAATATAAATAGATTCTCATGTGGTACATTGATATTACTACAGCACACAATAACATACATGAGCAATCGGCCAAACAGTGAAGTCCAATAAATAAATATTGTTGTCACATTCAAAAGGATTTCCTCATGAGTAGGTGAGAGCAAGCCTGGACAGACCAGAAGAACTGCCGGAAATATAACAGTAAAGTTCGGAGTGGTAATTCCAATTTCTTTGCAAACATTCAAGCCAAAATGCTTATCTTGGAAAGCTTCCAAGGACTGTTGACCCAACAAGGAACCAGTCATCGAAGATGCTTGTTTATGAAGAAACGTCATCAGGGGTCAAACAGACCTTGCCATCATATCCATGCTGATGCGTAACAACTTTCAAGCGGCAGCCGGATGCACCCTTTTCCCGGCCATGCGTTTGACCCCTTTACTGTTATATTTCCAGCAGTTCTTCTGGCCTGTCTGGGCTTGCTTGCACCTACTCACGAGGAAATCCTTTTGAATGTGACAACAATATTTATTGATTGGGCTTCACTGTTTGGCCGATTGCTCAGATATGATGGCAAGGTCTGTTTGACCCCTGATGAAGTTTCTTTGTAAACAAGTGTCTTTGATGATCAGTACCTTGTTGGGTCGATGGTCCTTGGAAGCTTGCCGTCTTTACTGTGTCTATCTATAAGATAAGAAAGGAAAGATAAGCATTTTTGTTTGAACGTTTGCAAATAAATTGGAATTACTACTCTGGACTTTACTGTTTTATTTCCGGTAGTTCTTCTGGACTGTCCAGGCTTGCTCTCACCTACTCATGACGAAATCCTTCTGAATGTGACAACAATATTTATTGATTGGACTTCACTGTTTGGCCGATTGCTCATGTATGTTATTGTGTGCTGTAGTAATTTCAATTTATTTATATTGCTATTTATTCTTTTGTATTGAGTCACTTTAAATGGTCTGAATTGTTTTGTATTAATAGAAAGTATTCTTATAATTTGTTAAGATTGGATACTTGTTTCTTTAATCCTTTAGTTGTGGTTTCCACTGTTGCTTTTGTACATTGTCACTAAGGCTGAGTTTTGAGACAGAAAGAATGGGATTGTGCACTAGAAGCTTCCCATTATTTGATAATCTGTACTAGATAGGGAGACATTATTTTTAAAATAGCTTTTGTAGATCAAACACTTAAAGAGTTAACTTGTATACTGTCAGTAGCCTTGGCTCATTGACAGAGCATCTGCTTAGTATGCAGAAGGCACCAGATCCCATTCATGGTGTCCAGTTGGTAGTAGGCAATCTGAAAGGCCTGAGTCTGAGACCTCGGAGAGTCATTGACATTCAGAGCAGGTGATATTGACCTTGATAGAGAAATAGTCTGCCAGCATAGGGCGGCTCCATGTGTGTATCATGTCTCCATTTCACAGTGCAAGATCAATGAAAAACTGCACTAAAACTCACATTCTTTACATTCATAAGAGTAAGAAAAATGAATGAGAATAATACTGACAGTGTTAATGCCATAGGTTTTGCTTTGCCTTTAAGTGACATCCTTGTTCAGTTCATTAGATGTTGTTATTGCTATTGGCACTGCTCAATATTTCTTTGGTGTCTGTCTGACGTATGCTCAACACTGCATGTAACCCAAGAGTGCTGTGTGGTTCTTGTCTGTCTGTGTAAGGAAGTCAGCCTGGTGAAAGGATCTAGGAGAGAAACAGATAACCAAAAGTGGACTAGAGGGCATTGTGAAAACTTGGCGTAGCAAATGGTGGCCCAGGTGGGTGAACAAGTAATAAGTTTTTAAACTAAGTTAAACAGGTGTGTGGGGGGTGGGGGAGGGGTGAGTGAATGTGTGCGGTAGAGAGAAATTTTCCAGACATAAGGCAGAAAATGCACAGGCTGGAGAGGAACAAAGGAGGTCAGCGTCAGATGAACAGAGGGGGCTTCTAAAAGATGAAGTGGCACATTTATTTTGGCTCTGCTTCTGAGAAATATCAGTCAGAAGCAGAGTGCTGCAAAGAGTCTGTTGTTTCAAGAGGTGGTTTGTTCCAGGTACCCTGCTGGTAGCCATAACCCTGTGTGAGCACCATTTATCATATGTCACCTCTTTTATCATGGTGTCAAAACTTGGCCCATTTTCTCATTGGTGTGCAAGCTGGTCATCTGGAGATTGAGCAGGATGCCTGAGGGGAATCATTGAAGGGAATATAGTTAAGTCAATGCTGCTGGGTATGTGGAAGTAGCTTTAATAAAGTAACTCTGCTATTTTTGAGACTTTCTTTCTCTGCCTCATTTCAAGAGTAAAAACAAAACTTAAACCACTTACATTTTGTACTGATATTTTTCATGCAGCAGAACCAAGACCCAGTCTGAGGTGTGCCTCCAAGCATAGTTAGAGAGCAGAAAAACTATTTTGTGTCTTCCTCTCTGCATAGCAAAAGCTCCAAAGATTTTTTTTAACCAAAGAGAAGATCCCCCAGAAGTGCCTTTTAACATTTTGGGGTAGGTGAGGGAGATTTCAGTGAACAAAACATTCACAGGGAAAATTTTAGTTAGGTACATTCAGAGGTAACTATATTTTTCTGTGTATGGTTACTCCACTCTAATCCTGTGACTTTGGAACAGTCACTCACTCTCAGCCTAACTTACCTCACAGGTTTATTGTTGTAAGGATAAACAGGAAGAGCAGTCAGAGATATAATAAACTGTTTGGGGTCACTGGTGAGAAAAAGGGGGTATAACTACCTAAAAATATAACAGAAATACAATGTGAGTGGCAGAAGGATAACAGCAGCAACAACAACAAAAAAACCCAGACAATTATCATGGTCCATTCAATCTGCCTCACAATCACTATACTGATTTGTTTGTTTGTTTAAGACATTTGTATGCCAGCTTTCCACACAAAACAGAGTTCCCAAGGCAGCAAATGTTAAAGCAGTAATAAACAATTCAAAATGTTTTTTAATGAATTTAAAACAACCTAAAATAGTATTAAAACATTTCAATAAAACAGCCACACAAACACACAACACAAAGAACAGAGAGGAGGACCAATAACAGTTATTGGAGGTTTGTCAGACAAAAAAAAAGATTCCACCTGCTGGCAGGAGACAGCAATAGAGGGGGAGAGACTAATCTTCCTGCGGAGAGAGTTCCAAAGTTTTGGCACCACGACTAAAAAAAGACCTTCCTTGGGATGCAACCCATCTAGCCTCATATGGCAAGGGCACCTGAAGGTGGGCCTCCAAAGATAACCAGTGAACAGATAGATATATGCATGAGAAGACAGTTCTTAAGACTGTTAAGTTGATGTTATCAACCAGGACCAATCTCCATTTTAAAGCAAAAATGAATGTCTTTAGAATGCATACCTCTATACAAGATGATTTCACTGTGCAAATGAAAATAGTAAGTGTGCAAGATCAGTTGTCTGAACTGAGAGGAAGATGTTTGACTTTGAGGGATGAGTGACATATAGTCTGTAAACAGGAAGAGTACATATGTGGATCCCACTCAGACCTGAGAATTACATACTTCTGTTTCAATGTTGATTGTATAAAAAAAGCTGTGTCCGTAACCCTGAATCTGGTTCAATGGATGTCATTTTTATACAGTCAGTGTTCTTGAGAGTATCACTTGGATTCTACAGCTGTAATCAAGGCTGCATTCCTTTAACAAAATAAAAACTTAGATTAGATCAAATTTGTCGTAAGCATGGACACATATTCATACCTCAGTTGCTTTCCAGAAAAAAAGCTTTGCAAGGCACTTTGGAAAAGTCTTGGAAATGCTCCCAGATGCCACTTCAATGCTTCAGGAAAAAATTGCAACATTAATGGCTATTAGCACAGATTACACCACCATTAAATTCAATTCTTCCTTCATAGACATGAAGTCCAACTCTGAACGAGTGAAATCGTTTATGTAGAGCAAACCGCTGCACAATTGTTTCGGACTTTAAGATCATCAAGGTTCTACTTAGGCTTTCAGAATTTTTTTTGGGGGGGGGAGCATTATAAGATTCTTTTATCAAGGTCTATGACATTTATAGCAAAGCAACCTATTTCAGAATCAAGCCTGTTGATTTATCTAAGAACTTGTGGCCCCTTATCAGCAAAGTAGCAAAACAAAAACCTTTGTTAGGAAGACAGGGGGACCAGTTCACTGGAACATGTTAGTGTGCTGAAAATGCATGGTGAGTCTACAAATAATTCATATAATTGATTCATTGGGCTCAATTTAGGGATGATTTTTAAGATAGACTCACAATAAGAATGCACATAGCTAAACTATCCTGGACCTGCAAAAGCGACATTCACAATATGTCAATTCAGACCATAAATCGTCACTTAATATCCTTCCTAAAAGGGCAGTGATTCACAAAGCTGTTTCATACATACAAGTACTGCAGTATCAAATGATGACTTACACTTATTATTCGGAGCATTCATGTCATCCACTATGATGTTAAACACCATCCTTTTCACACATTCATTGGCAATTTATTAAGTAACCAAGTGGTAAGAAATGAATGAAGGATTAATCCATAGGAAGAGCTTGGGGTTTTTTTAGGTATGGTGAGAGTGGGTGAAGAAAATATACAACACCCATATTTTGTGGAACCAGGCAGACCCTCCCAACAGAGGAGAGACAGATCATAATCTTATTTAGCAAGGAGAATTCATGCCCACCCTGCACAAATGTGCATGGGAGGGCGACATACCCAGCAACAGAACTGAAAGTATGAAACCTTTTGCTGAGTTTGGTGTATTTATTTCAGTTATACACCACCTTTCTTCCAAGTGGAGACCCAAAGCATCATTCTATTCTCCCCGTTATCCTCAGAATAATCCTGTGAAGTAAGTTAGAATGAGAATGTGACTGGCCCCAGGTTACCTAGCATGACAGTGTGGGGATTCAAACTGGGGTCTCCCAGTTCCTACTCCAATACTCTAACCACTACACAATGCTGATGCTCAGTGGACTGAACAGATATGCAAAGCCATCAGTTCTGTGTATTAGCTTGGCCTATACAGATTAAAACCATAGTATATGAGGCTTGGACTTTGGAAACCACCTTAGCTAGGCATAGTTTGGACTTATGTGGGCAGCACCACACGCTCCATTAAGACTCGTTTGAATGAACATCAATCTCGGATAAAAAATCGAACACTGGAGTTAATGCAACATTACATAGATAGAACACACACTGAAACTGACATGTGTTTTACAATATTGTATAAGGACGCCCAGAGACTACTGGTAAAGAACTTTGGAGGAAGGAGACCTACTGGATTTTCAAGTTAGGGAGCCTGGTGCCGCGAGGCTTGAATGTTGCCAATGACTTCTCATGTTTTTTGGGTTGAGTTATGGACATAAATGTAATACGTAAGGGTTGCTTTAAGGACATAGTTGGTAATATGTATGGTTCCCTTTAAGGAGTTATTTCCCCAGCATGAAAGCGTGGTATGGATAATATACAATGGCTTTATACAAAGCTAGTGATTATAGTGATGCTGTATGAAGTGGATGTACTATTGGGTACTCATGAGAAAAAACTTTAAAGGAACAACGTAAGTGCTATTATGTTTTTATAACACTGTATTGTAAATATGGACTGTAATTCTGTAGTATTGATAATTGCTGTATTTTTCTCTAGTGTCTGTACTCTTTGAAAAAGATGTTTTGAATTAGCCATAGCTAACAAACAGTTATCGAATAAATGTTGGAAATGTAAGGAGCATAAAGGTTCTCTATTTCATATGTGGTGGACTTGCCAAAAGGCTAGAGACTTCTGGTCTAGAATATGTGCTGAAATGTCTTTGATATTACAATATAATGTTGCTAAAAATCCAGAAATGTTATTACTATCTTTACATTTAGAAGAGGTCAATAGAAATGATAAGACATTGTTATATTATATGATAGTAGCAGCAAGAATTTTATATGCTCAATACTGGAAAAAAGAAGTACCGAATACTAAAGAATGGACAAGGAAGCTGTTGTACATGGCTGAAATGGACAAATTAACTAGAAATCTGAAAGAGCAAGATCCAGAAACTTTCTTGGAAGATTGGAAGAAGTTTAAGAAATATTTGGAAAAGAAATGCGATGTTAAAGGACAACTGTGGTCTTTGGATTTTAAACTTTATTAAATAAGACTTTAATGAAGGGACTATATATTAAGATCTTTACCATGGTTAATATAATATAATTGCAATATAGTGTAATAATAATCTCTATGAATAAACGGGGGCTTCGAGTGTTGTTGGAAGTCAACAGAGAATAGGGGGAGGGGAGGGGAGGGGGTGGGGTCATATATTTAGAAAGGTTTAATTTGGATAAGATGTATGTATTAACCAACTATTTTATATCACCTCATCCAATAAAATCTATTTTTAAAAAAAGAAAAAATGTTTTGAAAAGGGCCTTGCTAGGATCTAGACAACCCGTTAGAGGACTCATGAAGGAAGAAATAATATTAAAGAGGACTTATTAAGGAACAAATAATATTAAGGGACTACTTGCATATTGGAAACAATACAGTCATCTGGAGTGAAAAAAATCTCTAACTACGTTTCTTCTCTGCGAGTTGGACACACAGTGCTCAGGACCTTATAAACTGTTGGAAGGACTGGGGTTCGTATGGTGCTTTACTTGCATTTGCACTTTACATTGTTTGTGCAATATTCATATTGTTAGCACTTAGAGCACTTAAGCACTTTATCAATTGTTGAGGGAGCCTGGTATGTTAGCACCAGTGTAAATGGTTTTCTGTGAGCGGGGTTGGTATTAAGTATTTGTACGGTTCAATAATCAGTTTCTACATACTGTTACGTGGTTATACATTAATGTTAAAAAAACTTTGAATATGTTAGTAAGTTTACGTGGGTAAATTCTTGTTTTGTACACTAGCAAGATTTCCTGGCAGAGTGGGGATTTGAACCTGTGTCTCCCAGATCTAATCTAACATTCTAACAGCCACACCACACAAAGTTTTTCAAGAGACTTCCCATAAGTAGAGTTGTCAGGACTCTATACCCTCTCGGTGGGAGGGGGGACCTGGCATTTACCTCGTGTCTTCTTTAGGTTTCTCTTTGCACAGCATGCTCCCATGCTTGCATGATGACATCATTTCCGAGAAGTAACATCATTATGGTGGCCACGGGCATGCTCCTGTGCTTTGTGTGGGGCTAATTGTGGCCTGTTTGGGGCCAAAAATGGCCTTAACGAAGTGCAAGAGCATGCCTGCAGCCAGCGCAACAACATTACTTCAGGAAGTGACTTCATCATGCCCCCCCCCTCCAGGAGCGTAGGCACTGTATGAGTTCCCAAGGTGCCTGCTGGTGGCGTCTGATCTCCATGGGTGGCCCAAAACCACAAGAAGGTAAACCAGCAGGCACCTGAGATCCCTGCTCATAAGGTCAGTGTACCATAAGAAAACATGGCAGTCCATAGTTAAAAAATCAAATGAACCATAATATTCTGTAATAAAACAAGTCTTGAGAAAAAGAATTATTGGTATTGCTCCATCAAAATACAGTTCACCACTGAAATGAATATAGAGATTTCATTGGGTCAGCATGCAGTTTCAGCTGGTGATGCTCAGCATGGGAGAGTTCACTCCCCAGACACTTGGACTCTGCAGTCTGAAATGTCTGGTTTGGTAGCCCCACCCCACCCATCCACAGGGTGATTGTCAAAGTAATTAAGTTGAAATATACCAAGCACACATTAATCCTGTCTATTCCTTAGCTAGATCCTTACCAGTATAAATCAGGCCTGTTTAGTTACCTAAACCCCTAAACGAAAACAGTGCGAGGCAGGAAATAAAAGGGAAACTCTCAAGGCCAACTAGAGAGAAGCTTCAAAATGTCCTGTTTGACCAGAAGGCAATCAGCTAATCCCACTCAGCTTCGGCAGGGAGGAAAGGCTTGAGTTGCCAGGGTAATTTAAAGCCATATGACGTCCGCAATCAAAAAGTGGCATCTGCATTTTAAAATATGGTGCTGGTAATAACATCCCTTTAGGCGAGATCCTCCCTTTCTGTTCAGCAAAGCATTCAAGGTGGCTACATAAATTCACCAGAATAACACAATAAACATCCAATACAAATTGACAATAAAATAGACAGCAAGTACAACTAATTAAGGAAGAAAAAGGGGTGGGGGAATGAGAGAGAGACAGAACCAAATTCAATTGAAGAAGCTTAAATCAAAGCAAATAGCCAAGCTAGCAATCAACAGTTATTGCCTAAATTAAAATCCAAACTTTCAAAAGCTGGGAGACTTTTCCTGAAATCTAAAAGATGAATGTCACATGAAGAACCCCAGTGAGGGATATATATGTGTGTGGGTGAAATAATCAAAAGGCCCTACCTCCTGTAGACACCCATCTGACTTCTGAACACCTTACTGAACCATTCCATTGTAATATAACCCTATTAACTTTAGAGAAATGCCCTCCTGAACAATTCTGTTTTGCATAGTTTGTGGAAAGACAGAAATATGGGAGCTTTCCTGACCTCCTCATGCAGGCCATTCCACAAGGTAGAGGCCACAACAGAGAATGGACATGAATTGACATCTTTTAATCTTCCTCATTTTGGGATAATCCCCACAAAAAGTGCTGCTTGGACATATGAAGCTATGGTGGCAGAGCATAGGAAGAGAGAGAATTTTGCGGATACGAGGGCCCAAGGCCATGAAGTGTTTTTGATGTGATAGTCAGTACCTTGAATTGAACTTGATATCTAATGGACAGCCAGAGTTGGGACTGCAGAATGGGTATGATAAATTTACTTTGAATAGCTTCTGACAGTACTCAAGCTGTAGCATTCAGTACCAACTAGAGTTTCCACGTTCATTTCAAGGGCAAAACCATGTAGAATGCATTAGAAACTCACAGTGTTCTCTTTGACTTATTGTCTATTTCATGCTCCCTGTAAGCAACAGTCCCTCCATTTCATGCCTCTAGGGCAGAGATACAGAGAAAAGGGAGACCATTTGACCCTCTTGCATGATGGTCAACTCACAGCAATGGAGAAGAAAATAAACTATTTACTTTTGATTATACCTCTCAGGTGCCCCATGCAGAGGTGTAGAAAGCCTCCAAAGTCTTCCTTTGAATTGTTCCTTAGAGTTCTGACCTTTGCTTTTCTGAGAGCTGCTAACGTTCACTTCTAGATCCTTTCAGGAAGTGGAACTGCAAAATGGGCTTTAACAAGAAAAATGCCTCAAATGCCAATCCTCAGGGCTGAGCATCATCTTTGGGAAGAAAATGGTCAGGGAAGACATAAAGGTTTGTTTTGTTTTTCTAACTGAATGGAAATCCAAAACAAGATAATCTAAAAAGTGTCACTTGTAAAACAATTGGGCTGGGCAATGAATTTAAAATAATAGTTCATGATTCATTAATTCCTCATCTGCCTAGCCTTAGAAGGTGGAGGCTCCTGAAGCAGGGCCTCTGAAGATGATCTCCATGGTCAGGGAGGCTCATATGGGAGTAGGTGGCCCTTCCAGTATGTTGGTCCCAAATTATACAGGGCTTTGAAGATCAACACCAATACTAGAGGTGAAATTTACATTTCAACTTCTTCACTCTTGAGCTAAAAATGAGTGTCATATGCTGGCTAAAATGATACAAAAACATACTTTAGAACTTGGATCTCATTACAGATTTGAAATATTCAGCAATTTGGTTTTGGCAATATTTATTTTAATTCATTTGCAAGGAAATGTGATTATGCATGGAGCTCTGATTTAGAAGTTCCAATTTTGCATTTTTTTAAAAAAGGAAAATCTTGCAACAGTGCTGTCAAACAATTCACTTGGCTTCATCTAAGAAGCTGAGCTCTTGCAAACCTTACCATGTAATTTCCAATAATACTGATTAGGAAACCTGTTTCAAGAAATACTCATTTTCAAACATTTTTGGGGTTTGATTCTTTTTCAGACACTCCACAGAAGCTCTTGGGGGTTGCTAGCCCCCAGTTAGCAACGCTAGAAGACTGACAGTTTCGGAATCTAGCAACTGGGATGGGGTGTCATGAGGGTCTAATCCCAGCTTTTCATGCAATTCTCCATTACACAAAAAAGGAAGTGAGCTATAAAAATGTAATTTCAGAATTGGAAAGGAAAAAAAAATCTCAGGTGGGTGGGTGGGGGTGGGGAGGGAATTCAATGTATAAAACACTGTGAGAAAAATCAGGATTTCTCAGTAGATGAAGAATTGCTTTGTGGAGATCTTTTATGTTCCATTAAAAAAGCATTGCACACACAAACAGCAAGTACTACTCTGATGTCATTCAGCACTCCACCAGGGGGAAAAATATTTTCCCATAGTATATGGCGACTGTCAGCAGTAAGCATCCAGTGACATAATGGCCAGCTGGTGTGAAATTGTTGAAATTACCTCATAAATAACTTTTAATGCACAGATAACTAGGAGTTGCTACTGCTCATAGGTAAATTACTCACTGTCATTGCGGGGCATTACACCGCGGTTAATATGGAAATCTCCATAGGAGATTCACTGAGCATTATAGTTTTCCTACAGACTTAACCATTGGAAAATCAAACTGCCATTGCTTTTTTCCACCATCAGTTTTCACTTATTAAAGGTAAATCACTTCTACACAGTGTGATCAAGGAGGCTAATGGTCCAGGAGAATAATTCACAAGGAAAGGAAGAATGACCTAATGAATGCCTCAGGGAGGCTGTTGTTTGCATTCTCCCTTCCCTTTTTCTCCTTTCCTTTTGTCTGCCTTTTCCTATTCCTTGCCAGATTTAGTACGAAACAATGTTCACTAACAACAGCATATTTAACACATTATGCAATCACTGCACATTACATTGTGCAATGTAATACAATCACCCACATATTCCTCTCGGTATTTAAAACGGATGGTGTCCTAATTCCCTTTAATACCTTTCCAAGCATCGAATCACACAAATTGCTGAGCTATTCCCCAGGTCATTTTTCTCCTCTTGTAAAACATAGGTCCAACATTTGTTCTCTGAGCCTCTTGCAACTTCCTAGTTCTCCAGGGGTTTAAGCAAGGATGGGTCTGAGATTTCCAAATTGCTTCTCCAGAATCCTTTCATCAAAATAACATTAGGATACTTTATTACATTTCTTAAAAATCCTGCCCTTCCTCCAAGGAGCTCCTTGATTTTATTATCACAACAATCCAGATTCCAGAGACATATGGTGAAATAAAATACTAGTGCAGTTAAGTTTCATAGGAGGAGGAAACTTCAACCTGGGTTTCTCCAGGTGTAGTCTAAATACTGCACCACCTTGCTCTCTTATTTCCCACTTTTCCCTGCAGAAGCTTAGAGCAGCTTCTGTTGGAAATCTGCTGATGTAATAGAAGCTATAGGCCAGGGGTTCCCAACATGGTGCCAGTGGGTACCATGGCACCTACTGACAACTTTCTGGTGCCCGTCAAGTATTTTCAAAAAGCAGGCCAGGCCAGGGGGAGGGAGGACTTTTGTCTAGCAGGGCTTTTGATTGGCCATTGGAGATCTCTGATTGGCTTGGAATGCCAATCCCCTTCCTCCACCTTCCATCCCCCTGCCGCACTTACCTGGCCGGGGGGGGGATGCGTTTCCCAGGGCATGCCCCCAGGTGGTGTGGTGCGCTCCTATGCAGTGGCCTGATTAGGCCTGAATCGGGTCACTGCAGGGCACGGGAGTGCTCCTGTGCTCCACAGTGACTGAATTCAGGACCACTGTATAGTGAGGGAGTGCTACTGGGGAGCACAGGAGCCGTCCTGTGCGGGAGCGCTCCTGTGCTCTGCAACGGCTGTATTCGGGCGAATTCAGGCCCAATTTGGCCTGAATTGGGCTGAATTGTGCCACTACATAGTGTGGGAGCACTGCTGCACTCTGCAGTGGCCCAATTCAGGCCAACTCAGGGCAGAATTGGGCCCAATTTGGCCCCGTTGGGAATGTGGGAGCATTCCCAGGGGGGCCCGTGATCTGCACTTCCTGGAAGTGACATCATCATGCAAGCTGGGAGTGCCATGTGTGCTTCACGTGTGTGCAAAAAGCAAAAACAAAAGGTAGAAGCCAGGGTAGGTGGGTGGGGGACCTGACAACCCTATGATCAGCTATGCAGATTTTAAAAATTTGTTTTGGCAGCAGTTGCCACTACTGCACAAGTACCTTACTTGTGACTGAATGAAATATTTGTAAACAATGTGTTCATTTTAAAAGGCATTCTGTTAAACAGATCTTCTTCCTGAAATGTTGAAGAGTTACCGTTAGAGTTATGCATGACTTCACTCACTGACATTTTGTGGTTGGCTCCACCTCATGAAACAGCCATTCTGTGGTTGACTCCACTTCCTGAACCAGGCATTTTGTGGTTAGATCCACTTCCTGTGGCAGGAATTCTGTGGTGGAACCCATTTATCCTGTGTCAGAATTCCAAATGTGTCTTCAGGCTCAAAAAGGTTTAGGTCCATGATATAGGCTTTCTAGAAAAAAAAAGTAACTAGTATAATAAGATTGTTTTGATCTGACGATCCTGGAGAAGTGAACCAAATATTTCAACAGCCCCCCTGTGGAAGTCTGTACCTAGTCAGAAGGCATATGGACACTACACATATGCCCATGTGAATCTTGCCTACTTTTCAACTGGAGTACAAATACACACTAAAACAGTCTCAGTTTAAAAGAGAAAATTTCCTTCTAAATATCTTCTCACTCCAAACCACAACAGACAATTGGCCACAACAATCGTCCTAAATTATTTTTGCCTGATCTGTCATAGTGACTAAGATTGAGGGCAGGGACGGGGTTGGGAAGGATGAGTAATTATTTTCGGACTCTGCATCCAGGGTGTGGACATTGGTTTGGGACTGGCATCGCTGTTATTAAACTTTGATTCTCCACTGTTCTAATGCCTGCAGTACAATACATCTGTAGATAGATTCTTACAAGACACTATAAGTCATTCATGCTTTCACCTGTAAAGGACACTTACCCTGTAACAGTCACCCAAAACTTCCTAATAGTCAAGGACTGGAGGCTGTGATGCAGTATTTTTTGATGTTCTTCTCTTCCTTTGTGTTTCTCTTTTCCTGGCAATAAAGTGCAGCAATAATTTTATGATTTATATCCCCTCTCTTATGTTCTCCATTCCAAACCAATATATCTTATATATGCTCCAGCACACAGGGTCAAAGATGAAAGATTGCCTCATATACTTTCCCTTTGTCTTATACTACAAAGCCATATCCCACGCTTTCATTTCTCAGCTTTGACTCTCACACCCCAACAAACAAGGATGTCCTAGTGATTCCTGTTTTGCTATATATGGACTGCATATGGAGGAGAGGAATTAAGGATGCCTATTTCACAACTTATTTGATTTATCAAAACATAAAAACCAATAATTTAAAATATTAATATACAAGCAACGCATTCTATGTCAGTTGATATTGATTGTGTAGCAGTCAAGAACATATGGAATATAGTGAACATGATCAAAGCTCCTCCAGAGCCAGCCCTCCTTTTCCTCTTTAGCAATACACATAGAGCTTACTTGTGCTTTGAACAGAAGTAGCCTCTTAGATCAACAGTAGTGAAGAGCATGCTGGTTGGATTTACACAGAGGGAACATGAACAGGTCACCCATATAGCAGGTAATAGCCAGGTATGTTCCTTCATGCTCATGTCCAGTCAGGAACTTTCTAGAATGGCAGTAGGGGAAAAAGTTTGCATTAATCACAGTGCAAATTCTCTTCAATCACTTACTTTGTTTTAGCCCCTATTTTATTCTCACAATTCTCTTTATCAAGGCAGCCGTTAATAGGAGTCAAACCTTTCTAATTCCATTGAAATCAATCAGTTTATAAGAAAGTAATTCTACTTAGGACTGTACTGAAAATTGTCCTTAATGTTCCTCAGTATTAGAAGTTCAATTTATACATTTAGCTCCATCAAATCTCATGCAAAATTAACAACACAAGATATATATTCATTCACTGTTTCTACTGGGTATGGGGAGGGGGGCGGTTAAGAAAGATAAATAAAATGTTTAATTCAAAGACCAATGTGTCATTTTAACCATAATGGAAAATTTTCCATGTACATGTGAATTTTGTCTTACATTTGAGGAGACCCAGTTTCCACTTAATATCAGGAAGTTAGCTTTCATAGTTTGCAAATCTCTGATTTCTCTCAGTGCTAGCAAGCATTTAGTCTATAAAGAATGAAAAAGTATGAAGAACACAATAATATTAATCATTTTGCAAATGGGAGTGTAGAAAGAATGAACAAGTACAAAGAACATAATCATATTAATCATCTTGCAAATGTGTGATGACTGGGAAACATAACATTATGGGAGTCACCTACGATATATATTTTGTTTTGTCTGTCACTATTTGGATTTACTTTGTATGTTATCCAAAATTATGAGCATATTGGTGCCGTTTTTTTTTCAAGTTTGTCAGATTCTAGAAACATACACTACAGTCCTAAGTAAAGTTACACTCTTCTAAATGCATTGATGTCAATGGGCTTACAAGTGTGCATCTCTGCTTAGGATTGCTCTGATAGTTAAATCAAAGCTTCTTCACACAACACACTACAGAGGTATGAGCCTGAGACTTTTTTTTGTTTAAAATGCTCTTACGATATAAATTCTAAATGCAATAAACCATTGTTTTAACCATGTGTGTCATTCTGCTACAAGTTTCAGAACGCCAGATTGGTTATACCTCCTGTTGAACTATTGGTGATGGTTGGCTTGATGTGTAATGTGTGAAATAGCCCCCTGTATTATTTCTGTCATCCATAGCTTTGACTTAACCAATCCTGAAACCAAATTTAATTATGAGTAACCTAACCTAAAGAACAATGCCAAACAGACAGGGATGTGTGGAGACAGATCCCCTCCACTCTCAATTTGAAGGGAACCTACCACATTCTTTCTTTGTCCATACAGGTGACCAACTAATTTTACATTATCCAGTAGGAAGAATGAAGCACAGCATTAGTGTTGCCAAGTCCCCCTGGCAACTGTCAGAAGGTTGGAAGAGTGCATGGGGGGCACTGATCAACTTTTGCATGCAAAGGACCCCGCATAATGATGTCATGGTGTGAGAGCACTTATTTCTGACTGATTCTTAAAGAGCTGGCCCTTGCATGATGCAGTCACTTTTAGTGTAAACAGAAGCAATGTCATTGCACAGGGCATGGGAGCATGGCCATTTGCCATTTGCCCAGGGAGCATGGCCATTTGCCCAGGCTTCCTGCCAATGGCAGGCAATTTCCACACAGCCTGCCTCCTCCTAACAATCACCAACAATTGCCCGCCACTGCTAGGCAGCCTAGGCAGCATGCAGTTAAGCTGACAATAACATAGTGGAACCAATTTAAATAGTTTCTCCAATTCTCTCACATGAGGAATAACAGCCCAGTCATGGTCTAATGGGAACCTCATGCTCCATTTAATATAGGGTTGATAAAGAGTCTAACCTCTTCTTAAAGAGCTGAAAACAGGTTTGTCCCATGTTAGATGTAACTACATATGCATATTGGCAGATACACATACACTTCAAGAATATAAAACTAAAATTGCATAAGGGCCCCATCTAACTCAGCACACTGTCTCCATAGTTAACTAGCTGCCCTTAGGAAGTTCACAGGCAAGTAAGAGAGAAGTTGCCATTTCTTGTTTCTTGCTCCCCAGCATGTGGTAATCCAAGCTATATATTTCTTACTATGGAGGTTTTACCTGTCATGGTTAATAGATACTAAGCTCCTTGTTTAAATCTTCTTTTTAAGAAAAGCTAGATCTTTCCCGCTTCTTCTTGTGAATTCAGGTAGATGCAGTTATATTTCTTTTTGGTGGTTCTAAATCTACAACTTGTGTGAATCTTACACAAGAGAGATGAAAAACCACAGAGAGAGAAAGGGAAGATATGCTACTGAGCACAGCAGAGAAGAAGCCTTCAAACTGTTCAGAGCGAACGGTAGGAGGCAAGCCACTACCAGCATCCCATTAGCATCTTACACACTAATCTATGCCATCACAATATGTCACAAGCAGAGGCCAACTACACTTCAGAAGGTAGCTACAGTAGAATCCCAGATGATTCATGCAAGTGACCAAGCACATAAAGTTTACCAGATCCATGAAGTTCTGCGCTGCTCCATTCTGATGTTCAGTGACCAATCAAAACTTTTTCTGTCTAATATGCGTAGATTTGCTCTACTCGGCAGTCCACTTGTCAATAGATATCTGTCTGTCTCTGCCTTGAGCTTCCTCCAGGGTCTGGTTAACCTTTCCACACACTGAACGAAGAATTCTAGCTTGGCAAAAAGAAAGATCACTCAAGCCATCTGAGAAAAGAAAAGGCACACATCCAGTTCAATCAATTCAAGCAGCTCCACAGTTTATGTAACTTGTAAGACTTAACTCCACTCTGCCTGTGCTTCCAGCTGTGTAGACTGTGGGTGACTAAAGTCAAAATGCAGTGGAGGTGTGGGAATCAAATATTTTTGTGACAGCAAAAAGGTCAACTGTAGAGAGGAGAACTGACTTTGGTTGTTGCATCAGCAGGTGGGCAAGACTGCTTATAGCTCAGCCACCAGAAATGTGATAAACGCTGTGTGTCTTGTTCTTAGATCAAGAAGCCTTAGATTCATCCCACATTTTGCCATATGTTTAGAGTTGCTTCATATGTCTTCTACATGAAAATACACTCTTTGAGGGAAAAGACATTCAACGTCAACTGGTGAATTGCAGAATGAGTATCATGTGAGCCATTATTTGCTGATCTGTGCATCTATAACAAAACAGAAACTCTGGTCGCATTGGTTATTATATCTCAAATCAGCTTTGAGAATGACAAATTCTAAAGGGAGGCCTGTGATCTATACAAAAAAAAAAAAAAAAGGACGTCAGCTACCAGGTCCAGTGGTGGCGAGTGGGCCAGTATCTGGAGGGGCGCTCCAGCACTTTGAATACTAGCAGTGGCCCCACAGTGGGAAGCCTGGGACATTTCTTCAGGGCCAACTTGGGGCTCCTGAAGGGGCCCTGGCCCAGGATGAGCTTCCTTTGGACAGTTGGCTAGTGGGTTCAAGGCACCCAGCCTCAATGGAACAGGACACACGGGTCCAAAGCTCTGGGGCTGCCAGTGGGGACCCGAGGGGTGATTCTTCCCCTGGTCATCTCTCGTGGAATGGAGGCTGGTTCTCGCCTGGTGGTGCCTGTCTATCTGGGATCTAGATGTGTGGTTGTAGGACATGGAGGGGCCTGCTGGGTTTGGTTTTGCAGTTCTAGGAGCATTGGCGGGAGCCATTTTGGGGCTCTTTTGGCAGATTGGGCATTGGACACTGATCTGTTTGGGGGAAACAGGGCCCTCAAGCTCAGTTTCCCTATTATGAGGATCCCCATAAGGGGTCTGGGGAGTGAGGAATGGCTGGTGCATGCCCAGTTGGGGGCTGTCATTCTGCCTCACTCCCAGGTGGCAGGGGATGATTCACAAAGGGGTGTTCACCCAAGTGGCATCCCACTGACTGTCATCCCATGGTTCCCCCCCCTCAGGGGGCGTGTGGGTCATTGGCTGGTAGGAGGGTCAGCTGATGCTTAGATGTGTGCCCTATGCATGCCTATGCTCCCTGAGCTGTAATTTCAATAAAGTTGTGGCCTCTTTCAACTCCAGCACTGCTGTCTGTGTGTTTTGTCACCATGCCCCCTCCCTGCTCTCCTCCCCCACTCAGCGCTGGCCTGCAATGACAAATTCTAAAGGGAGGCCTGTGATCTGTACTACCGTATTTTTCTGTAACTCACATTACTGCAGCCTGACATTTTTGTAGTAACATACCACTTTCAGACCACTTGCTGTTTTCATCTCAAGTGAACTATGGCTCCAAAAAAAACTGAGGTAAGTATTTTGTTATTTATTATTGTTTCATGATTTGATTATTGTTTTATGATTTTATGATTTATGGATTTTCCAGAATGCCAATGCGTCCCATAATACATGAGACCAAATATATAGTTAAACTAATTTTTAGTAATGGTACTTCCATCACTTTTCAGTAAAGTTTACCTCTCACGAGCACCTTCTGATGGCTGCTAGCACTTGGTCTATACAACCCTGGCTCCAAACTCAGCCACTACTATCCCTTTGCTATCCTACCTGTACACAAGCCCATATTCAGCCAAAGCTGCTCACCATCACCAAGGGAGTCCCCTCTTCAACTCTAGCAGCCAGGCAGCCAATAAGCAGCTAGATTGGCTTAGCTCCCCATCATGTTCAGATATCCTGTATGTCTGAGTCTTTTCATATGGGTAACATGGACTTGTGAATTCCACCCAACAATCAAATATTAGTAGTGCTAAGTAGAGATGGGCACGATCCAAAATTTTTTTAACAATCCAGCGGATTGTGGATCGGCACTGACGACGATCCCAAATTAACAATCCGCGCCGATCATCTCCCATTTCCGAGCCGTGGATCGTGGATTGTGGATCGTGGAGGCAAAAGCGGAGGGGCGCCCTGCTGTTCCCAGCGATACAGGAACGGTGGCTGATGCCGGCGGCATCTGTGTTTGTGTTTGGCCATCTGTGTTTGGCCATCAGAGCTGCCTATCAAGGTTTGCAGGGATGAAATTGGAGTGCCCATGGCTACAGAACACCCCCTTCCCCCTCCCTCCCCTGGGTGTCTTCTCCCAACTTGTGACTGCTTTGCTGCTGATCAAGGAAAGCTGGGCTTCCATTCGGGTTTCCAGGGCGACAGAAGGAGGGCAAACAGAGCTCAGGCATTCCCCTGGCTCAGTTGCCAGGGGAATAGATTGCTGGCGCCTGAGTGTCTGGATCCCCAATCCAAGCCCGATTGCCCTGATCCAGGCCTCTCCCGATTGCCGGATCGTTGGCCTTGGCCGATCACAATCCGCTGGGTCACAATTGCGCGATCACCATTATCGTCGGTTTTTTTCAATCGTAATGCGGATCGTGCCCATCTCTACTGCTAAGGCTCAGTTCATTTCACCCTAGAGGCATTTGTATTGGCAATTGAATAGGTGCCCCTAGTTGAATCAATGCCCAGCTTTCCTATGACCAAAGTAACTGATTGGTCCAGTAAACACCATGATAGTTGTTACTCTTGTTTGCAGGAACTTTCAGCGGAAATGACAAAATTTATTTGTTCAAGTGCTCCAACAAATGTCTCCATTTTATAATTTTGCAAGTCAGTGATAAACTTACATATTCAGTTACTATCCCTTCATATATCCCGCTCTGAACTGTCCAACTCAGCTATAATAAAAAGTCTGCCCATAGCACAATAAGTGCCATAATCTCTGAAGACAGACCAGCCATTTTCAAGATGAGCAACTCAGACTACACATGGCCCCCATATTCCTAAAGGGGTAGGGTAATTATATAATGGAAGCCACACAAGTCAACTCACTCTGGCCAAAAGCCTATATATGTGGTGCTTGAAAATTGCAGCTGTTGCCAGCACAATTTATTTATTTATTTATTTATTTAGGTATTTCTATTATACTTTTCTCCCCTTTGAGAAGTCAAAGTGGCTAACAATTTGAAAAATTTGAAAAATGTAATTTAGACAAACAAACCAAAACCCCATGATTATACAAAGCACACATAGCAGCTCCTGAGCCATATGTGGATCCACTGCATGGCTTCACTAGAAGCCATGGGCTAAAAGCCAAGGGCCAAGAACCCTTTGATGCTTGCCCTTGTCCTGTGCCAAAGGCACATGTGTCTCTCCATGCTCAGGCTAAATACCTGCAACACATGAAGAGGCTTAGCCCTGATGAACAAAGATGTTCCCAACCTTCCACACACAACACAAAAGATGGTTAATATACCATAGTCATGCAAGGGTAAGTCACAGTGGACCAAGAGCCATACTTGCAGAGCTTGTAGCTGTTGCTTGGTTCCATACTCTGGTTGCAGAACCATGATAGCACAGCTTTTACCTCACACCCCCAAAAGGAGATCTTTAGCATTACCTTGGCAACATAGCTACATCTGGTCACAGACCATAAATGCAGCGCTTGTCAACATTGGTTGGCTGATGAAGCACACCAAATTGGTGGTGCTCAGATGTGTCCCCCATGACTCCCTCCTTGGCCACTGCCATGGCTGGCTCCCCAGCACCAAGGCCACAACCATACCACCGTTCCAGCAATGAGGTGTGGCTGTGTTGTAGCAACACCAGCCATCCTGGCTTGACCCAGAATGTTTAGGAGGATGCCAATCTAAAAAATGTGTACGTCACACTGTTCTCTTTTAGGTACCAGTCCAAAATGTTTCTTTTTGCCCAGGCTTTTAATTAAAAGATTTGTTTTTTAACATCATTTTTATAGTCAGCTTTTTAGCCTAATCATATTGCAACTTTTAAGCTGTTCATTGTTTTATTCTATTTTTATGTCCTGGCTGACTTTATAATACTGAGTTTATAATTGTTAACTTTTTATTAAGCTGTGGTTTATGTTTTATTGTGTAAGCTGCATCAAGCAGGTGCTCTGGAGAGGTAGTGTATATATGTTTTCTGAATAAATAAATAAGAATCTGACCCAGCCCTACCTCCACAGAGCATTGTTCTATTGTAAAAGGGAAATATTGGGTGCAAAAATGTTTCACATGTTTATTGCAGATGAGGAACAGATTTGTTCCTGATTAAATTTGGAGTTCTTTTGGATTATGTCTGCTGTTCCCACAACACAGTTCTCACACTGTTGTGTTTTGTTACATTCACACTAGAATGGATTCATCTGTCACATTTGTGAGAGACAAGATCTCTTTCTGTAGCTGGAGATCTTACATCATGCTGCATAAGTAGACTTGCTCCCCTTTGGCTGTTAAAAGAAGCAAGAACGAGAAAACCAAGCCACTCACAAACCGCCTGTCTTTCCTCTCCCTGAGTTTTAATGTTTCAAGATGTTCTCCCAGCTTTTGTTCAACATCACTCGAACAATGTCACAGAGATGTTGTCAGGCAGAAAACATGCTAAGTTGGAAATACTACAGGGATATCTACAGTGGCAATAGGGACACCAACAGTGACTACAGGTTAGACTCTCAAAAGTTCAACTCTGCTGCTAACAAATGAAACAAAAAAAATCAGGTTTGTTTCTTCTTTCCTAGACAGCAGGATTGTGAGAAAACTAAGGGGGGAAATGAAGCAAACAGCTCCTAGAAGAATACCAACCTCAAACAAAAGCTTACTTCACCTCACCCTTTAAATGGAAAGTCTTTGGTATGTATCTCTCTTTTCCTTCAGCCTTTGACCCAATGAGTTTTGAGGGGTCATTCAAGATCACCTGTCTTGTCAATTACAGAGCAATCCCAAACAGAGTTGTATCCTTCTTAAATCCATTGACTTCAACGGATATATAGGGATGTAACTCTGCTTAGCATTCCACTGCCAGACCCCTTATCTATTAGGCATCATTCTCCAGAAGTCATGAAGGAAGACAAAATGACAGTCAGGAAGGGAAGGTGCCACAGAACTGTTTTCAAAGAGACCTACAGCAGACTTTATGCCTCATGTCCTTCTATATTCGTATAAAATATTCAGAGCCTTCACAAATTAATGTCATGTGGCAAAAGATGGAGAAAGAATACACCCTGTCACAAACCACTCCACAGCATTATATCCCATTCATGAGCCCCAGGACAACTGCCAATGAACTGAATGCATAGCAATTACTTCTTTCTCTCTAAGTGGCTCTATTGTTTGAATTTTAATCCAGAGCTTCAAAAAAAATTCCCTTATCCATCCATTCAGAAAGTCAGGTATATTCCTCTGTACAGATCCGCATTGCATTCCAAACACTCTTTGTTTCAATAGGGCTAAAAACAGTATCCTGTTCTGGAGGCTGGTTCCAAATCTGGGAAGAGGAGAAAATCTTTCAATATAGAAAGACTTGTGGATTTATCACAGATTTTTACTTCAAACTTGAAAAATCATATGATGGTAGGTGTGTGTGTATACTGCACAAGCTCTTAGTATAGTATGATTGTATGCACTCTATGAACCTAGACACATCTCATTTGTATGCATATAATCCTACTGCAAGATTCTTTTCAAGGTGTGCTAGATGGCCAAATGTCAGAGCAGAAAGCAAACATTGCAATCACTATAACAGTATATCCCCCCACCAAACCCCCCAGGAAAAAACTTTGTTTTCTGCAGTCTTTGTAAGTTTCCCTTCAAAGTGAGTCTAGAGATTCCTGTTGATATAGAACAGCACAGCTCAGTTCCCATTAGGAGCTAGGTGTAGCATGCATATTACTCCAATTCACTCTATTGGCTGCTCATCAGTTACTGCGATCAGTTCAATGTATTGGTTATCACACACCTTCATGGCCTTGGTCCCTCATATTTGCAGAACCAACCCTCTTCCTATGCTTCTCCATGATAGCTTTGCTTATCTGAGCAGGGCGATCTACAGGTGTCACCCTGCCAATGGGCAAAATCAACAACTATCAGTACATGTGCCCCCACAGGGCCGGGGTGCCCATGGAGGCCAGGTAGGTGGTGGCCTCAGGGCGCGGGGTGGTGGAGGGGGCGCCGGAGGAGGCGCGGGGGGTGGGAGCACATGCCACGGAGCTGCAGCCTCCCTGCCCTCCTGCCTCGTGTTGCCGCCACCACCAGCACACGCCCCCGGCCGGGCTCAGCAGCCACGGGCAGGCGTCTGTGGCGGTGCAGGGCAACCAAGCGGGAGAGCTCGGAGGCCTCCCGCACGCCGTCCCAGCCACCTGCTGCAGTGATCAGGCCGGTGCGTGTGTGCACCGTGATGACGTCACACGCGACGTCATCACGCAGGCTGGTGCGAGTGTGTGCACACGCACGCAGGGGCGCCCGGCTCGCCGGCTGCTGCGGGCCCCGAAAACCCTGGCACTGCCGCTGTACCCCCATCTTATGGAAGGCTCCCACCATCCAGGCTTTCTGCAAACTGTACAAAATGAAATTATTCAAGACTTGTAATAAGGCTGTACAGTTATGATATGGTTCAGAAAGATGCTTTGGTAAAGAGATAGTGACTGTGTACTGCATTGTATATTGACTGTTGCTGTAAGTATGCTCCTGCCATGTAATTTCTGCATCATTTTAAGTGTAGTGTTTAAATACTTATGCTTTGTTTCAGCTCAGTTTCAGATATCTTCTTGCTTTCACATTTCTGCAATTGAAACCCTTTTGCGCTGTTTATTGGATGCCCCATCCTGTTGATCACGTTGCCTTACATTGTGTAGTCTGCCTTGAGTCTCAGTGAGAAAGATAGACTATAAATAACATACATAAATAAAAAATAAACACTTAAATAATTTTTGTTATTAAACTTGTTTTCATTGAAACTTCTTAATATGGGAAACACTTTTTCTGATTTAACTTTGTTGTTTTCCATCTGAAGGTTTGCCAGCATAGAGAATGAAGAGTTATGGTTTTATAGACAGTTAAGTTAGAATTCATAGGAGGACCAAAGTCCTCCATTGAATCAGTGTATCTGTGGGGAGCGGGGGGTGGGTGGGGTGGAAATACTAGGCTTGAAAAGTAACTAAATGTTTGGAGTGCACTGTCACCTCCAAGGCCAAAGCTCTGAAGGTGATCTAAAGGTGGAAGAAGAAATCAGAGGGGCTGCTAAAGGAGATAACATTGTAAGAGTGATGATTGATTGGTTTAGACAGATT
Organism: Eublepharis macularius; assembly: GCF_028583425.1. Taxonomy (NCBI): domain Eukaryota; kingdom Metazoa; phylum Chordata; class Lepidosauria; order Squamata; family Eublepharidae; genus Eublepharis; species Eublepharis macularius. Next base: position 137,812,070 of record NC_072794.1, read on the forward strand.
TTAAAAAGAGGATAGAAAGATGTATGGAGGTCTATCATTTTCTATGGCCATTATTGCCAGAGGAGCTCTCCAGGTTCAGAGGCAGTGTTCCCTGATTGCCTGATGTTGAGTGCAGTCAGCAGGTGAGGGCTGTTATCTACAAGCCTTGTGTGTCCACTTTTTTGTAGCATCTGCCTGGCCACTGCTAGAACCAGAATGCTAAACTAGACTATTGATCTAATTCAGTAAAGCTATTGTTATGTCCTTATGACTCCCCCATCCCACTCCAAAAGAAAATCACGCTTTAAATCATAAAGTTAAAATCATAGGAACCTTCCCAAAAGTATACTTTTCAGAGTGCATACAAGAAAGTTAGTTTAGGTTACTTTACTTATATACACCTGTAGAAAAGAGCAAGAGTCCAGTATTGCCTATAAAACTAACATGAAGTAAGCTGTGACTTACGAAAGCTCATACCCTACCACAAATTTTGTTAGTCTTATAGTTGCTACTGAACTCGTGCTCTTTTCTACTGCTACAGACAAACATGGCTACCTATCTTGATCTTATATACAACTGCTCAACTGAAAAGTCTCCATAAATAAAAATACAAAAATAAATAATTACACACATCCAACCTTAATGCCTGTCTTCCTATATATCACTGTCCTGACCACTAATCATACCTCCTAAGCCCTAACAGCAAAGAAGCAAACACAGAACAAGTGAATTATGCAGAGCAATGGGCAGCCTCATCTGATAACAGATCATTCTGCTGCATGTTGTGATGATTAATTGGTCCAACCACACCTGAAACCAGTCTCAGAGAAGCTGATTGGAAGAAGGTGGGATCTGCTCATACAGAGATATAGCAGTCAACATCCTTTGTTATCAGTCATTTTAACTGTTTAATTGACTTGATTCTTGTGTGTCTTAACACAGAGTTGGGGTCGTCCCCCCTTCTAGCATGGAATGTATGCATCATGAATCAGAAAAAAGATATATATGAGAGGCCACCAATGTGAGCAAAACTTTGGAATAATTATTTGGGGACTACAGAGGGAGGAAGGAGAATTACAGTCTAAATATATCTTTGTTGCATCCTGCTTCAGTTGACTTGGAGTTGTGGCAAGACAGGATTGTTGTTGTTTTGGATGCTCCAAGATGTTCATAGCTGAATGGCCCTTTAACAACTTCCATATGGATTGCAGATGCCACCCAGCAGAGCTCAACATGAATCGCAAATGCCCATTTTTAATGCCAAAATCTGGAGTCTCAAAATACTTTTGTTTTCATTTTCTCAGCACATTTTATTCAATTTTATTAGGTCATTTAGCAAATAATTTTAATTTTCTGCTTAGATCTGAGTTTCTGGGAGTAATGTACTGTTGTACAGTTAATGAGTCTGCTAATAAGCTCCAAGAAAATGTGATTTGCAAATCATTCCCTGACATAACTGTCACTCAGACCCTATGCCAATTAGCATAACCATTAGCAAGTATCCCCTAAGAGGTCCTTGAAATTTAAATGAGATTTCCCAAGATCCCTTTTTATTAGGATAGAAGATTCTTTCTTAGACAGAAAACACAGCTAGGAAAAAAGCAATAACTCATTAATATATAAGTATATCTTTAATGGTAAATGGCCACCTGGGTTCCTAAGCACCATTCTCTCTTAATATATGACGTGTTTTTGTTTGCCCTGTTAATGATATTAAATGTGATCATTGCCGAATACTAATTGAGCTGCACAGGGAGGGAAGCACTGTTTGACGCACAGTCTCTCTAGACAAGACATCTTACACGGGGATGCTCAAGTGACTTACTTACTGTGTGGTCTTATATTCAAGTGTACTCTGTTTCCCTAGCAGTGCATGTGTATCCACAATGGGAGAACAAGTGTAAGAAGATCTTTCACTTGAGCATGCCTGTGTAAGATATCTTGTGTAGACAGAGACTCACAGCTCCAGATAATGTATGGTATAATAGAAGCAAAGACACTAATGAAATAGTATAGCACAGCTGCATTTTGATAGCTTTGGGAACGTTCATTGGCAAGGTGGAGTGGGAAAGTCTGATCAAAATGGATGAACACAAACAGTAGGAGCTTCTTCATACATTCCCCAAGGCATGTGAGTGCTACAATGCTATCCCATATGGCTGTGCAAAATGTTGCAGGGGGTGGTTACTTGGGGTTGGATCACTGTACTAGTGCACAGAACCTTCCTTTGACCCAAAAGCCCATGGAGGAAGAGCCTCTTGTATTAGGAGAAGACTGTTTGTGTTTGAGGAAAGAGCCACCATTTGTGGAATGGATCTGCAGGATCCAACCCATGGGATGAAACATTGTTGGTGCAGGATGGCTCTTTTTCAGTGGAAGGATCTGGGATGAATTCGTCATGATTTGATCTTTAACTTATGACTGATACTGTGTTTTGGGCTTTCCCCCCTTCTGTTGGGCTTCATATAGATTGTTGTTGGTTTGATAGGGTTGATTTGATTCCTCTCTTTGAAAGTGTGTTGATTTAAATTGAGGTTAAGTGTGCCAATTGGTTTTTGGTCTGCCAAACAGGAAATAATTCTTTACATAATTAAAAAAAAATATGACCAAGAGTTTGAGTCTCAAGAGAGTCTTCGTTCCAGGATTTTAAGACGGTTACTTCCAATGGATGCTCAATTCTTTGCATCCTAAGAACACTTTTCTGGGAATAAGCAGCACTGGATAAAATGTGATTTACTTCTGAGTAAATCTAATTAGGTTTGCTTCCATGTCTGATCCAAAAGTCAGCATGGGGCTAGAAAAGCTCCCTGAAATTCTTTCTTCAGATAGATGGGTCTTCTTGTTTCAGGGTGACAACCCTGGAATAACAGTCCAAAAATAATTTTAAAATGCAGAAGGGTTCCTCCTAGGAGTCCAGCATAACCTCTCAGTCCCTTCAACTTGAGACATCCAGAGCCCACACTTCTTCATGTCCGAAAGAAGCTTGCATTCCAGGGACTAAGGTAAGAGTGCTGGATGCTCCAAGGTGGGCTGGAGTTGGAGGTGAAAAGCCTGGCCCAGAGACAGCGGGAAATAGGAAGAAGGAAAGGAGAGAAGGAAGATGGTGATGGCTAACAGCTGCTAGCTGGTGACTCTCTTCCCTTTACATTTTAAAGGGCCATTGATTTCTGGGGAAGGCCTGCTTTTGAACTTTCAGGCACTGGAGGCCAAACTCATAATGGCCCTTTAATATGTAAAGGGAAGAGAGACACCAACTAGCAGCAGTTTGCTGGGGAAATCTAGACTTCAGAGGCCAGGTGGACCTCCTTCATGTGCTTTTAAAGTTTGAAGGGAAAGGAAGGACTGAACTGGCCCCAACCTTACCTGGATGGCCTAAGCCCTGCTAATGGTTCTGAGGCCGTGTTGCATGCCTGGCAGGCTCTTGGTTACAGAGCCTGCCTTGGCAGCTGGAAAATAACAGATGGACTCCTGAAATCCTGAAAGCTTTGGCTGCCCATGGAGCCTGCAGAGACCAAGTCTTCTCAGAGAAAACTCCAGTACCCTGTAGGCCAGGGCTTCCCATTGAAAATATTTAAAATGTAAAGGGACCAGATACCACCAAACAGCTGTTTGCTGGGGGCAGCTTCCTCTCTCTCCCTCCTCACTCCTGGGCTCCATGAAATCCAAAATATTTCCAAAATTCCAGAAGATAATTTTTCATTACTCCCAGAATTTCAGGATATCTATTTCAGATAACCCTGAGCCAACTTGAAACAATAAATTTCAGGTACGTTTTTAGTTCAGGAATCTTCAAATGCATACCTGAACACCCTATTTCTGGAAGTGAAATAATAATAATATTTGATTTATATACCGCCCTTCAGGACAACTTAATGCCCACTCAGAACAGTTTACAAACAATACCTTGAGTAGCCCTGACCGTGTCCATCCCCTGGCATCTCCATTAATAGGTCTTATGTAGCAGATTTTTGGGAAAGACTGAGAGCACACAGAACTAGTGTTACTCAGAGAGGACAATTAAGAACAAGATAGACCTATGACCTCCATGTAAGGCAGCTTCATATGTTCATATAAGCTGGACTAGGCCACATCTTACCAAAACAGGAATTTGCTAATAGATGCATTTCTAACTCACAAAACTTTATTGTTGTCTTTATCAGCAATATGATAATGTGAGGAATAAAGAAGATACTATCAGTAATGGCTTTCCTTCCTAGGAGCTGTTTAATAATCTCTTGATTTACTAGTTGATAGAATCTTCAGCTCAGCACGGAGTACTTTTTTAAAAAATCTGAAAGCCTCATTCACTATCACTAACGTTTATATGTTAAAAAGTTTCAGCACCAGAGACAGATCCTTCATCCACAGTCAATTACCAGAAATGTAAGAGCCAAAACACACTAGAAGAAATACCTAGATTCAGCACGTGTTCTCTTACCTCAAGGTTTGCTGGGATCTGTAGGTGTCTTGGCAGTTTAAAGTTTAGCATTTACAGAGCAGCAGGAAGGGAAATACAGGTGCCTGTATTTCCCTTCCCCTTCCTGCTGCTCTGTAAATGCTAAACTTTAAGCTGCCAAGACACCTACACTTCCCAACAAACTTTGAGGTAAGAGAACAAGTTTAGCATTTACAGAGCAGCAGGAAGGGGAAGGGAAATACAGGCGCCTGTATTTCCCTTCCTGCTGCTCTGTAAATGCTAAACTTTAAGCTTCCAGGACGCCTACAGATCCCGGCAAACCTTGAGGTAATAGAACACGTGCTGAACCTACGTATTTCTTCTCCTGTGTTTTGGCTCTAAGTGGAGAGGGATTCCATGCAGTCCCTCTGTGTTTGTTTCCTTCTGTTTTCAAAATGCCAAGGTGCTCATCGATCAAACCACCTGTAAGAAAAGAAGCTCTAATACTATTTTGCTGATGTTTCTTCACATACTGATACAAAAGACTTCATTACTTTGTCCCTTATCATCTTCTTCCCCCTCTTGGAAAGTCTTTTGCAATCATTAAGTACAAACAGAGCTTTGATAATTAACTTTAATGACTATGATGGATTTTTGCAGATCAGTAACTCAGTGGAAAAAAATCAGGCATAAAACCAAATGATGGATATCACATCCTTTTACCAGTGGGCCTGAATAAGCAAACTGGGATCGGGTTGGGGAATCAATGTTCAAAAGAAGTATAGAAACACCTGCCACCAGTTTCTCTACCCCCTTCCTTCCTGAAACTAAGTATAAGCTCATGTAAACTGGAATATCCTTACTCTGCTGCTACTGCCTCCCCCTCCATTTGTTGTCTCATGTTAAATTTTAGATTATAAGGTCCTTGAGGTAGATTCCTATCTTCTTGTATTTTGCAAATGTTTTATACTGTTAAATATTTTATCCTGTTTTGTATTTTGGCAGTGTTTTGAAACATGCAGCTTGTAATAGTTCGTTGATTTTTAACAAATTCATGCTGTGCACATTGATAATATTAATAATCAGAGCAACAATCATTATAATTATAAGACTTCTGGATTCAAATCAATGTGTTGATATCAAAGATTTTTAAAGACTTGAATTGCTTGATCCCTGCTTACTGGTACAGAAAACCTCTTCTGCCATGAATTGTCTCATGTTATTATCTAACAAAACTTTGCCACTTTCTGAAATGTGGCCAATGACATTAAGAAGAAGTGCATTTTCTTCTGTAGCACCTCAGCTAAAAACTCTTTTGTATAGATCAGTACTTTCCTAAAGACTAACAAACATTCAACAGCATTTGGAAGCACAATACAATGTACTGCGGTGTTTAATTTCTGTTGAGATAGTTTTATGATAGCTTTATTCTTATTTATTCTAGACATTTTAGTTGTTGTTATGATTAAGTCCTAAGTTTTTTAGAGAAAGTTAGAAATATGCAGAAGAGAGGAGAAAGCAAGGACTGATGCCAAAATGCACTCAGTTCAGTAAGAATGATCAGCAAAAAAGGCATTTCCCATAGCAGTCCCTTCTAATTTCAGGAAGAGTGATTTCTTAGGGTCACAGGATTCCCATGGATAACTAGCCATATGGGTCAGGGGGCTGCAGTTTGAAAAATGAAGGGAGCAAAATTGCCCCTCCTCCTCTTTTGCAAGTACATCTCCACTGATGGAAGAAAATGGATTCTCATCCCTCTTCCCTCTAAACTGCATGGCATAGGTCCTGCAAACCACTGGAATCAACTTTTCTGGGGATCAGAAAGGACTGCTGAGAGGAGGGAAATGTGGCTTTCCTTGGATAAAGGGGAGCTAGCAAATGACCGCCCAGTGTCAGATTTGCCTTTCCTGAGTAAGGCCATTGGTGGTGGTTGACCAGCTTCAGGGGTTTTTGAACGATGCAATAGCTCTTGATCCATTCCAGTTTGGCTTCAGGGGCACAACATTGTGCAAAACTCGCCAAAGAAAATGCAATCTTCCACATTTTTTTAGGCATGCTGCGCAGCGTTCCGGGTTCAGGTAAGCCGTGTGGGAACGGCCAGGCTGGGTTTTGGGACTGAGACTGCCATAGTAACTCTGGTTGATGACATCCAGCTTCAGCTAGATAAGGGTGATTTTGTGCTGCTGCGTTTGACATGGTTGACCATTTGGTTCTGCTTAGCTCCCTAGCCACACTGTGGATAAGAGCTACTGCCTTACAATGGTTTGCCTCTTTCCTCCAGGAATAATCAATGAGCGTGGTCATTGGAGATGAGAGTTCATCCCAATGGGAACTATACTGAGGGTTCTTGCAGGGATCAGTCTTGTCCCCAATACTTTATATATCTATTGGATGCTACCAGTATGCTGATGACACCCAACTCTACTTTCTACTTGATAAAAAACCAGAAGCAGATCTCTCTTCCTTGGCCCAATGCCTGGATGTCATAGTGGAGTGACCGAGGTATAGCCAGATGAAGTCAAATTCTTTGAAAACTGAGGTCCTGTGGCCGAGAAGGACTTCAGTTGTGGAGGATTTGTTACTCCTGTTACTTGATGTAGCCCAGATTTCTCCTGCAGACACATTGAAGAGTTTGGGGGGTTTGGCTTGATTATAAGCTTATCATGGACAAACTGGTATCTGTGGTGGCTAGAACAGCATTGTTCCATCTTTACCAGGCCTGACAACTTTCCCCATATTTATCTCAATCCACCCTTGTCATCTCTCGCTTAGACTATTGCAACTAGCTTTATGTAGGGCTACCCTTGAAGATGCTTTAGAGAGTCCAGGTGGTGCAGAACGCAGCTGCTAGGTTGGTGACCAAGTCACTATTGTCAGCTCATATGACACCAATCTTGAAGCAGCTGCACTGGTTATCAGTTAGGCTCCAGATCCAATTCAAGGTATCGGTCCTCACCTTTAAAACCCTTCATGGTCTGGGACTGTCATACCTTCTGGTCTGCCTCTCTCATTATGAAGTCTCCTGCCTGTTTCATTCATCTTCACAGGGCTTCCTGGTGGTTCCTCGTAGAGGAGGGCACAGTTGGGAAAATGAACCTAAATTTGACATGGTCCAGTCCGGTTCATGGTTCATGAACACATGGTTTATGGGACTCACCTTTTTCACAAACTTTGGTCCATATGGGCCTGTCCGTTGGTCCATGGTCCATGAGTCCAGACATCCTGGCACCGATCTATCAATTCCCTAGGCAATGGAGGGGATGTCCACAGACCTTCTGCAGCCCTTAAAAACTTGATAGGCAGCTCTGCAAGAGAGTGCCCGTTTTGCTCAATGCAAGCAAAGAGGAAGAATTAATTCTCTAGGCAATGGAGGAGTGGAAGTTCTGCAGCCATAGGAACACCAATCTTAGCCCTCAAAACCTTGATAGGCAGCTCTGCTTGCCAACCAGAAAGCTCCCATTCTGCTCTATGTGAGCAAGGAGGGAGAATTAATTTCCTAAGCAATGGAGAGTTGGATGTTCTACAGCCATGGGAATACCAGTCTTAGCCCTCAAAACCTTGATAGGCAACTCTGGCTGCCAACCAAAGAGCTCCCATTCTGCTCTATGCAAGCAAGGAGGAAGAATTAATTTTCTAGGCAACAGCTGGGAAGGTGTCTGTGTGGTGAGTGAGGGGGCTCTTCCCCCAGCCTTTTTTGTTTGATTTTGCTTCATTGCAACTTTTTGGTGCTGCAAGCCAATGCAAGTCTATTGGCATTTGCGACCATCTACTGGAAGTTTCCTGGGGGCAGCCACTTTGGGAGTCTGTAACCTCCAAAACGCAATCTTGGCCAAACTTGGAGGGTGGCTGGAGGAGAACCTGCTGAAGCCTTGCTGCAAGTTTGGCATCCCTGAGTGTGGAGGGAACAGTCCCAGGGGCCCTGGAAGTAATGTTTCACAGGCCAATGAACTGGTCAGTGAATAGGCTGGTCCGTGAAAAGTTTGTGGTCCGTGGTGTTTTCCCAGTCCGTGCCCACCTCTAGTTCCTGGCCCTGGGATGGCACGAATTTCTTCCACCAGGAAGAGGGCCTTGTGTTGGACCCTTTGGAATGCACTATTGGAAGGCACTGGTGCTCAGCAAGACCTGTTGATGTTTCAGAAACTCTGTAAGGCAAAACTATTCCAGCGTGCCTTTGCAATCTAATTTTTTTCGTGAGACAGAGCAAATTGCTGTGCATTTTTATCTACCTGCAATCTTTATGTTATTTGCAGTGTTTTATAGGCTGGGGTTGGGAGTAGAGTGATTTTTAGTTATTATATTAGGCTGTTTTATTGTGAGTATATTGAATACTAGCTTGATACCTGTGCTTCACTACAGTATTTAACTACTTTAAATCTAGTTATAATATTTATGAGTATGTAACATTGTTTTGATTGTGGGGGGTTTTTTGGAGTTGGTTTTGTAGTATAATAGCATAGTACCCAAGCTTCACAAAGGTGTTTGAATAAAGCAAAGCATGTTGATGTTGAAAACTGATGAAGTGAATTTGGAAATGTAATATTTATTGAAGAGATTTTTTAAAAGAAAAGATTGTAGTGTAATAAATAAAGTGAAAAATGCGTACAACTGTTTTTTTTCTACTGAAGGACCTCTTTGTAGACCACATTGGTGGTTTTCCCCTCAGGTGCTAGGATCACCAGGTTGCTGGGTGAGGTCACTCTGGAGCAGGCCACGTAGAACTGCCAATGTGAGAAGCAATCTTCCCTCAAGTCAATTCCTGCCACCTTCAGTATCTGCCCCTGGGACTTGTTGATAGCAAAGCAGGCCTTGAGGGGGAACTGCAGTCTCTTAAATTCAAAGGGGTTCTCTGATGATATGAGTGGTATGCGTAGTATGAACCCCAACCCCCCCCCCTCCCTGAGCACTGCCGGTGAACAATGTGGCCTTGATGACATTCCTGTAGAGGGCTTTCACTCACAGTCTGGTGCCATTACAGAGTTTGGGTGGGTTGAGCATCACTCCCCCACTTTGAGGAAAAGCTTGTGGGCTGGGAAGCCAGAAGGGTTGAGCGTGTTGAGGAACTCCACAAGATAGTGGACCACGTCATCCATTTGCACCACTAAGTCCAGAGATCTGTACTCCATTTCTGCCCCTTCAAAGGAGTTAAGTTGTGTTTCATTAACGATGGCAGCCTTGTCGTTCTTGGGTTCAGAATGGCATGCTTGCACAGCCCGTTCACGGACTTCTCTGTGATAGTGACGATATCAGGGTATATCATGGCTGTTAGGTTTGCTAGGGTCGTCACTACTGAGCCCAGGTCTGCAGGGACGGTCAACTTTCCCTTGGACTTGGGATACTCTCTGTCCCCTATTTTTAGTAGGAGTTCAGAGAATTCCCCAGCAGACACCTCACCTCTCAAGTGGACCTTCATGTTCTTTCTTAGTAAGAGTTTCCTGATGAGGGGCAACAGATATGATGCCTTTACACACACGGTAACCTTGTCAGCTTGAGTTCCTCTTGGGACTACTGGCAGAGTCTGCCAGAAGTCTCCAGCCAGCAGCACGGTGACTCCCCCCCATCACTCTCTCATTTCCCCTGACATCTTTGAGGGTTATGCTCAGTGCCTCAAAACACCCCTTCTGCCCCATGGTGCTCTCATCCCAAACAATGAACTTACAGTTTCGTAGCACTTGGGCCATGTTGCTTTGTTTTGAGATGTTGAACAGGGGTGTTTCTGCATGGATGAGGTTAAGAGGCAGCTTGAAGGTAGTGAAGGATCATATGCCATGCCTGAGCGAGGCTTGACCTTCCATGGAAGTGAGTGCCTCTCTACTCATCTTCCAGGATTACTTTGCTCATAGAGAGAGACTGCTGCTCTGTGCACCTCAGGGTGATCTTGCTGGTACTTGGCCACTGCTGCTTGGTGCACTGCAGGAGTAGGATGTGCATATTTCTTTGCCACATCTCTAAGTTGCTTCCTCCTTTTAGCATCGGTGTATCTTGCATGATGTCTGCCAGAAGGCTTCTTGGCGGCAGTAAGAGGTGATGGCTGTGAGAGGTGTGAGGTGGAGTTGGACTGAGAGAGGGGTGGTGTGGTGGGCACTTTGGCAGGTTCATGTGAGAGGTTTGCATTGAAATGGCCCCTAGAAAAGTCGTGCACCATCTCCCCACGAACATTTAAAAACTCAGTTGCCATGCTGACTTTTATATAAAATCCCTTTTCAGGAGTCTTGTACAGTCTTTCTTCAATTTTTTCCAGTTTCCTTTACCTGATTCTCACCTCAGAACACAGAGTTCCACAGCTGACCCATCAGCCTCCCAGCCACACAGGAAAGCCAGGCCCCACAGGGAGATTGGCAACCCTAGAGGGGAAGACTGGGAGGTCTATTTTTACCTCTGGACACATTCAATGACTCCCAACAGCAACTGCATACTCTTTAGAATGTAGGGGTGATGACCAATCAGGCCGCATATGCAAATGACCTTAGAGAAGAGTGGCTGAGTTGGCAGTTGGTGGGGGCGGGTGGAGGAGAAGCCTGCCAGCCACACAGGGAAGCTGTATCCCTATGGGAAAACACATTTTACTCCTTTTTACTTGTACTGTCTTTCTTCAACTGTCTGCAGTTTCCTTGACCTGAGTTTTACCTCAGAACACAGAGTTCCACCACTGAGCAATCAGAGAGAGGGAGTTGCAAGCAGGCAGCAGCCTTCCAGCCATACAGGAAAGCCAGGCCCACAGGGAGATTAGCTGCCCTAGTGAACTTTTAGAAAAAGAGTAGGAGGTGCATTTTACCTCAGGGCATATTCATTGACTCCCAATAGCAACTGCATGCTGTTTAGAATGTTGGGATGAAGACCAATCAGGCCGTATATGCAAATGACCTTGAAAGGCTAGCCCAAGAGTGGCCTAGCTGGCAGAGGGTGGGGGCGGGGGTGGGGGTGGGGAGAAGCAGGCAGCAGCCTGCCAGCCTCACAGGGAAGCTGTATCCCTATGGGAAAATACATTTTACCCCTTTTTACCCCCTTAGGGGACAAATTTCCTAAAATCCCTTCTTAGTTTGTGTTTATATCATAAAAAGGAATATTCTCCCCAAATTTAATCGATCAGCCCAAACCCTGATGAGTCAGTCAGGATACTTGTCTTTATATATAGAGATTATATTTTGTAGTGTTTTTTAACTGTTGTAATTGTTGTGAACCACTTCAAGATCTTAACTGAAGAGAAGTGGTATAAAAAGTGAATGAATGAATGAAATATCCTCAGACATCAGCATTTTCCACTGATGGATCTCTAGATCCATCCCAGCATCTTTCTGTTCTTGTTTTCTGCATCCACCTTGACCTCTGTTCTGTGGGAGGTCAGCAATTCAAAAGAAAATATCACCTGCTTTAGCTGCAGCAGAGAGAGCCCTGAGAATGCAAAGGATGATCTATAAGTTAGAAGAAAGAGATGGGAGAAGTATTTAATTTCCTTCCTTATCTGTTCTACTGAAGGAATGCTTATTTCAGGACTGGTGGTTTTGCATGCCAATTTTCACCATGTGCATAGAAACGTTATGTCTATTCACATAAATTTATGCTACCAGGCAATATTATGCAGATAAAAATGAAAATGGTGTGTAATATTTTCAGACGGTGAAAAATGCAGATGATTGTTTAGCTTTAAAAAAATAACAGTTAAAAGAATATAAGAACCATTCTTCATTGGTAGTGAAAGTAAACATTATATACATATATGAGTAGATTGGTTCAGACAAGTAGTACATGTGTAACCAAAAGCAAAAATACCAGTGATCATCTGTTCACATTAGGGTTACTTTCAGTTCCTCTTGTTTCCCCTTCCTGCAGAACAGCTTATGAGTAGGAGTTCAACTTTCTTAAAGTGTGTGCAGCCAAGGTGCTCCTTGTATAGTGTCCTGGGTCACAACTGAACACTGTTCATTTGCTCTAAATTTCAGAAGATCTACAAAACAAGTTTTTTTACAAAAAAAACCCTTATGACATTCTTGAAACTGGCACTCCAGTTCTTGACTTAGAATAAATTATGTAAATCAATGCAATATATTCCAATGTGGTTTTCATTTTGTACTTGGAAAGAATGAGCAGAGAGTCAGAGACATGCAATATGGATCTATATTAGTAAATCAACGAGCAAGAAGGCAAATCATGTTGCCATGTAGGTGCTGTATCTCCACCCATCTTGGTGAATCTTGGTGTCTTCTGGTTCCAGTGAAATGGATCAGGTCCAAAGGTTTTGTTTCCCTAACAGAAATGCCCTGGCTGGTGAAACATGTGCTTTCCACCATAGTACAGCTCCTTGCACTGGTAGAAGGCTACGTGTGTGTGTGGTGGATAACACAGTTCTATTAATAGTGTTACCCTACTTTTAAAGAATGCCCTGACCCAGGTAGCCCAGGTGAGCCTGGTCTTGTCAGATCTCAGAAGCTAAGCAGAGTTGGCTTTGGTTAGTAATTGGATGGGAGACCTCCAGTGAAGATCAGGGTTGCAGACACAGGCAATGACAAACCACCTCTATTAGTCTCTTGCCATGAAAACCTTTTCAGAGGTTGCTGTAAGTCAGCTATAACTTGTGAACAGTCTCCACCGCCACACTTTTAAGGAATACTTTCTGCTTCGGCCAAGCAGTTCTAGCTTGGTAGCAGTTAGCAGTAGAGATGGGCACAATCCCAAAAAAATTGCCAATCCAGCTGATTGTGGATCAGCGCCAGTGATGATCCTGACTAAACGATCGACACCGATCATCTCCTGTTCCCAATCCGTGGATTGTGGATCATGGATCGTGGAGGCCAAAGTGGGGCGCGCTGCTATTCCCAGCTATGTGGGAAGGTGGGTGTTGGCGGCGGCCACCGGGCCCGGCGGGCACGGGGAGATGGCGATGAGCCACCTCCCCTCAGGGGGCAGGGGGTCTGGCCACTTGCCGGTGGCACCCCCCATGTGCCCGCCCACCAGGCCAAAAAGGAGCGCGCTGGCAAGAAAAGAACGGTGGGTGATGCCAGCGGCATCTGTGTTTGGCCGTCAGAGCTGCCTATCAGGGTTTGCAGGGATGAGATTGAAGTGCCCATGGCTACAGAACAGCCCCTTCCCCCTCCCTCCCCTGGCTGTCTTCTCCCAACTGGTGACTGCTTTGCTGCTCCATGGTTGGAAGGAAGCCTTGCTGATCAAGGTAAGCTGGGCTTCCATTTGGGTTTCCAGGGCAACAGAAGGAGGGGAAACACAGCTCAGGCATTCCCCTGGCTCCGTTGCCCTGGGAATAGATTACTGGCGCCTGAGTGTCTGGCTTCCCGATCCGAGCACGATCCAGCCCCCGATCCAGCCCCGATCCAGCCCCCTCCCGATCGCTGGATTGTTGGCCATGGCCGATCATGATCCGCTGAGTCGCGATCGCGCGATCACCATTATCGTGAGTTTTTTTGGATCGTAATGCAGATCGTGCCCATCTCTAGTTAGCAGTGTACTCAAGGCTTGATTGAGTCTGGACGTAGTTATTCTGTAGTTATACTTAGAATTTCCTTTTTGGTTTTGGTATCTAACAAATTTAGTTAAGACCTCATGTTCTCTTTGTGTGAAGTGAATAATTAACAGTGTGTATCAGAGGTAGGCTCTACTGTTAGTGGAGTAGAACCTGTGAACCCAATCCCATATGTTTCCAACACAATATTTTACAGCCATTAGGTCTAGAAACATTTTTTTAAAGTAATTTGAAATTGTACTGTCTGTTTTTATGTCTTCATTGTATTACTGTATATATAATTCATATTAAATGTTTTTAATGTGGAAACATTTGATGTTCACTGCATTGGGGAATCTATTTGGGTGGAAAGGCAGCCTAGAAATATTTTAAAATAAAAAAAAATCTGAGAATTCTATGATTATGCATAGTTTTTTTGCAAATGGACAAAGCATAAATGCCAATAGTGACAAATAATAGTCACAACACAAGTTTCAGTGAGAAAGGCAGACTATAAATAATATAAATTATGAAATAAAATGAAAAGTGCAGTTTGCAATCAAATAAAATTCCCAATGTTGTTCAGCTTGTACAGGCAACTTGAAGAACAATTTATGAAGATCATACTGTCCATCATGCTCTGTCAGGAAATGCGCCAGCTATGTTTTAAGTACAGCTTTCAATAGTTAATTTGTTGGCACTTGGATAAAAAATAGTTTTGTTTTCAGCCACAAAAGTTGTGCTACCAGCCATGCAAAGTGAGTAAAAATAAAATCTAGTTTGGATTTGTAAACTGAACAAATTTGATCGAAAAGGAACAGATGGTGAATACATATGGGACTCAGTGATGCCATTTTACAACCATTTTTCCTGACCATTTCAAAAGAGTTATCTCGGATTCTGGTTCATTGAAAATATAGTTCTGGCTACAATCATCCATTCAAGAAGCCTGCAAGTTCTATGAAATATCTGATTGTTTGATGCAAACACAACTCGTATTTTTAATCTTGTATCTTACTTTCAGTGCAGTGATTTTTATTTTTATCTATATCTTCCTTTTTTTAAAAAAGAGCTTCCCAGAAGTGGAAGACTATTCATATTGCTTTGACCCATACCAATTTCATGATGGTGCCCATGAGGAAAGGGAAATTGTGAAAAGATTTGATTGTGGTTCTCACAATCTGGTGCCCTCACTGGATTCTAAGAATGCATATGATGATTGTGAAAGATTTTAAAATCATTCTCTTCCCAGTTTATCAGAGTGTGTCTGTAGTCCAATTATCATGTATTCTTAATCCTTTTCAGATGTTACATCCGTACATACCTTGTCACAAAGGTTATGAAAGCAGTCAGACCTGCCCTCATGATATGAATATGGCAGTATTCTCTCTGTATGTATTTTAAACACAGAAACACTGCCTAGCAAGGCAGGAAATGGATTCCAGAGCCTAGCTGAGAGCTGGAAAATTACTAACATGTGAGTTACCAGGCGAGACCAACTTTCAGCAACCATGCCCCGGAGATGTGCAAAGATCCTAAGACAATAGGGTTTTCCCGGAGTTCCTGAAGTAATCTCCTTAACACACCCTGCTGATCTTCCCTTATCCACTCTCCCATTCCAGGCTATTCAGGGCTCTTAATAGCCTCACCCATCCAGCCATCACATGTCATCAATCATCACTGATAAATTTAGTTTCACCCAAGAAGGCTTTATCAAACCTTTCCTGTTTATTGTCTCACCCTGGAGACGACCATTAAGTTATTGTTTTCGGGCAGAAGATGCAATCCTGCCCCGGGGTACATTCCACAGTACAACTGGACTACCCCTCCGCCTTTGTTGTGTGTATGCCTTCAGATCCAACATACACTCTCAGACTTCCATCTGAGCTCTTCCTGCCTTGAAGTGCCAGTTGTTCAACACTCTCTCTCTCTCTCACGGATGCCCACTTCTGGACTGGTAACTATCACCTAGTCTAGAAATTCTCTCCAGTGTTCCTCTCTGTTCTTCTAGTTAGCTCTGTATATGTACTGTGTGTTTTGTGTGCAACTGGTCTTTATTATTTTACAAATAAAACTCGTTTTGATTGAACACTTGCTTCTTTATTGAAAAGGTACTCTAGAGGGACAATCCTCGTATACGTACAGTAGGTGGGGATCTTGCTAGTTGCCCTCCTCTCACTGCCTTTCCTTGCACGCTAATTCCCTCAACTTGCAAGGAGACCACCTATTAGAGTAACATAACCAGCTACCTTTTGAGTTCAGTATCACCCAATTTCCCGCCTTCTTACAGACCCCATAAGACATGTCTTTTGTACATGTGGAGTCTGTGACGGCCCCAATACAGCCTTTTTGGTGGTAAAAAGGGGTCTCCTCTTCTCTTTTTCACAAATAGGAAAGTTGGTCAGATTCAAACCCAGGTTACTTAATGGTTTTGCAGCACTTCCAATAGAAATGTCTTTATTTTCCTATCACCATATGAATTGGGGGAGAGGCACAGTGGTCAGGCATGAGAACAGATGCCATCAGTTTAAACATGTGAAGGGCCATCTAGGAAGTTAAGTGGAGAGATGTGTATAAACACTTGGCCTATTGCTGCCATGAGAAATGAAAAGTGAATGTATGATGCACTCATGATATTTTTAGGGGCATTGTCTCAACATTTTGTGAGCTTCTGAAGTTGCTAATACAAAACCCAGAAAGCATTAAGAAGAGAAAATGAAAGCTTGAGGAAGACAGAAATGCAGTTCTTAAATTCATGACCTCTTTGCATTGCCTAAGGAGAAAGAAGGGTTTTTTTTCATAACAATTCATTCAATATTTAATTATGGTTCTTTTTGTTGTATGTCATCCAAAGGGTTAAAACAGATTTGATAAGATAATGCAAGTTGTGGTTTATTATAATTTACATTTAGTCCCATTATATAGTCACTTAGGAGGGTCACCTCATTTAGTTAATAGATTTTTTTTTAAAAAAAAGCTTGCACATAACCTTTTTTCATCTGCACATAATAAGCCTGTGTTATTCATTGCACAAGGAAGATCAACAAGTTCAACAAAATGGTTGCATTTTTAAAAAAGAGAAAAACTCTGGATTGTTTTATTTCAAACAATAATACCTATATTTACATGCAGTCTTAGGAATAATCAAGCCATAGCTGCTGATTTTAAGAAAGCAGTATCTCCTACCATTCAGTCTCTTAAAGACCTGTAAAATAGGACAGAAGGAAAACATTAGAAAGAAGGCTCATGGCTTTGCCTTAAACTTTTTTTTAATGATATAAGTTTTACTAAATTTTCAAAAATACAAAGAAAGAAAACTTTTTAGTCTCAGATTCGTGTACAAGATAGTCCATTATATGATCAATATTTCAGAAAAAATTGCAATATAGACATCAATCCATAGAAAAGGAAACTGAATAACCACACCCCCTTCTTTTTCTCTTTATATAGTGCACAGTCCATTTAAATCTCTCCAAGTACTTTTTAATTTTCTGGCTTTTTAATCCACCTAATCAGTTTCCTTTCTCATTTCTAACAATTATTTATATTTTAAGTGAGCATCATCTTAAGACACATTTCAATCCGTTAATTCTTGAGCCTAGTGTACTAAGCCCTTAGTTTTTCCAGAAATAAAGCAGAGAGAAGAAAAGAAAAAAACAGGAAATAGAAGTGAACATCCACATCATTACATTCTATTGTTAGTCCCATTATTTGTATATGTCATTAACTAAATATTTTCTTAAAGGAGAGAAGTAAACAATAAAGTTTTTATAACAGCCTACCCTCAATCTTTAATATATCAGATCTCAAGCCATCTAAAATTTAATACTTGTATTTTCATTATAAAAAGGCAAAAGAAAAACAAGGCAAATATATAGGCAGACTTGTCTTAACCTATAATTTAAATTTTAAAAATTAACACACTTATAAGATTCCCTCTAGCTCCCTAGTGTTTCCCCTGTTAAACTTACCAGCTTTCTTATATCAAAATCATTCCCATCCCCTTATTTAAAGGAATAAAAAGAATTCCAACAAAAAACATAAGAAATAAGAGGGGAAATAAGAGACACCCAAGACCCGTTTACCAGGTCATACTTTGAATTTCATTTTTGTTCCTCTTCTCCCTCCCTCCAAAACAGTATTATGGCTCCTTCTTTCCTACAATACTTTTATTTAAGGAAAAGAAAAGAGCTCCAACAGAAGGAAAGTAAAAAGAAAGATAAGAAGGGGAGCAGAAGACTCCAAGAACCCCTCTGCCCCATTCCCTCTAATCCAGTTATCAAAGCCCCAGGATCATGATTTAAGTTCCATCTTCTTTCTTCTTCTTTCTCCCTCTAGAATAGTGTTGCAACTCTTTCTTCCCAACAATCAACCATAAGTGGCTCTTCTTGCCTTCCAAGCATTTCTGCGAGGTGTCGATAGATACATTACTATGTCTCTGATTGTCTTTCTTCCTCTTTGTAATGTATTTCTTAGTTGAAGTATGTTGTGAGCCTTTTGCTTCGTACAGAGGCAATACACTAGATCTCTTTCTTACAGCTTTCCTTCCATGCATCTCCCCCTTCTCCAGCTTTCGTACTTTCACAGAAAAAGGCTGGTTTTCTACTCGATTTTGTTGTCGTTTCTCCTCCAATTTCCTTTCAAATAAATCTGTCCCATCAAGGTTTTCTTCTAATTTGGCATCTATTACATTGCCCTTATCTGATTTCAATCCAAGTGTCTTGTCTGCTTTTCTTAATTTGTCATCCAACATCTTAGAGATTTGCTGCAGCTTTGAAAATATCTCTTCAGAGAGCGCCATTTTATTTCACTCACTTTCAGATGGTCACTCAAAGATCTCTTAAAACAGATTTAAAAAGCTACTTTGCTCTTGCTGCTTATAGTTCAGAAGATTTTTGCTCCCCAGCTGTCTTCCAGGAAAACACTCTTTGCAATCACTTTTCAATGACAGCCCCCTGGATCATAAAGCAGCTGCTTCTCCAGAGGATAATAAATGCCCCCTCATCAAGCTGGATAGCCCTCATAAATCCATAAACAATTCTCTTACTTGGAGTGATGTCAAGTAGAATCACTCTTTTTCGGTCATTCAGTTGTCTTTACTTCTATCTTATCAGGAATCTTTGCTTTATTTTCGCTTATTCAAAATCCTGGAGTTCACAGTTTGAGAGCCATAAGGCTTCTTCTTCAGTTCTTGCCTTTCTAGCTGGTGTGGGGGCTGCACAGGGGGTTGCCAGTCCCCTTGAGTTCTTCCACCTTGCTCTGGCCTGCCCCCTCTCCATGGGGGGTCTTGGGTGCCTGAATCCTTGAGTCCCAAGGAGTCGGGAAGATTACAGCACTCAGCTCATAACTCAGCTGCTGTGACAGCACTGTGCCATTCCAGAAGTCTGCTTTGCCTTAATCTTAAAAATCATCTACATTAATTTCTGTTTTCAGGACTTAGCCATTGGTTGCACAGGTCTACAATCTACATGACATTCATTTCAGATCCTAGTCCAAAACTCTATCCACTACACCATACTGGGTTTTGTGAGATGGCTACTGTTGAACAGTAACAAGCAGCCAGGCATGAGCGAGTCATCCAAGTCAGATGGTAGCAAGTTGCCTAATGGTTGCTGCTGGGCCTGGCTCCGAGTCCCTCACCAAAGGCCAAAACAGCCAAAAAAGGGATATGACCCTCCCTCTGCTTTTTACTTACAGAAACCAAGACTGGAAGATTGGCAATACTCTGTGGTTGCCCAGCAACAGCCACAGAGAGCATTCATTTCTTAAAGCTACAGGCACTGCTTCTATTATTGGGGGACAAGGTTAAAATTCCTGTGTTTTTTTTTTTTAAGATTTCAGATTTTTCTGCTATCTCTGGATTTAAGTATCCACAGGTTTGGCCACACTGAGATTTATGTATCTATCCCCCTGCTTGGGAGATCTTCAGGAGGAGTTGCAAGACTTCCTTATTTGCCAGGGCTTTTGAGGGGTTCTAAATGTCAGGCATCATTTAAGGAGGGGAGGGAGATACTTGGAGCTGTTATTTTATTTTGGCATTAAATGGATTTTTAAAAACTATTATTGTAAACCATCTTGAACCATGAAGAATGGCAGGGTATAAATGTTTTAATAAATATATCAGCTGCCACCAACTTGTGGCTAATTGGACAATGTCATTCTGAAGATGACTGGAAATTGTCCCATACTTCACCTAGTCTCCATCCCCAACAACTCACAATGCCTCACCACCATTACTTATTAGTACCTGAGGATGAAATTCCAGATTGATACACATAAATGAGGCACACTGCATGTATAATACACATATAATATATAATATATATGTACACATGGCACATAAGAATTGCATGATATCCAGCCACGATACAAATGAATCTATAAAACCAACAGCAAAAAGTAGAGAATAGAAGCCATTAACCAACATCCATACAAATAGAAAAATAATCATCCCGAGCCTTGTGTTTTAGTCACGTATCCTCAGTGAACAAGATGCTGATGACTTTAATCATCTTTCCCCAGTTTGACACACATAAAAATGGCCAACTGTTAGTACAATCCTAAACAGAGTTACACCCTTTTAAGCCCACGAAATTCAGTGAACTTAGAAGGGTCTAACTCTGCTGGACTGCATTGTTAGACGCCAAAACTTAACAATCCTGCTCCCCCTCCTCCAGTCAGCTGGCAACTCCACATTGTGCCTCAGTTTCTTCAATTTCCTTTATTGAGGAATTAGGCTAGGAGGACTGTGGAAGTACTCAAAGTTGTTCTCACACAGTTCCTTGCTACTATCTTTTCGTCATGGGCTTGCAAGACCTGCCATTGAGAAGATAGCTCATATGTCCCTTCCTTGTCATACAAAAATTGGTATATGAAGTGTATCAAATAAATCCATCCTATTTACTGTATTCATTTATTCCAAACATTCACTTACCTCCCTTCTCTGTAGGTACAAATGGTTTAAAACAGGTCCAGATCTAAAAGCGCACAGTTGTCATGCTAAACTGCTAAAACACAATAATAAATCAACAGTAGCAAATCACACTACTTTTAGACTTCAAACCAAACACATTCACACATCAGCCAAAAGCCCTCTAAAATAAACACATTTTGAATGCTCTTTCTCAACGTCAGGAGAGGTAGCTTGAGATGAAATTCACCTAGGAGGTTAGTCCACAGCCTTTCTACTCCTTGATGAAGATTCTGGCCAATGAAATTATCCAGAGCAGGAGCATAAAGTAAGATTTTTTTTAAAAAAAGTGGCACATGGATTAGCAAATGCAATTTATACACAACCAGCTAAATATACTCTTCATCATCCTACCTTACAGGAGTTGGGCAGCACAATTTCAAGGACACCCTAGGATGTAGATATTTCCATTTTCTAGTCCACAGATACAAAACTGTGGAATACTTCGTTTTGAACTCTATTTCTTAAAGGTCCATATGGTTCACATTCTCCTTACCTGATATAGGTGGCACTGGAAACACACCATCTTGTGCAATAGCACATTGGAAGAAAGGGCGTGGCAGGTGTGGGGGTGGTGGATGCCTTCCTAATGAGTGAGCAGTGGATTGATAAAGAAGTAAAAATTGCTGGGAAAATTTCTCTCAGGCAATTTCTTAAGTAATGGAAGGACAGAATTATACAAGGAAATGATTGACAAATTAGAAGCACTTTGTACCTCATTTTAATGTGCTCATATCTTTGGGAGGAGAAATATGTTAAATTTCAAATTACTCATCTTGCTGGTAGTTGCCAACCTGAAAATCAGAATTGAAATCAGTGCTTTGTAAAGAATTCTAAGGAAACAAATAATTCTCTACGGTACACTGCACTCATAAAATGGCTTTATTTGGAGATCCAGCCAAGCAAGTTAATTTAAAGAATGCAGCTGTTGAGTAACAGAAGAGGATATTGCCAGAATGTACCACTGGCATACAGTAATACTACTAGATATTACTTTTTATAACAGCTGGAAAAAAAGAAGCTGACCCATTGGAATATAAAATAGCAGGGATGGGGGGGCATGATAGGCACCCAGTTTAATTAGAAGTAAAATCAGCATAAATAGTAGATTGTTTGACCTTTAAGTGCTGTAGTAGAAGAAGTGTCTTGGTGAGATGTCTGAAGGCCAGGAAGTATGGAACAAAGCGGACCTCTCTTTGGAAGGAGTTTCATAATTTCAGTGCAGCTGCCAGAAAGAATGCCCTGTTATACATAACTAAGCAACATTTCATTGAGGACACTAACTAAAGAGTTGAGCCAAAAGTTTCTCAGAAGAAGTGAGTTTCAAATTGGGGTCTTGTGAGAGACAGGTGACACTGTACAGAATATGCTCTGCAAAGAAATTCAAGGCACGAGGGTCAGCAAGGGACTTGCTTGAAACGCTCAGTTTTCTTGATAGCTCTTGCTAGTTGCACCGTGAAGACTAATCAAAGGCTGAATACCCTGTTACTAAAATGAGGTTAAATGTTTCACTTTGGGCTATAAATTTCTCATTGATCAACCAATGACTTCTTACTTCAGACTCTCCACCTTTGGGTGGTTAATACTGGATATTGTCTTTCTATGTGTACACAATTGAGCTTTACTTGAGTACCCACCCTCAGTGGACATGGAAGATGTATTTGGCATCTCCCCTTTCAAAATGGACCACACAGCTTCAAGAATCAGGGTTACATCAAGAACTTTATGTGGCCCAACTGAGAGACGGAAGCATGGAGCAGCTGTTTAATGCAGTTCAGCTTCTGCTTTGTGTGGCATAACTGAAGGGGGGAAACTCAGAGTGGCTATTTAAACCAGCACAGCATCCTGAATGGCAGCTGTTCACCCCTCTCACCCAGCGGGAATTATAGGGGTGTTTTTGGCCTGCCCCACATCGTGATGATAGGGATAGGAGTTCAGATAATTGGGCACGGTCTTATATAGTATCCTCACTAACTAGGATACCAGGAATAGTGTAGGTCACAGTTGCATATGTAAGCATAATTGGAAAGCTGAATCTTAATCACTAGATGGTATATTTACTTATTTATCTATTTATGCCCAACCTTTCTCACCAATGGGGACCCAAAGCAGCTTACATCATTCTTCGTTCCTCGATTTCATTCTCACAACAATCTCATGAGGTGGCTTAGGAGTAGACATGGGCATGAACCAGAAAAAAAAACAAACCACGGGGTTTGTGGTTTGTGGGGTTTCCACGAACCACGAACCACAAACTGGCACGGAACTGGCCCAGTTACAAACCAGTCCATGGTTCATGGTTCGTGCGATTTAAATGCCCCTTTCTGGCAGGGAAAAGGGCATTTAATCATTTAAAGGGCCCTTTCCTGCCATTTGCAAGGGGCAGGACCCTTTAAACTATCAGCTGGCAGGTGGGGGAATCCCCCCCTGCTGCCTGCCAGCTGATCGTTTAAAGGGACCTGCCGCTTGCAAGGCAGGGCCCTTTAAATGGCCCAAACCCGAGCCCCCAGCCCTTCAGCCCCAAACCCACCCCAGTCCCAGTCCCAGTCCCAGTTCCAGCCCCTCACTCCGCCCAAGCCCCAGCCCTCCACTTACCTTCCCTCTGATGCTGGGGTGGTGGAGGCCTCCTCCGCTGCCCTGCAGGCCCATGCAGCAGAGGAGAAGGCCAAAAACGCCCTTTCCGACCCTCAAATGGCAGCCATGGCTGCCATTTGAGGGGCAGAAAGGGTATTTTTGGCTTTCTCTGCTGCCCTGTGGGCCTGCAGAGCAGTGGAGGAGGAAGACATGGGCCCTCCCACCCTCAAAGGGCAGCCATGGCTGCCATTTGAGGGGTGGAAAGGTCGTTTTTGGCTTCTTCCACTGCCTGGCCTGCAGGCAGGGCCATGGCTGCCATTTGAGGGGTGGGAGGGCCCGGGTGGGAGGGCCCTTTTCCACCTCCTCCACTGCTGTGTGAGCCTGCAGGGCAGTAGAGGAGGTCTCCACCACCCCAGCATCAGATGGAAGGTAAGTGGGGGCTGGGGCTGGGGCTTGGGAGGGGAGTCAGGGGCTGGGGCTGGGGCAGTGGAGGGCTGGGGGTTGGGTCATTTAAAGGGCCCTGCCACTTGCAAGTGGCAGGTCCCTTTAAACTATCAGCTTAACTATCAGGGGTGATCCCCCCCCTGCCGCCTGCCAGCTGATAGCTTAAAGGGCCCTGCCACTTGCAAGCAGCAGGAAAAATTTAAATGGCCATTTCCCCCAGGAAAATGGCCATTTAAACTGGCCCTTTAATACAAACCTAATTAACCAGTAGTCCAGTTCCTGGAGGTTCGTGGAAACGAGCTTCCACGAACTCTGGTTCATGAACCCCGAACCAGGCTGCTTCATGGGCTTTTTTGGTCCGTATTTAGGTTCGTGCCCATCTCTACTTAGGAGATCAATGTTAGTGGCCCAATGTTACCTAGAAAGCTTCCATGACAGGGTGGGGATTCCAACTGGTTTTCTCAGATCTTAATCCAAGGGGAGGAGCCTTGACATTTCCCAGCATAGATTTGTGTTCAGGTAATTGTAAGCAGAATGTGACAGTGATCCTACCTGAGGTTAGATTCAGGGTGGAGTTGCCCAAATGCTGGCAGCCATCAGAGGCTATCCACAAATGGGAACCCACACTAAAAGAAGAGCAGAGCATTCAATAATTATGCAGATTATTAATCAAATTTATTTTAATCCATATGTCTATGTCATTTCTTCATTGGCGGTATGGCAATTGACTCAGCCTCCCTATTACAATAATGGCACTTAAAAGCACTTTCTGAATTTACAGATATAGTCCAGAAAACACCCAACGTTTAAGTACTGTTGAAGGATTTCATGGTAACTTCTGAAGGTTTAAACTGAAATGAATCTGCAAGGAATTTCTGAAGAGTCTTAGATGTCAAATAATGACTCTCTGCTAATTTGTCAGTATCTCATGAAACAGTCTCCCCTTTTCTACTCTAATCCACCAATTTATTTATCTATGTTATTTATAGTCCGTTTTATTCATTGAGACTCAAGGTGGATTACAATCAACAGCTGGGACATTCCATTAACAATAAGGTATAGATTACAGAACAATTTGAAAACAAGCTGAAATCTGATATGAAGCTGAAACAATGCTGAAACAAAACAGAAGCAATTAGACATGACATCATAAACAATAGTGACAGACAGTGCACAGTAATATAGACTACAGTCTCTATACCTTTATTGATGCAAGGAACCATTTCCTTATGACAAGGCCTTTTACCTTTTTAAGAAAATCCTCCTGAATAATTCAATTTTGCATAGTTTGCAGAAAAGCCAGGAGAATGGGAGTTTTCCTGATCAGGAAGGCCATTCCATAAGGTGGGGGCCACCACAGAGAATGCATATTTATGTGCAGCTATTGATTTTTCCCATTTGCAGAGTGGCACCTACAGAAGGCCCTGTTCAGATGAGGAAAGCTCCTGTGGTGGCGCATAAGGAGAGAGGGGCTCCCACAGATATGAAGGGTCAAGGCCATGAAGGGCTTTGTATGTGATAGCCAAGATTTTATGCTATTTTACATAAATAGAATATAACCATTATGCCAGATATTCCACCAGTAACAGTTAACTGAATAATTGCCAGATCTTGTGTAGAAAGTTAGCAGTTAATATTGATCTCCAAGTCTGCTCTGCAGTCCACATACGGGAAGTGTGATTGTCTTGACAGCATCTTATGAGGGGCTTTTCCCTTTTATAAAAGCTGCTGGCAAACTAGGCTTAGGTTAGAAGAAAATGTCTGGGGAGGACATTTGTTCTCTTCCTTCCAAAATGTGGAAAATCAACCAAGCAGCAGATCACTGGAGTGGCGCGGAAGGCAATCTAACTCCCCTCTGTCTGGAGATCAGGGGGCGGGGCCACCAGCCATGTGACCATTTTCTCCAAGGGCAACCCACTGAGTTCCACCACCTCTTTTCCCAGAAAAAAAGCCCTGGTATTGGGGAACATCATACAAACTGTAAACCATTTAGTTGGGTGTGTCTCCTAGAGGACAGCTAACGTAACTCTAGACATGGCCAGAGATGTGAGCCAAAGGGCTCTTGGCCAAAGGCGCATAGTCTGGGGCCCATAACAACTGGCCCAGTGAATGGGAACGCATCCAGGATGATTGTGATTTGTTTGTTTTTGATTATTCGATTATATAATTTAATTTGGAGATGTCTGCTAAGATGCTTCAGGGAGAAAAGCAACATAGATGTGCCTAAACAAACAAACAAATTCATATAAAACTGTGAGCTAGCCAAATCAAACTACATGAGCTAAATTCTGTTAGCCAGAATCTTTTTTTTTTTAAAGAGAGCATGCTTTCCATCCCATTAAATATGAAAAGGGAATGTACATTTTCAAATGACACATTTATGTTTTGTGTTGAAATTGAAACCAAATGGATTAATGTAGTTGAGGCTTTAATTTACAGCACTGTCTTGTAATTTTTAGTTGCAATGTCAACTCAAAATGATGTTTTTTAAAAAATGAAAGCATATTGTGCTGAAATAAAAACAACATTCAGGTTTTTTTAATGTTTTAAATATTTAATATATTTAATATTTATGTTGTTGGCATTCCTATATTTCAGGAACTATTATTACCATTTAGATTAGAGACTAATAAAAATCACATGACAATTTTTCCTTCTTACCACAACAACAATTTGCTAAAATGATATTCAGGGTAATCTGAGTAGGAGGTGAAAGCAAACAAGGAGTTGACCAGGAATGAAAGGGGGCCCACAGCAGGGGACTAAGAGGCCAGGCCACACTGGTGCCTCCATTTTATCATGGGATGCAAACTATATCCCTGTGGTGCTTGCCCTCCAGCCAAGTGGCCAGCAGGCAGTTGAGGCCGAATGTAGTGAAGATCTGTGCAAAGTGCATAATGCCAGACGAACCTGACCATGAGGTCTCTGAAGATGCCCTGGTGGTCACAGCTGGCATGCACATTCAAGCTGTGGAAGTGGTTTCACCCCAGAATGCAATGCAGGTGCAATCCATGGCCCTCCTTGATGTTTAGGAAGCTGATGCACTCACAGTGGTGTCTGGCATGGTTCTCCTGCAATGTTGCTATGCCTCCTAAATGCACAGGGCAGTCTGGAAGTAGATCACCCAGATCCTTGATGAGAGTGGCAGGTGAAAGAAACACCATGCTGCTGCTGGCCCTCCAGTGGCTGGGGAGGGGAGGCTCATCAGACTCAAGTGCCATGTAGGGGATGCCTGCACCCCTTAGCCCATGGCTACCCCTTTCCCCTCACCCTGGACTCACTGCTGACTTCCATCTCAGGAGGGTTGTGTATCAGTGGTGGCCCAGTCCTGCTCTGCATCCATTCTGTGGCCAGCAAGGTGTGGGGATGCATTCCACGGTCCAGAGGTTCCCACAGTACCTGACCCCACTCTTGCATTCCCATGTGGCATGTTGGCATGACTACACTTGGCCCAGTAGGTGATGATGCCCACTGCCAGCTAACTGACCAAGACAGAGAATATGCTCCTGTATGTGCTGGTGGTAAAGCATGACATTATGGCTCTCGTTACCACCAGGGCAGCCCAAGACTATTCACCTTCATGACTTTGTAAGCACGGAGGCAGAGCATGCTCTGGGCCATGCTGTATGGATGGAGCGGTTCCCCCTGAAAGGGTAGAATGACCTTTGGGCAGGCTTGGAGGTGTGTGCATGCCTCATGGCTTAGGGCATTCCCTACTACTGGGCTGTGGTGGAGGGTCTGCCCAGTGTTGAGGCCATGTTGCGTGTAGTAGTTCTGCCCTTTGTGGTGGGGAACTGCAGTGCTGAGGTCCTATCTGGTGGATATGTGGCCTCATGGCCACAGTGAGCCCCCAGGGGGATGGATAGGGGTTTCCCCCCAAGATGCCTGCTCTCTCCTACATTTCCTCATGCAGGCAACTAGCTCAGCAAAGAGACTGGTGCCAGGCCAGCATGGAAGCTGGTCCTCACATCAGCTTGGTAGTGGCAGACTCAGTTGCAGACTTGGGGAAGGAGGTTGTTGGTGCCATTTTAGGCCCTCCATGGGGCTGCCAGCCAGCTATGCCTCCTCTGCCCATTACGTTGTTGCAAGCCAGGAGGAGATGGAGGTCAGTGTTGGGCAGCCACCTCCACCATGGCAGCTGCAGGGGTGGACAAGGACAGAGGTGAAGTGGCTGTGGGTATAGATCCTGGAAGTGAGGCCATGCATGGCGTGAGTATACTCCATCAACAAATGCGTTGCTCTCCATTTCTTCCCATTGCATGCAGGCTCTGTTGGCCCTTTGCCTGTTCAAGTCAGGTCATGGAGGCCACGGAGGCTGGGTTGATCATCCTCCAAGACATTGGGCACTGGCGACTTCCCAGGGAGGGGGATGACTGGGTATGGATGAGGTGTTACAGTGGCTAAACTCCACATTCTCAGCTGGGGAGGGGGGCTGGGAGACAGAGGAAGGCAAACCCAGTGGTGCTGTGACCTGGGTCAGCTCTGGGTGGGTGTGGTCCCTGGTGAGGCTGGGAAATTGGAACCATTGACCTGGTTCCAATTGCTGTCCTCAACAATGTGGCTGTGGTGCTGGGAGGTCACTGACTGCAAGGCCCCACTTGCTGGCTCATTTGTGGGTCTGCTGTGGTTGATGATATGCAGGGTGATGGGGCTCCATTCTGTTTGATGGAGGCATGTGCTTTTAAGAGGGTACATCTCTGCAGGGGCCTGTCCCTCTCTGCCCCTGTGCTCCCTGGCTCCTTATGGCTGCTACCCTGTAGTTGGTTGGTTGCCTCCCCTCTCCCCAGTTTATCATAGCTGTGCCATTGAGCCCCTGTGATATGCAACGGCATGGGGAAACTGGCATATTGCTGCAGGGGCATTTGCGTACCTGGCTTCCTCTTAGAAAGCAAACTAGCAGCACTTCTACTGTACCAGCAGCCAGCAACCTCCACCACACCAGCCCTCAGGATTGTGCTGATTTTCTCCAATCCCCCCTCATTTATCAGCTAAGTCATACAGTATGAAAGTTGCAAATGCACAATATTTAGGGGTGCGTTCAGGGGGAAAAGCCAAGCAAAAGCTGAGCCAAGCAGTTCATGTTTGTTGCCTTGGAAGGGTATCTAACACAAATGAACTTATACTGGACCTTGGGTCCTTAAATGCTTGGAAGAAAGATTATTGAATGAATGAATGAATGAATGAATGAATGAATGAATGAATAAGCAACCCAACTAATTTACTTATTTTATTATTTTCCAACTTGCCAGTTAAAATTTTCCTCACTAACCCTACTTTCCATGCCCCCTCCACACCTTCAGATATGAGGCAACTAGAGACAGGGCTTTTTGCAGTACTGGCACCTCACCTGTGGAATGCCCTTCCCCTTTAGGTTTGCCTAGCACTTGTATTACTCCCTTCTAGGTGTCAGAGCCTGTTTAACCTGAGTAACGCCATGTTTAACTCTGTAGTATTTAGTCTTTCTTTCCCTCTAGGCACCAACACCTGCAAGGAGCCGAGTCCATGGGAAAGGAAATCCTCTTATCTGTCTGCTCGACCTTGGCCAGCTCTACGTTCCTCTGAGAAACTTTGCTATGCAAACTCAGGGGGGAGGCTGGGCTTGGGAGTGTGAAATGTAACCACTTTCTTTTCATGAGTCATTCTTGACAATACTTTGGTTGGCCAGGATCTCTATCCTGGAATATGTACGTCTTGAGATGAATGCTGTTTTTCACAATAAACCTTTTTGAAATCAAAAAGACCTTGTCTTCTTGCCGAAAGGGAGTGGAACAGACTATCAATTCTGGAATGACATAGTCTGACACTAGGCACCAGGCCAAGATCTTTCTGCTTAGCCAGGCTTTTAATTAAGGGGTTGATTTTTACCACCATTTTAATAATGTATTTTAGTCTGGAAACTGGTATTCATGATAAGCTGCTTAATTATCTATATTTTAATGCTCTTGCTGATTGTTTTATGCTGTGTTTTAATTAAGAATTTTAAATATTTAATCTTTTATTGTGTTATTTTTTAAGTTTGCCTTGGACAGTTTCCCTGGAGAGGAGGCATAAAACCCCCTCTAAACCAACCAACCAACCAACCAACCAACCAACCAACCAACCAATCAATCAATCAATCAATCAATCAATCAATCAATCAATCAATCAATCAATCAATCAATCAACCAACCAACCAACCAACCAACCAACCAATCAATCAATCAATCAATCAATCAATCAATCAATCAATCAATCAATCAATCAATTTATTTAGTTCTTTTAAAGCTTGCTTTCTCACTGAGACTGAAGGCAGATTACAAAATTTTTAAATAAGTTCAATCAACAACAAAGTCGGTTGTTGTGGGTTTTCCGGGCTGTATTGCCGTGGTCTTGGCATTGTAGTTCCTGACGTTTCGCCAGCAGCTGTGGCTGGCATCTTCAGAGGTGTAGCACCAAAAGACAGAGATCTCTCAGTGTCACAGTGTGGAAAAGATGTAGGTCATTTGTATCTACCCAGGAGGGGTGGGGTTGAGCTGAGTCATCCTGTAAGAGTTTCCCAGGGTGTGGAATGCTAATGGCGGGAGGCTTCACTGTGTCCTGAGGAGGTTCTTTTGCATATGGATTGGTACTTGATGTGCTAATCTTCTCTGCAGGGCTATTTTTGGGGATAGAATGTTTTGTTAGCCTGGTGTTTTTCAGAACTGGAAACCATGCTCTGTTCATTCTTAAGGTTTCTTCTTTCCTGTTGAAGTTTTGCTTATGCTTGTGAATTTCAATGGCTTCCCTGTGCAGTCTGACAAAGTAGTTGCAAGTGTTGTCCAGTATTTTGGTGTCCTGGAATAAGATACTGTGCCCTGTTTGCGTTAGGCTATGTTCAGCCACTGCTGATTTTTCAGGTTGTCCAAGTCTGCAGTGTCTTTCATGTTCTTTTATTCTTGTCTGGATGCTACGCTTTGTGGTCCCGATGTAAACTTGTCCACAGCTGCAGGGTATACGGTATACTCCTGCAGAGGTGAGGGGGTCTCTACTGTCTTTTGCTGATCGTAGCATCTGTTGTATTTTTCGGGTGGGTCTGAATACTGCTTGAAGGTTATGCTTTTTCATAAGCTTTCCCATCTGATCAGTAATTCCTTTGATATATGGCAAAAACACTTTTCCTGTAGGAGACTGTTTTTCCTTGGTTGTTTGATTCATCCTGGGTTTGATTGCTCTTCGGATTTCATTTCTGGAGTAGCCATTTGCCTGAAGTGCGTGGTTTAGATGATTAATTTCCTCATTGAGAAAGTGCGGCTCACATATCCGTCTTGCACGATCCACTAATGTTTTCATTATGCCTCTTTTCTGTCGAGGGTGGTGATTGGAGTTTTTGTGTAAGTACCAATCAGTGTGAGTTGGTTTCCTGTAGACCTTGTGACCTAACTGAAAGTTTGCTTTGCGGATGACCAAGGTATCCAGGAATGGGAGTTTTCTCTCGATTTCTTTCTCCATTGTGAATTGTATGTTCAGGTGGATGTTGTTGAGATGATTCAAAAACCCCATCAATTCTTCCTCCCCATGGCTCCAAATGATAAATGTATCATCCACAAACCGGAACCATACACTAGGTTTGTGGGGTGCTGATTCTAGAGCTGTTTTTTCAAAATGTTCCATGTAGAAGTTTGCTATAACTGGGCTGAGTGGGCTCCCCATGGCCACCCCATCCATCTGTTCATAGAATTTGTTGTCCCATTGGAAGTAACTGGTTGTCAGACAATGGTGGAATAAGGCTGTTACATCCTCTGGGAAAATCTGATTAATAAGTGCAATAGTGTCTTTTACTGGAACCTTGGTAAACAGGGATACAACATCAAAACTGACAAGTATGTCTTGTGGATTGAGTTTCAGAGAACTGATTTTGTTGATGAAATCTGCTGAATCTTTGATGTAAGACAAGGTTTTCCCGATGTGGTCCTGCAGGAGATCTGCCAGATGTCTAGCTAATTCATATGTCGGTGAACCAATGGCATTCACAATGGGTCGGAGTGGGACTGAATCCTTATGTATTTTGGGGAGTCCATATAGTCTAGGTGGCTGTGCTTCAGTCTTGCATAGTTTTCTGTGCGTGTCGGGATGTAGTGAGGAATTCTTGATCAGCGCATTTGTTAGCCTGGTGATTTTGCAAGTGGGATCTCGTTTTAGTTTTTTGTAGGTGGAGGGGTCCAGGAGTTCCTTAATCTTCTTTTTGTATTCCTCTCTTTTCATGATCACTGTAGCATTGCCTTTATCAGCTGGTAGAATGATGATGTCTGGATCTGCATTGAGGGTCTTGATGGCATTTCTCTCCTTGCGTGTTATATTGCTGGTGGGAAGCTTTGCCTTTCGTAGAATCCTGGCTGTCTCTCCTCTTATTTCCTCAGCTTCCTCTTCAGGTAGATGACGAATGGCAGCTTCTACATTTGCAATGATGTCTTCCACAGGAATTCTGGTGGGGGTGACTGCAAAGTTTCCTCCCTTTGCCAAGATGGAGGTTTCTTCTGGTGAGAGTTGACAGTCTGTCAGATTGATGACAATGCGTGCATTGTCGAGCATTGGGCTTGTCTGTCTTTTTTCCTGTAGTTTGTTAAACTTCTGCTTCTGTCTGGATGTGTGGTTGGTAAAAACTTGTTCCATCTTCCTGTAGGTGAGATTATCGACCTTGTCCCAATCCTGACTTCTCATTTTATGGCTGGTGTTGATATGCAAGCAAAATAGCTCCTTGTCTGTGGCAGCAAGTTCTCTGCGGGTAATGTGGATTCTCTCACATAAGAGGGCCTGTTCTAGACGGTCATAAATGCAAAACAACAAAGTCCTTCAATAAACACTGTTGAATGACTGAGATTACAGAACTGAAATACAGTGTAAACAACAACAACAAAAACAATTAAAAGGAAACAAGTTGTGGCATGATATGCCATAATGCATTGTCTGGGAACCAGCCCGAACTTGGGGCAACCCCCTACTCCCCACCAACAAGCTTCTTGGGCTGAGCCCAGCCCATGACAACACATATGAATGGGCAGTTGTCAATCTCACCCATCTGTAGGGTGGCACCTTCAGCAGCTCGGATGAGTGAAGTTGTTGTTGTGGGACATGGGAAGAGAGGCAACCCTGCAGGAATGTAGGTCTTAAGTCTTTAATAACTTCATAGGTGATAACTAGAGCCTTGATCTGAACCTGGTATCTGATAGGTAACCAATAGAATGGGTGTGACATGCATGTTCATTGTCCGTCTTCTGTGCATCCCCACATGGGGACTGTGCATGCGCAGGCCTGCTGACCAGATATTTTTTTCCAAGTAGAGTCCACTAGGGGGCGCTCGTCCGCCGACTGCACAGGCGCAGTCCTTCCCGCCCAAACGGCATCCAGCGACGGCGCCCCTTCACCCTCAGTTTCTCTTTTGCCGCCAACCGGTGTAGTTCTTCTAGTTCACTGTGGAGAGAAATCGAAAGTGCGTTTAGAGATCATCGTCCTTTTTTCTTGGTGAGATCCTCTCTCAAGATGTCTGAGAGAGCCCTTTTTAAACTCTGTGCTACATGCTCCGCCAAGTTGACCAAAACCGACGGTCATTCGGTTTGTTTAGAGTGCCTGGTGGAGGCCCACAAGGTGAAGGAATGCGAGCACTGCCAACGCTTTACCCCCAAGGCCAGGGCCGAGAGGAAGCATAGATTGCAGGCTCTGCTGTGGAATCAGGCCATGAGTGCTACCGGGGCTCCTTCTTCCTCTCCAAAACTGCCTTCCCTTGGAAGTTCGGTCCACAGTACTCCTTCCCATAGACCGTGCTCCCCGGAAAGGGCCCGCGTGAACATGTTGGATCCGAAGAGCCCAACGGTCCCCTTGACTCTTCAAGCGGACTCGGATCCAACTCAGGTCCGTAAGCACTGAGACAGGTCTTCCTCGCACTCTGAGTCTATGGCTCTGCCGGTTCCGAAGGCCAAGAAAACGTCGTCGGATCCGATACTGCTGTCTCGGAAGGAACCGAGCGAGATGGAACCAAAGACTCCGGACCCGATGCCCTCGGATCCGGCTCCTCCATCCACTAAGCCGGCAAAATCCAAGGGCATGGATCGCTCGGCTGAGCGTCCCATGGTCGCCCTTGGATCCGATCTGATTCTGGAACCTACCTTGTCGGAGAAGAGGGAGCGGAAGGATCGGAAGCGTAGCTCAGCATCCTCGATCGAGGCGCCTGCGGGGAAGAAGGCGAAAAAGAAGTCCAAGCATTGTCTGTCTACATCAGTTCAGACCGATCATCCTTCTTGGGATAGACCAAAGACACCTTCTCCTCGGGTGAGATCTCCGTCCTGCTCGTCGTCTGGATAGGAGGGGGAGATCGTGACCAGCCATAGGGATTACCCCTTTCAGGGGGGACCTATCCCTTCATTTTGGCAGTAGAGATTACTTTGCTGATCGATCGGACTACCCAAGATACCACTGGTCATACTCTCCATTTTCCGGCAGGGAGGACTTGGGGGGGGGGGTCGTAGAGTATACTCACATTACGACTCTCCTGAAAGAGGCCTCTCACATCATTCTTCGGATAGGATCCGAGAACTGAGTCTTAGCCCTCCTTCAGATCCGTCGCCGGAGGATATTATTGTCGGAATCGGGCGAGTGTCCCCATCCGAGGATTATAGACTCTATGTGGAACAGATGCTCCATATGGCTCGGTGTCTGGAGATAGAAGTTTCTACTACCAACCCGAAACCCAAAGACAAGATCCTCCAGTATGCGCAGTCTGGCAATCCATCCAACATTGCCTTCCCCATGACTGAGGGCCTGGTAGAGGTCATCACCTCGACCTGTGAAAAATCTGCCTCTGTATATCCTACCTCGAGGAAATTGGAGGCCCTCTATAAGACCAGGGACAATGACTGTCCTTACCTTTTTTCTCATCCTCCTCCTTCATCATTAGTCACTGAGGAGATGCAGGCGAGACAACGCCAGAGCACGCATGCGGTCCCTGCAGACAAGGAGAGCAGGAAGCTTGATGCGCTGGGGAAGAAGATCTATTCCTCGGCAGCGCTGACCTTGAAAATTGCAAACTACTCGGCCATCATGGGAGCGTACCACATCTTCCTGTGGAACCGAGTGGCCATCTTCCTCGAGAAGTTACCCGATGACCAGCGGCCTTTGGCTAAAGTCATTATGGATGAGGCCTTGCGTCTGTCTAGGCAGCAGATTAACACCGGCTGTGACTCTGTCGATACAGCAGCCCGATCACTCGCGTCAGCTATTGTTTTGCACAGACACTCCTGGCTCCACACCACGGCCTTGCCTGTGGAGACACGCAATAAGGTAGAGAACCTGCCCTTCAAAGGGCAGACCCTGTTTTCCTCTAAGACAGATGACTACCTGTCTCAAAAGCATAAAGATCGCCTCACGGCTAGATCCTATGGTATTCTTCCTTCCAGACAGCCTACTGATCACCACACCCAATACCGTTCCTACCAGAACTACAAGGGGCGCTACCAGAGGTTCCACCCGTATCCTCCTAATGGTTCCTACAGGCCTTACCAACAGGCTTCTGCTCCCTATCAATGTAGGAGGCCTAATAACAGGGCCCATCGCGGCCGGCAAGGCTCAGCTCCTAAGGAAACCCCTGGTCAGACCAAGCAGTTCTGACTAGATGACGGACGGTCTGTGGTGTTTGGGGACAGACTTTCTATGTTTGCACCGGCATGGGCCGAAGTTACCAATGATAGTTGGGTTTTGAGCATCATTTCAGTTGTCTATAAAGTTCAGTTTGAAAGTTACCCTGAATTGTCTCTGCCTGATTTTTCTCAGCAAACCTCTTCCGACAAATTGCAAGCCGAAGTGTTAGCCTTACAAGAGAAGAGGGCAATTCAAGCTCTTCCCCCTAATGCTTCCCCTCTGGGATTTTACTCCAGGATGTTCCTGGTGGACAAAAAAGATGGTGGTATACACCCTATCCTTGACCTGAGGAGGTTGAATAAATTTGTCAAGGCTAAAAAATTTAGGATGCTCACGCTGGCCACTGTGCTACAGCTTATGCCAGATTATATGTGGTTTGCTGTCCTAGACTTAAAGGACGCATACTTCCATATAGCTATTCACCCAGATCATAGAAAGTACCTTCGGTTCCTTTGCGGGGACAAGGTTTTCCAGTACCAGGTTTTACCCTTTGGGTTGTCCTCCGCCCCCAGGGTCTTTATGAAGTGCATATCTACTGTGGTGGCTTACCTTAGAAAGCGGGGTTGCACGGTGTACCCCTATCTTGATGACTGGCTTCTGGCTGCATCATTGGCTGAGGCCCTTCAGGCACAGATAGAGAGTGTCGTACGCACCTGTTCCCGTTTGGGGCTTTTGGTTAATTTTGGTAAATCTACCCTTCTCCCCTCTAGGAGACTTACCTTTATTGGTATGGTGCTGGATGGAATTGCCAATAAGGGTTTCCTCCCGGTTGAGTGGGTGCAGAGGATCTGCAGGATGGTTGCCCTTTTTAAGAGGTGCCGGTTCCAATCCGTGGCTACCATACAGCGCCTACTGGGGCTGATGGCTTCAGCTACGGCGGTCACCCCCTTTGCCCGCTTACATATGAGGCCACTCCAATTGTGATTCCTATCCGTGCATGACTTTGAGTTAGCCTCACAGAACTGGAAGTACTCAATACCTAGGGGGATCATTCGTTCCCTGGGTTGGTGGGGCGTGGAGTCCAATCTCCTCCAAGGTGTTCCCTTTGGCCCAGTACAGGCCCAAATTACCATTTCCAGTGATGCATCTAATGTGGGCTGGGGCGCGAAATGTGGATCCCTTAGGGCCCATGGCACATGGACTGACTTTGAGCAGGGCAGTCATATTAACTTGTTAGAACTGAAGGCCATTCGTTATGCCCTTATCGCATTTACAGATACACTACAGGGGAAATCAGTACAAGTCCTTACGGACAACAGTACAGCCATGTGTTACCTGAACAGACAGGGTGGCACGACTTCGCGGGTCCTGTGCGAAGAGGCAATCCGCATCTGGGAATGGGCCTGGGCCAATCACACTCATGTCCAGGCAGTGCACATTCCCGGCACTGCAAATGTTGTTGCAGACAACTTGAGCCGCATGGTGCAGAACAATTACGAATGGACTTTAACAGACTGTTATTTGAACAAGGTCTTCCTGATGTGGGGGTTCCCGGAAGTGGACCTATTCGCTACAGAATCCAACAAGAAAGCCCCCCTGTTCTGTTCCAGGGGGAGATTAGGTCTCCACTCCTTGGGAAATGCCTTTCAACTAATCTGGAGGGGTCATCTCTTTTATGCCTTCCCCCCTTTCCCGCTGATATCAAGGACCGTCAGAAAGATTCAGCGGGATGGTTCCCAGGTGATCCTGGTGACCCCCTTCTGGCCTCACCAGCCCTGGTTCCAGCACATGCTGTCGCTGTCCCGGGGTCAGTCCTACCGCTTCGAGCTCAGCCCAGACCTTCTGTCGGACAGGGGGACGTGGTATCATGATTTACCCAGACTGAATCTCACAGTGTGGCACTTACTGGGCAAGGGGGAATGTCGGATAGAGTGACTCAAATTTTGCTTAACGCTCGGTGAGACACGACCAGGAAGTCTTATGCTGGGAAGTGGAAACGTTTTGAGGCCTGGGCTGCCCCTAGGGGACTAAATGTCTGGGACTGCCAGTTGGCATCTATTTTTGAATTTTTGTTGACCCTAAAAGATGATGGGTTATCTAACTTGTCAGTTAAGGTTTATTTGGCCGCCTTTTTGGCGTTTCATCACATTGACGGAAAGAGAGTCTTCTCTCATAGTCTGTCCAAATCGTTTCTGAGAGGGTTAAATAATGTGTTTCCCCAGGCCACTGCTGTTGTGCCCCAATGGTCCCTTACGCTGGTTCTAGCAGAACTTATGAAGGCTCCATTCGAACCTCTAGCGACTTGTGACCTGAAATGGCTCTCCCTTAAGGTCGCCTTTTTAGTAGCAATTACTTCTACAAGGAGAGTTAGTGAACTAGCGGCCCTCAGATTTGACCCTCCATTTCTTAAGATTCACCAGAATAAGGTGGTTTTGAGACCTGATATTTGTTTTCGGCCCAAGGTGGCAACCCAATTCCATGCTTCACAGGATATTGT
Organism: Eublepharis macularius; assembly: GCF_028583425.1. Taxonomy (NCBI): domain Eukaryota; kingdom Metazoa; phylum Chordata; class Lepidosauria; order Squamata; family Eublepharidae; genus Eublepharis; species Eublepharis macularius. Next base: position 137,849,964 of record NC_072794.1, read on the forward strand.
CCTCCCAGTTTTCTTTCCTGCTCCGACTAGTGCAGCGGAAAGGGCCCTACACTCTCTTGACGTGCGTAGGGCACTTTTGTTTTATTTGAACCGTACAGCTGCCTTTAGGAAGGAAGCTGTTTGTCTGTTACTTTAGTGCTAGACAGGGTAGGGCTTCCTCCTCTTAATCCATCCTCCCACCCCACCATGAAATAAACTACAAGGTTGAGTCCAGACGAACGTTTCCACAAGTGTAAGAATTTCTGCACACAGAGTCTTAATTTCTGCACACAGAGAATATTTTCATGACTCCTCCCTTCTGTGGCAGCCGAAAATGGCCTCTGTCAATCCCCTAATGGCTGGATGTCAACCAACGCTGTCAGTCATATCTCATACCTTAGCTGAGCTGGAAAGGGGCTGGGATAACAACATCCTTGGACTCTAAGAGGGGCTTTTTTCTTTGAGCATTGGTGAGTTCCCTCCCTTCCCCAGCATTTGTGTGTATGCATACTTTTTCATTTTATGTGCACCCCCCTTTTATGGCTCTTCAAAGATTCTTTCTATGTATTGAGGAACAGTGGAAATTTTTCCTGTGGAGTCCACGGTGGACTCAGCATCTGTGCTTGAATGCACCCCTTTTCTTTCTTCCACTTACATGAAAGGATGTAGAATAAAAGGAAAGCATTGCCTTATCGGATACTCTTGCAGTTATGGCAAAACCTGACCTTCATTCTTGACCTAGACTTTACAGCCAGGAATTCTGAAGGGATGCACAGTGCATCTCTGTGCACCAAGAATCTCAGGATCCATTACACCATTAATGGTCCTTGCAATATGTACACCCACCCTCCACATACATACCAGCAAGCATAATGAAAGACATATTGCTACTGATAATAATACATCTGTGCTTCTTCTCTGACATATATAAAGCACAGATGCTATATGTTCATATATGCCAACTTGATATATTAGTGGAGTCCTCCAGTCAATCTGATGCACAAACCATCAAGGACTGAAAACACGGGATAGTTTTGTGTTTCCACTCTAGCCTATGCAGCTTGTGTAAGATCCCGCCAATCCCTACAATTTCCCTTTCCCTGTCAGGTGGGAGAAATGGACTTTCAGCATGTGCTTTTAGAATGCTACAAATAAAGTGGTGCAAATGAGGATAGACACTTGAGTTTGATGAGATGTGAATGTTGCGTACTTGGAAAATAACGCTTTATCTGTTGCATATTCTTTGGAGTGTCCAAATAATATGAAAACATCAGTGAGGACCTATAATCAGCTGCTAATTTGGCTGTGAATGGAGGATGAGAGAGAAAATATCCTTCCAGACATTCCATCAGACTTCTTCTTGGTAATTGATATGCTAGATTTGAGTGAATCACCAGCGGTAATCATATTATCATTTCCATTAGACTTTTCTCCCACAGTTTTTATAGCTAAGTGATTCATCTAGTAGATAAACACATGGATGCAGACAAATACTGCAGATTGTTTTCTATGGGGCCGGGAGGTATTTATGTTCAATTTGCCATCTAAAGATTCTGACTCACCTAATTTTCCACAAGCCTAGGATTTTGTTATACATTTTTAAAAAAGAGATACCATATCAATGAAATATAAAAACTAAAGAGATAATTAGAGGGCTGAGAGGAGATAGGGAAAGAGAACAAGGAATAATAATTGCACATAGTTTCTATTTGCAAAAGGGAGATTAGAAACTATTTTGCATGGTATACTGTGGGAGAAGAGTCCAGACGGACTTCGAACATTAATGTAGAAAAGTGACAATATTGCAGTGTTGAACATATGCCCATCTGACTTTCTTTTCTAGGTGCCTATAAAATTCCTTGTGGCTCAGAGAAATGATGGTGTTGCAGATATCATGACAGGAAAACAATGACTGTATTCCAAATGGTGGGTCTGTCTGTCTATGTATCCATCAATTATATTTTAACCCCATATTTTCCCCAAGATGGCAATCCTCTTTCTTTTTATCCTGACAATAACCCTGTGAGGTAAAGATCCTAAATTACTGATAATTTATTTTAAAATGAGCTGAAATATTTTGTGGACAATATGAAGGGTAAGTAAAGACAAAAATGTGGTAGGATGTAATGTAATTTATTTGTAGGGCCTCAAATATGTTTCAGCTCTGTCATTTGGGAATTTGTTCCACACATTCACATAATAATTTCATTTGATTTCTCACCACCTGATATCTCACAGTTCAGACTTGATTTTCTAATGCCTCAGAGTGAAGGGATAGACTCTTGAGATAGTAGAAAGGATCTCAATACTTCAGTAAATAAGAGATGCCATTTTTGAATGAAAAACCTTTGTACAAGTGTACACACAACCCCCCCCCTTTAAAAGTAGCATATTAGGGCAAAAAATTAGAAGTGATATCATGATATTGGAGGCAATATTTTAGGAATTACATAAAACTCTATGGTTCAGACATAGTATTTTGGTGAATGCTGCAACATTGCCCCCACATCATGATGTCACTTTCAGTTTTTCATTGGAAGTGATGTAGATTGCCAGCATCATGTTGGTGAGGCTGTCTCCCTCCAGCTACATCCAGATGACACTTGCTGACTCAGTTAACATCCTAGAGATTATTCTTAATCCTTCAGTATTGCTGCAACTTAAGGCAGCTGCAAAAAAGGCATTATTCAAGCTTCATTTTACACAGAAATGAACTTCTGACCTTGACTCAGATGATCAGACCATGCAGATCCATTCCCTAGGTAAGACTATTGCAATTAGGGTCGCCAGGTCATCTTACCCTCCCAGTGAGCGGGGGGGGGGGGGCGGGGCGGGGCTGGCATTTACCTTTTTGATGTCCTTGCACACATGCTTCCTCGGTGCAATATCACTTTTGGGAACTGATCCACTGCATAGCGCAGGAGCGCTCCCAGGGCAGTGCAATGATGTTACTCTTGGAAGTGACATTATCACACCACCCTGGGAACGCCCCCAGGAGGCCTGTTCACCTGACTCTTCTCCACCCCACTGGCCAGGTGAGTGGTGGCAGGGAACTGAGTGGGGGATTCCCTGCCCCCATCAGGGGATCTGGCAGCCCTAATTGCAATGCACTTGAAATAGACCTTCCCCTAGAGGCAACTCAGAAACTCCCTTTGGTATAGAAGGCCACAGCCAGGTTGCTATCAGACACTAGGTGGAAAACAGAGTTTCGCTTACCGTAACTGCTGTTCATTGACGTCTTCTGTGCAGACACACATGGGGACTGCGCGTGCGCAGGTCTGCCGACCGGATATTTTTCTTCCAAGTAGAGTCCACTAGGGGCTGCTCGTCCGCCGACTGCGCAGGCACGGGCCTTCCTGCCCAAACGGCATCCGGCGATGGCGCCCCTTCATCCTCAGTTTCTCCATTGCCGCAGTCCAACCTCAAATACAGGTCAGGAAGGACACAGCAGGGCAGGAGGGAGGGTTGTGTGTCTGCACAGAAGTCATCAATGAACAGCAGTTACGGTAAGCAGTTACGGTCATTGTCCGTCTTCTGTGCATCCCCACACGGGAGACTAACAAGTAGCTTACCTCGGAGGTGGGTGTGTCCCTCAAAGGAAGAGAGATTGGAGAACAGTTTGTCCCACCGAGGCATCCTTCCTCTCCATGACATCCATCGCATAGTGCTTTGCAAACGTCTCCGAGGAAGACCAGGTAGCGGCGTTACAGATGTCCCGCAGCGGGATGCCCCTCAGGAAGGCTGCCGAAGTAGACTGCGCCCTGGTAGTGTGTGCTTTAACCTCCAAGGGAGAAGGCAGGTCAGCCTGAGAGTAACAAGTCTTAATAGCCGGGTAGAAGAAGCCTGGCGGTGCTGGCTCTCCCAGTGGGAGGGGGAGAATCTTCCCGTCCCTCTCAGCACCAGGAGATCCGGCGCTGCTGAGCCGCTGCAACCTGGTGCGAGAGGGGCGAGGAGATTCTCCCCATCCCTTTCGCACCAGGAGAGGGGTAGCCGGCACTCAGCCACTCGTTGGGGAAGCCCCCAATGAGCAGCTGATTCAGGGGTTTAAATGTGCCTTTCTGTGCTGCTGAGCAGCAGCACAGAAACAGGCATTTTAATTTTGAAGCTTCCTGAAGCTATACAAATAGCTTCCGGAATCTCTGATTCCGGTTTTCCAGGGCAACAGCAGGAGTTCAGACAATCCCTGCCTGAGTTGCCATGGGAATTGATTGCAGGTGCCAGACTGTCTGGCTTGACAAACAGCAATGAACAGCAATGAACAAGTCTTGCAATGACCACCTGTTCATTTGGAATGGAGCCTCACGAACAGCCTGTTCGCAAACAGCTGAACAGGCTGTTCGTGGGCTCTTTTGCATTCGTAATGCTGATCGTGCCCATGTCTAATCCTGAATATATTTATGACCTATTGTGAGAACACTTGTGCCACTAAATTACAACAACCAGTGTTTGGGCTGCAGAAACTTCATGGATTATCAACATTTCAGTTATCAATACTGTTAAATTGTTTGCACTTACACAAATTGGGTTTTCTATACTGGCTCTTTGTTGATCTCTTACTCTGAATTATGATGAATTTTGGTTCTCAAATTGTAAAAGACTGCAAACAGTAAGGGTTTCTTGCATTGGTCACACTAGATTGAGCTCTTGGAAATATGCATACAAGTTTCACGCAAGATGGGATGAGTAAGATATTTTAACAAAATGAAGTGAATTATGTCCCACAGAACACAGACAGAAGTCCTATATGCATCTAAATGAGACTTTTGCTACTGACTGAAGATCAGCAAATCTTTGTGTTCATATCATAAAATTTTGCTTCTTTTAGTCAACAGTGGGTATGTGTATGATTCCTCTTGACAACATTACAATTTTTTTCTGGAACAATTATATTGCCCTACATATGAAGCAGTTTACCGGTGTTCATAAAATCTTAATGTGGCAATAACACATTGCAGAAAAAGAAAAAGAAGAACTGCTGTAGCACAGTGGTTAAGTGGTTTGGCTCAAATCAGCACTTTACTGGTTTGAATCTTACTACTGCCATGAGCTCAGTAGGTGGCCTTGGGTAAGCCACTCCTCTCAGCCCCAGCTCCCCAGCTGTATTGTGGGGATAATAATAACACTAACTTGTTCACCACTCTGGGTGAGGCACTAATCTGTTTAGAAGAGTGGTATATAAGCACAGTTGTTGTTGTTGTTGTTGTTATGCAGCATACATAGAAAAGTACATTAAAACTTTTTTTGTATCCATTGAGAGAACTCTTGCAATAATATTTACTAGTAAAAAAAAGTCCCCGAAGCATCACCTGCCCAGCCTACATCAGAACGTGTCAACATTCTGTCGTCTGCAATCTACATTAGATCTAAAAGATTTGGTAAGATGAAATTTGGATCAAAGCAATTACCTGCATGGCTATTCTTTAGGGGTTGTCTGAGGCATAGCACTCAGAGAAATTGAACTGTCAGAAACTAATACGGGAATAATGGGGGGTGCATTTCATCTTCATTGGACACTAGAGATGAATAGCAGGTAACTTTGAAAAGAACCAAATTGAATATGTATTTGGTTTTAGTTTTTGTTAAAGGATTATAACATGAATAATGAATATATTAAGAAGAGAAGACCAGGCCTTCAATTTCTTTTAATAATGTTAGTGTTGTATATACTGAGTTTGAATAAAATACATTTCATATAAAACACCTACATGAGGCACTGCAATGCATTATGGATGGCCCCTCTTGAGAAATCGCACACTGTTTTCAATTTTAACATAGTGATACAATAATAATAGAAAATTCAGGAGTAATATACAGACTGCTTATTTTTTTAACCTTTTTGTCATTCTTTGCTATACTGAGTGAACACCAATATACTTTGGTGATGCTTCCTTTACCCGTCCATTTTAAACACCAGGGGCAGCCGCAGGGGGCCTCAAGGGCAGCTAGAAAGTTGCATCAAAGCCTTGCCATGAACAATCTCTGCTGGAGAGGACATCTCCCTCTTGAGATGTGTGGTCACCTGATTATCACAGACAAACTGCACATTTATGGTACATTTCAAATTTAAAACTTGAAATTTCAGACTTTAAAAAATAGATTTTTAACATTAATGTTCTCCTTGTTTCCACCAGTATAGTGAAATGAGACAGTTTTCTAAGATTATCTCTACATTTCAAAATTACATGCTAGAGCACCTTTGCATGGTTTCAGATACAAAAAGAAATACAAGGCATTTTCCTGTCCACAGCTGAACATGCTGGTAGGTAATCCTATTGAACTTGATGGAATCTATTCTTGTTCCTTCCCAGTACAATGAGAGTTCAATGTGGAGGTCATTGAATGTTGACCATTTCCTGCTATGTGGTGGGTATGACCCACTGATGTGCCAATGCTGCAACTCTCCTCTTTTCTAGGACCACTCCTATATGCTCTTAGGACTTAGGTATTCTGTGTGCACACAGCCCTAGATTTATGAGCATAGTCTTTTTTAATTAAACAAATACTCCAATTATATTCTGCAAATTTGAATTGCAACATTTGGTCAGTCATAGCTTCTTGGATCTTTCTCAGCCCCACTCACCTCACAGGGTGATTGTTGTGAGGCTAATAATAGCACACTTTGTAAACTGCTCTGAGTGGGCATTAAGTTGTCCTGAATGGTGGTATATAAATCAAATGTTATTATTATTTGTGTTATTATTTGTAGGGTGCATTCTGGGTCCAGGAACTGGGTAAAAAAGCCTGCTGTTTGCCAATCGGGCCACATTTGGCTTTCCTGGATCAAATTAGAGAATTCCAGATCTGATCTGGTCCTCAGATCAAGACCCTTAGTTAATCTGGGTAAATCCAGGAATCCAGGAAATGAGGCTTCAACTTCTTGAGTAGCTGTTTCCATGACTTCTCCCGTGTTATTTTCCAGGAAGGGGTGGAGGGAGGGAGAGAGAGAGAGTAAGGTGTGGAGAGGGGAGTGAATGGCCAATTCTTTCAGGAACTCTCCTTGTTTGCCTGCCTTCTGTGAGTGACTTCAGTTGGACTATGGGCCAAGCTACACATGACGAATGACACTTGAACAGCAAGTGTATTTCTCCCTGTTCACTTGTCCTCCACTCAATCCACTTGCCGTTCAAGTGTCATTCGTCATGTGTAGCTTGGCCCTAAGTTGCAACAGTGTCCTGCACTAGGAAACAATGGGGCACCTTGTTCAGGGGGGCACTTTGGTTTTGAGGGGACTTCAGTTTGGTTATGTTGGGCTTTCTATGGGTTGATCTTGCATTTAGGAGTGTGCCTATGGCCAGTGGCAGCCTTGCCCTTGTGTGTTTCTGCTTGAGAGCTTCCTTGGAAATGCTTTTCCCATAGGAAACAATGGAGAGTAGCTGGGGGCATCTTATTCAGGGGGGCATAGAATTGGACTCTGGAGTTCAATATTCCTAAAAATTGGGATGGACTTTAGTAGACAGTCAGGAGTTTGTTCCTGGAAAATTGGGTGGAGTTTGCTTGAAAAATGCTCCCACAATCCACCTGGATAATTTTCCCCATCGGAAATCATGACCAGATAAATCTGGGACTCTCTAATCTGTCTGAACCAGATCAGAGAATCTTTCCAAGATTTCAGGAATCCTGGATTTTTGGGGATCCCTGAAACCCAGACCCAGAATTCCTGGATTTTTTTTTGATGCACACTCATCATTATTTGTTGCAGTTCTGTATATAAAGTACTTTAATTACTTTATGTCATGAAAGGTTGTTTGTGAACACTGAACAGGACATTTTTTTAAAAGTCTGGAAAATGATTTTAATTCTCATTTTTGTGTATGTGTACTGAAACTTTATTATTTATTAAGGACTAAAAATAATGGATAAATGGGTATGCAGAGTATGATGGCTGAAGAACAGTGTTTATCCACATCAACTTACAAATGAGCTCAGCATTTTTTTTCTTTTTTACAATTACCCAAAAGTTTTGAAATTTCAACTCATTCATAGTTTTCTTTCACTTCCCGAACTGATCATGATATTAGCTGGACTCTCCATCTTGGTATCCCATTTGTTATTTATGTGGTCCCATTAGTGTAGACTTTATTGCTCCAAAATCAAAGCAACCAAGCAGCCAGGGTAAGTTCATTTCTAGAAACTGGTAATCAAGAATAAGAAACAGAAACAAAGGAGGGTAACATTTAAAGGAACAGTACTTTATACCATTAACTTTTCCACATACAAACATAATGGCATGGAAGATATGATGTGATTGAACAGTTTGGGAGAAATGTGTATTAAAACAAACACATGGGCAGGCCTGAAAGCCAGTGAAGTGCAGGACCTGGAAGACCAACTTTGAACTCCTTGGAAGAAGAGTTCAATAAAAATGTAATAAATAAATAAACACACTACTTTGGTGTTCCATACTTGCATTCTTTTAACAGGGAGGCAGCAGAAGCCAGGAATGCATTCATCTACTTTGTGAGCTGGCTGTGGCCTTCCGTGAATAAAAAGGGATCTTGCTGCTGTGGTGCATGCCCTGGTTACTTCGAGATCAGATTACTGCAGGGCGGGGGGGGGGGGGACTGCCCTTGAAATGTGACTGTCCATGAACTACAATTGGTACAGAATGCTATGGCAAGAATGTTGACTGGAGTGGGTTGTAGGGACTGTATATTGTGCCATTCACACCGATTTCCAATTCACTTCCAGACCCAATTCAAGATTCTGGTATTGACCTTTAAAGCCATATATGGAGTGGGGACAGCATACCCTAAGGACTGTCTATGCCTATATAAATCTAATTGACTATTAGTCACCTTCACAGGTAGGGTTGCCAACTCCAGCTTGGGAAATTCCTGGAGATTTAAGTATGGATCCTGGGAAGGAAAGGGTTTGGAGAGAGATGGATTTCAGGGGGTTACAATGCCATAGAATAAAAAGCAGCCATTTTCTCCAGGGAAACTGATCTCTGCAGTTTATAGATTAGTTGTAATTTCAGGAGATCTCTAAACCCCACCTGGAGGTTGGCAACTCTGTTCATGGGCCATGGCCATGCTTTAGGTTCCCCTGTTATTTGAGGTGAGACAGATAGCAAACTGAGAACAGGTATTCTTGGTTATGTCACCAAAGTTGTAGAATTTCCTTTCCAAGGAGATTAGACCTTCCCCCTCTATCATTATCTTCTGCCAGTGTAACTTCCCTTTCTATCTGTTCTATGGAGCTTAGGAAGCAAACTTTCACACAATTTTAAGAATTTTTTAAATAAAACCTTTTACAATTAATAGAATACAACTACCTTTTCTTTAACTAAACTCATAAATGCAACCATACAGAAACTTTAAACCAACCATGGCCGATTCCAGACGGCCCTCCCCATGCAGAAACGTCGCGCAGAAAACGCGAAATATCGCGTTTTCTTGCGTGACGACACGCAACGTCGTGCAAAACTCGTGCGAGAAAACATGATATTTCGCGTTTTCCGCGCGACGACGCGCAACGTTTCGGCATGGGGAGGGCCGTCTGGAATCGGCCCAGGTTGGTTTGAAAAGGTAAACAGTTCAACTTGTCTGATTCCACCAAGTGAGAGAGTCCTTTTTAACAATTCTTCTAATTTGAAGCAACTGGAGCCCGGGCTTCTGTCCTCTTCTTGGGGAATTACAGCCCTTATTCAAGGTGATAGAGCATATTAATTATTATTAAGCTCCTCAGCAACCAGCTTCTTCCTCAGCTGCCTGACTTTGCCCTACTGGGCTCAACCAATTACCTCATAGGGGTTGCACCAGCAAGTGAAAACCTTTCTTTGTTTCATGTTCCCTTATGGAAGAACTGGGTTTGAGTCCCCACTCCTCTGCTTGAAGCCAGCTGGGTGACCTTGGGACAGCCACAGCTCTTCCAGAGCTCTCTCAGTCCCACCTACCTCACAGGGTGATTGACATGAGGATAATAACATATTTTGTAAATTGCTTTGAGTGGGTGTTCATCCTGATGGGCAGTATATAAATTGAATGTTGTTATTGTTGTCGTTGTTATTGGACCTAGTTCCTGTTTCATTGTGGTTTCTCTCTCTCTTTCTGACTCCAGTGACGTGGGTGGGGCTGTGAGAGCTCCAGAGAACTGTGACTAGCCCAAGGTCACCCAGCTGGCTTCAAGTGGAGGAGTGGGGAATCAAACCCGGCTCTACAGATTAGAATTCCGCACTCTTAACCACTACACCAAACTGGCTCTCAAATCACAACCCACTTATAGCAATCCCAGCAATTGGTTTTCAAGGCAAGTGAGAAGCAGAGGTTGTTTGCCATTGCTTCCTCTGCACAATCTCCCTTGGTGGTTGCCCATCCAAGTACTGACCCTGCTTAGGTCTTCTGACACACAAACACATGCACATACACACAACAAGCTTGGAGAAAAACACTATATCTCTTAAATAGTGGCGTAATATGATGTTGTTTTCTACTTTGCCAAGAAAAGCTTCAACTGCATTTTTCTACACATTGAGTCTCTATTAAAGAAACAGGACATTTTTTCTAGGCCTTTCAGCAACCTTAATCTATTGGGGGGGGAGGGGGGTTGACAAAAGGATTTTTTAAAAAAAAAATAAAATCATTTGGCACATCAGGGCCAACCCTAGGTGGAAATGCAGCATAAAATATTTAAAATAAATAAATGTATCAATCCCCAGACCCCTTGCCTCCAAGCGGGAAGGTACCATTTAGGTGGGAAACTCCCATGTGGTTAGCCCCACTCGTGTGACTTTAATTCAAACACACTCACATACATATATATAACCACACACTTCCTAGTGTATGAAATTGTATTTCAGATAAGCAGCTCCCATGCTGCTATTCAGATGTATGTGAAAAGGCCTATTAGCTAGCAGCAACTAATTTCAAACATAAATTTCAGGCATACCAATTAGCAATATGCAAAAAGAATTTCACACTTTTGTTAGCTAAAAACTTATTTGTTCCTTTCTCTCACTTCAAATATTGTCTCCCACCTGGACCAGTCAGACAGATGTGTCAATTCTGCATGGTATTTGTAGTTAGTCATATACAGCAGCTTATAAAAACAACCAAACAGGATGATCAGACCCACAAATCAACTGGCCTACACTTGTAAATATTTAACACAATAGCAAAAATCAAACTTACCTGATGACTGTCTCATTAACAGCAAAGTGCACTACATTGGTGATATAATTTATTTGCTTGAATGATCAGACAAAAAATGCTCCCACAGAGCCAGATTTAAATGTAAAATGCAACATTTCAGGAAACAAGTAACCACCGTCACCCTCCTGTACTCCATAGTCATGTAACTATCAGCAATGCTGGAATCAACCATGATGCTAAATTATAAGGCTAATACTTAAAAATATGTGTGCTAATTTAACTAAATATCTATTAGCATATTACTTTACAAAATTTTACATATTTTAAATAGAATCAGAATTCCAGCCAGCTTCTTGCTGGTCTCTTTCTCCCCCCCCCCCCCGCCCCCTGGTATTTCACTGTACTAAAAGCAAAAAAGTAACTTCCCTCTGTAATGGGAAAATTAATAAGCATTCAGATTTGTCATCAAAACTTCTTGTAGAGGCTCTAGACCTTGCTAGAGAAGACAGGAGCTCCTTTCTGTTCTTATTCTTTTATTTATTCAGAATAGTTATATTCCATCATTCTAGACTCACAAAGGTTTGGATCCAAGTGAATGTTTCCACAAGCGCAAGGATTTCCCTCCCACAAAGGATGATTTTCTGACTCCCTAGCCAGAAATGACCCCCGAAATCCTGTCGTGGGCTTCTCCTTTCCACCTAGAGCAGCTTTGGGGGGCATTTTGTGCTGCTACAGGAGGTTGAAAGGGGGAGACATGTTGCTCAGGTACTGGAAGTCCTTATGCCTGTGGAAACATTGCTGTGGATCTAATACAAAGTAAAAACAATACAGTAAAGCAATTTTAAAATCATTAGAAATTGTGAATAATAAAACAAGCAATTGAAAACAAAACCGGATCATAAAAACAGCATAAAATATTCAACAGCCTAAAATTATATTCATAAAACAGTCCCCTAGCTAGAAGCAAACTACAAAACTGGTTTAAAAGATGGAAGCACATCTGTTATCCTTTACCAGAATATTTTTGTCTTTATAATGAGAATCACGAGCTAGCTTCCTTTCCTTCTCATCCTATAATGGGGTGGACTCATTTTTTGTGCAAAAGCACCAAGACAATGGAACTTCCTCAGGAAGGTTGTTACAAAGGGAGCTTTGACTCTCAAAACCTCATACCCTGGAAATCTTGTTGGTCTTTAAGGTGCTACTGGACCTAAACCACAGACCAACATGGCTACTCACCCGAAACCACTTTTTCAATGTTTTCAGTTTAAAAATGTACATAAAAGAAGGCTCATCATGTTTTCTTCAGAACCTTCAGATGTACCTCAGCCAAGTTTGTTGAAGAAAAACAGAGAGAAATGAGATGGATTAAATACCACAAACCTGTTCTTCTAGTGGAGGCTTCTTCCAACAGAGGAAAGCACCTCAACTAGCAAGATTAATGGGATCCAACCCAGTAATATTAAGCAACATTTTGTCACAAGATAAAGGTCGTTTCCATACTGCCTTATTTTTGTGCTTGTATTGTGCCATTTCCAATCCTGCTTTCATGACACAGCGTTCACATGCTGGGTCAAATGTCTTGACTTTTGCGTCTGCGTTATGCTTTCAGAAGTTCACATGCCACAGAAAAACTGCTATAATGGGCTGTGGATGAGCTCACATCACAGCTGACGAAAGCACATTCACACCTAGTTCTGTTGTTTTTTTTTAAACCATATTCAGATTTGCATTATATCATAGTTTTGATATGGAAGGTTTGGAACCAGCTCTGCCCAAAGGAAGCCTGTGATAGGCTGTTATCTTGCCCACCAATTTCATTTAAATTGCTCATCGTGGGCTCTCCTTCCCTCTACTCTCTTGCCGCTAGTTAGCTTCGGAGCTGTTTCTTATCTCTCTCCCTCTATCCTCAGTTTCTGGGGAAGCCAGGCTTGCTCCGTAACCCCCTGTCGCCGAGCAGTGGAGCTGTACAAAGGTTGCCTGCCCCAGCTGCTTCCCTCCCCCTCCCCGCCTGGTTTGCTTGCAATTTGACAGAGGAAGATGGGAGGAAGGATCACCCACTTTTCTTTGTAGTAGACACTATTCTGAAACAGCGGCAGGCTGGAGGGGTGAAATCTTAAGTAAGCACTTCTCCCCCCTTACTGGAGACTGTCGGCAGTCAGTTGGAGCAAAGGAGTGAGATTAAACTCTAAGTTTAAACTCTAAACTCTAAACTCCCTCCCTTTCTCCAGCTGACTGTCAGCAGTCAGTTGGAGCAGGGGGGAGAGCAGCATGGAAAGGGGCATTCTAACCCAGCCCACTGGCTTCTGCTGCCTGGCCAGTAGAAGAGGGAAGAGGAGGGAGCATAATGGGGGAAAGAGACTGAATGGGCTGGGAGCAGGGAGGAAAAGGGATGGGAATGGATGTGAAAGGAGGTGGCGGAGAGGGGGACAGAGTGAAGGGGTGGAGGCAAGAGACATTGAGAGGGGCATAATGGGAGAAAGACAGAATGGGCTGGAAGCAGGGAGGTAAAAATGGAGAATGAGTGGGTGGGTTAAGAGGGAAAGAATGTGACAGGAGGTGGAGGAAAAGGAGAAAGAGTGAAGGGGTGGAAGAAAGAGACAAGGGGGAAGGAGACAGAATGGATTGAGTAGAGGGGAAAAAGAGGTCGAGAATGGGTGAGGGGGTGAAGAGGTAAAGACTCAGTGAGAGGAGGTAGAGGAAAGGGAGAAAGGGTGAAAGGGTGGGTGGAAGAAACAAGGGGGGAGACAGAATGGATTGAGTAGAGGGAGGAAATGAGATGGAGGGGGAACAAGAAAGAATGGACTGGGAGCAAGGAGGTAAAAAGGTGGAGAATGAGTTAAGAGGGGAAGAGTGAAGGGGGGTGAAGGGGGAAAGAGCCAGAATGGATTTGGGGCAAGGAGACAAAGAACAGGTAATGCATCAGAAAGGGTGGGTGGATTGATCTTCTTCCTCCACCTCCTGTTACACTTCCCCTCTTAACCCACCCACTCATTCTCCATTTTTACCTCCCTGCTTCCAGCCCATTCTGTCTTTCTCCCATTATGCCCCTCTCAATGTCTCTTGCCTCCACCCCTTCACTCTGTCCCCCTCTCCGCCACCTCCTTTCACTCTTTCCCTCTTAACCCCCCCACCCATTCTCCATCTCTTTACCTCCCTGTTCCCACTCCATTCTGTCTCCTTCTACCATTAACTCTTCCTAGTATCCTTCCCCTCTTCTCTCCACCCCTTCACTCATTCTCCCTCTCCGTCACCTCCTCTCACTCTTTCCCTCTTAACCCCCCCACCCACCCATTCTCCATCTCCTTACCTCCCTGTTTATACTCCATTCTGTATCCTTCCCCCATTAACCCTTCCTTGTCCTCTTCCCCTCTTCTCTCCACCCCTTCATTCATTCCTCCTCTCTGCCCCCTCCTCTCTCTCTTTCCTTCTTAAACCCCACCACCCATTCTCCATCTCTTTACCTCCCTGCTCTCAGCCCATTCAGTCTCTTTCCCCCATTATGCCCCTCCACTTTTTATGCCCCTCTTCCTCTTCAGTCTTTCTTCCTCTCTGCTATTATTTAAACCCAGCTGGCTCGCTTCAGGTGCCTGGTGGGGAAGTTCCCGCCAGGCCACTGAAGCCAGGTTTTAAATGGAAGGGGGCATTTATACCCAGCCAGCTTGCTTCTAATTCTTTAGAGCTAAGCCTGGCCTCCTTATCTTTTGTTTTTATATCCTCTGGGGGGTGGCTCTGCCCTGTGTGATGTCATTTCCCAGAAGTGACATCATCACATGGTACCCAGAGTGTGCACACATATAGTACCAGTGAGTTATACCACCTCTTTTCCCAGAAAAAAGCCCTGTGACCAGATGCCTAGCTACTCCTAAGACTGACTTGAACCACCATCTTTGTATTTGATTCCATTCTGAGTATTGTGTTATTATCAACACTGCAGAGCAGAAAACTCTTAAAAGTCAGGGATGGCCCACTGAACAACAGAATTATTGTAATTCAAAAGGAGGGAAAATAGGAGAAAAATCCTTTTCTTCCCTTGACCTTTGTTCAGGCTTTCTTCTTGCCCTGTCATTCTGCTGAGCCCTTTGTAACAGAGTAATTCAGAAATGCTTTATTTTCTGTTCAGTAGGACACATCACCATTATGGTCCAATTTCAGATCTTAAAACCAGAGCTCTGCTGGTATCTCAGAATTGCTCCAAAGCTATTTGGTAGCATTCAATTCAGCTGTTACATACAATGGACTTAATGGAGGAACCATCTTGTGCAAACTAATCACACAAGAAGGATCACGCCATGGTAGCTGATCTTCAGTTGACTACCCAGAAGCAAATTAAATAAAACATCCAATACAATATTTAGTCTTTATGAACACACAACAGAGAGCATTTGTGAGCCTGACTAGCTGATCAATTGAGAGTTTCTGGGACTAACTGTATTTTTTCCTCCAGCATGGAAGGATGTGAAATTTTCTTAGAAAAGGGAAACCAGGACAGGGAATTAGTCCTGTAGACAGAAATGTTATGATGATTGGGCATAAGGATACTCAGAAATGTGGGGCTATCATAAGTACACTTGAAACAGCAGAAATTTAAATACGCCTGATAAAATAACAATGCATTAATTTCAAATTAATTGTATTTTAAGTGCCAGGTGCCCAAAGGTGAGCCCTATATTTTAGAGTGATCACAGGAGAATATTCTACAGAGGGGTTATATCTGTCCAGTGAGTAGTATTATCTAACTAAACAATGTCTGTTTTTGTAAACATAAACACACAGCCTCATTAGTAGCAGTGAAAATGTTTCATCTAGGTATCAAATGAAGTGAAGTCACATGTACCAAAGTTGCATAAATTATACAGGAGAAAACTGGGATATAAGTACCTAAATAAGGAAAGAAAAAGTTAATTAGATGTTTTTATTCTTTGACTTTACCTATGAAGAAACTCAGAATAATCCCCCTGTTGCATCTAATGTTAGTTAGTTATACTCAGCTAGAGCCATAAATGTTTATTATACATTACATGGATACATTAGGACACCCTCCCCCCCACACACACATTTGCTCTTTTATTTGTTATTTTCTCTACATGGTACATTACACAAAATTAGTATGGTACTTTAATATGGTGTGAACTTTATTACACATCCAAATTAATTTAAAACTCAAAGTACCTAACTTCATGTTATACTCATCTCTGTGTATGTGTTCCATCAAGTTGTAGCCAACTCCATAGGGTTTTCAAGGCAAGATACATTCAGATGTGGTTTGTCATTGCTGGGCTCTACAGAGCAACCCTGACCTTCCTTGGTAGCCTCCCATGATCCAAATACCAACCAAGGCCAACCCTGTTTAGCCTCTAATATCTGATGAGATTGGGCTACCTGGACCATTTAGGTCAGGGCTATACTTGTCTATTTTGATCTTACACAGGATTCATTACTCCTGTATCAGACAGCACATCATCTATAACTTCAGACCCATTTTTCCTTGGTCTTACAGAGAGTGTAGTGGGAACTCTGAATGGGGGATCACAAGGGAGACAAATATAACAAA
This sequence comes from Eublepharis macularius, assembly GCF_028583425.1. NCBI lineage: Eukaryota > Metazoa > Chordata > Lepidosauria > Squamata > Eublepharidae > Eublepharis > Eublepharis macularius. The sequence continues at coordinate 137,866,587 of NC_072794.1, forward strand.
TCAACCAAGTTTATTCAGATAATGTGTGAGTTGTAATTCCTTCCTACTTCATCCTGTTAGATGATACTGTTCAAGATAGGAGGTGTTTATACTTAAGAGTTACAGTCTTTATTTCTTCAACAGCTTATATTAAAGGCAGTAACTAGAGATGGGCACGATCTGCATTACGATAGAAAAAAACCCCACGATAATGGCGATCATGCAATTGGGACCCGGAGGATTGTGCTCGGGCATGGCCAACGATCCAGCGGTCGGGAGGGGGCTGGATCGGGGCGATCATGCTCGGATCAAGAAGCCAGACACTCAGGCGCCAGCAATCTATTCCCCTGGCAATGGAGCCAGGGGAATGCCTGAGCTGTGTTTGCCCTCCTTCTGTCGCCCTGGAAACCCGAATGGAAGCCCAGCTTGCCTTGATCAGCAGGGCTTCCTTCCAACCACGGAGTAGCAAAGCAGTCACCAGCTGGGAGAAGACACCCAAGGGAGGGAGGGGAAAGGGGGTGTTCTTTAGCCATGGACACTCCAATCTCATCCCTGCAAACCCTGATAGGCAGCTCTGATGGCCAAACACAGACAGCCAAATACAAACACAGATGCCGCCGGCATCAGCCACTGTTCCTGTATCGCTGGGAACAGTGGGGTGCCCCTCCTCTTTGGCCTCCATGAGCCACAGTCCACGATTCACGATCCGCGAGCCACGATCCATGGATTGGAAACGGGAGATGATCGGTGTGGATCGTTAATTCGTGATCGTCGCCGGCGCCGATCCACGATCAGCTTGATCGGTATTTTTTTTGGATCATGCCCACTTCTAGCAGTAACTGGGAAGCATGGCATGTTTTCTTATCATTTTTCTTTCGTTCTGGCAACAACACCCAAACCCAGCCTGTAACAATCACTTCACTCCCTATAGGACTCTCTGCCTAGTGCTGGATACCTCCTCTTTTCTCTCCGAAACCCAATTATTTGTTTTTTTCCATTGGTGGTTGACACTTAAATTGCTCCACTTCAGAATTCCATTTACCTTTTGAATCTGATTGGATTGCTGTGACCAGAGAGAACAGAGGGCAGAAGCGTCTTCTGTCCATAACAGCTGGCTTTTGGTATTCAACTAAATTTGCCAAACTATAGTTTTATTGCTCATATTACATGTACATCTGAAACCTGGTTGATATGGGAATCCAACATTATGTTGGCCTGGACATAATGAAGTTAGACAAGAAACATGGTCTCTGTGCCCTACCTCTGGGCCTTCTCTAGGCATCTGGTTTGGCAGAGTGTGAAACAGGATGCTGTACTAGATGGACCTTTGGCTTGACCCAGGACAGTTGCTCTTGCATTTTCATCTCATCATCCAAAGCCAACACTCTATGTACTCTACCACATTTACCTGCCTTTGTGGAATAGGAGTATTGTACAAGTTATTTTCAGAGGAGTGGAAAAGAGTAAGAGTCCAGTAGCTCCTATAAGAATAACAAAATTTGTGGTAGGGTTCATGAGTCACAGCTCCCTTCTTCACTTCTTCAGATACCTGAAGAAGTATCTGAAGAAGTGAGCTATGTCTCACAAAAGCTCATACTCTACCCAAATTTCCTTAGTCTTATAGGGGCTACTGGACTCCTGCTCTTTTCCACTGCTACAGACTGACTAACATGGCTAACCATCTTGATCTATCTCAGAGAAGGAGGTAAGAGCTAGTTCTGTCACTGCTCTATTTCACATACAGAGGATGCTTTTCAAGTTATTACTTTCTTGGGCTGCAGCCATTATAGGGGCAGGTAGTCTGGACAGATCTTTCAAAATTTAATTTAACACAGTTAACACAGTACACAGTTTAAGATGACTAAGAGACACTGTAAGATGACTGAGAGACACAATGAAACGTCCTGAAATACAATTTCTGATTGGTTTAGTGTTCAGGTCACATGGAGTCATGCTATTATTTACTAAGAAAGGTGTTTCAAAGCATGTGAGACAAAAAGAGTGAAGAAGAAGATCATAAGGAAAGCAAATATAAATCCAAAGATATAAAGGATCAAAATGAGAACATTGTTTAAGTATTGTCTCTGTTTGACTAAAAAACACTTTCCCCCAACACCTGTGCTCTTGTATGATAACTCTTCTTCAGAGGGAAAGTTCCCATTGACTCTCTGCTGCAGACAGGAAAAGAAATTAACCATGGCAGCAAGCCTATTTTTCATCAATCTGCATGGTTTTCAGATTGCAGTGCTTGACTTCAGAAGCTTGCCCGGTCATCTTTTTAAAGACACACAAATGCACACAAATGTTCAGGCTTTGTTCCACCCAAACCAAAGGCAATGAAGACTCAGGGACCAAGCAGGATTCCAGTCTTTCAGAAGGAAGGGATCAGGCTATATGGTTTTCAGCAGTAATACTTGAAGAAAGATTAATTTCCAAGGATTAGCTCCAAGGATATTTTTATGTTTGATGGAAATCAAGTGCATGATTTTAGGGTTTGTACTCATGATTCATGAACGGACACAGTAAAATCCTAAGCAGAGTTCTCAGGCACTCAAAATCTGGACAGATCAATCCATACACTGTAAAAGTTCATTGGTATTGGTCCAGTGGAAAGACTTCTGACATTCTTGACTATAGAAAGCTGGCTTTATCTTAGTGGCTTTGGTTCTATTAGAATGCGGCACTCCCGGCAGGTGGCATCCGCCACCTTAGCTGGGTGCTGTTATTTGCCCCCGTGGAGAATGGAGGCAGGCGCTTCCCGGCCATCCGGGAATGTTGTCTGGGGCGGAGCTGAAGCTGTTTCAGGCTGCTCTGCCTGAGTCAGCCCAGTTGCGCCTCATGCTTGATCCACCCACCTCACCCAATTTCAGTGCAGGATTAGCTGGTCACCCGTTTGGGGGCCAGGTAGGAATTTTTTCTCCTCTTCCGAATTGGCCTATGGAAGGGAGTTTTTCGCCTACCTTGCACTGTTTGTTGAGGGAGGTAATTGGCTTGGTAAGGTCGGCTTTCCCTGGGAGCAGGTGAGAAGATAGGGGAAATGAGCGGGCCGGTGAGCACCCTTGGCACCTCCCCTTTGGTGGGGAAACTGGGGTCTGTCAGGAGTGGCTGGCAGCTTTACGGCCCAGTTGCGAGGACAGATGCCCTGGTGGTCAATCCCTGGACAAGCCAGTCTCCCCCCGCAGCTTCATGGCCGGGTGGGGGAGCTTTACAGGGTTGATCCACTTTGCCTGGCCAGGCCGGGTGCCAGCCATACGTTGGATGGCTCGCACCTGGGGCAGCAGGTGACTCGCCCAGACAGGTTGGGGCGAAGGTCCTGTAGTGACCCCAGGGCCCGACCTGTACCGCTAGTTTTAGGCCCTTGCCATGTTTTGATAATACCTTGCTGTTATGTTAATAAAACGGCCCTTTAGTTCCCAACTTGTGTGTCTGCCTCTTTATTCAACTGTGGTGGCAATAGCCATATTAGTATGAGAGACTTAGTATGGTGTGTTGCTTATAGATTATCAGATTAGGACCTGAGAAACCTGAGTTCAAATTCTGATTCTATGACGAAGCTCAATAACTGGCCTTGGACCAGTCATTCTCTCTCAGCCTATTCTATTCTAAGAGTATTAGGATATTGATTAAGTCATTCTATTTCTCAGTGTAATATGCCTTCTTATTTTTCCTTTTCTTCTTCTTCTTTCGCTGTTCCTGGACCCAGGTCTTGAACAATAAGGCTAAAAGAAAACTTACAAAGAACCCATATCTAGAAACACCTCCGTTTGACACTTCTCTGTGGCCTCTAGCAATCGAGCAACAAAATAAATGTGTTTGGAACCAGAATCCTCAGTGTAATATGGAAGAAGAGAGAAAAGTATATGCTGCCTTCTTCTGCACTGCAGGATCCAGCAGTGTTTCTTTCCAGTGGCTTGGTTGCTTGGGCGGAGATCTGACCCTGAGTGCCAAGCAAAATTGTCTGCTGTCAGCACATATCCCAGAGGCTGGCTACCCCTTCTATAGTGCCATCCAACTTTCTCACATAGGTTTGGGAAGTGAGTGTAGAATTGCCCATGAGAACATGCCTTTCTATGGAAAACTCATTGAGAGTAAAACCTTTTGAGTCAGTGGAAGGCTCATTGCATTGGAAAAAAGGGCTTCCGTTTGCATAATTGATCTATGGGATCTGCCCAATTATCTATTCCTTCAGAGTCCATTCTAAGTCAAATAAAAGAACTACATGGATTTTACTGTATTTCAGATTGTCACCCTGAATTGAATGCTCAACAATTAGCTGAGGATTTATCCTCCTGAAATCTGTCATTTCCTTGCCCCCTGGCTTGTTGGTAGTTTTAAAGCAAAAGAGAGCTAAGCTCTTGAATACCACACCTTGATATCTTTTTTCCAAAACAAGCAGTTTCCTGATGTCACACTAGATGATGAAACCACAGTAATTAACTCTTTTCTACTCTAGAAACCTGTTTTGACTAATTACTAATTATTAGGAACATGCCTCCTACCATGAACATTGTACCGACTAGGAGTTCAGAACAATTATTGCTTATGGAACTGCAATTATACTGTAGTAAGCAATTGCATATGGAGTGCTATAGTGTGTGAGACAAAAGCGTTTTTAAGGACCACATTTAAAGCCCATATTTAAGTGTGATTGTTTTAGTGCTTCTCTCAACACCAGCCAACAGCTGTAATTACAATATTTTCCTCAATTTGTGTGTTTAGATCTCACTGAACCTTTAAGGAACTAACCATATAGAATCTGCAGTCCTGTTAGGCTGAGTGAGAAAGAGTACATACACATGCACCCCAACTGCAGAAAATTACTCTATGGGGCAGCATTGATCTGTTTGATGAAATGAAGGCTGGACTGAGTTCAGGTGGTCATCTATTAGACTGAGTCTAGCATAAACCTATCTACCTGGAATGTTTTTTATCTTGCACTTGAAGCAACAGAAATAAATATTCATCAGTTTTATATGCCATAAGAAATTCTGGTTGTGAGCAACAAAGAATTGAAAAGCCTCAGCTGTCTCTTCTGACTCGGCATGCTTCATTGTACTTGAACACATTTTGTAGCATCTATGAATGTGAATGATATGTCTCTGCATCTTCTTACTCAGGGTGCCCAATCATATATGGTTTTCCAGCCCACAACACCCTTATAAAACAAATTGTGTTGACACTAAGTGACTGACCCAAAGACACCCAGCAAACATTATGGCTAAGTAAGGATTAGGATATATTATTCTAGTGCCAAGTGTGAGCCATGGCTTGAAGAGGTCTAAGATACAGACTGTTACTCATCCCCTGACATGGTTCCATGCCACATTTATGGTTCCTACACTGGCACAGCTATGCTGATACTGGGTTTACTCTAGTGCAATGTCACTAAGCTGCTATGAAATATCTCAGAGTATACCAACACGAGGCTTAGTTACTATTCTTTTCACATACCAGCCATAAGATTGCTTTTTAATTTTTTAAAAAATTATTAGTGCCAAACAACAATAAAAGAAATAAAAACAAAAATACTGACAACAAAAGCACCATTGGCAAAGCTATTAATACACTTCTATAAAAAGTTTCCAAATAACTAAAAATAAGTCCATGTGCAATTGCCTTCTATATGTAATACATTCAAATGTATCGCAAAGGGTTGCATGTTGACTCCCTTAATATTTAATTTGTACATCAACAACATAGTTTGAAGCCTATCAGGTCCCCACTTCACTCCCCCTTCACTGGGCCACCAAAACATTCGAATCTTGTTATACACAGATGACAAGGTCCTAATTTCCCTTACTAAAATGGGACTGAGGAGGCTATGACACCAACTAAGGATTTATTGTAAAGAAGAAGCTCTTTATATCAACTTTGACAAAACCAAAGTAATGGTTTTTAGGAAAAGAGCAAAAATTTCTTCCTGGAGTATCCTGGGCAATTCCATCAAGCAATGTAATTCCTTTAAATACCTTGGAGTCACATTCAGAGAGACTCTAAACTGGTCCACCCAAAGCATCAGCAAGAAGAATGGTTGGGTCTATCTTGAGTTTTTACTACTCTAAAGGTGGACGCCTCATAGATCCTGTTCTAAAGCTATATAATAGCAAGGTTATATCTCATCTCCTTTACAGAGTTGAAGTCTGGGAATGGAATGATGTCAACTTGGCTAGTCTTATAGTAGTCCAGAACTAATTCCTAGCACTCCCCAAGGGGTTCTCAGCTGCTCTGATGAGGGCAGAAACTGGCATTCTTTCACTTAAGGCTTGGGCCCATTTAACAATTCTTAGATACTGGAAAAGAGTCAAACACTCAAGATCCAATACTCTCAGTCATCAGTCCTTTAACTTGTTATCTAAAGAGCCACATCATCTTGTGTTCCTGAATACCATTCTCATAAAATATTCTATTCTGGACGATCTTTTAGGAACATCAACTGAAAACTTCCAACTTAGAAACTGGATATATGACTCTGATGCCCGACTAGATCGATACTTAATCTTAAAATCAAAAGCAACCCCATGGTTTAAACCAATTAAACTGGACCATGTTAGAACCCCTTACCTAGTTAACAGCCCTAACTTCACATTCAGAGTGTCCCTCACCTCCTTGTGGTTCCAATCAATGCTAATGGCACTTTTGGAGGGTTGCTTCAATCAAACACCAAGAGACCAATGCCTATGCATCTGTGGTGCCCGAGCACATGAGGGTTTACTTCACTATATTCTTTTCTGCCTGCTCTTCTCTAGCCCAAGGGCCAAATTTCTGGCAGGAATTTTATCTGGAGTAAGGTCATACCCAGTGGGGGAGATAATCTCATTTCTGTTATCTCACACAGATGTGTATGTGTCCTACAGAGTTACATTATTTGCCATTGCTGCAAAGAACATATGCTCCAAGTTGGCAAAGCAGAGGGAGGTCGCCTAGACATTTTTTTCTGCTTCTTATCATTTTCTGCTTACATAGTTTGTAGCTATATTTTAAAACTGGTTTCCAGCTCTACATCCTACCTTTTGTGTATTTGCTGATTTATAGTTTGCACACAATTTGTATCCCTCACTGTTGAGGGTAATGTAAAGTTGAAACAACCAAAGGCTGTATACAATAAACTGAAGTACTACATTCAAATGTTGATTAGTTTGTCAGGTCCTTAATCCAATTACAGGAAGAGGTCTTCCTAGTGTTGTAGTATACGTATTTTAGTGACTGTAAGAGCACAAAGGATCCATTTCTATTTACCATTAGTTAGGTTCCAAAAGACAGGCAAATAATTTAACATTAACATTCTTAAAAATAAATTATTATTCGAATACAATTAATATGGGTAATGACTTCCTCCTGACCGGGCTGAATGACCGGCTATGTCCAAAGCATATGCTTAAGAGATACATCTTGTAAATTACACCACTACCAATTAGACACTGTACTTATTCCTTTAGTAAAAAGGCACTGTGGTGTCCAATTATACCATAAATATATTTTTTGCTGAATAAATCCATAACAACACCACATATAAGGCTTATAGCCTTATTCCATTGCCTTGGCAGAACTGGATACTCTAGCTTATTATTCCATTCATATTCGAGATTCTATCATATTTATTGACTGACATGAGATATTTATAGACAGATATGTAGGTTTTGTTTTCTGTATTGATTCAACAAGAGTTTCCAAAAGGATATTCTGAAGCACTCAAAGCTTCTGGGCCACACTTTTGAACACCAACAAATGTTGCAATTATAAATATTGCTAGTCAGCAGAAGTTGGCAAATCATATTTAGACCTCAGTTGAGAAAACGATAAAAACTCATCATAGCCTGTCAATTGATCTAAGGCAAAAATTCCCTTATCAGTTTAAGCCATCCTTAAAAAAGATTTCTTCCCAATTTTTAAATTTGGATTGGGCCACAATGTTAATTTAGCATGTGAGAACGGGTCACTTATATTGTCATGATATTATGAGCAAGCCATAAGATTGCTTGCCCTGACATAGATAGCTCAGGTGAGCCTGATCTCACCAGATCTCAGAAGCTTAGCAGGGTTGGCCTTGGTTAGTAATTGGATGGGAGACCTTCAACAAAGACCAGGGTTGCAGAGGCAGGCAATGGCAAACCTGTTAGTCTCTTGCCATGAAAACCCTGCCAGGGATCACCATAAGTCAGCTATGAGTTGAGGGCACCACAAATAGATTACTTAAAAAAAATTAAATTCTTGTTCTTAAAAAATTAATTCAAACTCAAACATCTACTCTTGATTGTTTGTCAATTTATTTACTTTGACTCACTTTTTGATCAGGTGAGTAAGACAGCAAAAGATGTCACTGGAAGTATCTTTGGAAGTATATCCATTATCCTTTGTTACCTCCTGGAGTCATCCTTGATTCTGACTTCAAAACACCAAGGAATGTATAAAAATGACAGCTTCACATGAGATGGTGTAAAACTAATGAGGTAGAAATTAATAATGATAGTGATTTTTCTCCTAGTAAGGCTGAAGTAAAACAAACAAAGAGCAGAATTTCTTGGTGTTCCTGGATGCAAATACAAATTCAAACATTAAAATCTGATTCACAGATTTGGAAAGTGTCATTTTCTCTGCTCTAATTCACAGGAGTGCTGGTACCTGTTAAAGATCTTAAAAGAATACATTATGGATTCATAATATTCGAGGATGTATTACACATTCACTTTTCTGGAGCAGAAACTAATTTATTTTCAAATGCTGTTGCATATGCCATGAGAAGACAACTTTCATTTGTCTTAAAGATGATTGTTAATCAAATAGGACAAACAGCTGTGTGATGCTGCCAAGCAAATAGGATTAAAGTGATTGCTGGATTATTAAACAGATTAAATCCTACTGATTACTGATTGGTAGACCTGAGGGCTAAAAGCCTAATCAGCTCAAGAAACATCATTTTGCCAAATACTTATGTTTCTGGTTCACCTTGAACTCATCTCTAATTTCTGCCTGATATTGGTCATGTTCCTATAGCAACCAAGGTAACTGATGATAATTATTATATTTTCTCATTGGTTATTTCATGGTAATTTTATTTTTAAATTATCCTGAATGATAAGGCGAGACAGCAATTAGTAGCTTCTCTCTTTTCACGGCAACTTTGCATGACATAGCTTCATATATGCGTGCACACAATTTCCATGATGTACAGGGGCAGGGGAGTAGCTTACTTATTATTTATCCACAACTCACTTTAAATGTGCAAGGGCTGTTGTTATACAGAGGCCGTACAGATGAACTATTTTGTGAGAATGATTTCTTTAGAAACCTTCAAGAAAAAGGTGTTTAGGAATTTTAAAGTCAGGGATGTTTTCCCATTCTCTCTCTAGATTTTGGAGTTCTGAATCATTTGGTCTAGTTTTCACAGCACAGCTAATTCATTAGGATTTTCTACTTTCCCCTCCTTTCTTTATGACATTTAGAAAATGAAGGGCAATAGGGCTGAAGTCTTCCTGCCACTTCCATCCCTTGTAGTTCTAATTATCTAACCACGATCTCTCCTGCTCTTGTATGCCTTTTCTTCTTTTCTTCTGGACTACTTCAAGTGTCTTACACTTCAAAGTTCGGCAAAATAGTAGAAAATGAGTGAACAAAAAAAGAAGAAGCTGTACACAAGGGAACAGGGATATTCTTTCTCACTAATTGGATGTGTTGAATTGCCCAACCTACATTTATTTATTAGAATGCCTAACCCTAGCAGCTGTTCTTGATCCCTCCATCACTGAATGGAGGTGGGATCAGAGGAAGAAAGAGATGGATCCAGAAGTACACAAGCACCAGAAAAAGGTGAACCTACTTTCCTTTCTCTTGCACACATTATTCTCTTTCCACTTTTCTCTATCCCATCACTGAGGCAGGTAATATGGAGGAAGGAGCCTCTAGAGAAAAACTATTGTTAACTTTACTTGCCAACCCTGTTATGATTCTGGGATGATGGAAACGTAACCGCCAGTGTCCAGCCTTGGGCTCCCTTCCATATTGCATATAGAGCATTATGTGTGAGTGTTCATTTGTGAACCATACCCATAGAAAAAATGAATTAAGGGTTGATCACACATGCAATCTATCTTTACCCACCACCCCAAATGTATGGGCTTTGAATCTTTTACTTTGTGTTTGTATGTAAGGGGCTCATCACAACACCAGCATCTATGAACTGGCCCTTTGGATGACTGCCACGGTCTTTGTGATGCTCTCTGTAGCAGAAGCAACCCATAAATAAATTACACGGTGCTGCATTATTCTGTTCAAAGCTGCCCTAGAAAACAAGCTGGAGAAATCAAGCAATCGTGTGGGCTAATGAGCAATACTGGCAATGAAAATAACAGAAGGTAATTTACTACTCAGAACAGACTACCATCTTAATTAACATATATGACTACTTTAAAAAAAAAACACCCAAAAAACTATGCTTCATAATGTTTCAGCACAGCAATCAGACACTCCAGTCCTTGAATTATGGTTTATTAACTAAGACTTTGTTGTCCTGAGCATATTTTCATTCGTTGGCCTTACACTTAATAATTCACTACGATTGAAGGGGGTTTAGTAATTCATGTCCCATATTGTCTTCCTTTGCTAATAATACCATGGGTTTGGAATTTATGGTCTAATCTTCCATACTGCTCAGCTTCTGTAGCTTATCGAATACAACATTCACTTCATATTGTCTTTGGAAGGAAGTAAAGGAGCTGAGCACACAACAGGATAAGAACATTTGTTCTTACATTGGGAAAAGAAAGATGGAATACTTATTAAATGCCATTATTCGCACGCTGGCTCTTCTAAGGCTGTGTGCAATAGCTGAAAGTGATAGACTATGAATCTTAAAGCAACTGGAAGAGTTTGGCTATTGCCAAACATCCTGTGCTCCCAAACCCACATATTATCATAGTTTTTTTAAAAAAAATGGGTCACCTTTACTGATTATCATAATGTTATGGAGTCCAGGTAAAGCTAGGTGGGTTCTTGTGACAGTGTGGGTTTCAGAGACCCAGTTCATACATTCAGCTTGGTCACCATCAATTAATAGAATGGTGTAAAGAAGTAATGAGTCCCTCCTTTTCACCCCTCAGTAGCTTTATGTGTGGGCTGGAACATTCATCATGTGGTGCTCAGTTTACAGGAGGAATTGTATGGATAAAGGAGATCTAATTATCGACTAGTCTCAAATGTTCCATTGTTGAGCAAGATGATTGAAAGGATGATAGCTGGATAACTTCAAGCTTTCCTGGATGTGACAAATTGCTTAGATCCTATTCCAATCTGGTTTTAGGTCTGGTTATGGGACTGAAACAGCCTTGGTCGCCTAGTTGGATGATATGTGCCAGGAGACGGAAAGAAGGAGTGCAACTCTATTGATTCTCCTGGACTTTTCAGTGGCTTTTGATATCATCAGTTATGGTATCCGTCTGGTCTGCCTTTCTGCCCAGGGATTGGTCAACACCATTCTCCAGTAGTTCTGGTTCTACCTGGAGGGTAGATTTCAGAAGGTTGGGCTAGGCTCCTTGATCTTTGGCCTATGGGGTCCCACATGGTTCCATCCTGTCCCCATGCTTTTCAACATCTACATGAAAGCAGATGACACTCAGCTCTATCTTGCACTTCCAGCTGATCCCAGGGAGGCTGTAGAAACCCTTAACAGATGCCAAGAGACAGTTTTGAAGTGGATGCAGGCTAATAAACTGAAGCTTAATCCTGATTCCTGACAAGATGAAAGTACTACCAGTGAGTAGATGGTCTGACCTAGTGTTTAAAGTGCCATCTGTTTTGGACGGGGTTGCACTCCCCTTGAAGGAACAGGTCCATAGTCTTGTGGTGCTCTTGGACCCAGATGTATTGCTGGATAAGCAGGTGGCAGCTGTGCCCCATGGTGCCTTTTATTAGCTTCGACTGGTTAGTCAGCTGGTGGCCTCTTTCCACCATGTTTTTATTTTTTTGTATTTATTTTAAATTCTGGTTTAAAATGTTTTAATGATGTATTTATGTGTTTTTTTAAATAGCTTTTAGGATGATATTTTAATGTGTATGTTTTAAATTTGTTAGCCGCCTTGGTGACCCTATAATGACAGAAAGGCAGGGTAAAGATTTTGTAAATAAATAAAGTTAAGTTGGTGCAATCAGCAATTTATATAGACGTTTTAGCTCATGTTACTGGTATATTCTCCCTACCCAAAAATCTTATGTAAGTCTAAAAAATCTTTCAGCTTTTTCAATAAGTGAATTAAAGGCCATCATTTTAGGAAAGCAGCCTGAAAGTTGTTACCTTTAGACTACAATGAGACCTGCATTGCTGGGCATATTCAACACAGCCCCCAACAGGGATGCAATTCTCTGAAGTCGCACTCTTTACTCAAAGCACAAACATGCGCACACAAACACACCAGTTTTCAGTCAGACAGGAGAAAATATCTCCATTTTATAGAAAATTTGCAGTATACTCCTAAGCAATTCTAAGTTACAGCCTTCTAGGTCAAGTGCACAGAATGGCACCAACATTTTTACAATTACACTGTAAAATTCCCACTCTCAGAGCAGGAATAGGTCTGAGCGAATATTCTTTTCTTTCCTTTGGTTATTTTGGAGTGGTCTGCCTTTTATAAAGATAATGATGCAGGGCTGGGGTAGCTCCCCTCTTGAACTGAGCATGAGATTTCTATTTGAGAAAGCATCTAGCTGGTCATGGTAAAGGGGTCAAGCCGGAATTTTTAGGGTTTCCTTTTCCCCACTTGTTCCACATTGTTCTAGGGTTGATGATTAAATGTAATTTCGCTAGACCTGGAACTGATAAATAGGGGTGTGTGCAGAGGGAAAAAAAATAAGTTTATTTGGTTCGGTAATACCGAACTAGAACAAAATTGGAATTCGGGGAGTACCAAATTCATTCTCCAGTTCAGTTTGGTAATACAGAACAAATTCTGTAAAATTTGGCTATTGTTGGTTGTTGTGGGTTTTCCGGGCTGTATTGCCGTGGTCTTGGCATTGTAGTTCCTGACGTTTCGCCAGCAGCTGTGGCTGGCATCTTCAGAGGTGTAGCACCAAAAGACAGAGATCTCTCAGTGTCTCTCAGTGTTTGGCTATTGTTTCCTATGGGAAACTCAATTTGGAAATTTCCAGTGGCCTGGAAGGGGGGGGGGTGTCATTTTTTGCTTGTATTTCACCAAATTTGCAGGGAACCTACTCCTAACTGTCCTCTAATGACCCTCCGGGTTTCACAAAGATTGGACCCCAGGGAGGGCATTTTACGGTCCTGTAAAGAAGGTGCCTCCAATATGCATTATTCTTTATCCAGAAAACTATCTGAGGGTTATCCAGGGGGCTGGGGGTGACATTTTGCAAGCAAAATCCACCAAATTTGCAGAGGACCTATTCCTAACTGCCCTCTAATAACCCGCATCCCCAAGTTTCATGAAGATTAGACCGCAGGGGGCCATTTTATGCCCCCCCCAAAGGTGCCCCCAGCTACCTCCAATTTCCATTATTCCCTGTGCGAAAAACCTACAACTATCCTGGTTTATACATGGAGACAGAATTATGGTTTCTCCATTGCTGGTGCAATTGCTGGTAACGTACAGCAGCAACAAGCTTTCATGTGGTAGGTTTTCCAGCAGTTTTCCTGCCCAAGTCCCTCAGAAGTGGCCACCCACCTTCCCTGGTCCATTGGATCTTGTGCAATTTTAAAAAAAATGTACTGGAATACTGTTAAATTGATATAGTATTATACTAATATTTGTACCAGGATCTCCGAATTCCCAGCCTTCATTTATTTAAAAAAGTCTCTAGCTCATTCTGCTGAAGAGATATGCCTTTCACCTTATATCTCTGCAACAGAAGGAACTAGAGACTTTTCTTTCATGAAAACAGGGAAATCAGGGAAGCTGGAACACATGTGGGATCAAGACCGAGTCAACTTTTGTAATGTTTTGCTTGTAGGTCACCTGAGAGTCATTCTTGTTTAGCTATCTCATGAGCCATGATCATGTTATTTATTTTGGAACACAATTTATTATCTATTTTTTTATTATTTATTAAAATAAACAAGTTACAGAGATATACCAAAAATATTTATAGGAAACATTGTCAAGCTAAAACACCTTCCGTCCTGCATATAAAACCCTTCATCATCAACTGAAAAAATCAATACTATTTCCAATTATACAATTGCCAGTTCCATTCTTGGTATCGTCTTGACCATAAAAGATCCACTTTATATGTATCTCTATTTTCCCAGTAAAAGGTTAGTTACATTAAAGTATAAATCTTTAATTTCAACAACAATTTCAAATCTTCTTTAATTTCAACAACTTCATCCCCCCCCCCCCCAAATTAGGTATCTGAGCTCATGTGCTGTTCCTTCTAAAGAGACACCGTCTCTCCTTGATTACTTGCAATTTATTCTTGATAGGAGGGGGAAAGATTTATGGATGGAGGAGAAGGGAAGGAAGACCAGAGGGAGGAGGAAGATGGCTGTGTTCACTCCCAGCTGTCATCCAACCCCTCCCTGAACTGGAGCGCCCCACCCATGCCATTGTTTAAGGTATTTTTAAAGCTTATTTTCATTTTGGAAAATATTTATGAATAAATAGATTTTTTTTAAAAAAAAGATTGTTCATTAAAATTTATTATCTATTTCTAAGGTGTTTATTCACTATTTATTGTCTTCTTGAATGATTTCAGCATGCATTTCCTTTTTCCTTTTTTTTTTGCTGAAGGGAACATTTCATAATATGTGGGCAATTTTCTGCTGTTGCTTGACAAAATCAAGACAATTGCCCATTTTGTCTTGTAAACCACCAGTCATTGTGATGACATTCATAAGGGCCACATTAAAACTATTGACATTAGTGATTATAGCTTTAGAGCCATACTAATGCTTTTTTAAGACTGTTCCAGATTGACCCTCAGAGGACATCTTAAGGGGAAAAGAAAAAGCCTTTTTGCCAGTGTTTATATAAGAAAAAAGTGGCCCATCTGCAGAAGAAAATTAGCTTGCTCTAAGGAAGTGCTCCAAAATATAATAATGGGACATAAATACACACCTTCAGGTAGGCTCTTTCCCATTGCCTACACAGTAGATTATTGTTAATTAAACCGCTGCTCACATAAACAGAACAAGAAAGGATGTAAAAGTAATGAGCTGACAACCTGGTGTGTATTATGTTGGGCTTCTAAGAGAATTTAATTTGAAGAAGAATTATGCACAGGCTGAAAGACAGTCCATTAAACCAAGCTAACTGTCTGGAAAGAGATAAAACAAAAACGTGTTTCACCTCCTGTGAAATAAATAGTGAGCTGCGTGTTTCTGTTACCTTGTGGCTTTCAGGATCTCCAACCACAATAAAGACCAGGGCAGGAAGAGTGCCAGTCATTTGTTATAGTAAGTAAGGGGGAAAGGCTTCAGGTGGGGGGGGGAGGAACAGAGTGGGTGAAAGGCCTTACTCCCAGGAGATCATTCATGAACAAGGCAGATAAGGTGTTTAGATGCTACAGCAATGACAATGGCCTCCTAGTAACTAGGGATGGAAAGAAGTCAACAAAACAACTGCATTGATGTTCAATTTTGTAAATGAAATTATATCATTCAATCTTTTGTTTAATTGTTAGGGAAGCAGGAATATATCCTTTTCTTTTTCTATCTTTCTGTGATTTTGCATCTGGCTATTATTTTTGTGTGCAAGGTCAGGACAACTATTTTCATCCTGCCTCTTTTGTTTGGTAGATTTTCCATTGCAGTTTTTTTAAATGGCATTTTATATCATTCTTATGCTAGATGCCATTTTACACTGCCATTTTTATACAACTGAATTTTTTTATCTATCATATTTTTATCCAGCCCTTTCTTCAAGGAGCTCAGAGTGGCTCACAAGGTTATTGTTTCTTCTGTTTCTTTAAGAAAGTTCTGTGCTGCCTCTCCAGAGAACTGATTTGGTATAGCTTAGGAAGTAGAATATAACAAACTTTTGTTAACAATTAAAGTTATTAAAAATCCAGCATTAAAAACCAATTAGAACATAAAACATTACAAAACGTGTCTCATAAAACAATTCTCAGGCTAAAGGCAGACAATAAAAACTATGTTAAAAGATCTACGCTTTAATTCAAATTCTGAGTAAAAAGAAATATTTTGGCCTAGCATGTATAAGAGAGTATGTTAGGCCCCAGGCAAGCCTCAGTAGGAAGAGGAATTCTATAGCAAAGTGACACCACTGGAAAAGGATTGTCTCTAGTTGCCAGCCACCCGCCTAACCTCTGAAGGTAAAGGCACAGAAAGCCCAGCTTGTAAGGAAGGTAGGGTTATCACAGTCCCCCAGTTGATGATCCCTCACTCTCAGCCTCTGCCCCCAACATCTCTCGCCTGGCCAGTGGGAGGAAAAGATGTGGGAATTGGCCTAGAAACCCTGCAGCTTGCTCCTGTGCACTCTGGAGCACTTCCTCATTGCTCTGAAAATGATGTCATTATAGTGTTTCAGGCCGCTTTTTATCAAATCAGCCTCTCGTGTGACCTGTTGCTTCTGTGCTGTACCAGGAATGATGATGAAGTGTGATGAGGAAATGCTTCAGAGGTAAGTCTCCCAGTTAGGGTTGCCAACTCCAAGTTGGGAAATTCCTGGAGATCTGGGGGGTGAAACCTGGAGAAAGCAGGGTTTGGGGAGGGAAAGGACCTCAGCATGACATAATTCCATACAGTCCACCCCACCCCCCCAAAGTAGCCATTTTCTCCAGGTGAACTGATTTCTGTGGCCTAGAGATGACTTGTAATTCCAGGAGATCTCCAGCCACTACCTGAAGGCTGGCAACCCTACCCCCTGTGCACCCCTCACAACCCCCTCCCCATCCCCATCTTTCAAGTCCAGGGGACCCGGCAACCCTAAAGGAAAGTCTTAATTAATTGGCTGGACTGTATGAGAACATGTGGTCCTTTAAGTATTCTGGGCTAAAGCAATATAGGTAAAGGCAAGATAAAGGTAAGAACCAGCACTGTAACCTAAGCCAGTACTTTATCATCACAGCAATCATGATGGGTAGGTTAGGCTGAGAAATTGTGGATGGCCCAATGTCAAAGATCAGAAAATACATGAATCTACATGAAACTTCTCAGTTTTCCCATATTACATGTAAGGCTGCTTTATACAAAGTCAGCTCATTGTCACATCTAGATCCATATCCTTTATTGATGCTGAGTAGAGATGGGTACTAACAGCAATACGAACAAAAAAAAGCCACGAACAGCCCAATCTGCTGTTCGAGAACAAGCTGTTCATGAGTAGACATGGGCACGAACCAAAAACATTTAACGAACCAGCAGTTTGTGGTTCAGTGCCGACGATGATCCCAAGATCGCAAACCACAACGTACATTTTCTGTTGCCGAACCGGTTTGCAGTTCACAGTTTGTGGGGGGCGGAATGGCCTCCGTGGCACTTACACAGCCCATATTCCCGGGGAGTCTTTTGCAGGCTCTCCTACAGCCATCACCCAAGTTTGGACAAGATTGCAAAAGGGATCTTGGAGTTATACCCTCTCCAATCCAAGGCCCCAGGAAACTCCCACTCGATACAATTAGAGCCACTGGTTGACGTTGGCCCAGTGTACAAAAGGTGGGTGTCGACGGTGGCAGCCGAGCCTGGCGGGCATGGGGAGATGGCGACGAGCTGCCTCCCCTCAGGGGGTGGGGGATCTAGCTGCTCGCCGGTGGCACCCCCCATGTGCCCACTTGCCAGGCCAAAGAAGAGCGCGCTGGTATTCCCTGCAACGGCAGAAATGTGAGTGATGGCAACGGCCGCCAGGCCTGGTGGGCACGGGGAGGTGGCATCGAGCCGCCTCCCCTCAGGGGGCGGGGGGTCTGGCCACTCACTGGCGGCACCTCCCATGTGCCCGCCCGACAGGCCAAAAAAGAGTGCGCTGGTATTCCTGGCGCAGGCTGGAAGGTGTGCGATGGCAACAGCTGCCGGGCCTGGCAGGCACGGGGAAGCAGCATCGAGCTGCCTCCCCTCAGGGGGTGGGGGGTATGGCCGCTCACCATCGGAACCCCCCATGTGCCCACCTGCCAGGCCGAAAAGGAGCGCACTGGTATTCCCAGCTATGTAGGAAGGTGTGTACTGGGGGCAGCTGCCGGGCCTGGCGGGCACAGGGAGATGGCGACAAGCTGCCTCCCCTCAGGGGGCGGGGGGTCTGGCCACTCACCAGCGGCACCTCCCATGTGCCTGCCTGACAGGCCAAAAAGGAGTGCGCTGGTATTCCTGGCACAGGCTGGAAGGTGTGTACTGGGGGCGGCCACTGGGCCTGGCAGGCATGGGGAGATGGTGATGAGCTGCCTCCCCTCAGGGGGAAGGGGGTCTAGCCACTCACCGGCGGCTCCCCCCATGTGCCTGCCTGCCAGGCCAAAGAGGAGTGTGCTGGTATTCCCTGTGACAGCAGGAATGTGGTTGATGACGGCGGCCGCCGGGCCTGGCAGGCACGGGGAGGTGGTGATGAGGGGAATTGATTGCTGGCGCCTGAGTGTCTGCCTTCCCAAACCGTGGCCGAATGCACCGAACCAGGCTTTTACCAACCGCTGGTTCGTTCACCATGGCCAATAACGAACCGCTGGATTGCGATCGCGCGATCACCATTTTTGTGGGTTTTTGAAGTTCGTAATTCAGTTCATACCCATCTCTATTTGTGAGGCCCCATTCTAAATGAAAAGGTGGTCATTGCAAGCCTCATTCATTGCTGTTCGTCAAGCCAGACAGTCTGGCACTTGCAATCAATTCCCTTGGCAACTTAGGCAGGGATTGTCTGAACTCCTGCTGTTGCCCTGGAAACCCCAATCTAAGCCCAATTTAGCTTGATAGGCAGGTCTTCCTTTCAAGTGTGGAGCTCCAAATTTGTTACAAGGAAGCAAAGACCAGGGAGGAGGGGGCTCCCAGCTCTGGCTTTGCAGACAGTGAAGAAGGAGAGAGACAGCTGCTGTTGGCATTTTGATAGAGAGAGTGCATTGGAGCTTGAATTTTCTTTGTGTGTGGTGGGATAGGAATCTACCCCTTCAAGTTCCAGGGCTGCTGCCAGGCTCTGGGCCCAAGCTATTATTTATTATTGGTACCTTTCCTGGTGCCTGTTCAGGTCAGGTTTCTGGGAGTGGTACAGTAGGGATCTTGACTAAACTTGGATGATGGCTGGAGGAGAGCCTGCTGGCCCCCACAAACAGCCAACCACGAACATGTTCGTAAACAGATCATGCTCGTAAGTGTTTGTGAGTCCCTGTTCACGGATGGCAGTGAACAACGAACATCATGATTGTTTTTTTTTCTGTTTGTGCCCATCTCTAATGCTGAATGACAGTAGATCTCAAGGTCTCTGTCTCTGATGAGAAAGGTCTTTCCCATCACTTATTACCTGAGACTCTTTTAACTGTGAGTGGGTTGAATCACTGCACTGCTCTGCCACTGAGCTATGGCCTCTATGATTCTTACACACATGAATGGAGGCAGGTACTGGGAATATAATACTCCCCTTTTGCAATTATTCCATAGGCTTCCCATCTGCTTACAGGGCTTCGTTCAAGGTTTTGACTATCACCTAACAAAGCCCTTCATGGCTTTGGTCCCTCATATCTATGGGACTGCTTATGCTCCCTATCTTCCACCATGGCAGCTTCACTCATCTAAACAGATGGCAACAGAAGGGAGCAGATGAATCTCCCTAGGGAGAGAGTTCCAGAGTTTTGGTTCCATGATCAAGAAGGTCCTGTCACTGGTTGCTATCCATCTAATCTCAGAAACAGAGGCAGCCACAGCTTTAAATGTCAACACCAGCACCTTGAATTGTGCCCAGAAAAAAATTGGGAGGAAGTGCAGATGGGCCAAGACTGAAGTGATATGGTCCCTATGGGCCACTTCAGCCAACAACTAGCTGCAGCATTCTGCAACAAATGAAATTTCCAAATATTTTTCAAGGACAGCCCCACACAGAGTACATTACAATAATATAATCTAGATGTAAATAATCATCTAGATGTACATCACTGTAATTTGTATGTGCATTTAAGATGGCCCCTCTCTTTCATTATGGCACAAGTGTGAAAAAGCCTAATCTATGAATTGAAAGACAGTCATATCACAACTGAGTTTCCCTTTCTTTTTACATGCCACCATCCATGCTGCTTGCCGAGGCAGCTTCTTTAATTGAGGTGATACTGTAACATGGGAATTTTCTGCCTTGTAGGCCTTACATAAATCTTTGTTACTGGATGAACCACATAACAAGTAAAACAACCACAATAACATCTACAAAATTAAACACTGAAAATTTCTTTTTACTCCACAATGACCTGTATCATAGTATACAGGGCATATAAACTATCCAGAGAGCTCTCTATCTAGGGTTGCCAGCTCCAAGTTGGGAAATTCCTGGAGATCTGGGGGCTGAAACCTGGAGAAACATGGAGAAAGTGAGGTTTGGGGAGGGAAAGGACCTTGGCATGGCATAATTCCATAGAGTCCACCCCCCCAAAGTAGCCATTTTCTCCAGGTGAACTGATCTCTGTGGCCTGGAGATGAGTTGTAATTCCAGGAGATCTCCAGCCACTACCTGGAGGCTGGCAACCCAGTCTCTAGCTGCTGCTTCAGAAATGTCTCCACTTTCTCCTCAGAACATGGAGTGTCTAGAACACCTACAGGTCCATTCCATTCTCCTCACATTGAAAGGCTTGACTCACTGCTGGTTGTGGCTAAAACAGCAGGGTTGAAGGGTAGTGTAAGAGCACCAGACTGTAGGACCTTCTCTAGAAATCTGTCAAAGTGGCACAGAAAAAAGTATCTGGGTCTATTCTGTTATTGCTGAACAGTGGTGTCTGTCTTCTTGAGAGCTTGATAATTTTGATTTCTCTTCTGCATTTGTATTTATTGTAAGGGCCTCTGATGCTGAAGAATACGAAGGGATTATTGCCAGTTTTTTTTTTAAAAAGTGTTTCTTCTAGAATTCATCATCTTCTGAAATAAGAGGAGTTAATGCTTTTGCAATAGCGAGCATCCCTGGGCACCAAAATGAATGAATAACAAAGGGAACTGGAATGTATCAAGTGGCAGACAAAATGCCTGCATGTTCACAAATTATTTCCTATAATCCATATATTGTCAGGATGCCATGTCCCCAAATTTTCATTCAAGCAGCCAGGACCACCAACAGAAGTCAGACAAATGTGAAATGTTGTTTTATCCCCCTTAAATGAGAGCATAAAACTCCAGCAATTTCATATAACATACTTTAAAGCAAATAGTTATCATTTATTCTGGTTTAATGGTTCTGTATACAAACACAATGCTGTGACTGGCAAGAAAATAGCAACAGTCTGAGGAGGAAAGTTGGTTTATGTTATTTATAATCCACCTTTCTTGCTGAGACTCACGGCGAATTACACATTGTAAGTCAGTATGTGCCAAGGCTCATATTACAAAGTCTCAGCTCATATTCAGTAAACAATACAGTAGTGAATAGACTGCAGAAGACTGAAAATAAACAAAGCTCTGATACAAAGCTGAAACAATGCTGAAACAAAGCATAAACAATTTAACATGACATATTAAACAATGTTGAAACTATGTAGTAGGAGCATACTTACATCAACAGACAGTACAGAGTAAAATAGTCGACAGTCCCTCCCTTTACCAACACATCCCACTGAACCATTTCCCTACAGCACAGACCTATTACCTGTGTAAAAGACCCTCCTAAATAATTCAGCTTTGAATAGTTTGCAGAAAGGCAGGAGAGTGGGGTACATTTCTATAACTGCTTAACATTTTCTTTAATATTGATCCCAGCAGTGGACACACATTAGATTTTTCAATTGCACATGGATTTAGGATGGCATTGCAGTACCCAACAGAGGGAAGCTGGTATGATGGACGAATCAGATTCTTGGCCCTATAAAGTTGCTGTTTTTGTCAAGTCTTTTCAGTCTGTTCAACTTGTTGCTCAGGCAGTATCAAAATAGTCTCAGATTGGCTAATTGATGCCAGACCAGTAGTCCTCATTGCAGTCTATGCAGTCATGCATGGAAGTAGTTGCAATGAAGGTATATCAAGTTTTTTATTTTTTATTTTTTATTTATTTGGTTTTTATTCCACTCTGCGCACAAGCGGGCTCAGAGCAGATTACAACATTTTAAAATATACAATAAATAGAATAATTTTTTTGCAGCAATATAAACATTAAAAACACATCGATTATAATACAGCCACGTAAATTTTGCCCTACCCCTCAAACTAAATAACCTGCGGGGAGAGTGGCCAGTCATAGAACCTGAGGGGGGGCATGTAGTCCCTCCATAGCAGGAGGCCAATAAAACACCTTAGGTGGTTCACCCGCCTCAACCACCAAATGCCTGGTGGAATATCTCCATCTTGCAGGCCCAACAGAAGGATAACAAGTCTGACTGGGCCCACATTAATAAAGACAGAGAGTTCCACTAGGTTGAGGACAAGGCCGAGAAAGCCCTGACTCCTTGGGGCCAGGGACCACCAGTAGGTGTTTTTCTGCTGAACGAAGCAGCCTCTGGGGAACATATGGTGAGAGGCGGTCCCACAGATATGCTGGTCCCAGTCCACTAAGGGCTTTAAAGGGTAGAACCAACACCTTGAACCTGATCTGGAATTCAACTGGGAGCCAGTGCAGTTGGTGCAAAATCAGTGTTATAAGTGACCAGAACGGAGTTCCAGTCAGGATGCACATTGCTGCATTCTGGACCACTTGCAGTTTCTGGAGCAGTCTTAAGGGCTGCCCAGCATAGAGCAAATTACAGTAGTTCAATCTGGAGATGACTGTTGCATGGATCACCGCAGCTAGGTCACTTGTCAAGAGGTAGGGAACAAGTTGCCTGGCCTGGAAAAAATGAAAAAATGCAGACCTGGCAACTGCTGTGACCTGGGCCTCCATTGTCAAGGGGGCATCCAAGACCACACCCAAACTCCTCACCACTGGAATAGGTGCCAACAGCGCCCTGTCCATGGTAGGGAGGTGGATCCCAGGGCCTGTCAACCCATGCCTCAGATGCAGGGCCTCCGTCTTCATGGGATTCAGTTTCAGTTGGCTCTATTTTAACTAACCAGTCATGGCCTCTAAAGCCCTGGTTAAAGTATCTGGGGCAGAGTCCAGCTGGCCAGCCATCAACAGGTAGAGCTGGGTGTCATTAGCATATTGATGCTAATCCAGCCCAAAGTTCCATATCAGCTGGGCAGGGGATGAATATAGATATTAAATAACATCAAGGAGTGTATTGCACCCTGAGGAACATCATACACTAACACAGGGTTTTTTTTCTGGGAAAAGAGGTGGTGGAACTCAGTGGGTTGCCCTTGGGAGAAAATGGTCACATGGCTGGTGGCCCTGCCCCCTGATCTCCAGACAGAGGGGAGTTTAGATTGCCTTCCACGCTGCCGAGTGGTGCAGAGGGCAATCTAAACTCTGTCTGGAGATCAGGGGGCGGGGCCACCAGCCATGTGACCATTTTCAAGAGGTTCCGGAACTCTGTTCCACCACGTTCCCACTGAAAAAAGCCCTGCACTAACACATTGGGTGATATCTGCTCCCCCAGTGCGACCCTCTGTCCCCAGCTGTGGAGGAAGGAGACCAGCGATGTAAGGCTGTCCCATGAATCCCCATGTCAGTGAGACAGTAAATCAGTACTTTGTAGTCAACCGTATCAAATGCTGCCAAGAGATCTAACAACACCAGCGCCACCAATCTGCCCCGATCCAAGTGTCTGTGGAGATCATCTGTGAGGGCAACCAGCGCCATCTCCATCCCATGGCCAGGGCAGAAACTGGACTGGAAGGAATCTAGGACAGAGGAATCCTTCAGGAACACCTGTAGCTGTTCTGCCACTGCCAGCTCAATCACCTTGTCTAGAACCAGGCAGTAGTTGAATAGGTTGGTGGGCCCCAAAGATGTTTTTTCAGGAAAGGCCATACCACCACTTCCTTCAAAGCTCCAGGAAACACTCCAGAGTTTAAGGAGAGATTAACAATGACCTCCAAAGGAACTCGAAGCCCATCAGTACTGGCCTTCACCAGCCACAACGGGCAAGGGTCCAAGGGGCAGGTGGTAGACCTCACCCCCTGCAGGGTCCTGTCAACCTCATCCTGGGAGAGCCGACTGAAATGATCTAACAAATGTCCAGAAGATGGCCAAGGGGCCTCCAGAGACATAGCTTGGTGCTGATTCCATGCAGCGATTTGGTAACAAGACACTGATGTCCAACCACTGTGTGGGAAAGAACTACTGTAGAAATCAATATATCTAATTCTCAACATGGGGAGATCTGTGGAGACTGGAGCCATGAATGGAAAAGCCAGATCTTCTACAAAAATCTCCAGGTTTGCCAAAAAAAAACCAAACCTGAAATCTAACTACACACACACACAAATAAAAAACTGGGGACTTACCCTCCAATGATAGGTGTCCGGCGATGTCGTCCTTCTGCCCACACACCTCCAGCCCTGCAGCAGCAGACACCATCTTCAGGCCCTGCAGTGCAGCCTCTGGTAGTACCTCAGCTGCAGGAACCTCTTCAGGCCCCCAAGCATCTCTCACCCTTAGGCCAGTCGCAGCCAACACCCTGGCACAACTCTGGGGAACTGCCTGCAGCCACTCAGCAGACTCACCCTTCTCCTGCAGTTGCCCAGAAGGCTCCACCTCATCCAGCCCCCCAGAGGATTGCCATCCACACAAGCCAGGCAGGCACAGGCCCCAGGGTTCAGAAGCAGCAGAGGTGAACGAGGCAAAAAGCAGACCAAATGCTCTGCCCTAGGCTGGGATGGAGTGGGTGGGGCCAGGAGACTGCAGAGTCTACCCAGCCCTCCTATCAGATAGGCTGGCAGCAGGGCCAGTCAAGTGACTGGGTGGAGATTGGGGGCAGAGCCAGGGAGGTGGGGCAAGGGGAGGCCTTTAAATTCAGGTTCCTGTGAAGACTGAGGAGGATTTTGCAGGGAGAGGCAGCTGGAGCTAGGCTTGCTAGCCTCCAGGTGGTGGCTGGAGAGCTCCCGGAATTACAACTGATCTCCAGGCCACAGAAATCTGCTCCCCTGGAGAATATGACTACCTTGGAGGGTGGAATTATACCATGCTGAAGACCTTTCCCTCCCCAAACCTTTCTTTTTCCAGGCTTAACCCTCTAAATCTCCAGGAATTTCCCAACTTGGAGCTGGCAACTCTAGCTGGAGCATGCTGTTACTCCCAGGGCAGGAGAAGGAACAAGGTGGTGCAACCCCTTTCCCTGCCCATCTGAGGCCAGAGGACACCTGCCTGGAGAGCTGGTAGGATGGCAGGCCATCAGGTGGGGGTGCCAGTGAGGGAGGCGCCTCACAATAGGAGTGCCTGTAAAAAGAATGCCCTCAGTGGTCATACCTTGCAAGCACAACAGTATTGTCAAGCCTTGGTTTCTATCAGTAAATGGGGAGGTGCCCTTTCCAGAGCTGACTTGTTCCTTCTCCTTACCCTTCTTGTTTGAGCAGGGTGGGCCCTTTTCAACTTGGGTCACTTATACTTTCTCATTTTATACTTATTTTATCTCACAGGGTAAAATGGAGGAGAGGAGAAGGATGCAAGCTGCTCTGTGTCCCCCAAATTAGATTTATTGATGAGAGTCCAGCTAGACAAGAACAGTGGCCCTTCTAGTCCAACATCCTGTCTCACACATTAACCAACCAGTTACCATGGAGAGCCAATGACACAGTGAAGAGCCCAAGGCCTTCCCCTGATGTTGCCTTGTAGCATTACTGGGTGACTTTGGTCTAGACACATTCTCTTAACCTAATCTACCCTTTACAGTTGTTGTGAGGTTACTGGAAAGGCAAGGCTGTAGAAAGATAAGCAATAAGACATTGCCTTTTTCTCTGTTTGCCCTTTCTTAGGTGAAAAGTTAGTCTGGGGGCCTGGCTCAATTATCAGACTCACTAGAAGCTGCCCCAAACACATCCAAATCTCCATACTACGGGCAAATCCACACTTACAAGCACAGCGCTAAACAGGCAGAGTGAGAGCGTCTTTCTGGTGTGTTTTATGATGTCATCGCGCCACAAGAGCAGCATCATGGCATGATGATATCATAAAACGCACCAGAAAGACGCTCTCACTCCGCCTGTTTAGCGCTTTGCTGGTAAGTATGGATTCAGCCTACGTCTACCCTAGTGACTAGGCTCATCAAGTGCCCGCTCCTGGCAATCAGTGCCTCTGCCTACCAATCACCAGTTGATCAGTGGGAGGCAGGCCAGCAAAACGGGGGAGGGGTGAGTCCATCATCCCCTACTGCTGACATCATTTCCAGCATGACCTGGAAGCAATAACTAGGGCCTATTCTTTAAGAATCAGCCAGAACCCTAGCATTTGTGACCAATAATGCTATGTTTACTGCCAATTGTTAAAAAATCAGCCTTTCATGATAGTGTTGCTTTCAGATTGCAACAGAAATGATGTCATTGGCAGGTGATCTGGCAGTATGTCCCCACTGCCCATTTCCTGCTGAATACCATCGGGGACCTGCCAACCCTACTAAAGTCAGAGGTAAGGTTGCCAGGTCTCCCAGGGCTCAAAACAGGGAATGGGATGTTGGGGCGGGGGCACAATAGGAGTTACCTCACATGCATGCTCCAGAAAACTTCCATGTAACTCCGAGAATGACATCATTCCCAATGCAATATGGAAGCAACAGGTCCTGCTAGGGGCCAATTGAGCAAAAATCAGCCCCCAGTCTAGCATTTAGGACTGATTTTTACCCAATCAGCCTCTGGTACAATGCTGTACTTGTGTGTCATGCTAGGAATAACATCATTCCTGGTGTGATGCAGAAGTGTGCGGGAGTGTGCGGGAGCATGCTCTGGGGGATTCTTGCCCATTCCCATCCCTTTCCCCTGGCTGGCACGGTGGGAGGTGGCAGGGGGTGGAGGCTGGGAGCTAGGATCCCTAGACAGAAGTCTTCCTCTGGGCCCCATCCACATATCAGTTTTTTTCTTTTTTTTAATTCCTGCAGTCCACATCCTTGACAGCCACCAGCAAAAGGAAACATCATACTTTTCCAGAAGTACATGAATGGGAAATAGTACACAGTTAGTTACAGTGAAACTCTTAGCTACAATTCCTGGCTTAATGATCCATGACTCTGTCTGCAGGTGCACTTTGTTTCTAACCAGCCTTGCTGAGCTTCTTTGGATTGCTTTCTAGGTACCAGAGCATTCAATACAGCTCTGGAGCTATTGGACATTCTGTTAGATCCTTAGCTTTCAGGGCCATTGTCTTGTTTGTTATTAGCAAGGGATTAGAGGTTTAAGGTCTCCGTGTTTAATGGCCTCAGCGGGTGGAGAGTGCAGCACTAGCTGTGAAAATGACAAAAATCAATAGCTAATCCAGTGCACTCAGTCAACCTTTTCAAAGCCTCATCTGTATTGATTTCCAAGTGCTGCTCTTCTTGTCCCTTGACGTAATCAGCCTGTTTGCTCAGCAGACGCTCGCTCTTTTTTCCCTAGTCATTTTTTATCTTTCTCTCTCTACGGCTCATACTTAAACATGGACTGCTTAAAAATTGCTCACAAGGGTTGTTCCTGAGCACTAAGTTCCAACTCGGGTTGCCAACCTCCAGTCTGGGCCCTGGAGTTCTCCTGGAATTATAACTAATCTCCGGACTACAGAGACCCGTTCCCTTGGAGAAAATGGTAGTTTTGGAGGATGGACTCGGGGCCAAACTACAAGTGACAAATGACACTTGAACAGCAAGTGTATTCCTCCCTGTTCACTTGCCCTCCACTTGCTCTCCACTTGCCGTTCAAGTGTCATTAGTCACTTGTAGCTTGACCCTCAGAGGTGGACATCCTTGCTGAGCTTTCTCTCCTCTACAAACTCTGTCTTACCCAGGATCTTCTCCCTAATCTTCAGGAATGTCCCAACTTCGAATTGGCAACCCTCTAGATTCCTCTTTGGGGATTTCATTTTCCAGTTATAACTTGGCATAATCCACCCCCCCCCCACTTGATGTTATGATGGCATTCCTTTAACATGATGCAGGTGCCCTCCAAGCACACATTTGTGTGATCTCCAGCACTGGCATCAGCATACTAGAGGTGGGGCACCTGACAGGACCCAGGGCTTCTGGTGAGGCCCTCTACCATCATCCCACCACCTGCACAGCTCTCCTGCCACCTGCATACATAGCCTTCCCCTGCCTGCAAGAGAGTGCTCCATGCAACAGGTGGTCACAACAGCACAATGGCACACCTGGAAGCCATGGGGGCTGTACACACTGCCCAGCAACATCAGAGATTGTGTGCATATATGGCTGGGAGCACTGGCAGAGGGAGAGCGTAAGAGCAGACAGGGGAAGGATGCATAAACAATTGAGGGGAATGTGCATGCATGGGCTGGAAGGGGAGGCTGATGGGAGGCTTTAGCACTCTCTGCCCAGGACCCTCCAAAACTTGGAATCAGACTGGGTAGTCTCCAAATTATGAGAGAACAGCAATGCATGGATTGTCCTCATGGGTACCGTTTCCCTTCACATTAACTGATTAGATTCAGTGAATGAAGCTGAACCCACATGGTAAATTCACACATTCTTTTCATACAGTGGAGGAAGCACATGCAAAAAGTGCATTGTGGGGATCCATACGTTCCTGATATATGCAGCTGGCAGGCTCCTGCATCACATGAATTGAATACCAACTTAATTTTTGCAGAGGGCTCTACTGATATGTCTTTCAAAACATATTTTGGAGCCAGTCTGGTGTTGCGATTGAGAGTTGAACTTGGAACTGGGAAACTTGGGTTCAAATCCCTATTCTGCCATGAAGCTCACTGGGTGACCGCAGGCCAGTTATTCATTTCAAACCTGACCTACCTTGCAAGCAGTTGTGGGGATCGGCTTTCTTTGTTCATTCTTCATTTAAACAATTGGTGGTGAAGTGCAGCAAGGTAGCAATAACTGAATTACCTGCTGAATGGTCTGGTTCCGTCTTGTAACAGGTGAGCGGCATAGGAGCCATTCCAGTGGGTGCTCGAGCATCTCAGGGCCAAGCTACACATGACGAATGACACTTGAATGGCAAGTGGATTGAGTGGAGGGCAAGTGAACAGGGAGAAATACACTTGCTGTTCAAGTGTCATTCGTCATGTGTAGCTTGGCCCTCAGTCTAAAACTGTGATTAGAAACAAAACCAGTTACCAGAAATACATTACCAAATAAAAAGTCAGAAAACAGATAAGCCAAATGTCTTAAAAATATCCTTAGCTGAGAATGGAAAATTTAAAAAGCAACACATCTAAAACAAAAAAAATCTTAAAACCAAAAACACCTTTAAGACTAACCAACTTTATTGCAGCATAAGCTTTGAAGAACCACAGTTCTCTTTATCAGATGCATCTGACAAAGAAAACTGTGGTTCTTGAAAGCTTACGCTGCAATAAAGTTGGTTAGTCTTCCTGTTTTCTAACTACAGACTAACATGGCTAACTCCTCTCGATCTAAAACCAAAAAGGCATCATTCAGACCATACACCTGACATAGGAAACACTATCATACAACAAGACACTAGACAAGATGCAAAAACTTCCTTTAGGCATGCCTTAGGGACATGACACAGCCAATGAGGTTTTTGGATTTTTTTCTTTGAGTTACCAGCCCCAATGTCACTCCATAAGCTGTTCCCCTTGGCTTCAAAAATGAGTTTGAGTTTGGCATTTTGAGTTTTCTGTGGGCCATGGCTCTAAAGATTTCCCAGATTATTCTGCATTAGATACTTTCAATTTCTAGTTCAAACTAGTTTAGTATTTGTAGGATGTGGGGAATAAGATACTCTAATCTGCAGTGATGCTTCCCCCCCCCTCCAGACTGCTTAAATGTGCTCCGAGACTCATAAGCAAATTCTGTCTGTCAATACAAGGAACATTTCATTTCATCTCTTGTTATTGGGATTATGAGGATGCCGGCTTTTAGCAGGTAAATTGAAGAATTACCAAACTCTGTTCTCAAAGATATCAGCCAATGAAACAACCAAAAAAAGTTCTTTGTGCTGTTGCCATTAAAGTATAATAAAATATCTCTGCCATTTCTCCTGCAAATAAACTTAAGTATCTCAGTTCAGCCCCAATTGCATTAATTTATGCACAGCTACTGACATCAGAATGTGAATTAGAATTTGCATCCCATTGAAAGCAATTAAGTTCAGATAGCAGAGATACACAAGGAGGAGCTATAATTTACTGGCAGAGCAATTGATTTGCATGCAGAAGGTCCTATGTTGTTGTTCTTTAGATATAGTTATACTCTACTTTTCTCCCCCATGAGGACTAAAAATGACTTGCAACACTGTCCTCACTTCACAACAACAACCTTGTGTGGTAAGTTAAACTGAAAGACAGTGACTGGCCCAAGGTCACCTAGTAAGCTTCCATAATAGAGTAGGGATTTGAACCTGGGTCTCCCAGGTCCTGGGATAAGACATTAACTACTATAGAACTGTGGTATTACTCTAGATAACTGGTGTCAGGGAAGACTTTTCTTTGCCTAAGAATACTGAGCAGGATGGACTGACCGGACTTTGTATAAAACAACTTTATATGTGCATTCTGCCTGTAGTTCTTAGCTACAAAAATATGAGTAATAACACATATGTGTCTTCAATGGTAGAACAGGATGCAGTTATTTTAGTAGTTAAATGGTATAAGTAATAATTCTGTGTTCTCTACCAACATAGAGACTGGTTTATATCAGCCACAAAAATATCCTCACTCCGTTTAACAAGCAACTTGATACCATTTCTCTTGTTCTAACGCCATATTGGCCACAAAAATGTCAGTTTCCCAGTAGTCAACATTTTAGCAGTCAGCTTCACTAAAGACAATATTCAGGCTTCACTATAACCAATCAAAGGCAAGGATCCAAAGAAGGGACAGATACACAGGAAAAAAGCAGGATTTCATCTTTGGTGTTTCCTACTACCAAAGAGACAAGCCCCAACATAGTTTTTAAAAGTGCCTTTTCTTTTTGGCAGTGAAACAACTCTGCTGGAAGATGGCAAGTGAATCTGTAGTTACAGTCATAATCCATGTTCTTCCTTCGAACTGTAACTTAAAACTTTAAACGGTCATGCTAGAGTTCTGTTGCAAAGTTCTGGGACAGGAACATTTATTACATTTTATGAAACATGAATGTTCTTGAAGAACTAGCCAATCAAATGCAAGCTATTGGTATCTCTCCAACCCCACAGTTCCTCCATGGAATGACATTTTCATTTATAGAAGAGGTATATGCAATTTCTGTTGATTCTCCCTCCCTCTGCAGTCTCACACTTTGCCTACTATACTATATCTGGGAAGTACTTTGTATGAACCAGCATGTTCTTTTCCTCTCAGTCGATTGAAAGTACAAGTTTATTGTGGAAACATTGGTACTGGTAGTAAATATATATTTGGCTGAAATGGAGGACTACCTACACGGAATAAAGATATTTTTTAAAAAATTGTGTGGAAGGTGGTTATCCCAAATGCAAAGACTAAATTCTTTACCAGAACAGAGGCAGTAGCTTTGCCATAATGCTAGCAATTTTGTCTAAGGTATTAAACCTACATTTTTAATAACATTATAATCCTTCCTGATTTTTTAAAATGAATTGCTTATAGCCAGGGATATATATGCAACATTCAGAACTTATTACAGCACCCCTCCCCCTTTGAGCTTAATATGAAGTTTAGGGAAAACCTGTTGTGAAGAACCATTGTTCTCATGGCAGATTGTTTTATTGCTAGGCTTTGTATGTATATGAGAAGTCCCATTTGCAGTTATCTCAAGTACTGCTTGAAGCCTCAGTATTGCTGTTCCCAGCACCTTAACACTGCCTGTGCAGGGAATAAATAACCCACAAGCTAATGTCCAACCATACATCTTTTTCCAGGCCAATGTAGGGATTCTGGTATCATCATAGACATCCTTATGAGTTATGACTAGACATGGGCACGAACGAGGAAAAAACCCTGAACACCATGTTCGATGTTTGGTGCCATCCACAAACAATGAACAACGAACATGGATGAGCATGAACTGTTCATTGTTCATTGTTTGTGGGGGCCAGAACACCCCCCACCCCAAACCCCACCCACTTAGCCCCCCCTCAAACCCACTTACCTGGCCCTTTAAAGATCCCTTTAAACTATCAGCTGGCAGGTGGCAGGGGGGAAATTCTCCCTGCCAACTTCTAGCTGATAGTTTAAAGGGCCGGGAGAGCAGTCGCACAGCCAGGCTGCCTGCCCAATGAGAGAGAGGTGGGGAGATTCTCCACATCCCTCTCGCACCCGGGAGAATCTTCCCAATGTCCAATACCCACCAAATTTGCAGGGGATATAGTCGTCACTGTCCTCTGAAGACTGCCCCCCTCAGTTCCAGAGAGATTGCACCCCAGGAAAGGCATGATCCATGCCATTGCACCCCAGGAAAGGCATGATCCTTTGCTGTCATTTTCTGTTCACTGTGGCAAAGAGCTACAACCAAAGAGAAATTGAAGACAAACTTTGGGAGAATCTGCTCAGGTGAAACTTTGGCAGGAATTTTTAATCTTTTTATTTAGTTAAAATATGTATACTCATCTTTCCCTTGTCGCTCAGGGCAGCTTACAATTCCAAGATTTGAAACATATTATAAATACAATACCTCCCTAATAATCCCCCCCACTAAGAAAATTCCTGCATCTTAAACCTCATGAAAAGTCCATGGAAATTTAACAGCCTTAGAGTGTCTTCTAAAAACTTCTAACGACACTGTCCCCCTTACATCCTCAGTAAGCCTGTTCCACAAGGTGGGAGCCACTACAGAGAAGAAACAGGCTTTCATTGATGCCATGTGGGCCACCTTAAGTGGAAGAGCAACCAAAAGTTGGCAACCAGAAGGCCACATTTCGAGGACAGAGACTTAAGAGAGAGATATTTATTTCTTCTGAGCAGAACTTTGATGAAATCAGGAAAATTTCTCTTGGACCTTTCCCCCCAACTCTTCTTCAAATTTCCAACAAGAATTAGTTAATGGCCATTTTGTAGCCATTATTGTTGCAACACTGCTTTCCTTTAATCCCCTTTTTTTAAAAAGCCTCTTCTGCCTTGCTATCTTCTTATCATATTTGATTTGTAGTCCTATGCTCTTCATGTGTAGATGTATATATCAGATTATATCTTTGGCATGAGATATCTGGAGTCAGTGCAGGAGACCGGACTAAATGACATTTTGTTAAGTCCTCTCCAGCCATATAATTGTAAAACAATGTGATGAATTCCCTAATTCAGATTTGTACTGTGCAATTCCAGGAAATTCATTACATGCAAAGTTCACTGTGGAAATGAATAGTACTTTTCAATTCACAAATCAAGTCCCCATTTTATTTCCTTTGAGAAATATGTGTATTTGAATTCACTCGAGGGGGGCCAATGAATTTGAAATTGACTGCCACCATTTGGTTCAGCCCTAACCCACCTTTCAGATATTCTCCAGTAGCAAATTTGAAACTTTATTTCATGTCTCAATTGTTATGAACTATATATGGATGCCTAGAGAACCTCCAGGATGGATAGGAGGGTAAACAGAAGCCCAGGTGGTATTGTGATATCAACCCACTGACTTTACTATATGGTTTGATGAAGGGTGAATGAAATACAGTCTTCCATAGTCCTCAAGCATCTCTCCATAATTTATCTCAGCTGGAGAAAAGCACCCGGGGTTGGTTGTTCTCCCCTGGCACCACAGCTGCTCAAGAGGCCCTCTTCCTTAACTGGCTGCATCTGGAGCCTTTGTAAGCTATCTGTAGGATGTATATAATTCCTACCTCTTCCCCCCAGTCCTGCAGGAAGGCATCCCCATTAATGTGGCGATGTGGGGCCATTTTACATTGAAGTAGTCCTGCAAGCAGCACCATGGGAAGAAGTTGCTGTTATCTAGGCAAGGGATCCTGATGCATTTGACTCAGTAATGTTGAGGGCGAAAATGAGCTGAAAATACACATAGAAATCACTGTTTTGTTTTGTTAAAGCAGCTTTCAGAATGTTTCTGAGAAACTAAATTGTAATGAGTCCCTGCCACCAACAAAGTTGTGAGTTTTGTTTCATTTTGTACCTTCCAGCAGCAGGCAGGTGCTGGCCTGGGCTCACTTGGCAGGGCAGCAGCTAGTTTTCCTCAACAGCATTCTCCAATCAGATCCCAAGAGGAGAGAGCCCTTACGTTACTGATTAACTTTGTTGGCAGAAAGGGGGAATGAACACAATGTACATGAGTACATCCCACCACCCTGTCGCTATCCAGGAAATGGCATTATCTCCCTCCCTGCCAACTGAATCCTCTCAAGGGGAGACTCCTTCCAGCCTATCAGCTTTGGAAACGTTTGGAAAGGAGACTTCAATCATAGGCTGCAATTCAAAAGACACTTTCCTGGGAGTAAGTACTATTGAGTAACATGGGTGCCTCTTGGTTTGTTTTGCAACCCAGGCACTGGTCTGTCTCTGACCCATCAGGGTATTTGGAACAGCTGTGAGGAAAAGTGTCACTGAGATGGTGGGGATGGTGTGTTCAATCAATGAGACTTGATAAAAGCCCTGGAAGACTTCAATCATAGGCTGCAATTCTAAAAAGAATCTTCCAAACAACTCTCAAAAAGACTCCACTGTAGAAGTAAAAGCACTTTATTGAAAAGCTGCCAGTATCAGGATCTTACTCCATCTTTGCCAGGAATGACGTTCACATGCAAGCATCAAACATATACAGGTTTCTACAGTGTGGGCAAATTCTAAGATTCTCTGTTCTCCCAGGCCAATGGTCAGTTAGCTTGGTGAGAAAAATATTTAAGCAGGAAAAACAGCAGGTCTGATATACAGGATGTTCAAGGATGTGGAATCTGGGCAAGTGCCTTTTCCCAGGCAAAGAAGAGGGGCCCTGGTACTGTTTCAGGGCGTCATACAGCTAACAGTGGGAACAGATGCTTCCCTTGCATATTTTCACAAGCGAGTAACTCTTGCAGCCTAGTAGAAGAAAAGCAATGAACCATAAGCATGACAGTAAACATTAGGCATGTAATCATGACAGCGTTGCTGGGTATGGCAGGTGATGCCAAGCACTTGACAATAAGATGGGACTTATATCTGAGTAGACCTGTTTAGGATTACTTCCACAGTCTTTTAGGGCTCTCTGTTTTTCTGAGTCAAATGGCAAATGTGTACCTACTCTGCCCTTTCAAAAGTAACCTTGCCTGCCCCTATAGCAAAAGGAAAACTTATGGGGAAAACACAAGTCTCTCTTTCTCTCTCTCTCTCTCTGTAATTCAAACAATCATTCTGCCTGCTTGCCTGTGATTGAGCAATGGAGAAGATTGGCAAAGAGAATGCCCCATTTTACAGTGGAATGCAGAACATCAAAAGGAAGGATTTGGATTCACCCTTCATTGTGGGAACAATACTACAGAGCACAAAGAAACATAGCAGCAACTGGCAACAGCAGAATCCAAAGGTAATAAGTTATTGGCACTATAGAAAAAGAAAAACGTGAACATGAAACAGGATTGTTTTTAATGTTGCTGCACTGCACTGGTTGGAGAATTCTCCTGTTTGGGACAGCCCCACTACCACTGCCCCACCTGTCAACACTCGCCTTCTATGGGTCTATTGTTGTATGTGTGTATTATTGTGCTTGAGGAAAAGCTCGGTGGATCCATGGTTTAGATTAGGAGAGGGACTAATGGTCAATGCCGTTTTTCGTTAAGTGCAAAAACAGCTGCCCCAGAGCCTTGTTTCCCCAGTCTGCCTTGAAAAAAACAGTGTGCATCTGCACATGTGTAGCCAACACTTACTTTGTACATGTGCAACAGGCTTAAACTCATGAAAAAAAATCCTGATCCGATCTGAGTGGGCACCAGCCCAACTCAAACAAGCTAGTAATGGAACAGAATTATTCTGGAACCTCCAAAACTGAAATGGAAATTTTCTTGGTGCACAACCCTAAGCATCGGATATCCCACAGACTTGGTTTCATTCTGAAGTGCAGACTACTGAGGGGGAAGTTCAAGTGCTGACAATATGTTGTGATAATAACTATCTAGAGACTCATACTTCTGTTCACTGTGGAACCTGATAACTGAATTCTGATTTCAGAGGTCCTGATCCTGTTCTGCCTTTCAGTGCTGCTCACATATTTGCTCATGATATCCGCAGGGCAGTAGGGAATCATGTTGATTTTGAGGCTATGATCCCTCATGCTTTGCTGGGATGGAGAATAGACTGTATGCACAGATAGGACCCAAAGCGAACCCTTTCTTTTAAGTACATCAGTCTCTCCACTGTCACTCAGGGTTAAAATTCTAGCCCCTCAGCTTTGGCAATCTAAACAAACTGCAATGGAATTTGTTACCCTGCACCACAAGCACAGCAATTGCTAATTACTTTTCCCCACACGTTCATTAAATGTTTAACCAGCATTTCCACATACAAATGGCACGTAACAAGGTAGTTTTTCCAAGATCATTTTGTATATAGTTTCCAAAGACACTAATTGATGTTTAATGATTTTGTAATTGATCTCTGTCATCTTGCACTGAGGGGAAAAATGCTGGAGCATATTTCAGCAAAATGGGAATCAGTATACCATAATGTAATATTAACAATGTAACCCAGATACACATTTATTGTGGAGGTATAAAAATGGAACTAATTTACAAGGGAAGTAAACTGGCAATTCTGACAAATATTCTTGAGACCTTTATTATTATTATTATTAAACTGCCAATAAAATGCAAGTTAGCCTATGGCTATGAAAGATTCTTGTATAATTAAAGTTGCCATTTCCTTACCTGATCTCTCTGTTCTTCTTTAACTTTGATCCTTTGGGGAACATATTAGACAAGGAAACATTATCCTGTCACCAAACTCATGTTTCTTTCTGAACGAATGGAAACATGAAGGATATTGAGGCAATCTCTGGCATGCACGCAAACAGTGGCACACTAGACCATTTTGATGTGTACCTAGGGCCAGATCTTTGCCCAGACAAGCAAGGCACTGGCAGCACTGCAGCAACCAGGAGAGCAGGAGAAGGCAGCAGGCGTGGCTTATGCACCTCATCACTTCCCAGACCACAGTCAACAAAAATCTGAGGTTGCAAGCGTATTTGGCCAAGTACAACTTTTGGCTCCCCACCTCCATTTTTTGTCAGCACATCGGCTTATTCACAGGTAAAAACATTGCATGAGGGGCACTTATCTGTTGAGGAGAAGCTGATTTGGGTGAAAAAAATAACATGGCAGCTGAATTAAATAACAGCATACATTTTTTCTTGCATTTTGTCAGATCATGAAAGCGTGACGAAACTACCCCTAACCCTAAAGATGAGATGACCCATTTCCTGGCTCTTTTCTCCTTTGTCGAGGAGAAGCTGATCTGGGTGAAATGAAATAATATGACGCTGGGGAGACCTGTGTTCAAGTTCCAACTTGCCATGAAACTCACTGTTGACCTTAAGTTGCCCATACTCTCTCAAAGTCATGCCTATCTCAAGGAGTTGTTGTGAAGATGAGTGCAGGAGGGGAGAATAGTGTGTGCTGTCCTGAATTACTTGGAGGAAGAACAGGATAAAAATATGATAAACATGTATAACAATATTTATGTATAGCTATCAGGGATGACGGCCCTTTCCTTCATGAACGTGTCTAAAGGCTTATAAAAAATAGCTCTCTATGCTATTTTTCCATCATAAAATCTACACACTCAGTCTTCAGACAGGAAGTGAGACAAGTCTTGTAGTTAGGAAAGTGAAAAAAGAAATTAGAACAATCTCAGGGAAGCCTTTCTAGAGCAAGAGAACAAAGAGGCATGGAAAGGGTGAGCAAAAATGAAACTGGGGTGGGAAAGCCCTGGATTGTTGCTAAGAAAATGCCTGAGGGTGACATCACTCATGTACATGCAACACTTGCTTATTTTATATAGGTTTCTACACTAGATACTTACTCTGAAATTGCTCTGATTTGTTTACTCTTGTTTTAATAGAGAGTTTGAATGAAAGAATTGTCAACCCACTTGTTTCCTGTGTTTTCCCCATTGACCACCTGTTTTTAATCCAATCTAATTTTGTGAAGATTTTTTTTAAACATAAAGCACTATCACAGCATAAGATTATCCAATATGGATGGTCAAAGAACCATTGAGATTTCTCAGGGACACTGCTCATTTAAGTTTTAATACTTTCATTCAACTTCCAGCTAACATAAAATAATACACAGTTGCTTTGTCTGCAAAGAAAAAGTACTTAATCTGGTCATGGAAGAACTGATAATTAACAAATTATTAATGAACATTGAGACTTGCTGTGAAGAGAACAGTAAGTAATTAATTAAGCCGTAAAGCAAAGAAACAGAATTAAAATTGCAGGCTCTTTGCAAAATGGGAATTTATTCCAAGTGAAAATATAGAAGAATCTTGCTCACGAGGACAGGCCTCACTGAATTTTATGGGGAATACAGTGGTATATTAAGTGCCATGTAGCATCACAGCTTCCATTCTGTTTCCAGCTATCATGTTTACCCAAATGGAAAGCAGCCCTGAATATAAGATGAAGACTACCCCCTACAAAAAAACCAAAAGGTTATGTATAAAAGCAGATGGACCTGAATTTTCAACTACCCCTGCTAAAAATGTAGCTGTATAATTTTATTGCATATCAATCAACATACAATAAACAATATGACTACAAGAGAAGAAAATCATCGCTCTCATTTTTTCACACCTTTGCATTGTAACTCTTCACAAGTAATATTGGATTATTCTGCTTCAAATTTTAAAAGGCAGGGCTGGCATTTTAACACATATGCACATTGAAACCAAACTGCTACACAAACACAGAGATAATATGACTGACCAACTGACAGTACAACACTAAACAGAATTATACCCTTCTAAATTCATTGAAACCAGTGGGCTTAGAAGGGTGTAACTCTCCTTGGGAATACACTGTTAAAATTCACAATGTTTTATGTAAGTGAGGAAGTCACACATCTCCAAGACTATTATACCACCAATACAATATAGATGTCCTTTTGAGCTGGAACAGTGGAATTTCAAAATTTGATTATGCTCCTAAATTTTAACTTGCATATGTAAATGTCACTGTCCCAGAAATTAACCCCATTTAAAGTTTCCTAAAGCTCTAGCAAATTTTATTTCTCATTATCTTTCACCCAGGCTGGATTATAAATGAATATCTGAATAAGAGGCACAGACAGACCAAAACTCACTTGCAGACATTAATGTATTTACTTTTGGATCTTTAAGAAGAGCCTCTATGGGGCTTTATCAGACTGCTTTAGAATTAGATGGGTCCTTTTTAGCTCTTTCATCTTCGCATTTTTAGTTGTTATCAATATTCTATTCAGTGCCTTGTCATCAAAACCATTCTTTATTTATCCTCATCAAGCCGTCATCATCTAAGCCATTTAATGACTAAACTCCCGATATCGAACTGTTCTCCCATTATGTCATCTTCCTCCCTGTGTAAATTATCACTTGGCAGTGACTCTTTTTCTCACTGTCTGGCATTTAGTTTCTGAACTAAGCTCTCATAACAAGCCTGGATTTTTAAGACCCCAAATCAGATAAAATGTCAAGACAATAGGGCTGCTGACTACTAATGATTGGAGATTTTAATTTTTTTCATTGATTTTTTTTAAAGGATGCAATCAAGATGAAGAGGAAGCTGACTTTATATCTAACACCAATTTGAAACTTCATGCATTTCTCACCCAAGGCATTTGAACAGAACAGAAAGAAAAATAGCAATAAGGCATACATGGGGGTTTCAACTACATCAAAATGAGCATGGGTTCAAAGGCATCACATTGTGTTCCACATAGAACTAAGGATTAGTTCACACAATGGAAAATTAGTCCAAAAATTCTGCAAATGTAGGGAGTGTTGTGTGGTTATGCTGTCTTCTGTTCTGGCTACTGTGTCTTGTGGCCAAGAACATTTCCAGCACATAATGTTGACTACTTCTGAATCGATATCTGGATGGTCTCTCCTATATTTTATATCGGCAATACCTTCTGCCAGCTATCTTGTCAGTTGGTCCTCAGAAAAACAATCTCATATCTGTAGCCTCCCATGATTGTCTCTCAGAAAGGCAGAGAAGTGGAAAAGACAATAGAGCTCTTCAGATATTACAGCTGCATGTACCAGTAGTACCACTAGCCCACCAACTGCGTGAACTGGGAGCAAGCACTACTTGATGTGTGTTGTCGATATGATGCTTGAAAGGGATAACACATAGATTTTGCCGATGGGTACAGTGTCTGTACATGCTATAATAAACCCTGATTTTTCAGGGTTCTGGTTTGTTAGTTTACTTATTTGTTTAAAACATTTGTTAGCTGCCTTTCTACCTTATGTCACTCAAGGCTGCTTGCAGCAGAGAGAAAAATACATTAAAACATCAATTTAAGATCACTATATAAAGCTATCAAAAGTAACATTAATTGAATGCAGCTCTAAATAAAATTATCTACAACTGCCTCCTAAAGACTGAGAGTGAGGAGGTCAGGTGTACTTCCCTGGGGAGGTTGTTCCACAATTGTGGAGCTGCCACCGAAACAGCCCCCTCTCACGTACTGACTGACCAAGCTTCTTTGGCTGATGTGTCAGTCGGGAGGAGCTCTGCCTATGATCTTACAGCCTTGGAGAGGGCAGAATAGAAAATGGGGGGAAAAAAACTTAACTCCTGGGCAGAAATTAATGGTGTGCACTGAAAAAATGTCAGTTTTGAATTCAGAGTCCCTGAAGGAACTATGTACCATTATTGTTTTTTTCTAGATGGGCATTGCTGGTTCGGATCTAATCCATTGATTCCCCCCCCCCATCATGAGTTTCGGCCCCATTCTTAGAATGAGGGCTTCCAGGCTTTTGGGAGCAGCTATTTTTGCACTTAATAACACCATAATCATACAAAAAGCAACCATTCTTCTAAACCATCAATCCACCAAGCTTTTCCTTGGTTACACTACACACACACACATACACACACACACACACACACACACACACACACAACAATGGATCCTGAAGAAGTGCCAATTAGAGATGGGCATGAACTGGGAAAAAAATGAACCATGTGGTTCATAGTTTGTCGTATTTCACAAACCACGAACCACAAACTTTGACGAACCTGCCCCGGTTCACGAACCGGTTCATTTGGTTTGTGAAAATGTCACATCCAGGTTAGCAAATTGTCACTTCTGGGTCTGCAGAAGGCCACTTCCAGGTCAGCAGAAGGTCTGCAGGAAATTCATCACCTGTTGCCTAGGAAATTGATTGATCAGCGCCAGGCTGTCTTGCAGTGACAAACCAAAAAAACGGATCAAACGTACCAGCCTAAAGTTCATTGCAGTTTTTCAGAAATGGGCTCTGACAAACCGCCAGATCGTGAACACAAACCAGCCTAGTTCATCACGAACTTTGGTTCGTATTTCAGTTAATGTCCATCTCTAGTGCTAATAAAATAGTACCTTTACATCCTGCTGTTCCATGTTGGTGGCATGTTTCATTGAGCTTTTGCAGTTTTGTTCTCATGATGAGCGGGAGATCCTTGTTTTGACGTTCAGCGTTCCTCTGAAAAACGGGATGTTCTTGCATTAATTGCCACCAATCTACATTGTCCAAGTGCAGGCAGGCAGGCAGGTAGGCAGCATGATTGTCTGGGATCCCCCACCTAAACAAAGCGATTTTTTCCCCATTTGTTGTGGGCAGACAAGATTGTTTTTGAAAGGCCAGAGTAGGCAAATAGCTCACAGGGCGCTTGACTTAAGCTTGATATGGAGAATTATGCTGGATGAGTAGGAGCAATCCTAAACAGGCATACTCCGATGTAAGCCCCATATTATTCAATAGTGCTTACTCCCAGGGAAGTGTCTTTAGAATTGCAGCCTATAATTGAAGTCTGCACATTCCCCCTTTCAAACATTTCCAAAGCCTAAAGGCAGGGAAAGGTCTCCCCTTGGGAAGATTCATCCAATTGGGAGGAAGCCAATGCTATTGCCTGGATAGCGGTGGGATAAAAAAGATGCACTCATGAGCATGGGGCACATTCCCCCTTTCCACCAATAAAGTTAATTAATAATGTAAGGGCTGTCTCTCCTTGGGATCCAACTAGTGAATGCCATTAAGAGAAACAAGATGCTGCCATGCAAGCCCACTGCCTGCCTGCCTGCCTGCCACTGCCACCGTTGAAACACAATGAAACACACAAACATTTTGATGGGAGGGTGACATTATAATTGGATTTTCTAGATCTGAGTCACCATTCTTGAAACTGCTTTAACTAAACCAAACAGCGATTTCTGGGTGTATTTCTGTTTCGGGTTTTTTTATTTTTTGTACTCCTCTAGCAGGAATGTGTGGAAGACGATGGTTCTTCAGAGACTTCAGTCCCAAGACATGCAGGACTTTCATGGTGAAACCAACACCTTGAATTGGGTTCAGGAGAGGACTGGCAGCTATAATTGTTGCTGTAATATCGGGGGGTCACATGTTCCAAAGTACAGTAACTACAGTGACTGCCAATTTCCTCTGTGCCCAGTTCAAAGTGTTGGTTCTCACCTGGTTAGTGTCTACCAAAGCTGAAAATCCTTGAGTTGTCCTTTTCAGACAAATGTGCTCTTTTAGGCAAATAGGCATGTTAGAAGGTCTCTGTGCAGTTGACAGGGCTTCAGTAGGCATGGTCGTCTTTCTTCATTATCTCAGTAGAGAATGACCACAGGAAAGAAACACAGGGACAGAGATCTTCTAGTCCATAAATCAATCTTTCCTATCACAATACAAGGCAAAGTGTTTAGTTTTTAATGCTCTTTTATTATTTCCTCAGCCTTTGTTTCCTTGTGGAGCAGAAGAGTTAGGAATTGTCTGCCTTAAACATACACTGCATAGCTGT
This sequence comes from Eublepharis macularius, assembly GCF_028583425.1. NCBI lineage: Eukaryota > Metazoa > Chordata > Lepidosauria > Squamata > Eublepharidae > Eublepharis > Eublepharis macularius. Next base: position 137,909,535 of record NC_072794.1, read on the forward strand.
GTTCTACCTCCACCCTTTTTAACCAAAATGTGCGTTTTCCCACAAGAAGCACTATTTTCTTGTCAAGTCTGTTGATTCTGGGGCTTGTGATAATAGGCTTTCTTTTACATTTGTGGCTTAGCTCAGCTTGTGCACCAGGACAAGCCAAATGGCAACTGTGGGAAAGCCTGATAGATTATTGTAACCAAAGCAGTTTTGAAGAAGCAGAGCAACTTAGGGCCAAGCTACACATGACGAATGACACTTGAACAGCAAGTGTATTTCTCCCTGTTCACTTGCCCTCCACTCAATCCACTTGCTGTTCAAGTGTCATTCGTCATGTGTAGCTTGGCCCTCAGTTATGTGAATTTGTGCTGATGAGGCAATAAATTTACAAAAAAAATCTATTTACTTTAGTAAGGGAAATTAGAGTCCTTTTATTCTAGGACTCCACTCAGAGATAGGAAAGAGGAGTGATAGAATCCAGTCTAATCTATCTAAGATGCAGGAGGCAAGCCCTGCATCCTTGATAGTGGCAAAATGAAGTGTGCGTATGTCTGTGGAAGGAAGTTCCCTAAGAGTAGCAATCTACAGATCAAAGGGAGAGCATCAGTAGAGCAGAAAAGTGGGATTATGTCCTGACCTCTCTATATCTCTCAGTCGTATGCCCCCTTCTGTAACTTGAGGCTAGGAACAAGTGACAGCATACAAGTCCTTCACTTTTTACCGTGATTACATTCTCTTTGCTCTTTGAACCTGAGTATCTTCACAATGTTACTGCTCATAATTTATTTTGACAAGAAGGCTGGAGTGATGGGCAGTTCCTGGTGTGTACAAGTGAACAGCAGGAAATTCTATCTGCTTTTGTGCTGAGTATTATTTCACAATAGACAAAATGTTTGTTCCAGTGCAGGAGAGGGCAATGTCTTTCATCTTATGGACATTATGGATATTCTGGTCATGTAGAGGGTTGCCAGGCCATGCTCAGGGTAGAGATATGAGGAGGACAGTGAATACTCAGAAGTGATATGGGGTAGCTTTATGAATTGCCGGAAATTTTATGGTCTGACCATAGAGTTCCTAGAGCTACCTCACATCACTTCCGGGTATTCTCTGGAGTGACATAGTGGTACAGACACAGAAGCTGGGTTTTTTTCCCTCTCCCACTGCTCCTTGAAATGGCAGTGGGCAACTAGGGATGCTGGCAGCCTTAATCATACATAAAAGCCCACTTTTTTCTGTAGGCTCTTCAACTTAGATAGGTGCATGTCTGAATTGCAATTCTGTTTTTACAGAAACAATACCAGTGTTAAGCTATTGCGTTAGAAATGAATTTGGCTATCTAGTCATTTTACTTTCTATGCTTTCCAGCACACTAGTTACTCATTTGCTTGGATCATTTTTAACCTGACTTTCTCCAGAAAAGTTGGGTTAAACCAATTATGAACCAATCATGTTTGTTTTCAAAGAGCACTGCCACAATGCTTTTCTTTCCATGATGACAAGAGACTTGCCTGTAATCTCAGTCATTTGGTGGTATACTAATTTATGAAATGGAATTACTCGCATGGCGATACCTGTAACAGTGGAAAGTTCCAAAAATGCTACTATGATAATGGAAATCGTAAGAGTCCTCACACATTCTGCTGTTTCCATATGATAAAATGTGTAAGCCTAAGGAATGACATAGACAAGACTTGTATGCTTATAGAGAAAAGGCAATTGAGATAGTTAACACAAGAACTGGCCCTCAGCTAAAGTTTTTGTGATTATGCACAAAATCTGTTTATTGTAATCCTATGTACATTTATTTAGCATTGAATCCCATGTAAATGAGTGGGACTTACTTTCATGGAAACTTGGATAGGTTTGGGCTGTATGAGGCACAACTGGGATAACTGAAGATATGTCTGAAATAGAGTCCTGACATTTTTTCACCGTACATTTAACAAATTACTAGATATTTGCATCATTTTAGGATTTTTCCCAATTATTTTGGCATTTCCTATTGTTAATTGGCTTGCTGAAGTCTGTCTGGATGACTAAACAAAACAACTGTAGGGGTTTCCTGAAGCGAGAAAAAGAAATCACCAGAGGGCAAGAAGAAGATTGGTTCCCCCCAAATGATATGAGGCCATCGGTATCAATCTATCATAATCTAGACTAGGACAATGTGCCACAAAATCAAGAGCAGGAATTTTTTTTGGTAAAAATCAAATAAAAATAGATTAAAGTATAATTTTCTACCTATTTCTTTTTTAAAAAATAATTATGGTGAATTATAAATAAATATCCGTAAATGGAGTAATTTAGCATTAGATTACACAGTGAGACAAGCTAATAATAAATAAGATGTAATAATACACTTATATAATGATTACACTCTTCTCAGCCATTGTTATCTGTAATAATGCCTGTATCCCTTACCTCAATACATCCCTTACTTCTATACACAATTATGTACAACCTTTTTTTCATTTTCCTAATTTATTTAGTTGCCTCAACCTAAACGAAAGATTGAAGAGTGTTTTTGTGCCAATACCTTTAAAGCATGTTTTCAAGAAAAAAGTACAATTATATAAATCTATTTCAAAGTGCAGTTTCTCACTGAAAAAGTTCTAACAATTGTCACTTGTTTAAAAAACTGGGTTTCTTTAACCTTCAATCTTTTTACTGTATTAATTCTGTTAATTTAAGTAATTTTGTCGTCTGCCATATTCTAGTGATGCGGTCTTTAATATTTAATCCTTTAGATGATTTCCAGCTGCTTGCAGTCATTATCATAGAAACAATGAGCATATGCCATACCATAGATCTGTGTTTAATGGGAACATTATCACTTAGCAGTTCCAATAAACAGGTAAACAGAAACCAAGCAGGTAAACAGAAACCAAGCATTCAATGTATTTCATACAACGCTCTTTGCCAAAACATTTTTACTGTAGTGAAGCTCCACCATACATGTTCGACATCAGCTGCATGGGAGACGTGTAAGGAATTTGCTAATCTGAGACTAGGTCTTTGGAAGAAAACGGCTGAACTTAGGTTCAGACTGTAAGTATTGTCAGGTTGAGGCCTAGCTCAGATATGTGATTACAGAGCTGATTAGAACACCTGTGGAGCAGTCTCTGAGTTCCCCAGAGATTCGACCTTGGAGAGAGCTATGTGTTAACTCATAGCTATGTGTTAGTCTCAGAGAGCTATGTGTTAACTCTAGTTTTTCACACACCTGAAACACCAATTAACAGCTCAGCCCTGACTGGATCTTCTTGAGTTGTTGGTTGATTCACTAAGTCCTGAAAAAGATGGCTTCCCAGCTCACCCAGTTCAATTAGCTTTCTTTGATTAGTTTTCACCACGATGTAAGTATGCCAGAGAGAAGCTGAAAGCTGCATGCTCTGCTATCACTTCAACATGTCGTTATGCTGAACCAACAAGGCATGAAAGAGGGCTCACTAATGAATGGGTGAGTTATGTGACAATGGATACCATATAGAGATGCTTAAGTAGCTAGGTCTCAGGTTTTAGAGAGACAGTTTTATTATCTAGCAACAGTAAGGTTTTCTTATTTTAATACTTTTTGCCAGTGTTTTTGCAGACACTCCCTAACTAATAAATTTATCTTTTATTTAAGCTGAGTCTGGAATTCATGACTTGTGCATGGGTACATCCCAGAAATGAAACTGAGATTGGAAAGACTGGCCTTTGGGAAAGGAAGAGCTTTCAGACTCACAAAAGGGAACAGGTCCTACCTGCCTGATTGCTGGAGTAACTGTGATCAGTCACCTTTAAGACCAATTTCCAACATACATACTGGCTGGTCCCATAGATTTGATTTAACAGATGAGGAGTCAGATTCCATTGATATATGACTTAATAATAATTTTCCTTCAAATACACGCTAATAGGTGTCACTGACTGAGGGCCAAGCTACACATGACGAATGACACTTGAATGGCAAGTGGATTGAGTGGAGGGCAAGTGTACAGGGAGAAATACACTTGCCGTTCAAGTGTCATTCGTCATGTGTAGCTTGGCCCTCAGAGGTAAAGATAAATTGCCACTGCTCATCAGAAATATCTTGCATACTAAAAGCCAAGTGGCCCTGATCTGTGAATACTTAAAACTGGAGTTTGGAGCCATGAAAGACAACAGAAAAATACCCCAGGTTTGCAGAAAAATGAAATCTAAAACAAAATATATTGGGCTTTAAAAAAAAATGATAAAAGGAGCTCCAGTAGCGTAAAGTAGATGTCCTCAGTGGCTGTTGCTAGGCAGCCATAACAGTTCAGCCAGTATTCCAGGGCTGGCTTACGTCAGTAGAAGGGGGAAGGGGGCCTTGCCCTTTCCTGGTTTTGCTTTTTAAAGGAAGACTCGTGGGGGTCAGGCCAAAAAGCAACCACTGGGCAACTTGATACCATAAGACTTCCATGACTCACCAGGGCCTAGCTGATTGCTACTGTTCAATAGTGTAGTGTAGTGGTTAGAGTTTCAGAGTAGGCTCTAGGAGACCCAGGTTTGAATCACCACTCTGCTGTGAAAGCTCAGTGGATAACATGAGAGTGATCACACGCTCTCAGCCTAACCTACCTCTCAAGGTTGTTATGAGGATAATAGAAGAGAATGACGGAAGTTGCTTTGGGTCCTCACTGTGGAGAAGATTGTATATGAATTAAGTAAATAAATAATAAATATAGATGAAGATAGGGGCAGATAAAAGGTAAGTTGTTTAGTGGGTCTGAAGGACAGAAGGAAGTGGAGAAAGGTGAGGAAATGGGGGCTGCCAGGAGAGTAAGAGGAAATAGTGTGGGGAACGGAATACAGGGGAACCTTGCAGGTTCTTCATCATGCAACTGGGCCCGGCTTAATCATCAGGGCTCACTTGGCCACAGGAGAAAGGCTATTGAGGGGAGGAGGAGGAGGGAAAGCTGAAGACTAATGGGCAGACAAAGATGGGTAGAAGGAGAGAAGAAAGCAGGGAAAGGGACTATGGGGGATGGCCAGGGAAGAAAAAGAGGACATGGTGGTAGAGAGGGAAATGAGGTGGCCCCTGCAAATCTTTGAAGATCCCCTACTTGTTACCCACTACTCCTTGTAATATTAAACCAACAATAGTCTAGAATAGAACTGTGATTTATTTAGAATCTTATAAATTGCCGAGGTGAGACCCTTTGACTCTTAAGATTCATTAATAAGTTTTTCAAATGGTTGGTGCTAATTCTGTTCGTAACTGACCTGAGCTCTCTCTCCTTTTTGTACAAAATTTTGTAGTTGTACTAAAACAGTTTAAAAGATGGGACTTTTAATTCCAAATCAGGAAAAATGAGACAGATTCTATCTTTCATAATATCATCCCGATTTACTCACTTTATATCCATCCACACTCTCCATGGCATCATTATCCTAAATCTGGATTATGTACAAAGGATTATAATGGAGAAATTCAGAGACCAAGTCTCACCCTGAATTTACATCATATTTTAAACACCATCTCTATTACTGGATTGGAGTAAAGTAGATATTCCTTCATCATTTTTTTAAATAAACCCTAGCACACCAAGAAATATAGGGCAGGGTATTTTGGAGGGATCTTCTTCAAGGTCGTACTATGGTGTTTTTTAATCTGTTTGAATGCATTTGAAAATGGATTTTTAGACGGCAGCAAAATAATTTAGTTTTAAATTAGGACGTGATAGTTCTCCCATGCTCCCCTCTTTCTGCAAGATCACATATGCTGCCCTGGATCTTTTACCAGACCAAATGAAGTTATTAAACTCTTTTTCCAGCTTGCCAAAACATCATTCAAGATATATATTGGAAAGTTCTTAAAGTTTTAATTTGGGCACTACCAACATTTTTAAAATATTCACAATGCCAATCTATGATATATTTAGACATAATTATCTGCGTATCTCTGCTTTAATTCTAGTTCACATCTTCAAATAATTATTTTCAAATAGTTCTTCAATACTGAGGGATAACCAAATGCTTAAGTATTTAATTGGAGATGTTGCCAACATAAAACCAAACATTGATGTTATTTTGTCTTGAATTTGCTTTCTGAGACTGATACCAATGAATTCTGTTTTGAGTTTATTTACTCTAAACCCTGACAATTTTTTATATTCTTCAAGACATCACAGCTTCTATAGATTTAAGGGGATTAGTAAGAGTTACTTATATATGTTCTGCATACATTCTAATCTTAGTGTTGATTCTGAGCATTACTAAACCCTTATAACAGAGTTGCTTCTTACAGTTTTGGCCAAAGGTTCTACACTTACGGCAAAGAGCAAAGCCAAAAGTGAACATCCTTGCCTAATTCCTCACTGCAGCTCAACACAATCCAAAAACAAACCATTCATTTGTAAATAAGCTTTAGATTGTTTATAAATTGCCCTAATAATTTGTACAAAAGGTCTCCCTATAATTCAAAAACTGTAATTTTGTAGAAGATATTCCCTTTCTACTGATCAAAGGCTTTTCCCCATCAATCAATGTTAATATTGTCCCTGTGTTCTTAATATTTGCCCTGTTATTAACCAAGATCATTCTTCTTGTGCTATCAGATACGTATTTGCCTCTAACAAACCCTATCTGGTCTGGGTAGATATATTTATACTAGAGATGGGCATTAACTGGGGGAAAAAAGAATCATGCAGTTTGTGGTTTGTCGCATTTCATGAACCACAAACCATGAACTTTCAAGAACCTGCCCCGGTTTGTGAACTGGTTCATTTGGTTTGTGAAAATGTCACATCCAGGTCAGCAAATCATCACTTCTGGGCCAGCAGAAGGCCACTTCCAGGTCAGCAGAAGGTCTACAGGAAGTCCATCCCCTGTATTGTCGAAGGCTTTCACGGCCGGAGAACGATGGTTGTTGGGGGTTTTCCGGGCTGTATTGCCGTGGTCTTGGCATTGTAGTTCCTGACGTTTCGCCAGCAGCTGTGGCTGGCATCTTCAGAGGTGTAGCACCAAAAGACAGAGATCTCTCAGTGTCACAGTGTGGAAAAGATGTAGGTCATTTGTATCTACTCAGGAGGGGTGGGGTTGAGCTGAGTCATTCTGTAAGAGTTTCCCAGGGTGTGGAATGCTAATGGCGGGAGGCTTCACTGTATCCTGAGGAGGTTCTTTTGCATATGGATTGGTGCTTGATGTGCTAATCTTCTCTGCAGGGCTATTGTCGGGTGTGGAGTGTTTTGTTGGCCTGGTGTTTTTCAGAACTGGAGCCCATGCTCTGTTCATTCTTAAGGTTTCTTCTTTCCTGTTGAAGTTTTGCTTATGCTTGTGAATTTCAATGGCTTCCCTGTGCAGTCTGACAAAGTAGTTGGAAGTGTTGTCCAGTATTTTGGTGTCCTGGAATGAGATACTGTGCCCTGTTTGAGTTAGGCTATGTTCAGCCACTGCTGATTTTTCAGGCTGTCCAAGTCTGCAGTGTCTTTCATGTTCTTTTATTCTTGTCTGGATGCTACGCTTTGTGGTCCCGATGTAAACTTGTCCACAGCTGCAGGGTATACAGTATACTCCTGCAGAGGTGAGGGGGTCTCTGCTGTCTTTTGCTGATCGTAGCATCTGTTGTATTTTTCGGGTGGGTCTGAATACTGCTTGAAGGTTATGCTTTTTCATAAGCTTTCCCATCTGATCAGTAATTCCTTTGATATATGGCAAAAACACTTTTCCTGTGGGAGACTGTTTTTCCTTGGTTGTTTGATTCATCCTGGGTTTGATTGCTCTTCGGATTTCATTTCTGGAGTAGCCATTTGCCTGAAGTGCGTGGTTTAGATGATTAATTTCCTCATTGAGAAAGCGCGGCTCACATATCCGTCTTGCACGATCCACTAATGTTTTCATTATGCCTCTTTTCTGTCGGGGGTGGTGATTGGAGTTTTTGTGTAAGTACCGATCAGTGTGAGTTGGTTTCCTGTAGACCTTGTGACCTAACTGAAAGTTTGCTTTGCGGATGACCAAGGTATCCAGGAATGAGAGTTTTCCTTCACTTTCTTTCTCCATTGTGAATTGTATGTTCAGGTGGATGATTTTTGAATCATCTCAACAACATCCACCTGAACATACAATTCACAATGGAGAAAGAAAGTGAAGAAAAACTCTCATTCCTGGATACCTTGGTCATCCGCAAAGCAAACTTTCAGTTAGGTCACAAGGTCTACAGGAAACCAACTCACACTGATCGGTACTTACACAAAAACTCCAATCACCACCCCCGACAGAAAAGAGGCATAATGAAAACATTAGTGGATCGTGCAAGACGGATATGTGAGCCGCGCTTTCTCAATGAGGAAATTAATCATCTAAACCACGCACTTCAGGCAAATGGCTACTCCAGAAATGAAATCCGAAGAGCAATCAAACCCAGGATGAATCAAACAACCAAGGAAAAACAGTCTCCCACAGGAAAAGTGTTTTTGCCATATATCAAAGGAATTACTGATCAGATGGGAAAGCTTATGAAAAAGCATAACCTTCAAGCAGTATTCAGACCCAACCGAAAAATACAACAGATGCTACGATCAGCAAAAGACAGCAGAGACCCCCTCACCTCTGCAGGAGTATACCGTATACCCTGCAGCTGTGGACAAGTTTACATCGGGACCACAAAGCGTAGCATCCAGACAAGAATAAAAGAACATGAAAGACACTGCAGACTTGGACAGCCTGAAAAATCAGCAGTGGCTGAACATAGCCTAACTCAAACAGGGCACAGTATCTTATTCCAGGACACCAAAATACTGGACAACACTTCCAACTACTTTGTCAGACTGCACAGGGAAGCCATTGAAATTCACAAGCATAAGCAAAACTTCAACAGGAAAGAAGAAACCTTAAGAATGAACAGAGCATGGGCTCCAGTTCTGAAAAACACCAGGCCAACAAAACACTCCACACCCGACAATAGCCCTGCAGAGAAGATTAGCACATCAAGCACCAATCCATATGCAAAAGAACCTCCTCAGGATACAGTGAAGCCTCCCGCCATTAGCATTCCACACCCTGGGAAACTCTTACAGAATGACTCAGCTCAACCCCACCCCTCCTGAGTAGATACAAATGACCTACATCTTTTCCACACTGTGACACTGAGAGATCTCTGTCTTTTGATGCTACACCTCTGAAGATGCCAGCCACAGCTGCTGGCGAAACGTCAGGAACTACAATGCCAAGACCACGGCAATACAGCCCGGAAAACCCCCAACAACCATAGTCCATCCCCTCTTTCCTAGGAAACTGATTGATCAGCGCCAGGCTGTCTGCAGTGTTAACCAAAAAACAAACCAAACAAACCAGCAGTGATGAACCAAAAACAAACCAAACAAACCAAAAAAACAAACAAACCAGTTTGTGGTAGTTCATCAGAAATGGGCTCTGACAAACCGCTGGTTTGTGAATCACGAACTGGCCCAGTTCGTCACAAACTTTGGTTCATATTTCGTTTTGGGCCCATCTCTAATTTATAGAAAAATATATTTACTTTCTTTACCGATATAGACATATCGTCTATGTTTAAGAGAGAGATCAGTCCAATATTGTCTATGTTTAAGAGAGAGATCAGTTTGTAGGAGCTTGATATAGATGAATCTTTATTAGGTTTGTATAAAAATATTACCCTTGATTTGCTCCAAGAATCTGGTACTTTACCTTCCTGCCAGAAGAGGTTGCTCCTGTTAGAAGACCAACCTCCATTGTGGCCTTATAAAATCTAGCCAATAACTCATCAAGGTCTGGGGACTTACTTGGTTTTAAAACCTTAATGGCATCTTGAACTTTGTTAGTAGAAATGGGAATGTCTAGAAATTCACTATCATTATCTGGAAGTATATTATAAGTTGTATTATGAAAGTATTCTTGGATTCTATTTAGACAAGGTTTATCAGATTACTTGCTTCCTGCCCTGTCCCAATGTTTGGATTGTTTCTTTCAGTAGGGTGCTGTAGTTTATTCATAGAGTTAATTAGGCTTGGAGAGGAGATTGGCTATGATTGGGGACTGGCTATGAAAGTCTTCTTCATGTTATGAAAGGAAAACAAACCACACACAAAAAAATTGCTATTTACTGTAAGTGTAGGAAAATGAAATGAATGTAGACAGGGCTTGTTATTTTAAATACTGGTGGCTGGCTGAAGTGCTCCTACTGGTTGCTGCTTGTCAGCAATTAATAGAGAGAACTTAGTGCAGTTGCGCAGAGAGCGAACTACTTTGACATTCTGTAAAATAGCCCTCCTTTGTTCAATCAGCTTGAAACTTATGAGAGCTTTAGATTAGAGGGAGGACTATTTTCTGTGCAATTTTGGTGCTGTTAAATGTAAAACAGCTGACCTAGAGTCTGAAATTGGTCCTTCCTCCTCTTCCCCTTTGGAAAGAATGGCCACAATAATGAGAATGGAAAAAACCCAACAATTTCAATCCCCAACCTGGCAATGCCCTACTGGAAAACCAGTCACATTAAACATTTCTCTCCAGATCCAAAACAACAATAAAAAATTCTAAATGCCTGTCCCTAGTAATAAGCTTTATTTGAGAAGCCAATCATGTAGCTATAGTAATATCCATGTCCTTTCTGTTAGAAACCGTCCTCTCCTACCTTATTCATGTTACAGTGAACACATGTGTGGCCTGCATGTTTGTAAGAAAGAGCCAAAATGTGTTCATTTGACAAATGAAACTAAGGACCAGTACTTGGATAAATGTGGGGTTTCAATAATATGTTCAGTTGTACATGAATTGAATGTAACATGAGAATTACTCAATGCATGTATAAAGAACAATCAATTGTAAAATTGTACATGGGTTGTACATTTGTTCACTCCATCAGTTAGAGTGAACACACATACAATCCATGTACAATTGTACATGGGCTTCTCTCTCTCTCTCTCTAACTGAAAAGATGTGACAACCACACCAAACTGATAGAGCACATCTGGCAGAAATTTCATTGGTTTTACTTCAAGCAATTGCTTTTTAAAAAATCTTACAATTTACAGTGTAGATGAGATGCAGTTTTTGGTAAGCTTATTGGCATTTCATCAGCTTAGATCAGTTGGAGGCATAATTTATCACCATGAACTTTACCTTTCCCATTAAAAATGATAAAAATATGAGAAATTGGATTTAATATATATATAATACGTTTAAGTACATTTCACTTCAGTACCATAGAAAAAATAGAGGCTCACATTGGTGGTCTTACTGTCTTTTTCCAATAGCATAGCATGTAGAATATGTTGTGAGAATGGAAATTCCAATGCTTCTACTATGACTGCAATACAGAAAATCAAAGATATGTTTAACCTGTTGGAAAATTAGCCTTTGACATTTAGCATGGATTTTCATTTTAAAAGCAGTAAACACAGGACAAAATTGTAATCAAATAGAAATCAGATTAGTTTCTCACTTGGTTTGATTTAAAAAAAACCCTTAGAAGAAGATTTCAGTGATACAAATCCAAAGTATAGCTCATTAAAAATGGTTGCAAAACAGAGGTGTCATTTCAGGTTCAAAGGTTTGTTCCTATATTCATTCAAGTCAAAAGTTGCACCCCCTCAATATGCCAACCATAATTCAGCATACACACACTGAAAGTGTGAAGGGCTTTATTGAATTATTTTGGCATCCCTTGAAATTCCTCAGATGTTATGCCTGAGGAGGTACTTCCAGATTCACTTTGTATTTTGCTTTTGGTGAAATTTCAGGTGCAATTCTGTGGGCTTGCTTAAGAGATGGTTCTGCCCCATGAGAAAACTCACTTCTGTTTGATGAATTCATTTGTATGCATCACTTCCCCTGTTAGTAAAGTGAATGTCATGCTTGTGGAGGTGCTGGGTGCTGTGATGGCATCAGGAAGAAGATCAGAAACCAAGGTGGCCCCCTCCACACGATCCTTCAAAGAGTGAGGGACATACTAGTTTAAAGTACAGCATGGGGAAGAATTGTGTTCAGAGGATACATATTTGAGTGTCTGAATTCTCTAAGGCTATTTTTTCCATAGAGGTGACTAACCATAGCCCCTGTCCATGAGCAGAATGTGTTGTAGCAGCTGTCCCCAGAGCCAGCTCTGTAGAGCTCAGGCACTTGAAGAAGACTGATGTGCTGAAGCAAACATCAAAATGTGCATGGAAAGCAAAGGCAGTGTGGGCAGCATTAGCACAAAAGCACATTTTTTGACATGCATCCAGTTTATTCCTGCAGTTCCTGATTTATTTAGTGATATGCATACAGAAGGAAGACTGTTTCCATTCACAGATTTCCATGTTTGGTTTGGGGTAAGGAAACACAGAGCAGAGAAGAAGGAGCACAAAAGAGGATAATGTATTCCTTTTGTCCTTCTCCTCTTCATTTGCCTCTGAGAAATTTTGATGCATCCAAAACAGAATGTAACAATAAAACATGGGTGTCGTTCTTTTTTTACAAATCTACTTTTCTTAGTATCTTGCGCTCAACTTACTGATCCTCAGCAATGCTCCTATAGTGCAGTAAAAAGAGTAAGAGTCCAGTAGCACCTATAAGACTGACAAAATTTGTAGTAGAGTATGAGCTTTTGTGAAGAAGTGAGCTGTAACTAGACATGGGCATGAACAGCATTACAAACAGAGAAAACCCATGAACAGCCCAATCTGCTGTTCGCAAACAAGCTGTTCATGAGGCCCCATCCTAAACGAACAGGTGGTCGTTGCAAGCCTCGTTTGTTGCTGTTCGTCAAGCCAGACAGTCTGGCACCTGCAATCAATCCCCTTGGCAACCGGAGGCAGGGACTAAACTCTGTCTGAACTCCTTATGGCTTTCCTTCTGGCTTTAACCCTTTAAAGTACTTCGAGCTGAGAGTCCCGTTTTTGCCACTGTGAAGAGAAAATGATAGCCAATGGGGAGACCCGTGGATCATGCCTTTCCCGGGGTGTAATCTCTCTGAAACTTGGGGGGTCTTCAGAGGACTGTGAGGACTATGTCCCCTGCAAATTTGGTGGGTATTGGACATTGGGAAGATCAGTTTGTAACCCCTCAAACTAGCTGCCAGCAGACACTGCTGTTTTTGCCAGGATAGGGCCCTTTAAACTATCAGCTGGCAGGCAGCAGGGGGGAATCATATCATTGGACATTCATGATCAGTACATGAGTGGATCAAGAATATGTTCTGCTTGCACTGAGCATCTTAAGCCTCTGCCAAACAAATTTGCAAGAAGCTTTCTGATAATTTTCATTCTATGTCATCCATGCTATCCCTGTACTCATACACTGGGGGCACAGTGGAAATTTGCAAGTCTAACCGAACATAGTACAGAAGACTATTGGGTTTGTGGGAGTCATGAGATTCCACTGCCTTCCCCCTGCACTTTGGGTGCTTCATGCCTGCACTCCTGGAGGAAGTGAAGGCAAGCAGAAGGTGGTAGTGCAGAATGGCCTCTCCTGCAACCAAGAGCATGAGCGAGGCAGCCAACACAGACAGAAGCCAGGCGGAGGGCTACGAGAGAATCCCTCCACTGCCATGTTCCCCAACAAGTCCGTGTGGCTCTTTCTTTGAAAACTGCAGTTCTCTGGTAACATCACATTGCTAAACATGGGTTTCAATCCTTGCCTGGCATCTTCTTGACCCTGAGTCACAGGTGAGCAAGGGATCATCTGGGGGCTGGGTTTTGATCTCCCAGCACTTCCCTGTATCTTAGCTTTGATGGGCTGGAGCACTAAAAAGCTTGGGGGTGGTATAATATCAGAAGCTGGCTCACAGCTGATGAGTAATCATCTAGGAGTGGGTTTATGATCCCCCAACAGCAACCCTGAATAAATTGCTATACCATTGCAAAAGGGAGAGAAGAAGTACTTGGATCTCTTCCCTCCCCTCCAAGCTAGAGATAACAGAAGCGATGTTTCTGAGTTCCCCATTGCAAAAGGGAGAGAAAGAGATGGTTTGGGCAATGGAGAACAGGAGCTATCTTTTTCTTTCATCTATAGCCCAAACTAACAGCTTGGAGTGGACAGAAAAGAGAGGGAAGACTTCTGATCCTACCCCCTCCCCTGTCTTTGCTCCAGTTTTTTTGTATCTCAGCAAGTCTGGGATGGGAGATCAGAAGAACCTGAGGGCCAAGCTACACATGACGAATGACTCTTGAACGGCAAGTGTATTTCTCCCTGTTCACTTGCCCTCCACTCAATCCACTTGCCGTTCAAGTGTCATTCGTCATGTGTAGCTTGGCCCTCAGTTCCACCTGATCAGAGGTCAAATCCTGACACCCCCGCCCCCAAACCCTCTTTGTTTTGTATAAAACAAAATTTATGCAGCAGGAGATGAGAAATCAGCTGAAAATCGGTTTCTGTTTCCTGTGAATAGACAAGGTTTTCAACTATCCAGAGTGATTACTCAATTGTCTTATCGCCATTGGTGAGCTGGATGTGAGATGAATTGGTAGGGTTTGAGTATGTTTAGCATGCATTGGCACATTTCTGAGTTTCTATGGAGGAAAAGCATAACGTGAAGTAGTCATGTAATCAGATCGCAGTTGATAGGTGGCCCAGCAGGATGGACACACTTCATTTGCCTCAAGGTGCTGCTGTAGCTACGTTGGTGCAAATCACCTTATGTGCTGACACAGTGACAGAGTTCTCTATAGGACCAGGTTGCATGTTTATTTTTAAATCTAGCAGGAAGTTTCCAGAGAGCTTGAGTGAGAAGACATTTAAGTCAAAACATCTCATGATAATTGTTTCCAGAAGGCACATGAGCAGCTTGATTGACGTATTTCTCATCAATAAGTTAGGTATGTTTATTTTTTGTATGGGTGCCTTAGCATAAATGGAAAAGTCATCTAGTGATGAAGAAATATATGCTGAAATTATGGGATGGGATGGAAAACCACAGCCAGTTTAGAAACCCACACGCCACTTTGAGCTCTACCTAACACTCCCTCTTCCCAAATCTGGGTTGTCTTATAATTGTTCAAAAACCAGCAGTCTCAGTTCCCAGCTTCCCTTCTACCTCCCCCCTCCCTCATACTTTACAACTTACTAAGTAGTGGTGAGAGAGAGACAAAAGGCACCTGACAGGGCTTGCTGAAGCCAACAAATCTTCTTAAATTCCAGGCTTCAAGCAATGATTGGGAATAATTTATTTGTTTCAATTATTTCTATCCCACATTTCTCCTTATGAACCCAAAGAGGGTTACAAACATTAAAATCACTAAAAACACAAAAAAATCACAAATCAGCATAGGAAAAATGTTTACATATATAACCGCATGTATGAATAGCCCTCTAAAAAGTTCATCCTTGCACAATGTCTAAATAAATTATGAGGAATTAAAAAAAATCATTTCCCAGAGTTCACAACTACAATTCCTGCTCTCAGCATTTTCATATGCTTTATTCTTTCTGCAATAAGAGTTTTTTTTAAACAGAGATACTGCCCTGAGCTCATAGTAACAATAGTAAAAAGTCAAGTAGCACCTTTAAGACTAACCAACTTTATTGAGACATAAGCTTTTGAGAACCACAGCTGTCTTCATTAGATGCATGGGTAACATCAGTGCAATCCTAACATAGTAACAATGTCACTGCAATCCTACATAGAGTTACTCCAGTCTAAGTCCATTGTAATCCATAAATTTAAACTGGAGTAACTCTTATTAGGATTGCACTGTGTATGTTCTAAGTATACTCAGATGCTTTCTTTCCAATGAGTCAGGAACTAAGACAGAGTTGGATTTATACACAAGCTAAATATGCTACAGTTTGGGATGAGAAGTTTAAAAAACCCTAAAATTACTAAATTACCCATTTTTGGTAACATTATGAGGCCTCTTAAACTTGGAATTGCTTTAGGCCTCAGCATGCCTTGATATGGCCCTGAATCTATAGAGAGAAGCAGCCTCGCCTTTGCTGGGCCTTTTCAGCTGCACAGTCTTCCCTTTACCTGACATTACACACTATTGCATCTTGTGCTGTTTTCCAGTTTGGATAAGACAGTCCATGAGGTGAATGATTCCTTTAGCATAATGATAGCACAATATCCAGTGATGTGTGGATACCCTGTTAGGATTCATGACTGCACATGGAAGGTCCCAGTTTCAACCTTAAGATCTCCAACGTAAATGGATAATATTTTGCAAGATTTAAAGGACTCCTCCTGGACAGCCACTATCAGCACCGGGATCTGTGGACCAATGGTCTGACCTGGTATGAGACAGCTTCATCTGCTTCTTCACGACACTGTTCATGATCACCTTTCCAGTTCCAGAAAAATTTAAACTTATTAGATAGAAATGAGCCCTCCTGTTCTGCTCTGTATCAGTCTTATGCACCTTTGCTATTTTCCTAAAGTTCCTCCATCATTATCAAAGCCTTTTAAGTAAACTTGGATTGTTGCATACAGGTACTCAATTACTTAGACACTATATTAATTTCCTCTATTAATTTTTTTCCTGTAAAGGCTAAATTTGGCTAAACTTGAATTTGGCTTCTTTACAACATTGTCTCTAGATCTCCACTGTTTTGACACACTGAACCAAACGTATTTGAACCTGAGTCCAATTGCACAGAATTCATCTCATGCAAAATAAAATATTACACACACATGGAACTAGGACACTAAGGAAGTCGTTGCTCATAAAATCAGAAGGAAAGGAAGTGACACTTCAAGAAACGAAGTGCAAAGGCACTTTTTTTTTCTTGTGGTCTGGGCAAACTTGTACTGAATTCATTTGCTCCTACAGTTGTGATGGGAAGAATTTCTGTTTCTGAAATTCACTATTTTAAAGATAGCCACTGATTCCTTTTATTCTCTCTCTTGTCAAGAGGACTGAAAGATTTGAAAAGACATTGCCTGCCTCTGAGCATCTACAGAGTGAAATCTGAGATCTTTCAGAACCTCCCTTTCTGCCCCCTCCTCCTCCTCTATTCAAATTACTTTTTGATCAAAATGGAATTGATTTAAAACTGATAAAAGGTAGGTTGGTGGTTGGGTGGAAGGGAGGTAAGGGAGCAGGGAAAGATGAGGATATTAAAACTACATATTCAAAAATTTGAATTAAAAATTCCTCTTAGAAATTTCACATTTGGTATTTGATTTTGAGATTTTTTAAAAAATACTTCAGATCATGAAGACTATGTAAACCAATTAATTCCTCTCATCTTCAGTATGGGGACTCCACAGTTACATAAAAACACTGAGTATAATCAAGAACCTTCCACAGACATACTGTAAGTGCTTTCACAGGCACATACACTTCAGCAGAAAAGCTGGTATTGCCTTTTCTTGACTCCAGAGGGTACTTTTCTTGACTTCATGATCTATTGGCTCATCTATAGCTAGTTATAATGTATCTGCTGATAGCTTTCGGGCTGTATATATGGGCCTTTCTCTTCCATTTTATTCTTATGACAGCTCTGAATATGTTAGTTTGAGAGCAGGAGTAACTAACAATACAATGGTAAACAGAGTTGCACCCTTCTAATGGATCTGGGAGTACTGAAGTGAGTTGCAGTGATTACTTCCATTTTCTTGACACACATACCCAGCCCAGAAAAGGAGACAATGGGCTTAGAAGAATGCTTTCTGAAGCAGTATGTATTGTAATGGAGCGTTCATCATCTAATGACAGCTATGAACTTGCTGGCTCTCAAAAAATATTTCCTATCTTTCTAAAAGGAGGGGGAAATAATAGTTCTACAATAATTAAGACTGTTTTAAAATTTACATCACATCACATCAGATATTTTTCAACAGATTTACCTTCTAGTAGTTCATATAATCCTTTTGCTAGCATCTCAGAAAAGAGGTGTAACGTTAAGCTGTGACTAGATTTTCTGTTGGAACAGTTAGCAAATATATCACAAGCCAGAAAGAGATCAGTAACTGCTAAGCCATGTCATTAATTGACAGCAAAACAGACAGCTATCCTTTTATATTATATTATATTATATTATATTATATTATATTATATTATATTATATTATATTATATTATATTATATTATATTATATTATATTATATTATATTATATTATATTAGGGGAGGCACTGCCCTTTTTAGTGACAGAAGCATTTACCATGCCTTGAATGTTTTACCAAACTTGATTATTAGAAACGTCACAAATAAGTCCCATACCAAGTGCACAAGCTTTTGAGGAAGGTGTTTTCCCTTTGATTTCCCACACCACCACATTATATTTTCAGACTTTTGACCACATTTGGAGAAGCCATTTTCAGACCATTTTCTAGCCTTTTCTCAGCCCATTTTCTGACCATCTGGACCTTTGGCTGAGAACATCGCATGTTCAAAGTAGTGATGTCTGATAGCATCTCCTGGGCCTGGCATCCATTGCACTTCTCCTGGAATGGACTGGGCCTTCCACACTGTCATGGATGACTCCTTGAAGACAGTGTTGAGGATAGCACAATCCTAATGGGGAGGGATGTAGCAGGCCTAGGAGGCCTTTAGCAGTGCAATCTTAAGAACACTTTCTTGGGGAACAATAGACCTAGCTAGGATGGCTTATTTATTTATTTAAAACTGTTGTATGCCACCTTTCTACCAAAAATAGGGTCCCCAAAGTGGCAAAGAGTAATAAATTAAAACAAGAGAAAGTTTAAAACAATTTAAATTTAACACTATACTGTAAATAGTATAAAAACAATTCAATAAGTGCACATACAAACAAGCAACATAAAAAACAGGGAGGAGGGCCAATAATAGTTATTGGGGGTATGCAAGACAAAGCAAAAAACTCTTCACACTGTTGGAAGACAGCAATAGAGGGGAACAAATTAATTTTCTAAGGGAGAGAGTTCCAAAGTTCTGAGCAGACCTGCTTTGGATTGCACTGTAAGCCCCACTGGCACCACTGGAGCATGCCAGGTACTCTTTGCCAACATGTCTCACTTCAAAATTAATTTAGGAGATCTAGGTGAAATATTGAACTGCTGGATGTCCAATGGAATCCAGAACATTAATATAGGTTTCCTGGATCCATTGAAAAATGGACCAGGAGGGGCAGAACTGACCATCACTACATTTATTTTTGATTTGTTTGTGCCATCTGTTTATTCAGGGCTATTGAGTTTATCATAAAAACAATATTGTTTGAAGGTTGTTGGGGGTTTTCCGGGCTGTATTGCCGTGGTCTTGGCATTGTAGTTCCTGACGTTTCGCCAGCAGCTGTGGCTGGCATCTTCAGAGGTGTAGCACCAAAAGACAGAGATCTCTCAGTGTCACAGTGTGGAAAAGATGTAGGTCATTTGTATCTACTCAGGAGGGGTGGGGTTGGGCTGAGTCATTCTGTAAGAGTTTCCCAGGGTGTGGAATGCTAATGGCGGGAGGCTTCCCTGTATCCTGAGGAGGTTCTTTTGCATATGGATTGGTGCTTGATGTGCTAATCTTCTCTGCAGGGCTATTGTCGGGTGTGGAGTGTTTTGTTGGCCTTGTGTTTTTCAGAACTGGAGCCCATGCTCTGTTCATTCTTAAGGTTTCTTCTTTCCTGTTGAAGTTTTGCTTATGCTTGTGAATTTCAATGGCTTCCCTGTGCAGTCTGACAAAGTAGTTGGAAGTGTTGTCCAGTATTTTGGTGTCCTGGAATAAGATACTGTGCCCTGTTTGAGTTAGGCTATGTTCAGCCACTGCTGATTTTTCAGGCTGTCCAAGTCTGCAGTGTCTTTCATGTTCTTTTATTCTTGTCTGGATGCTACGCTTTGTGGTCCCGATGTAAACTTGTCCACAGCTGCAGGGTATACGGTATACTCCTGCAGAGGTGAGGGGGTCTCTGCTGTCTTTTGCTGATCGTAGCATCTGTTGTATTTTTCGGGTGGGTCTGAATACTGCTTGAAGGTTATGCTTTTCCATAAGCTTTCCCATCTGATCAGTAATTCCTTTGATATATGGCAAAAACACTTTTCCTGTAGGTGACTCTGCCTAACTCAAACAGGGCACAGTATCTTATTCCAGGACACCAAAATACTGGACAACACTTCCAACTACTTTGTCAGACTGCACAGGGAAGCCATTGAAATTCACAAGCATAAGCAAAACTTCAACAGGAAAGAAGAAACCTTAAGAATGAACAGAGCATGGGCTCCAGTTCTGAAAAACACAAGGCCAACAAAACACTCCACACCCGACAATAGCCCTGCAGAGAAGATTAGCACATCAAGCACCGATCCATATGCAAAAGAACCTCCTCAGGATACAGGGAAGCCTCCCGCCATTAGCATTCCACACCCTGGGAAACTCTTACAGAATGACTCAGCCCAACCCCACCCCTCCTGAGTAGATACAAATGACCTACATCTTTTCCACACTGTGACACTGAGAGATCTCTGTCTTTTGGTGCTACACCTCTGTAGATGCCAGCCACAGCTGCTGGTGAAACGTCAGGAACTACAATGCCAAGACCACGGCAATACAGCCCGGAAAACCCCCAACAACCATCGTTCTCCGGCCGTGAAAGCCTTCGACAATACAATATTGTTTGAAATTTGAGGACATATGCATAAGCTTAAGATTGTAGTACACGGGTTAGAAGACCAATTATTGAAAAGAAGAAGCAGAGAGGTTGATCTGGAGCATGCAAATGGTATGCTTTCTTCACCATAGCCTAACAGCAAACAACTTCCATGCAGCTCAGATTAAGGAGAAGGGATATACTTGCAAATGAATGTTTGTGTGCAACTGAAATCTTGTTTGGTCCGCCAGCCAATTAATTGAGCAACTAATTAATTACATACAAAGAATATGACTTTTTAATTAGAATTGCCAACAGTGCTAATGACATTGCAGCAAATAAACCACACTCAGCTTTTTTATTAAGAGAATACATTACAAACAATATTCAAAGAAACACACAGTCCACAGTCTCCTATGGGCACTGTCCCCAAGAGCTGGTTTATTATTATTTTTTGGTATCCCACCATACAGAGAGGAGTGGCAAACCTGCACTGGCCGTAATCTATTCTGGCAGAGCTCCTGCAAGCACAAAACACAACAAGATGTGTTTTTATTATGTATATTTTAAATCTGTTAGCCATTTTTGTGGCCCTGATTAGAGGACAAAAAAGCAGAACATAAATTTTGTAAGCAAACAAACATTTCATGTAAGAGACTGACAGCCCTATCTTCTTCACTTACATAAACAGAATTACAGATTTGTAAAATCATTTTTCTGTTAGAGTCATCATTACAGCTGGTCAATGAATGGGGTTTCAATGAAAAATATTTGAACATATTGCATGTTTAAGCAGGAAATATTTCATTTTTTCCTCAATATTTGGATCATTTACTGCTGCTTTTGGCTACTGATATTTTTCAAGAAATATGATCTGTGCCAGAGATGTTGAAAGCAAAGTTCATATACTCTTTGAAAAATAATTGTTGCAACAATTTTAAATCTGCAAGCAAACAAGAGTTTACAGCATCAGTGCCTCTATGGCAAACTAGAAGAGGAAATTGGCTGAGATGCCAAAAAAATGCCATTTGAGAAATGCCTTTGGCAGAACTGATTTTATTTACTAACTGAGAAATGGAAGGGTGCTTCTGTAATATGTATTTGAAGCTCTCAATGATAGAAGATAGGGTTCTCTTTTTCATATTAACTCTTGAGATCTTAGCAGCTGTTGTGGTATAGTAGTTAGCATATTGGACTAGGATTTGGGTGACAGGGTTCAAATCCCTGCTCTGCCATGAATTTTACTGGGTCATTTTGAACCAGTTACTCCGTCTCAGCCTAATTTACCCACACAGGGTTCTTGTGGGCACAAATCAGAATATGAAGCAAATTTCATCACAAAACAGGCCATTTCGTGTATCGCGAAACCACGTTTTGAGGGGCTGCAGTTATCACGAAATTCACAACTTTTTGGCCTGTTTCATTAGCTTCATGAATGATTCATAATTTCAGACAGGCTGGTGCTGATCCATTGATTCCCTAGGCAACAATGGGCTCAGACCTTTTGTTGCCATTGGAAACCCCAATCATAGCCCACTTACCCTTGATTGGCAGCGCTCCTAGCCATCTGGAGAGCTTCTATTCTGCCCTATACAGCCAGGAGCTGGGGGTGAATCCCCTAGGCAACCAAGGAGTTGGACCTTCTGTACCCATGGGCACACCAATCTCACCCCTCCAAACCCTGTTAGGCAGGTCTGTCAGCCAACCACAGACCTCCTGTTCTGCTGTATGTCAGTGTTTTTTATAAAAGGCACCTCTTTCTGCTTCGTGTTTCAGTGACCTTCCAATCAACATATTGCAAACTGGGAGGGTGGTGGAGGAGAGCCTGCTGAAGTCTCCCTGCGAGTTTGGCATCTCTGGGTATGAAAGGGGCCGTTGAAATACCCCAGGTTCTGATGAATCATGAAACTAATTAATCGTTTCAGCAAACATGTCAATTTTGTGAAATTTCATAATTCACAATTTGTGGATCGCGATGAAACACAAAACTCTCATTTCAGGCTTTTTCCATTTCATGCCCATGTCTGCTTGGGAGTGCAAATGCAGCAGCAAGGGTGGAGACCTTACATACCCTAACATGAACTCCTGCTCATCAGGGTTAAAAATGAATTGGCAGATGGATCTCTTTCCTTGGACCTGAAAATGTACTATATAAAACAGTTGTCCCCTCCAATAACATATATCTTGGCAAATTAATTTAATGAGAGCCAGTTTTGAGTAGTGGTTAAGAGTGTGGGACTCTAATCTGGAGAACCGGGTTTGATTCCCCACTCCTCCACTTGAGGCCAGCTGGGTGACCTCGGGTCAGTCACAGCTTCTAGGAGCTCTCTCAGCCCCACTCACCTCACAGGATGTTTTGTTGTGAGGATAATACTAACACACTTTGTAAACCACTCTGAGTGGGTGTTAAGTTGTCCTGAAGGGTGGCATATAAATCTATGATGATGATGATGATGATGATGATGATGATGATGATGATGATGATGATGATGTTTCAACAAACATTAGGTCTTTAATCAACAGTCTTCAGCATGGCAGCTGCTTGTAGGGTACAATTCCAAGCCAGTGGGGATGCATATAGCAATCATTCAGGTGGGCCTGACTGAATGGGGGTTTGTGAGCTAATCAATCTCCCTCTTGGTTGTTGAGGATTTCCCGGGCTGTATCACCATGGTCTTAGCATTGCAGTTCCTGATGTTTCACCAGCAGCTGTGACTGGCATCTTCAGAGGTGTAGCACCAAAAGAAAGATCTCTGTAGGCAAAAGTGTCTCATGCCTAGGGAATTGACCCCCACAACAACCATCGTTCTCCGGCCGTGAAAGCCTTTGACAATAAATCTCCCTCTTGATGGAATGCAAATTGGCCCCACACATGAAGTTGCCATATACTTTCTAAAGCAGGGGTTATTAACCTTTTTTGTGCCATGGACCCCTTTGCAAGTCTTGTGAATCCTACTCAGAATATGCATATTAGATATGCATATAGGATTACAAAGGAAACCAATTATATCAAAATATAGTTATCAACTTTTTATACCATCCAAGTTCACGGGCCCCCTGAAATCTATCCATGGACCCCAGATGGCACCCAGGTTAAAAACCCCTGCCCTAAAGGGAGATCATTCCCTGGGAAAATGACTTCCATGCAGTAGGTGAATGTGACTAATGTCACACACCTTGAAACAGAACAGAAGCATGAACAACATCTATTCCAGCATAAGCTTGTTTGAGTCAAATTTAACAGTTCCAAGTGAGTTTTGATTCATGAAAAGCTTATGCTAGAATACATTTTGTTAGTTTCAAGGTGCCACTGGACTTCTATTTTATTTTGCTATTTAACATGGCTACTTCTTTGGAACTAATACCTTGAAATACCCAAGGATTAAGCCCAATCCTACATATGCTTATTCAGAAATGTATCTCACTTCATTCAGTGGAGCTTATTTCCAATGAAATGGGCATAGTATTACATTACTCATGGCTTAATTCCCATTGTTTCCAAGTTAAGACTAACATTGGCTGTATTAGCTGCATTGTATTGTATAGAGTTCCACGGGTGCAAAAAGTCACATTGCCAACTAAGGCAGATGTGCATGAGACACTTTTGCCTACATTGCAGTGCCTACAACAGAAAATCTCCACTTGTTACTATATGGCCATATGTTTGTTGCTTATGTAACTGGTCAGATTGTGTACACAGGCTGTCCACTTCTGTCTTTGCATCCAAATCTGTCACATCCATCACACTGACAATTGCACCCCAGCCAGATGGAGTGTGTTCTATTGCATGCAAAACTTTATCAGTGTGGCCATACATTTTTCAAACAATCCAAACAACATTTCAGGGGGGAGCAGAAGTCTTACCTCTTCCAATGATCATATATGTGATGTGGATCACTTTTGTTCACAGCAAATGATGAATGTCATACTTGTCTCTTGCAGCTGCTCGGTCACAGAAATTTAAATGTGGAGGACAGCGCTGGAAATGGCCCTGTGTTGCACCTGGATTCTTCTTGTCAGTGACCCCCCCACCCCCATACACACACAGTTTGTCATTCTTTGCCTTCTGGAGGAACGTTCAGAAATTTAAACCTCATTTGTTTGCCTTTTCAGTTTTACTGGCTCTCTCAATAGGATATTACTAGTGCAACAGCCAAATTCTTAACAAAGAAGAATTGGCTTATGGCAGCAATTGTACCTAAGGCTTCCTCTGCATGTTTTTACATTTCCTTCTGTTGTTTTATGGCCAAGTGTCTGCCAGCTCTTGGACTGGTTCAATATGCTGTACTAAATGTTCATTGTATCTGCCACCTTCTTATCCTATTTCAGTAGAAGGAAATCAATAGAAATTGATTCAAAAATGTCCAGCCTTATCAAGTATTGGCTGAGAAACTGGTGCCTGGTATGGATTTTAACAAAGCTTCGAATGCAGAAAATGACAACCTGAGACTAAAAGAATAGTAGGACTCCAACTTGTTTAACAAGTTTATCCCCTTTGCCTCAGGCTTTTGGATGTGCCAGTTCCCTCCTAGTCACTCTCCCCTCAAAAAGAACCAAGCTGCCTCCTGACTTCTAGTGGAATATTATGCAGGAGGGAGGAGAAAACGTTGCAGTAGGAAGCATAAACGATGCCAGCAAATGCTATTTCAGCAATTATCCATGTTTAGCAATTATGCTAATGTTGATTCTCAAAAGGCTGTTATTTGCTCAGCGTGTTCTTCATACATTATCTCCGTACCTGTCTAACCCTGTATTTTCACTCGAGCTATTACAGGTTGTTTGTCAAGTTAAGTGATGTTTTCAGTAGAGAATGTTGTCAAGGCACTGTTGCTTTAGTAGGATCTCTGTTTTTCTTCCAAATCCTACACATTTTCTGCCATGAGCAGAAATTTCCAGAAGACTTAAGGGGACAGGGAAATGATGTTACCATGTTCATATAACTTTTATAAAGTACTGGAAGAATTAATTGGTGCTTCCACACCAGAATAAATATGTAGCCAGTGGGTTCTCTGGTATCATGTTCTACAAGATGGTGGCTATTGATTGCTGTTGCCCTGAAGAAATGGGAAGAAAATCTTGTTGCCTTATAAATCAGATTGACCACAGCTTGCTCCTGCCAACTGACCATGTCAATCAAAATGAAATACATTCAAAACAGCCAGAAGCAATCTGAACAGAAGGACTGTCCCCTTTAGAAGTCCACTCCAATTTAGTGTTGACTCTGGTTTAGTGACCTATATTTTGTAGTTGTTGAGTACGCCATAATCAATCCATCCCAGATTTTATTTATAGTTCAGTCTGTTGTGTCTTGCCACATTTTCCAGAAGTGTGCTTTATGGCAACATTTCAGTAGATTTACAGCATTATGAGCCAGCAAGAGTCAAAGAATCCTAAAATTTGAGATTAGTCAAACTCCCTTCTCAGTGCAGGAAATCTATATCAGCATTCTTGAGAGATGAGTGTCCAGCATCTGCTTGAAGTTCTCCAATGAGGGAGGGACTACCCATGGAAATTGGTTCCATTGTTGAACTGCACTTACTCTCTAACATTCAACCTAAGCCTATCAGCTTGTAACATTAGATCTAGTCATTCTCAGGAGCAGCAGAGAGGGTAAAGACTAGAGATGGGCAAGAACAGCAATGCAAACTAAAAAAAGCCACGGACAGCCCAATCAGCTGTTTGCGAACAAGCTGTTTGTGAGGCCCCATTCTAAATGAACAGGTGGTTGTTGCAAGCCTTGTTTGTTGCTGTTCATCAAGCCAGACAATCTGGCACCTGTAATCAATTCCCTTGGCGACTGGAGGCAGGGACTGCCTAAACTCTGTCTGAACTCCTGCTGTTGCCCGGGAAACCCCAATCTAAGGCCAATTTAGCTTGATAGGCAGGTCTTCCTTTCAAGTGTGGAGCTCCAAATTTGTTACAAGGAAACAAAGAGTGCGGGGTGTGTGTGTGTGTCCCTGCTCTGGTTTTGCAGACAGTGAGGGAGAGACAGTGGCTGTTGGCATTTTGAGAGAGAGATAGGGAGAGTGCATTGGAGCTTGAATTTTCTTTGTGTGTGGTGGATAGGGATCTACCTCTTCAAGTTCCAGGGCTGCTGCCAGGCTCTGGGCCAAGCTATTATTTATTACTGGTACCTTTCCTGCTGTTTGCTCAGGTAGGGTTTCTGGGAGTGGTGTGGTAGGGATCTACCCCTTCTGGTTCTAGAGCTGCTGCCAGGCTCTGGGGCCAAGCTATTATTTATTATTGGTACATTTCTTGTTGCCTGCTCAGGTACGGTTTCTGGGAGTGGTGTGGTAGGGATCTTGATGGCTGGAGGAGAGCCTGCTGGCCCCCACGAACAATGAACAATGAACATGTTCATGACAGGATTATGTTAGTCAGTGTTTGTTGTTCATTGTTCGTGGATGACAACGAACAGCAAACACCATGTTCTTTTTTTTTCTGTTCGTGCTCATGTCTAGTAAAGACTGCTTTTATTTGTAGTCACTTGTTTCATGTAAAATACATAGGATGAACAAGGACCAAAAAGGAGAAGCTGGATAAATAGGGGTTGGAATTTACAGTTAAGATTGCCCCTAGATCATTGAGACAGCATTGTAGCTCTAAACTAACCACAGAGCTTTCATTGTGCTAGTCTCAGAACATCATGTAAACCTGAAGTCATTTGGTCAGACAGTTACAAATGGTTCTAGTGGACTTTACCACAACACTTACAGTTGAATAAACCCAGTCTTTGTTTGCTGTAACCATCTTTCTACTCTTAATAGAACAACCCTGTTTAATGGGGAAATGGACCAACCGCACTGGCAAAATGATGTCCCTCTCAAGCACATAGCTCCTGAGTTACTCTTTCCTTGCTGCACCTCCTGGAGAAATATGATTAGCTAGAAAGGCTGCAATCCTATTTCCCTAGGAGTAACGCTGTACTGAGTGGGGCTTATTTTCAAATAGATCTGCTTAGTATTGCTCTCATAATCAACTGCTGTCAGGTCAGAAAGTTTCCAAATACTCCTGAATGTCAAAAATAAACATGTTTGGATTTGAAGAATTTACAACATGCTCTAGTGTTCAGGTCGGATCTCAGCCTTTCTGACTGAAACTATACCTTCTCTTGAAATTAAATAAGAACCTACCTTCATATCCTATTGTTACCTTAAAATATATAAATTTGAAAACATATTACACCTCGCTTTCTAGATATTTTGTTCGCAAATATACCAGGATGCAAAAAAAAAAAAAGCCTATTGGAAATGTTTATAGTCTGAGTACCATTTAATAAAAATTTTGTCACATTTTTGTCATAATCTGAAAGCAAATGTAGTTTTCTTCTATGGTTAATGAACCATCTATTTATTTTTTAGTCACTGTAACATCTGTAACCACAGGCCGAAATCTCAGCCAATCCTGGAAAATCAAATAGTTTTGCCATAGAAAACTGCAATATTACAAATGAAGTATTTATCATCAAATATTTAAGCCAAGCAAAATCTAATTTTAACTAACTTGGCAACCATCTTCTTTCAAGCTAGAGAGAAGTGCAACTGAGCACTAATTGTATCTTACCTAAATGGCTATATTAAATGGCTCAGTCTATGGTAGAGTGGTTCTTTCCACCCATGTCACGTCCTGTAATGGATACACTGTTCTCTATTGAACTAGGCTTTTTAAATTCATTGGTAAGACTGCATCAGAGCCCTTTTCTAATATGCTATCTGAGTGGCTTCATGTTCAGGAGGAGTCATTCCTTGTTGTCTGCTTGAAGTTCTTGATCAATGAAATTTTTGAAGATCATTTTAAAAGACTAAGATCTAGCCATAGTCTTTAACTACAACAACTATAGAGCCACCCTCACAAGAACTGAACCTGCCAATATAATACAAGGGCAAACAATGTAACGCCAATATACCAAATATAACAAAATTTAATATATCAGTGATGAATAGAGGTTCAAAATTGAACCAAACATGAACTGAAGCCCCCAAGCACAAGGAAGACACAGGCAGCAATAGTCAGTGCAACATAGCAACGTTTTAAGGTGCAAGGAAAGTCCAGTAGAAATCTTTGAAGATCTTGTTTGAAGACAAAGTCTTTGGATCTTTATGTTGCTTGACTTGTGTGTTTTCTCTGCAGGTGTCCACATCCAACCAAGGGATACAAAGACCCCAACGACTCTACAAGGAGCCAGCAAAGAACTTGTTTCAATCTCTCTTTCTCAGGAGTTGAAAAAGCAAAGGAACACCTTAACTAAAGTTTTTTTTTTTTTAGTTAAGGTGTTCCTCTGCTTTTTCAACTTCTGAGGAAGAGCGATTGAAACAAGTTCTTTGCTGGCTCCTTGTAGAGGCGTTGGGGTCTTTGTATCCCTTGGTTGGATGTGGACACCTGCAGAGAAAACATACAAGTCTAGCAACATAAAGATCCAAAGACTTTGTCTTCAAACAAGATCTTCAAAGATTTCTACTGGACTTTCCTTGCACCTTAAAACGTTGCTATGTTGCACTGACTATTGCTGCCCGTGTCTTCCTTGTGTTTGGGGTCTTCAGTTCATGTTTGGTTCAATTTTGAACGTCTATTCATCACTGATATATTAAATTTTGTTATATTTGGTATATTGGTGTTACATTGTTTGCCCCTGTATTATATTGGCAGGTTCATAGTCTTTAACTAAGCAACAGCAAATGGTTTGATGAAAGGGTGTGGGAAATCTTGGCTAAGGTGTGGAGAAATATTTTGCTAAAGAAGTCCTGTTCAGCCATGAAAGTGAAGGCTGCACGAAATGTTGTCCTGCATAATTACTGGATTGAAATATTTTATATATATCAATAAAATATATGCTTCAAGTTCCATTTCCATGATAATAAGTATCAAAGCCTTTCTGAAGGCCTTGAAATTGAACTTTATTTAATAAAATATATTATTATTAAAATATATTATTATATATTATTAAAATATATATTCCCTACCTTTCCAGTTAACTCAAGACAGCTTACAATCACGATCATAATGTCGAAAGACACAGCTGAACAACATGCACAGAAAATACAGCAAAAGAACCATACATTCGAACAGCAGCAGCTGCCACCAATAATCAATTGATTGTCTATCAAAAACAGTACAAGATTCTAGATGTAGTAAATGCTGGACTGGCTGATGGCCACTTAGAAATATAGTTGTGTTAGTCTACTTGCTTGTGGGATTACATCAGTACGACATTGCCAGTTTTTGCACTGGGCAGTCTTTCAAAAAACCTTATTTTTCTTGAGAAGGTGGTGGGGCATAAGACTTCCTGGATATTAAGCCCCCTAAGACAATTGGCCTTCAACAGCCCCCCCCCCCTTTTGTAGTTAAGTGAGCCTTAAGGATGCTTGAACATTACACCTTTTCAGTCTTGTAATTCTAATCCCAAATTTTGGAGGATGCAAAGGCAGAAGCTTGACATGTTGACAGTGGTGGTTCATTAGTGAATAGAGATTTATGTGCTTTCAAAAAAGGAAGCTCCAGCTGTGGGTACCATGAACTTTTTTTGACAGGCAAACACTCTATTTGCAATAGCTGCTATCATTTATGAGCTGAGCCTTGAATCTCCTTGCTTTGCCAACATCTAACTCCAGCAGCTGACAAACAGCTTTGTGGTTGTGCAGGAGTTGTGGTGGTGGACTTTCATTTTTTTTCTCCCTTGCAAGCACTTGTGCATCTATATAGTAAGATAAATTGATTCTCCTCCAGAATCATGGATGGTTGAATCAGGTAATCAAGTACATAAGGAGAAAATGACTCCCATAAAGATATGGGAAAATGTGCATGGGTGAAATAGGTTCAGTGGCATGGATGTATACAAACACTAAACCAGTAAGACAGAGTGGACCTGTCCAATTACAGGCCAATTAGCCTTCTATCAGAGGCAGGGAAGCTCTATGACCTGACTTTCTATTACCAACTTGTGGGCTGGCTGGAAACTAATAAAATTCTGGGGATGGAACAGCCTGGTTTTAGGTGAGGGACTGGTACAGAGGATCATCTCTTGAAATTACAGTTCTTAATCAATAAATATACAACCAAGAGTCAGAGAATTCTCGCTGCTGCCTTCATGGATTTCATGGTGGGTTTTGATACTGTACCCCATGCTTGATTAACACCTACTGACAAGAGACTTTTGTCTTTGATTGAGATTCTGTAGTCTAGCCCCTTTGTAGAAGTATGCTATGGGACAGACAGACAACTTTCCAACATAATCTCACTACAGAAGGGAGTGAATCATGGGCATGTGCAGGCACCTTTAGCATTTAATTTATATATTAATGATATGATTTCTGCTGTCTTCACCCAAGATCGTTGCTCTCCATTATTGCTTAATGTTAAAGTTCCTATTTTACTTTTTGCTGGTGATGCTGTTCTCCCAATCGCAGGGGCTGGTATGTGGATTGATATAGAGAGTCCTTTCATTCAATTCTCCTTAAATCTCTATGTTACATCTCAGGAACTCTGAACGGTATAGTGGAGATGGCTCTCCGAGCCAAAATGGGGCAATCATCTCTTGAAACTTGAGCTTGCTGAAGGCTTTTTCCCCTTGAAGTCAAAATTTTACTCTCTGACATCCAAGAGGAATACCTCTGTTTGATCAGAGAGGACTCTTAACATTTCCCATTGGGATAAACTTGTAGAGCGATCAGCTCCTTAACCTTTCCTTGGACTTCCTTCATTCAGTCACCAGACAGGAAGCTATGAGCATGATTAAGAAATATTTACTTAAGTATGATTACAACCGCACAATTTGTAGAGCTCAACATGTTTGCTCTACTCAGTTTGTTCCCAAACAACAAAACCACTAACCGGAGGTAAAACATATGTATCCACTAGGGATGTGCGTTTCGGCATTCAGAATGCCGAAAGAATGCCGAAACAAAAGTGTTTCGGCATTCTTCAAGAATCCCGAAACGTTTCGGGGAATGCCGAAACGTTTCGGGATTGCCGAAAGAAAAACCCGAAACGTTTCGGGATTCTTTCGGCATTCTTTCGGCATTCGAGAATCGCCATTTTGATTTTGCTAGCCGTTTGCCTTAGCAAGCGGCTAGCAAAATCCTGCTGGAAGCAAAGGCTTCCTGCAGGCTCTTAGCAGAGGGGAGGGGGGGAGAAGGAGTGAATCACTCACTCCTTCTGTCACCCCCCACCCCTCTTGCAAAGGAGGATAGGGAATCCTGCTTTGCCTTGCAAATGCAAGGTGCAAGCATTGCATTGCACTTTGCATTTGCAAAGCAGCAGAGATTCCCGCCAAAACTAACAGGTAGGGGAGGGGGGAGCAGGAGGAGGGTGGCTCTTGGAGTGTGGGTGGGGAAAGGCAGGGGACTGGGGACTTTAGGAGTCACCAATCCCACTGCTGCATTCTCATGCCAGCCAATAGATTTAAATCTTTGGCTGAGGCTGCAGCAGGGGATTTAAATTTGGAGCAAGACTGTCTGGAACACTTCTGTTGCTGCTGCTGCTGAGCTGTGACCGAGAGAGGAGAAGAAGAGAGACTGCACCTGGAGCCTGGAGGACATCTGCCTGGAGGATCAACTGTGCTGGACATCCTGAGAGGACACCTGGTAGGCCTTTTTAAAATTTTTGTAAATTTTTTTGATGCTGGGCAATGTGCTGCTGTGGCCTGCCTCTGCAAAAAGGTGTTGCAGTTTATTCTTGGCATGGCCTGGGGGACAGGTTGGGCAGACAATGTTTGATGGTGGGGTGGGGGTTTCAGCATTGGTTGTTGTGCTTGCCTTCTTTAAGCTTGATCCACTGTTTTAAGATTAAAACAAGAGTGTGCCAGCTTTGGGCCTACACAGGCCAGAAGCCTTTCTTCTGGCTGGCTCTCACAGTTGTGCTCCACAATCTGGAATGGTGTGGCTTGCTTTTCTGTGTCTGGTCCCCTGCTTGCAAGGATTCCCAACAGGCTCCGTCCTGATCAACTGTGCCAGCCTGTGGGCCACACACAGGTATGGCCTGGGGGACAGGTTGGGCAGACAATGTTTGATGGTGGGGGGGGGGGGGGTTCAGCATTGGTTGTTGTGCTTGCCTTCTTTAAGCTTGATCCACTGTTTTAAGATTAAAACAAGAGTGTGCCAGCTTTGGGCCTACACAGGCCAGAAGCCTTTCTTCTGGCTGGCTCTCACAGTTGTGCTTCACAATCTGGAATGGTGTGGCTTGCTTTTCTGTGTCTGGTCCCCTGCTTGCAAGGATTCCCAACAGGCTCCGTCCTGATCAACTGTGCCAGCCTGTGGGCCACACACAGGTATGGCCTGGGGGACAGGTTGGGCAGACAATGTTTGATGGTGGGGGGGGGGGTTCAGCATTGGTTGTTGTGCTTGCCTTCTTTAAGCTCGATCCACTGTTTTAAGATTAAAACAAGAGTGTGCCAGCTTTGGGCCTACACAGGCCAGAAGCCTTTCTTCTGGCTGGCTCTCACAGTTGTGCTTCACGATCTGGAATGGTGTGGCTTGCCTTTCTGTGTCTGGTCCCCTGCTTGCAAGGATTCCCAACAGGCTCCGTCCTGATCAACTGTGCCAGCCTGTGGGCCACACACAGGTATGGCCTGGGGGACAGGTTGGGCAGACAATGTTTGATGGTGGGGGGGGGGGGGTTCAGCATTGGTTGTTGTGCTTGCCTTCTTTAAGCTCGATCCACTGTTTTAAGATTAAAACAAGAGTGTGCCAGCTTTGGGCCTACACAGGCCAGAAGCCTTTCTTCTGGCTGGCTCTCACAGTTGTGCTTCACAATCTGGAATGGTGTGGCTTGCTTTTCTGTGTCTGGTCCCCTGCTTGCAAGGATTCCCAACAGGCTCCGTCCTGATCAACTGTGCCAGCCTGTGGGCCACACACAGGTATGGCCTGGGGGACAGGTTGGGCAGACAATGTTTGATGGTGGGGGGGGGGGGGGGTTCAGCATTGGTTGTTGTGCTTGCCTTCTTTAAGCTCGATCCACTGTTTTAAGATTAAAACAAGAGTGTGCCAGCTTTGGGCCTACACAGGCCAGAAGCCTTTCTTCTGGCTGGCTCTCACAGTTGTGCTTCACAATCTGGAATGGTGTGGCTTGCTTTTCTGTGTCTGGTCCCCTGCTTGCAAGGATTCCCAACAGGCTCCGTCCTGATCAACTGTGCCAGCCTGTGGGCCACACACAGGTATGGCCTGGGGGACAGGTTGGGCAGACAATGTTTGATGGTGGGGGGGGGGGGTTCAGCATTGGTTGTTGTGCTTGCCTTCTTTAAGCTCGATCCACTGTTTTAAGATTAAAACAAGAGTGTGCCAGCTTTGGGCCTACACAGGCCAGAAGCCTTTCTTCTGGCTGGCTCTCACAGTTGTGCTTCACAATCTGGAATGGTGTGGCTTGCCTTTCTGTGTCTGGTCCCCTGCTTGCAAGGATTCCCAACAGGCTCCGTCCTGATCAACTGTGCCAGCCTGTGGGCCACACACAGGTATGCTGCTTTGGCCAAGGTAACCCTTTTTGGTTGCTGGCCTGGCACTCACAGTTGTGCTTCACAATCTGGAATGGTGTGGCTTGCTTTTCTGTGTCTGGTCCCCTGCTTGCAAGGATTCCCAACAGGCTCCGTCCTGATCAACTGTGCCAGCCTGTGGGCCACACACAGGTATGCTGCTTTGGCCAAGGTAACCCTTTTTGGTTGCTGGCCTGGCACTCACAGTTGTGCTTCACAATCTGGAATGGTGTGGCTTGCTTTTCTGTGTCTGGTCCCCTGCTTGCAAGGATTCCCAACAGGCTCCGTCCTGATCAACTGTGCCAGCCTTCGGCCCACACACAGGCCTGCTGCTCCGGCTTTGGTAACCCTTCCCGTTTGCTGGCCTGGCACTCACTGTTTTGCTTCACATTCAGGTTGTTTATCGTTGGTGGACCTCTTCTGGACTGGACTGCACTTGGTGGACATCGGCCTGCAGATCTCTGCGTGGAGGATCAACATTGCTGGACATCTGCACTGGTGGACTGGTAGGGTTGTTGTTAAATTTGGTTTTTGAGCTTATGTCTGCTGCTGTGCCTACCTGCGAGCATATGCTTTGGCTCTGTCTTTATGGCTTGGGCCGGGGGGGGGGGGCATTTTCTGGTTGGGCAAGAGGATATTGTTTGGGGGTTAGGGGGGCCAGCATTGATCGCAGTGCCTGCTTTCTTTCATGTTTCATTTTTCAAGTTTGAGTGTGGGGTGGGCATGAACTGCTGTTTCACAGGACTAAAAAATGAGTGTGCCAGCTTCTGGCCTGCACAGGCCAGAAGCTCTGCTGGGTGGATGTGTTTTGTTTTGCTGCTGGTTGGCCCTAGCCTTTAAGGGGGGGGGGCTGACTTGGCTTGTGCAACGGGGCCTTGAATTTTGGGGTTGCGTGTGCGGCGTGTGGTGTTGACTCTGCTAACATTTCCAATTTTCTTGACAGCATCGTGGAGGAGAGGAGGACCAGCTGCAAGACCGCCTGAACATCGCTGGACTGCAGGACTGGTGTTACTGTGAGCGAGTCCGGGTTCACATTTGGGTGGCCTTGGGGGTGGGTTCTTGCTAGCTTGGGAGGGGGGAGGCTCATCTTCAAAACACCACATCCACACCCCACACCGACATACCACAGATACATCGGTCCCGCTAAATAGTGTCTCTTAGGTAGGTAGGCCAGTTGGTAGGTGATCAGTGGATAATTGCCCTCAACATAATTATTAGGGAAACCGAGCCTAGTTTTTTTTAAAAAACTAAATAGGGACTCAGCAGGGAAAGCATTAGTGAGTGAGTGTTAGGTTTGAATTCCATATATATATATATATATATAAAAATTTGTAATAGCTGTCAATAGGCTTCCCATTAGTGCCCCCATAACTAGGGTTCCACCGCCCATCTCTGGCACCCGTGGTGGTGCCAGGCCGGCCCGGGCATACTAGTGTGTGAGTGTTTAAGGCTTTGTCACCTGTTATTGGGGTTTAGGGCCAGCTCAATTCCAGAGGAATTCAGCTGATTGGCAGGCTCAGGTTCCCTGACATAAATAGGGTTGCTTAAAAAGGCACTTGATTGTTCATCTCCAAGTCACAGAGCCACTAGAAGCACAGATTTAGAGCAGGTTAGTTAGGTCTTGAAAACAAAGTTGACCTTTGTTTTCTAAATCTTTTCTGATTAGTTAGGGTTGAATTTGGGAGGGGAAAGTATGTCGGAGAGGAAAGCAGAGAGGGGCCCCGGGGGAAAGGCTAGGGAGAAATCTAGAGGGGAGGAGGGGAGGGGGAGGGGGACTGCTGCGGCAGCCCCTCCATCTGAGCGGAGGAGGCCCTCCCCTGCGCTGCTGCCGTTCACCAGCCTGGCTTCTGGTGACAGGAAGAGGGTTCGCAAGACTCTCTTTCCTGAGGCAGCTGCTGGAGGGCCACCCCCAACCCGGGTGCGTGAGGCAGGGGCTGGCACTGGGCAGGGGCCTGCTGCTGAGGCTCCTCCTCCTCCAGTGGTTGCGAGCCAGCTGCTGGAGGAGGGGCAGCATGTGGTGTCTCCTGGGATGGGCGCGGAGCACATGACTTTCCCTGCGCTCCCGCTCACCCCAGGAACCCAGAGGATGTTGGAGGAACTGCCCGTGAGACCCCCCCTGGGGCGGTCCACCCCAGTTTCCTCTGAGGCCAGCAGCAGGCCTCTCGCGGCTGTGCAGGAGGAGAGGACGCGGGAGGAAGAGGCAGAGACTGTGGTGGAAGAGCCCACATCTCTGCCCCTTCAGCCTCGTCCATCCCCACCTGCCCGGCCGAGAGTGGGACACGGTGTGTCCGGCCAGAGCACCTCACAGGAGGTGCCGCAGGGTGGTCCCGAAAGCGCTTCTCCTGGGAAGCGTGGGATGCCCTTTTCCTCCGAAATCTGGAAGCACTTCCAGGCAACGGAGGATCCCCGAGCAGCCCTGTGCCTGCATTGTAGGCAGCGCGTCAGCCGTGGCAAAGATGTGTGGCATCTCTCCACGTCTGGGATGAGGTACCATATGAAGAGGCACCACCAGGCGGTGCTTCTTCGGGAGGAGGGTTCGAGTGGCGCCGCACGGCCGCCAGCTAGCCAGAAGGAGGCAGGCTCCTCTGGTGCTCTCCCCCCAAGGGTACCTGCAGGAAAGGGACGCCAAGCCTCTCTCCCGGAGATGCTTGGTATGCAGGGCGCTAGTGTGCCCAGAGAGGGGATCCGGAGGGCGAGCAGGCGCATCACGCGCCACATCGTCAACATGATAGCAGTGGATGGGCAACCGTATTCCGTAGTTGAAGACTTCGGCTTCTCAGGGCTGCTCCAAGATTGCTTTCCCTGGTACGCCGTCCCTGCTCGCACGTCGTTGAGCAGATCGGTGGTGCCCTCGTTTTACAGGGCTGCCAGGGATCATGTGAAGGCACAGCTGTCCCGGGTTGCCGGGAGAACTGTGCACTTCACATCGGACATCTGGACCTGCCCAAGTGTGCAGCAAGCGTACCTCTCGCTTACTGCTCACTGGTGGGAACCCGAGTCGGTTCTGGGTGGGGGCCGGGGGGAGGTGCCTAGCACAGCTAGACAGGGAAGGATGCGAGACCGCCAGGCCGGCTACTGCAAGGCCTTGCTTCACGCCGAGGTGCTCGACGTGTCCCACACGGCGGAGAACATCGCTGCCACCTTAAGGAGACAGTTGGACGAGTGGATAGGCCAGGGACCCGCCACCGTGGGATGCATGGTGACGGACGGTGGCAAGAACATGAGGGCAGCGGCGCATCTAGTGAGCCGAGAGAGCGTCTACTGTGCCGCTCACAAGCTTCACCTAGTGGTGAGAGATGCGCTGGGGTTGGGCTCCTCGAAGGAACCCGTGGATACCCGGACCCGTGAACTCCAGTTACTTGTCCAGAAATGTCGGAGGCTCACGGGTCACTTCTCGCGCAGCGTGAAGGCCACGCACGAACTGCGCCAGACACAGGTCAGGACAGGTGTGCCAGAGCACGCTCTGATCACTGACGTCAGCACTCGCTGGAACTCCACCTGCGCCATGCTTGAGCGCTTGGTGGAGCAGCAGGCCGCACTCCACGCGTGGCTCTCCGAGCACCGCGGTGCGAGTCAGGTGGGTGAGTTCAACCGGGAGGATTGGCTCACCATCACCCAGACAGTGGAGGTCCTGAAGCCCTTCAAGGACTTCACTGTGGCGGTCTCGTCAGACACGGCGACCCTCGGTCTGGTCATTCCCCTGGTGCACACGCTCCAGAGGAATCTGGCCACCCTTGCAGACCGGGTCGCGCCCCGTGCTGACCTTGTTCCAGCGGTGCGCGCATTAGTGAGAAGGCTGCAGCAGGGCATAGCTGCCAGGCTAACTCCTCTCACTAAGGAAGAGTCATACATGTTGGCGACCATGTGTGACCCGCGCATAAAGGGCACTTTCGCCGAGCGGGACGGGAACCTCACCCAAGCCAGAGACGGGCTCTGCTCTTGGGTGAGGCGCAGGCAGGCCAAGAGGGGACGCCTGTCGACAGGGGGGACGCAAGAGGGGCCCTGCCGTGCGGGTCCCTCTGACGCCCCCTCTGCGCAGGCCCCCCCCGAGGCCACCACCGGAGTGCCGATGGAGATGGAGATGCTCCGGTGGGCCCTCGTCCCCTCTGGGGTCGTGAGGACCGTGAGAGAGGATCCGGCGGAGGCGATGGTCAGGGACTACCTCGCGGAGCCCTGCGAGTCGCTCTCCACCGATCCGCTCAGCTACTGGGCCAGGAAGGAGTCGGTCTGGCCGGACCTCTCCCTCGAGGCGCAGCGGCTGCTCTCATGCCCTCCGACGAGCGTGGAGAGCGAGCGCGTCTTTTCACATGCGGGCGACATTGTCGGCCCACATCGCACTCGCCTTCTCCCATGGAGAGTCGAGCAGTTGACCTTCCTGAAGGTCAACTCTCGCCTCTTCGATTTCTCAGGACTGGACTTCCAGAGTGACTGAGGTGAGCCCAACTTGTGGCCTGCATCCTCTATGAGTCCAATCCTTTGGAATCGCGCTCTCCCCTGTATAAAACCCTGTATATACAGTTAAAACCGGCCAGTAGAGGGAGGGTGGTTAGGAACCAGTGGCAAAGGGAAAACACCCAGCAATTTGAAAGCCCCCCCCCCAGGGTATTCAAAACATCTCCCATCACTGAGACATACCCTGTGGGACCAAATTTATTATGAGAAATAATGCCCCAGAAACATGGATTGCTACTGGAGGGAGAAACAGGTTAGATAGGGATTGCTTAGGTGTTTTTATCAGATGAACTCCTTGTAAAAAAAAATTGTAGAAGAATTGTTGTACTGTTTTTTGCAAGTTGATGTTCCGTTCATGTAAAAAAAAGGAAAAAAAACCAAAAAAAAATGTTGTGATTATGTTTTTTAAAAGTTGATTGAATGTTCATAAAAAAAAAAAACCCAAAAAAATGTTGTGATTATGTTTTTTAAAAGTTGATGTTCCGTTCATGTAAAAAAAAGGAAAAAAAACCAAAAAAAAATGTTGTGATTATGTTTTTTAAAAGTTGATTGAATGTTCATGTTTAAAAAAAAAAAAATTTGATGTTAATGTTGGGTTTGCATGGTTGGGGGATGCGGGTAGAGTGGTGGATGGGCACCGGCCAATGATGATCTCTCACAGATGTTCCCAGGTAAATTCTGAGGCTGGTGTGGGGGTGGGGGGAGACCTCTGCAGAACTGCTCCAGAAATACCATTGTCCAGTGCCTTGGAAGTGCCCAGTTCAGCTTTGTGTGTCTGAACTGAAAGCACAGCCACAGGAAATGACATAGGTTCTGCTGGACCCTGTTGCAGTGGTTCCCCCCCCATTTAGTCATGTTATGGAGGGAGAGTTGTATTAGGCTGGTAGTTATTATGATCATCTTCTGTTTCCATGCCCTGTTGTGCCCGCTCACTATGTAACCTGCTGTAATGTTCAAAACTTTACTGTTTGTCCATTTCAAAAGAAAAATTGTGTTTAAGATTCTCTGATGTGTAGTTAATTGTGTTGTGTTGTGCTATGAGGGACAATAAGTGTAATATGTTGTGATTTGTTGACCACTTGTAATTTGAAAATGAGAAAATAAAGGTTTTTTAAACTTAATGATTGTGTGTCTGTGTTCCCTTCTTTGATGGGAGGTTGGTTCCCAGCATAGGGAACAATGGGGCAGGCTGGCCAGCCTGTTCCTGGGGTACTGGGTGTGGGGCAGCTGAGGGTGGTTTTGGTTCTGAGACGGGCTGAGTGGAGGATTTGGGTCTGTGTGTGGCAGCTGGGGTGGGGGAACTGGGTTTGTGTGGGGCTGTAAGGAGTGGACTATGGGGGATGAGAGCACTGGTTGTCCCTTGTGCCCAAGTAGGCCCCTGCTACTGTCCTGGTGTGGGCTTCCATGCCTCCATCAGTTGCTGGCCCTCCTTTGCCATCTTTTTCTGAAATTTTCCTAGGGCTGCCAAACTCCTGGTTGGGCTTGAGTTCAGGTTAGAGAGAGTAGTTCCCTACAGAGAAACTGGCTGCTTCCAAGGGCAATCTCTTTAGAGGGCAAATGCGGACCATGGATTCTGGGGGAGATCCCTACTCAGATTTTCCTTTCCACAAGTCCCACCCCCAAATTGCCAGTAACTTCCAAGGCCAGAGTTTGCCACCCCAGAGAGATCCCGTTCCCACCCTCTTAGCCTTGGCATGAAAGTTGTAGCCCCCATGGAACGCTTCCAGGTTCCTGATTCCAAGCCCAATGACACCAATGTAAGACAATCCAGACCTCCATCAAAAATGGATTTTAAGTAGCAGTGGGATTGGGCTGCATTTCAGTCATTCACATATCTGGTTGTGTTCCCAAACATTTAGCTTATGTTTTTTTAAATCAGCGTATGGCACTGAAGGACACTTTTAAATGGTTCTAAAAACATTTTTTTATTATGAAGTATTTAATGTGGCATTGATCAAGGGCAGGCCTTTTGGCCAAATGAGCAGTATCAGTACAGTAAAATTTAGACTAAGCTCATAGGAGGAAAAAGCATTCACACTGTGAAGTGGGAAGAAAGTTTCAATTTACATGTACCATGGACTCCGAAAAAGACATGTAAGTGGGATCCAGACCAAATCAGGCCTGCTTTCTCCCTTGAAGATATCAATTGATGATAGTGCTTATGTCACATCATGAGAAGACAAGGTTCACTAGAAAAGACAATAATGC